>NC_140583.1:50668717-51290166 GCF_964204655.1 Triturus cristatus | reverse complement strand
CTTTCTTTAGTATTCCAATCGCCGAAGAAAGTAGAGATATTTTTGGCTTCTCTTTGGGAGGACGGAGCTTCCGGTTTAAGCGCGCTCCTCAAGGCTATTGCGAAAGTCTGTCCATCTATAGTCAGGCTTTGAAAACTCAGCTTGATACTTTTGTGTTGCCTGCGGGTGCTGCTCTTATTCAGTATGTTGACGATCTGTTAGTGGCTGCTGATGATAAGGAAACTTGTAAAGAAACTACTCTTTCGTTGTTACAACATTTGTCTGATTTGCATCATAAAGTGTCACCTTCAAAGTTACAGTACTGTCGCCAAGAAGTGACCTACTTAGGTCATCTCTTGTCGAAGGAGGGAAGAAGGTTGACCCCAGAACGAATCCAAGCGATTGCTCAAATGACTGTGCCTAGTACACAGAGAGAGGTACGCGCTTTCTTGGGTATCACGTCGTACTGTAGACAGTGGATCCTGAATTTCTCCTTGTTGGCAAAACCTTTGTTGGCTTTGACTCGTAAGGATACACCGAGTCCTCTTCCCTGGTCTGACAATTGTCATAAATGTTTTTCTGAATTGCGTGACGCGTTGTGTTCTGCTCCGGTGTTGGGTACTCCTGACTACAGTAAGCCTTTTACACTCTACGTTCATGAGAGAGAGGGATGTGCATTGTCAGTTTTGACGCAGCAGTTTGGTGAGAAGCAGCGTCCATGTGCGTATTTCTCGTCGACTTTGGATCCGGTAGCTAGAGCATTGCCGAGTTGCTTGAGAGCTACAGCTGCAGCGACTGTTTCCATCCGACAGTCTGCTGGGTTGGTGATGGATAATACGTTGGTGGTGATGGTTCCACATGCAGTGGATACTTTATTGAACAGAACAAAGACTCAGCATCCTACTAGTGCAAGGTTGTCGGGTTATGAGTTGACGCTTTTGGCCAGTCACGTGCACATTAAACAGTGTAACGTATTGAATCCAGTGACATTGTTGCCGATTTCTGTGGATAGGGATGGTCAGGAACAGCATGACAGAAGAGGAAACGAAGGGTAGAGTTGATCTAAAAGATACTCCTCTTTCAAATCCAGATGGTACGCTATGGGTTGATGGGTCATGCTACAAGCTCCCGAATGGTGATACGACTGCGGCATATGCCGTGACGACATTGTGTACGATTGTTGAAACTGCACGAGTGAGCTATAATTCAGCACAAGCAGCGGAATTGATCGCATTAACAAGAGCGTATGTCTTATCTGAAGGAAAGAAAGTGAATGTATATACCGATAGTCAGTATGCGTTTGGTGTAGCACACAGTTTTGGACGCTTGTGGAGAGAGAGAGGATTTCTGACGTCGCATGGGACTAAAATCCAACATAGACAGTTGGTGAATGAGCTTCTTGAGTCACTTACTCTGCCGAAGCAAGTTGCGATTGTGAAGTGCAGTGCTCACCGAAAGGTTACGGACGATGTTGGCCGTGGTAACGCATTTGTGGACGAAGTTACGAAAGAAACAGCGAAAAATATGATGGGTCGAATGTATGTTGCAGGCCCTGCGAGATGGATTGGCGCGGCTGGAATGTGTGAGGATACGATTGAGAGTGTGAAATCGATTCAGGCCGAAGCTACGGAGAGTGAAAAAAACGTGTGGAGAGAAACTACGGGTAGATTGGATTCGACTGGTTGATGGGTTGAGTTGTCGGTACATATTTCAATCAAAAATAGGGAAGTAGAAGAAGCTGTGATCCATTCGGCTTCCAGCTAGTCAGTTATAATCAGAGGGAATGGATCACTTGTAGGTGGCAACAGGGTTCGGGTGGTTGTTTCCGATATTTGGTAAAAAACCCTCATACACGTAAGGCAACTCGTGGGCGGTATATCTTGGTTCTCCGCCATGATATCTAAATATGTGTCAGCATCATCATTGGGTTTTTCCCATGCTTCCTCCAACCCGGAGGGAACCACTGAATTTTTTATCATAACCAACCACATCACCTGAGCACTTCTCACTTTTTTTTATTTTTTTCCCTGATCACCACTAGAACATCCAGTGGTTCCCTCCTGGTTGGAGGAAGCATGGGAAAAACCCAATGATGATGCTGACACGTATTTAGATATCAAGGCGGAGAACCAAGATATACCGCCCATGAGTTGCCTTACGTGTATGAGGGTTTTTTACCAAATATCGGAAACAACCACCCGAACCCTGGTGCCAGCTACAAGTGATCCATTCCCTCTGATTATAACTGAGTTGTCGGAACACCAAAGATGGCTGTTACCCGATGCATATGTGCTTGCGGTGGTTACGATGGCACATGGAATGTCTCACATCAGAGCGAAAGGGATTTGTAAGCTGTTGGCTCCAGTGTGGAAGAATGGAGGAATTCCCAAGTGTGCGGAGAATGTGGTCAAAAACTGTATGGTGTGTCTGATGTATAATCCTGGTAAGGGAACTCCAACTCCAGCTGGTCACTTCGCGCCTCCGACGTATTCGTTCGAGGTTTTGCAATTGGATTTTATCCACATGGAAAGATGCAACAATTTGAAATACGTCCTTGTAGTTGTTTGTGCCTTTTCTAGATGGGTAGAGGCATACCCCCTAAAAGATAATACTGCCTTGTCCACAGCTAAAGTCTTGCTCAAATAATATTTCCCTAGGTTTGGGTTGCCAAGGATGGTGTGGAGTGATAACCGAAGTGAGTTTGTGGGCAGGATCATGAAGAGAGTATGTGAGGGTTTGGGCATAAAACAGAAATTCCACGCTGCAAATCATCCCCAATCAGCTGGTTTAGTGGAGTGCTATAATGGCACTTTGAAGCTGAAGTTAGCCAAGATTCAGGCGAGCTCTGGTCTCCAATGGCCCGATGCCTTGCCATTGGCACTTTTGTCAACTAGAACTACAGTGCATTCCCGAATTGGACTTAGTCCGTATGAAATTGTTTTTGGTCGACTGGCAAATGTGTGGGGAGTGCGAGACCAACGAAATTTAGTGACATCGATTCTCCTGTGTTGGTGGACTATTTGTATGACCTGACGGCTAAATTGCGTGTCTTGCATCAACAGGTTCATGATAGCTTGCCACCAGCATCTGTGGACCCAGGTCATACTATCAATCCTGGTGATTGGATCCTGGTAAAGAATTTTCAGAGGACGAAGAACGATCAGCCCCGTTGGACGGGCCCTCACCAGGTGTTGTTGTCTACAAGGACATCTGTAAAAGTCTTCGGAAAAAGAAATTGGATCCACGGCGTACACTGTAAGAGGGTACCTTTACCACTGCCGTACGACCAGTGGATCCGTGAAGGCATCGCAGACACCGAAACTGGGAGATTACCGAAATTCACACCGTTTAGCGACGCTGAATTGGTATGGACAAGGTCTGAGAAAGGAGATGAAGATGTCTTGCAAGCAGCTGTGCCTTCACCTTTAAGATTGGACACCACTGAACCTGAACTGTTGTTTCAAAGTCAGACAGAGCCTGGAAAAAGTCGTTATAACCTGCGGTCTAGAGACAATGGACTAATAAAGAACAAATAATTCCTTTCATTTTGAGAACAGCACTCTCTCAGCCGAGAAACTGTTTTGATCCTTTTTTTCTTTTTTTCGAACCACCATCCGGGTTCAGCTGTAAGGTCGCGGTGTAAAGACTTGGGATTGCAGCCGTGTAGACACAAGGTCAATGGTACTGCTTGGTCCTAGGGCGTTCCCTGGACTGACAGACGCACTCTTTAGCAGAAGAAAACCAACCGCCGCGAACAGCACGGTGAGAGGATGGAATTTTTTTGAGGTCAGGAGAGCTGTTGAGAAAACGAACTTTAAGATGAAACTATGCAGGATAATGCATCTCAAATGTTTTCCGATTACATGTATTATGATGTTTCTTAGCATGACGTTAGCTTTGGTGGGTTGGATTGTTTTTTCTACCCAATTGACTTCTGCACCCACTTCCCAACCTACGTCTTTTCCTATTACTACTTCTTTGCATTCCTTTCATATTTACCCGAACACGAGCAGATTAGAAGGTCAGAATTTGTAAATAACTCATTTGTACAGCTTCTGCATCAACATCAGTTGGTGGTGAACGTCACTAATTGTTGGGTGTGTGGTCTTATGCCACACACTACGGGTAGAGGTATTCCCTATCTGGTACTGCCGTTTAGTCAGAATGAGTCTTTATGGGCTTTCCAGACGATGTTCATTTATGCTATTGAAGTCTATCCCCTGCGTTCCATAAGAGATAACTCAAGTAATAAAGCCTTGGTGAAGGGAATTGCGAATATGAGTAGGGATATCGATACGTATAGGACTATTCCCAAAGATGAGTTACTAGCTTATGTTGGCTGGAACGCGACTGGATACAGTGTTAGCCTGAGTGAAAAGCAGAGACGAAAGAGGTCACCCCCGATTTGGATCGTACCCCACCGAGGTCATTTTTGTCTGCAAGGTATTGGCAGGAATCCGAAAGCTCAGTTAGGGAAGAGTGTTTGTACTCAGACGTACGTTTTTTCGTCTCAGTCTTCCCCGCCGTTTTTAGCAGCCAAGGGTATGTATTTTGTTTGCTACAACAGAGCATATAAATGGTTGCCACCTGATTTTTCGGGAACGTGTTATGTTGGATATTTGTTGCCTCCTACGTATACTGCTGCCGCAGATTACCACAAGACGAGAGTTGTCAGGGGTGTCTTCGATCAGGAAGATACCGCTGGACAAGAAGTGGGAGACTTCTTTAAGGGTTTCCTACCGTTTTGGGGACCTATGGTTAACAGTAGGAGCTTGCGGCAATTGACGAGAGTGGTTGAATCAACCATAAACGAAACTGCCGGTGCCCTTAGTAATTTGACAGCTGAGCTTCAAGCGGATCGCCTTATGACATTGCAGAATCGTATGGTTTTAGATGTCATACTTGCAGATCGAGGTGGAGTATGTAAAGTGATCCAATCGAGTTGCTGCGTTTTCATTCCAGATAATGCTCCGACAGTATACGAGGCCATCTCCAGGCTACATAAGATCTATACATACGGACGGAGGAGATTGGTCGTTAACTGGATGGTTTTGGGAACTGTTATCCGTTTGGGGATGGAGGATTCTGTCGATCATTGGTGTGGTTTTAGCGATTCTTTTCTTGTGTTGTCTCTGTGTACAGTGTGGTCCTCTCATGCGTGGCCTTTGTGCTACTACCTGTGTTAGGAGACCGCCTGTCTTGAGAAAGGTACAGAGAGATAAGATGATGCTTCAACAGCACCTTGATGATTTGATGAATATCGACATCAATTCAGATGCAGACTGAGATTGTCTATGTAAGGGCAAAAGGAGGGTCTGAGGTTCCGTGAAATCTGAATCTGCGTAATAAATATCATGGTTCCGTTACAATTTTGGTAACAGCGAACCGTAACTAGTGAGTTCAGCTAGTATGTGTGTTTTCGTCACATTACACCAATGGATTCACTGCGTATTTAGGGTTTTCGTTCCGAACCCTGGGTTCCATTTTGCGCATGGTAGCCATTTTGTGGTTGCCCTCACATAGGCCGATGACTGTGGTTAAACGAGCTCTTTGGTCAGGCTCACCTTAGCTCGAGTTTGTGCTGACTCCTACATGACTCGAGTGAACTGACCTCGTTGCCTGAGGCCGACCCTGCCAAACCTGTTCCCGCCCGCTAGCTGATCTTGATTAAGGGTCAGAGCACGGGATCTCGTAAAGTTTTATTGCA
This sequence comes from Triturus cristatus, assembly GCF_964204655.1. Lineage (NCBI taxonomy): Eukaryota > Metazoa > Chordata > Amphibia > Caudata > Salamandridae > Triturus > Triturus cristatus. The sequence continues at coordinate 51,284,480 of NC_140583.1, read as the reverse complement.
CACAAACATGCCCCATCCTACTTCTATCTGTTTCTGTTTCTTCTTTTATGGTCCATTTACGATATGGGTTGTGGTCTCTTTATTATGGGTCTGTCCGGCTTGTCTAAAGAAGAATGTTGGGATTGTTCGATGATTGATCATGGGCCGGACAACTGAAAAGTGGGTTTTACCGTCATGCGATACTTTTGGTGTGGTTACATGCGATTGGACAATTTGTAAAATAATGGGTGTTTGTCTGGAATGTGATGTTTCTGGCATAAAAAGGGATGACTTGCTTTGTAAATTTGAGCAGTCTCCTGAGAACTCATACCGTGATGACTTCTAGGACTTCTGTTACTGGCTGCAGCCAATAAACTCGATCTCTGACGCCACCAAGAAGTATCCTGTGTCTCTGTATTCTAAGACAGGTGAACCCGAAGACTTTGGGCGTGCCCCTGGCGCCGCTGGGTTCTAAAAACCCGGTTCTTCAAAAGTTGGGCGTTGATGGCCTTCTTGATGACCTTGGCTGGGAAGGGGAGCAAGGAGATAGATCTGAGGTTCTTGAGGTCATTTGGGTTGGCAGAGAGTTTCTTCAGTAAGGGGTTGATCTCTGCGTATTTTCAGTCTTCCAGGAAGGTGGCAGAGTTGATGGAGCAGTTGATGGTGCAGCAGAGTATGGGGCGATGGAGGTGCTGGCTCTGTCGAAGATGCGGTGAGGGCAAGGGCCCAAGGGTGCTCCGGAGTGAATGCTCTTCATGATCTTGTGGGTGTCATCAGCGGTGAGGGGAGTCCAGCTGAGCAGCGTCTGATGGGGTCCGGTATTGATGGGTGTGGTAGTTGCGGTTCGGGTGGGAGGGTCTTGGTTATCGAGGTCGTTGTAGCTGTCATAGATCTCTTTAATCTTTGCTGTGGAAGAAGGTGCTGAGGTTGTTGCAGAGGTCTTTGGGGGGTGGGATGTCTGCTGTCTCTGTGCTGGTTTTGGCAAATTCTTTGACCACGGCGAAAAGCTCTTGCTATTGAGTGCGTTGGCATTGATCCTTTCTCGTAGGGCCACTTTCTTTGTTGTTCTGATGAGGTGGTGGTGTGTGGTGACAGCGGTTTTGAAGGCTTAGTGGTCTTCCTGGGTCTTGCTGCTCTGCCATCCCTTCTCGAGCCATTGATAGGTGCGCCTGGACTCATGAAGGATGGGAGAGAACCAGCTGGCTTTTTTGGAGTGTCGCTTGCTTGGGGCTTTCTTGAGGGGAGCCAGTGTATCTGCGCAGTTGGAGATCCATCGATGGAGGTTGCTTACTGAGGTATTAGCATCCACCGATGTCAGTGGTGGGGTTTTGCTGAGGGCACTGGTGAGCTGTTCTTCTGTGACCTTGTTCCAACTTCTATGAGGGTAGCAGTGGGTGTGGTGGTGTACGTGGGATTTGGTGGTTGCAGAGGTGGTTGGTTCAAGGGAGCTCGGAGGTGTGGCTGATGATGTTGTCGTCGCTGGTGGATAAGATGGGGTCAAGGGTGTGTCCTGCTGAGTGGGTTAAGCAGGTGACCGGTTGTTTGAGACCGACGGAGGGGAGGTGTTCTCCAGCAGGGACATGATATTTTTATTGTTGAGGTTGTCCAGGTGAAAGTTGAGGTCGCTGAGCAGGATGTAGTCTGTGGAGGCGAGAGATCGAGGTGCGATGAACTCAACGATGGAGTCGCAGAAAGGTGGCTGGGGTCCAGGAGGTCTGTAGTTGAGGGTGCCCTGGAGGGTTGTGTTCGAGTTGGTCTGGACCTGGGAGTAGAGGTGCTCCATGTTGGTCGAGTAGTCGTCTACTTGGGTGGTGAGGTGGAGGGTGCTTTTGTGTACGATGGCGATGCCTCAACCCGGCTTGTTGATGCAGTCCTTGTGAACGATCTTGTAGCGTCCGAGATGGCAATGGCGATGTCTGGGGCGGAGGTGGGGTTCATCCAAGTTTCCATGAGGAAGGCAATGTCGGGCTAGACGGAGTCAAGTAGGTCCCAGATGTCCACAGCATATTTCTGGAGGGAGCATGTGTTGAGCAGGATACAGCTGAGATGGTCAGGTCTGGTATTTGTGGGTTGTGCAGTGGGTGAGGCTGGTGTGCGGTGGCAGATGAAAGACCAGCTGCAGTCTCAGTAGGAATAAGGGCCCTGGGTGTCATTCTGCGATGTCTGGCAGAAGGCGGAGTGACATCCGGTATTGAGGGCGTGGAAGGTGCTGGCATCGTAGTGGTGGATGGTCCGAGGACCAGGGTCCGTGGTGCTGGGCATGGTCCAGATGTCTTCAGCATGCCAGTGGCGTGGCCACGGCACTGTGGCCACCATTAAGTAGTGTGAGGGATAGGACTGGACAGCTGGGAGGCAGGAACAGTGGGAAGTGGCACTGGCGGAGGCAGTGGGAAGTGGCGCTGCCGGAGGCGAGGCCCCGGGGACTAGCACCGGTAGGGAGAGGACGAGGAAAAAGCATAGCAGTGAAAAGAGGAAAAGTGGAAAAATGCAGAAAGTGCAAGAAAGTGACATTCAAGCAAAAAAATGCTGTAAGTGAAAGAAAGTGACAGAAAAGCAGAAAATATAAAAGGCGAAAAAAAGAGATCGGGGAAGAGGCAGCAAAGCAGAGGAACAGAGGCTGCTGACCGACAGTCAATGGCTGGCAATCCCAATCAGTACACTCCAGCCGCCCGAGTCAGCAGTCACTAACCGGCTGTCTCTGGGCAGATATCTGGCCCTGCAGGAGGCAGCAAGAGGGGGCCAAAACATCAGAAGGTCCCCAAGGAGTCAGTGAGAAAACTCCAGGGCCGCCACGGGCCCCCCTCGGTCAGAAGCTCTGGCCAGCGGCGACGACCCAGCACCCAAGATGGCAGCCACGACCAAGGCCGGCGCCTGGTGCAGAATCCCAACTCATTGTTACGCACAGGTGAGGCAGGGCTGGCACACACCACTGCAGGGTAGGCCTGGGCTAAAATTCCGTTCCGCTCGCGGAAATTGCGATAATTTGACATTTTCGCGTTCCCCGGAGAGCGCGAAAATGTCAAAATTTCCACAATCCGCATCTTACCGGAATTTTTTTTCTTGCTCGCGCTGTAAAAAAATACATTCTCGCGTGCGCGCGATCACCTTACCTGAATCGCCTTTTCCTGATCCGGTCGCGCTCTCCACGAGATGTTGGATTGTTGGTAGCCATTTGCGCTGTCTCGCGACAGTTCGCGCCCGCATTAACGTCATTTGTCACGCGATCACGTCATTCGTCACGCGATCACGTCTTTCTTCTCGCGATCATGCACCGTGAGAGTATGAGATGATTGAGATCTCGCGCCCATGAGCAACCGCATGGGTAAGTTGGCGAGCCGCGATCACGCAGAAAATACCGCGAACGGGCGGGAAAAAAACTTCCGCGTCTTTGCGATATTTCCACGTGTTTGCGCGAAATTTTCGCGATAGTTTGTGAAAGTGAATTTCGCAAATTCCGCCCACCCCACTGCAGGGTACCCCCAGCAGGCGATAGTCACTGGGGCTGACGCCGCAGTGGTCGCGTGCCCGGAGCAGCCCGAGATGAAAATGTACTTTAAAACAATAGTCTTATTTCACCATATGGAAAGCTTTCTACTTTGGAGAAAACCTTCCATGTAACGGTTTTAAAATGAGAGTTTTGAGGAGTATTTGCACTCAAATGTGCACATTTACTCTAATCTTTTTAGCAGTAAGCTTCCATGTCCCAGTGGGTTAAAGGACATTGAGAGACCATGAGACTATGACAAAGATATGTCTCCGTGACCCAGATTTCCCAAGACTTCGCGCCAACGCAAAGTGACGCAAAGTGGCGCATGCAACGACCCACCCAGTGCAAAAGATGTTTTGCCAAGGAACGGTGTGCTTTGGTCAGTGCAAATACCTCTCTGTGCTACTTTGTGTAATATTGTGTCAAGAGAGCAATAATGCGGCAGATCGGCACAGACATCCACAGAGTGTGTTGCAAAGCCTGCCCTACTGAGAGAAACAAACTGTGTTTTGTGACAAAACCTCCCACCATCTTGAAGAAGGCACAGACAAGTGGACGTGTATTCATTTGTCTAAAAACGCATGCGGGCTGCAGAGCATAATAATCACCTAATGCATGGATCCTTCTGAGTGTGTCTATGCACAGGAATTCCTACTGGAGGGGGAGGCTTTCCAGTACAAATCCAATGCACACTGACATCTGTGCCATATGCAAGGGTGTGGGGAGCACAGCGCAGCTAGTTAGAGCCCCATCGAAGGAAACGGTAGGGTCATTTTAGTAGATTTAGCTCTGCGTTGGCATAAGGGCCCTTGCTAAAGCAAACTTGGATATTACATCGGCTCATGGGTTTTCTGTATCTTCCCAATTCCCAAGTCTTTCCCCTTCGAACACCCGTGTTACTCCCACTGCCCCTGAATGTAGTGCCGTGGAATCCCTGCTCTCGTTGCACAATATATTAATTACCATCTGCCGGTGTAAATACCCCCACATCCTTGGTTTATGAATCAGGAAGTGGGATTTAGATCTACAGATGGATAAGTTCATGCATTTCAGTGTTACTTGGAGGCATAACATAGTTTAGGAATCATTCCTTCTGAACCCAACTGGTGCAAGCCTGATCAACCCCTTTAAATGCTTCTCTTCCTGCCTTGTACTGTCTCCTTCTGGTGGAAGCCTGATCAACCCCTTTAAATGCTTCTCTTCCTGCCTTGTACTGTCTCCTTCTGGTGGAAGCCTGATCAACCCCTTCAAATGCTTCTCTTCCTGCCTTGTACTGTCTCCTTCTGGTGCAAGCCAGATCAACCCCTTTAAATGCTTCTCTTCCTGCCTTGTACTGTCTCCTTCTGGTGGAAGCCGGATCAACCCCTTTAAATGCTTCTCTTCCTGCCTTCTACTGTCTCCTTCTGGTGCAAGCCGGGTCAACCCCTTTAAATGCTTCTCTTCCTGCCTTGTACTGTCTCCTTCTGGTGGAAGCCGGGTCAACCCCTTTAAATGCTTCTCTTCCTGCCTTGTACTGTCTCCTTCTGGTGCAAGCCGGATCAACCCCTTTAAATGCTTCTCTTCCTGCCTTGTACTGTCTCCTTCTGGTGCAAGCCGGATCAACCCCTTTAAATGCTTCTCTTCCTGCCTTGTACTGTCTCCTTCTGGTGCAAGCCGGATCAACCCCTTTAAATGCTTCTCTTCCTGCCTTGTACTGTCTCCTTCTGGTGCAAGCCGGATCAACCCCTTTAAATGCTTCTCTTCCTGCCTTGTACTGTCTCCTTCTGGGGCAAGCCGGATCAACCCCTTTAAATGCTTCTCTTCCTGCCTTGTACTGTCTCCTTCTGGTGCAAGCCGGATCAACCCCTTTAAATGCTTCTCTTCCTGCCTTGTACTGTCTCCTTCTGGTGCAAGCCGGATCAACCCCTTTAAATGCTTCTCTTCCTGCCTTGTACTGTCTCCTTCTGGTGCAAGCCGGATCAACCCCTTTAAATGCTTCTCTTCCTGCCATGTACTGTCTCCTTCTGGTGCAAGCCGGATCAACCCCTTTAAATGCTTCTCTTCCTGCCTTGTACTGTCTCCTTTCACACAAACTGAACCTTGGTATGAAACAACAAACGTCATGCACTTCCGGGTTCACAGAAGTGTGCTTAGGTTGTGCAGCCATAGGCCTCTCATAGCAGCCTCCTCCGAGTCACCTCAGCTCAGCAGAGGGGATCGCGGAGAGGGAGGGTCTGCTCTGGGGCCTCCCATGAAGTCGCTGTAAGAGAAAGGGCCACTGGAACTGGGTGAGAGCCCACCAGGGCTTGTTAAGATGAATGACTAAGCCACCCTGCTAGACATGTTATGGTGACCATGTTTGATTTGTAAACAAAGAATGAAGCTTCCTGCCCATGCCAAGTACCTTTCCAGGAGATTTCAGATCCACCCAGTGGTCAGGACCCGCAGCGGCCTCCACGTTGGCCAAGCTCAGCCTGATCTTCCCAGCAGTGTTGTGCCTGGAGAATTTGTCACAGTTCCTGAGGGTTAAAGTCAGCATTGCCTCTGGCTTTTCGGGCTCTGCCAGAGGGAACAGTAGTGTGTCCTCCCAGACGACATGACCCTTCTTGTTCACTAGGGCCGTCTGGGCCTCAATCTTGCCAGTGCTGGTGGCCAGGCTACCAAGGACATAGCAGTCGCAGAGCGCCTCTTCGTTGCCTTCCGGTATTCCATTGACTGCTGAGTGAAAAGAGACAGCGCGTTACAACAGAAGGTCTATCTTGAGAAGGGTGGCACTGGGTTTTTAAGCATGTATTCACAGTAGATCAGACAGACTAGCGTCTCAGAAATCATTAGACCCTCAAGCAGTGCCTTAAAATGTGGAGCCCAAGCAAGCGTCATCATATATCACAAAAACGTGTACACACATGGCATTCACACGGCCCTCAGAGGGCATTCAAGCTGGCATGCCGTGTGCCAATGTCCAGATTGGCTCAGCGCAGCACATATCATTACTTTCAATACAGGGCAATGTCAAGCGAGAGAGATCAAAGGCCAGATTTACGAAGGACTTGTGTAGTCGTTGCATGAGGCAAGTCGTTGCAAGGCAACGAAGTCCCAAAATGGGATTTACAGAGCCAAGCAAGAGGCCATTTGCACCGCCATGTGTGGCTTTGTAAAGAAAGTAACACAACGCAGTTCCTTTTGCTGCGTTGCGTTATTTCTCGTTGTAGTTGTCATTCTATGGATGGAGCATGAGTGGAGCATTGGAGTTCCCAAGCATCCACTCAAAGCAGTAAACCTGGGATTGCACCAAAATAGCTTCCCAACCTAATTCACAGAAGATTGGGTGTAAACACGTTCTCGTTAGATCTAGTAGAGTGGGGCATATGCAAACTGTATATTGAATTCATTAAAGAAGACATGACAAAGGCAACACTATCAAACTGAGAAATTGGAATGTATACAGACAAAAACAGAAGAAGTCATTTTTTTTATTTTATAAGATAAATTGGAATTAAGGTAAGACTACTTTTTCCATCTATAAGTGTGCTGTGTATAGCCAGTGTATGTATGATAAGGGTAAAACGAAATCATGATGATTTATTAAATATTTTACAACTAGCTTGGAAGCAGGGGGATGTTAGATTAGCAGTGAGGGAGTAGTGATCTTAAGGTGTCCAGGTCAGCTCTGACGCAGTAATGTAGTTAATCAACTGAATCTCATTTAAGAGAACTAAAGAAGTCTTTCCGAGCTCTAGATGTACACAGCAATGAGAAGTGATAGACCTTAACATGACTAAGGAGCGGACAGATTGGATGTGTGTAGTGTCAATATTAGTTACTTTCTGAGAGAGGGGCGCTATGGAATTAATTTGCATATGGCTGCATTGATTGAAGGACCCAAGGCACTGCCTCCATATTTATTGAAGAACTGTTTCATAGCGGTGACTATTTTCTTACTTCTAAAGTGAGAGTCGCTATATGTAGATTCCAGTTTAATTTGTTATCTTTAGTTAGACCCAGATATGGGCAACTTAGTGCTTCTTACTATTTTAGGATCAATTGATCATTGCCATTCAATTTTGACTGCTAAAATAGCAGAACCTTAGTTTTCAAAAGATTTCATTTTGAACTGTTTAATCCCATGTGATCTTGAAGTCATATAAATTCTCCCTGTAAACCTGCCTACGACAGAGTAAAACAGCAAAATCCTAAACATATGCCAGATTATTGATTCTCGCACCAACCACACCGCCCAATTTTGCCAACAGGTAGTCAAAGTGATCCAGAAACTCTGTAGGATGTGCCCTATAGAGTGAAAACAAAGCATCCGGGTACAAACAAATGGGGTATTAGTTGAGAGAGGTGGGAGTCCTACTCAGATTATAAACACAACCCTTGTCAGGGTGAGCCACGGAAGTCCCTAAATTAAGCTGTGCTTAGCCCTCTGGTGGCTCGGCCCACAGGCAGTCAGGCTTGACTTAGAGGCAGTGTGTAAAGTTTTTTATGAGGTCCTCAAATAGTAACAAAGTGATAACACAACATAAGGAAACCACAATGCAAATTAGACAAATAGAGTAAATGTTAGTAAATAGAATGACGCCAAAATGAGAAACATCCAATCAGTTGAACGGGAGATATGAGTTTTAAAAGTTTTTAGGTGAAAATAACACCAAAAAAGCACAAAGTGTCACTCCCGGTCATCTGGTCGCACTGGACCAGGGGAACGTCACAAATTCATGCTCACCAAGGTGAATCGTGGGCCAGATACAGGGACCAGGTTAGACCCGCCAAAAAGTTACCTTCTCAAGTCTGCGCGAAGAGTTCCACTCACGTTGGAGGAGGCTGTCAGCGCGAGCAGCAGGTGGAGTGTCACGGACGGTCTTTGCTGTTAAGCGAGGAGCCAGTCGTCGCCGGAGCTTTGAAACGGCAGTCATCACAGGCTGTATCGGTTTGGCATGAAGAGCAGGCCTTGTGTTGGCAGTTATTGCAGGCCGTCGCTGTCTGTGCAAAGTGGGGGTTTCACATTGCCAGTCATCTCAGATGGCTGCTGTCAGCATCAAGAACGGGTCCCACTGGAGGTTCGTGCTGTTGGTGTTCACAGGCAATCGATTTTTGGAGCGATGAGGTCAGCGACAAGTCATTTTACAATTGTGATGAGCCCAAAACTTCTGTATCTTCACCTTTCCTTCAAGAGGAGCTCACACTGACGCCAGCCAAGGGTCCTGGAAATTTGGGGCACATTTTGGGGATCAGAACTCACTCAAGCAGCAACCAGCAGCAGGGCTCAGGCAGGTCCCTGCAGGTCCAGTTGGTACTGGTCAGCTAGGAAGTTGTAGGGAAGCCCCTGGAAGCTTTTTTTGTCCCTGGAGCTCACCCAGGAGGTCAGTGCATTACCCTTGGAGTCACTCTAGATAGTTTGGGATCAATGCAAGCAGGTCAAATCATCTTTCTTCAGACAGTAAGGCAGTCCTTCTGGCAGCAGGGCAGTCCTTCTTCTGAATCATCCACAGGTCCAGGAGTATTCTGATTTTTATACCTAGTTCCAGCCTTTGTGTGGGGAATTGCCCAAAACTTGTTCTGGTCAGTTATTCCTCTGGTCCTGGCTCCAAACTGTCTAGAGTGACAAAGGCAATGGCAGGCCTGATGTACGGTTCCTTCGTGTGTGCTGGAGGTAGGCCCACAGAAGAGTAATCAGGGCAGGGTGGAGTTCCTCCCCAGCCATCCTTCACATGTATTCTTTGCTTGCTTCGCTGTCTCCCAGCAATACACAGCCCAGAACAGCAGAGCCATTCACACTCGAGCCCCAGGACACTGGCAGAGAGGCACTGCTGATTTGGGCAGGAAAATGGCAACAGTCTAGTAGTGGGTTTAGTACGTAGTGCCCTCACACACCCTTTCGAGTGTATAGCATCATCATCGGGCAGTGTTGCTCCTCGTGGGGGTGGCGCTGCAGTCCCTCACGGGCCCCAAGGGGCTCTCTAGCGGAGATCTTTTAGGAGTTTGCCACAGTGGTGAGTGCGGGTATGTGGGAAGAAAGTGTCAGTGAATGTGAATTAAAATGGAGCAGGAGGCCCTGTCAATTTTATTCGTAGGACCCCTGCTTCAGAGTAAAATTCAACGGGGATGGAGATGCACGTATGTGCCGTTGTGAGAGGGGAAATTAAAACAAATAAATTCCCACTTCTCTCAACCCGAGTGTCAGTGTGATAAGGTGTGGTTTAAAAAAAAGGGGGTCGACATGTTTCGCGCTACAGATTGGTCCCTAGGGGATCCTTAGCGCTTCATCAGGACCAGTTAAAGAAAGAACCCAGGGATCAGGAGAAGACACACTGTATCCCTAGAGAGACCTGATTATGGTAATGATTGGAAGGACCCGTTCTTATACTAAAGTCCTACTTCTCAACCTAAAAAGGAGACAAAAAAGGGGGGGGGGGGGGGAAGAAAACAGAGAGAAAAAACACAAAAAGTTCAGAGCCCAGTTACATATTAGTTATATATGTTCCTTTGAAAAGAGAGCTCGAAGTCACAAGTGCACTGGTTGCGCCCAAGTGTCAGATGCATGGGACTGGTGAAGCGTCAGTGCGTCTTCGATGTGACATGCATAGCAAAATGAACACAAATGTGAAGTAGGTTCTACCTGGGTAACGGTGGTTGGCAGTACCAACAAGGTACTGCTGTGACGGAGGTGCATAGAATAAACTATGCTGCATAATAGACTAGTATAGTAACATAGTGCGTTGTTGGTATAATCTGTGGGTAGTACAACTCTACCACCCAGTGCCATATGTGTTGATAATAGGTGGCCACAGGTTTGGTGATACACAAGGTGGGAAGAGGTGGTGGCACTGGTTACAATCACGACCCTGTGTGAGTGCACTAGAGACGAGACATGCCTAGAGAACATGGAACTAGATCCCGTGCAACTGAAGGTGCTCGTGTGGGGTCTGGAGCTTAACTAAACCAGACCTGGAGTGAGATTCTCGACCCTGTGTGAATACGAGGAGACATGCCTGGAGAAAATGGAGCTAAGATCTAGTGCAACTGAAGGTGCTCGTGTGGGGTCTGAACCGGACCCGGAGTTAGGCGTGGCCGATCTAAATGCAGAAATACTATACTAGAGACAGAAAATCGAGATAAAAAATCCCGCCTACCCTCCCCTCGTCTGAGAAGGGCTCCGTCGGAAGTGCCGCGCTGTGAAGCTAAGAAAAACAAACAGAACACAGGACTGGATTACATCAGGAGGGCCCAGCGGACAAACAAGGGACCAGCCCAGCATATTTCTTAAAGGACAAAGAGTTACTTACTTCTGTTCTGCCCTCACGGAACCGGAAACCTACCCGTCCAGCGGCACTTCCGACGGAGCCCTTCTCAGACGAGGGGAGGGTAGGCGGGATTTTTTATCTCGATTTTCTGTCTCTAGTATAGTATTTCTGCATTTAGATCGGCCACGCCTAACTCCGGGTCCGGTTCAGACCCCACACGAGCACCTTCAGTTGCACTAGATCTTAGCTCCATTTTCTCCAGGCATGTCTCCTCGTATTCACACAGGGTCGAGAATCTCACTCCAGGTCTGGTTTAGTTAAGCTCCAGACCCCACACGAGCACCTTCAGTTGCACGGGATCTAGTTCCATGTTCTCTAGGCATGTCTCGTCTCTAGTGCACTCACACAGGGTCGTGATTGTAACCAGTGCCACCACCTCTTCCCACCTTGTGTATCACCAAACCTGTGGCCACCTATTATCAACACATATGGCACTGGGTGGTAGAGTTGTACTACCCACAGATTATACCAACAACGCACTATGTTACTATACTAGTCTATTATGCAGCATAGTTTATTCTATGCACCTCCGTCACAGCAGTACCTTGTTGGTACTGCCAACCACCGTTACCCAGGTAGAACCTACTTCACATTTGTGTTCATTTTGCTATGCATGTCACATCGAAGACGCACTGACGCTTCACCAGTCCCATGCATCTGACACTTGGGCGCAACCAGTGCACTTGTGACTTCGAGCTCTCTTTTCAAAGGAACATATATAACTAATATGTAACTGGGCTCTGAACTTTTTGTGTTTTTTCTCTCTGTTTTCTTCCCCCCCCCCCCCCCCTTTTTTGTCTCCTTTTTAGGTTGAGAAGTAGGACTTTAGTATAAGAACGGGTCCTTCCAATCATTACCATAATCAGGTCTCTCTAGGGATACAGTGTGTCTTCTCCTGATCCCTGGGTTCTTTCTTTAACTGGTCCTGATGAAGCGCTAAGGATCCCCTAGGGACCAATCTGTAGCGCGAAACATGTCGACCCCCTTTTTTTTAAACCACACCTTATCACACTGACACTCGGGTTGAGAGAAGTGGGAATTTATTTGTTTTAATTTCCCCTCTCACAACGGCACATACGTGCATCTCCATCCCCGTTGAATTTTACTCTGAAGCAGGGGTCCTACGAATAAAATTGACAGGGCCTCCTGCTCCATTTTAATTCACATTCACTGACACTTTCTTCCCACATACCCGCACTCACCACTGTGGCAAACTCCTAAAAGATCTCCGCTAGAGAGCCCCTTGGGGCCCGTGAGGGACTGCAGCGCCACCCCCACGAGGAGCAACACTGCCCGATGATGATGCTATACACTCGAAAGGGTGTGTGAGGGCACTACGTACTAAACCAAGGAGTACCTTCCTCTTCCTTTACACACTCACCTATCCCAGGAGACTACCCCTCTTCTCTATAACACCACATAATTAGTGGCTGTGTTCCCCTTTACCCAAAGGAACTGATACCATCCATTGTAATCATAAGCTATAATTTTGGGAGCATTGGTTCAGGACCTTCTCTAATTAGCTCCTAGTCCCCCCTCTTCATTTTGTGATTTGCGATAAGTACGGCCGTTGGCCGTGGGACAACCCCCTATTTTCCTTTCTTTGCACACATTTTCCTTCCCCCTTCTACCGGTGGTTTATTGTAACGATCTAGACTGACATCTCTCATCCTTGGTACATGATGGATAACCCAGGCCTTAGTTTTGATGACGAGATGGTAGCTGAGATCTTAAGAGCACCATCACTCTTAGCAGAAGATGGCAGCGCACCATCGGGCAGTGGTAATGATGACTGGAGGTCGCTTCAAAACCTGCGCAAACTCCAGATAAAAACAGCCTTACATGGAACGATCATGACAGAGTATCTCAGAGCCAATATCGCCCCCAATGGCCTTTTGATAACTTTGGCCCCAAGGATATTCTTGGAAGATCTGACATTCCGGCGTGAATGGTCAAGAATATCCTGGAAGTGTACACGTGATTGGCTGATACTGATCATTAATACAGCAAAGCGCCTCTCTGATGAACTATTGGTCCAGATCAACCTGTCGGAGAACAGACTTAAGACAGGCATTTCAATTACTACATTCAAATCGAAACTTTCCGAGATAAATTTGGAAATGAATGAACACAAAGAATATCTCACAAAACAAAAAATCAATCAGCTACAAAAGGATGTCAAGAGGTTCGACAAAGAAAAGATCTACCCATATACAAAAGACGACTATGTCTTCCCTAGCATGGACACCTCAACAGAAGAAACGGGCAGCAATTATTCAGGCAGCTCTGGCTCTTCGAGCAATGAATCCAACTATGATAATAGGAATCAGAAACCAAGAGGAGGATATAGACACCAGTATCCACCACCACCATTGTTTCACGGCTTCCCCACACATCCATTCTCAACACCAATGTATCAAGGACCATGGATGGGTCCCCAACCCGTATGGAATGGTCCCATGGGACAGAACCCGATACAGAGCTATCAACAATACCAGAACCCACCCCCACCTTTTTTCAACAGAGGGAGGGGCAGAGGCAGAGGCAAAAGAAGAGGAAACAACAAGTCCGTCCACTGGCAGGACCCGGAACCAATGACCTTGAGAAGCAAGACAACAAGACCCTAGTGGTGAACCTATCTTCGAGACCCATCACTGACGATGAAAATAACCTTCTGGAAAAAGGCTTAGGGTTTGTACCAACACCAAAGGAAGACGACTTCATCTTACATCAAGAACTACATCAATTCTTTCGTAAGGTGCGCCTTAAAGCATTCTTTCAAGACAAGCCAGAGACTACACCTGTCGGCTCAGGTCTCAAGAATAAATCCAGATTCACTCCCACTGCAGCAATGACCCTGCACGAGGTACTAACTTTTGAACAGGCTGTTCTGAAAGAGGTAGAGAATACAACCACTACCCGCCCCTACAACAATCTGTCTAAAAAAGACCGGCTTCTTCTGAAAAATTTGACAGAGGACAATACCATCGTCCTTAAGCCAGCGGATAAGGGAGGCGCCATAGTTATTCAGGATAAGGTCGTCTATGATGAAGAATGCTTACGACAACTTTCCAATACCAGATACTACGAGCCTATTGAAGAAGACCCGACCACACGTCTCACCACCAAGATACAGCACCTGACTGTGGAGGCCGAAGCAGAAGGCTGGATAACGAAGGACGAGGCTTCATTCCTCATGAACAAGTACCCCCGTACTCCGTACTTCTATTGCCTACCTAAAATCCACAAAGGGGTCACCCCCCCACCTGGCAGGCCCATTGTCTCAGGGATTGATTCCCTGTTAGAACCACTCAGTAAGTTCTGCGACGTATTTCTACGCCCCTTGGTAACAAAGACCCCTACCTATCTGAGAGACACAACAGAAGTTCTGAACCTCATTGAACAATTTGAAACACCAGAATCAATCACCCTCTTAGTCACCTTAGACGTTGAGGCTTTGTACACGAACATCCCTCAAGATGCGACACTCTTAGTCCTGGACAAAGTGCTCCGAAACGTGGACCCATGGCCATCTGAAACACCTATCACTTTCATCTGTGACTGTGCTACCATAGCATTGAAAGAGAATTACTTCGCCTTTGAAGAACAACTTTACCATCAGGTCCAGGGGACCAGCATGGGGAGCACCTTCGCGCCGAGTCTGGCCTGTTTGTACATGGCGGACTTTGAAGAAGAACACATCCTCACAGACGCCAACCCTTACAAGACCAATATTCTACTATGGCGAAGGTACATCGATGATATCATCATCTTTTGGAAAGGGGATGAAGAATTATGTCGAACCTTTTTCACATGGATTAATACTCTTAACCCTTTCCTCAACTTTGTTGGCACGATGTCATCTGAGTCTATCCCTTTCCTAGACCTCCTCATATCTTTAAAAGACGGGTCCCTCATAACCACTAATTACAGAAAACCGACTGACAGGAACAGTCTCCTCCTGTTCAACAGCCACCATCCTAAATCTTTGAGGAACAATTTACCAGTGGGTCAGTTTCTACGGTTACGACGTAACTGCAACACCATTACAGAATATGAAAGAGAGGCGGACACCCTAACAAAAAACCTGATCCAAAGGGAGTACCCAAAGAAAATCGTAAACCAAGCCCGAAAACGAGCCAGAAATAATCACAGAGGAGCACTACTTGAAATAAAAGAAAAACCGACCACAGATATCCTGACCTGTGTTACATCTTACACACCCAATTCTAACAAGATTAAAAAAATCATTAAGAAGAACTGGAAGATCCTGGAAACTGGACAGTTCCAACCGGGTCCCCAACCACTCTTCTCTTTCAAAAGAACCCAGAACCTCAGGGATATGCTCGTGCACACACGGCCAAAAAAAACCATTCAGACACAACCCACATTATGGAACCTACCTCCAGTGGTTGGACATTATCCATGTGGCTCATGCGCCGCATGCCCCCAGACTAGTCCCACTAAGGAAATAGACTTGGGACTTTCTAGGCTCTGGAAACAGACAAGGCACACGAACTGTAACACCAAGAATTGCGTGTACTTAATTACCTGTCCCTGTAACCTACAGTACATTGGCATGACCACCAGACCAGTGAAGGTCCGAATAGGGGAGCATAAAAGTACGATCCGACGCAAACGCACAGCCACCAGACTACAAAGCCACTTTTTGGACAAAGATCATCCTCCAGAAAGTTTACACTGGACAATAATTGAATCCAACTCCCAGTGGTCAGCTACCACATTATTCAGACAAGAACAACGTTGGGTGTTTAAACTCAGTAGCAACAAAAAAGGATTGAACGAGGATATACCCTGGGTGGATCTTTCACACTAATATTCCTACACCAGGGCGAGTTGCTTCAAGATGCCTGCTACAACACCTCACTTTCCATCAATATAACACTATACCAATCATTAAGAACTTCAGCAATCCCGACCCTACTGCCATGTCTGATCCATTTTCCAATGTAACGCGTACACTTTTGGGAGTTATGGTATCAATGATATCGATACATTACCACTTGCAGTTCATACAGATGACATATCCCCCCCTTCACTACTCCAAGATGGCCGCCCCATCTCTCTCCTGAACTCTGCTAAGCATTACGCACACATACAGAACACAAGCAGTATCCCTACACCCTATATTAACTTACAACATTGGCTCCGAACCTTATAGGGTATAGAGACACAGATTTCTGATGGTCTCAGCAATCCATTGGGGGCCTTATGACCATCTGGTCCGTAGAGAGTACCGTTATCAATATTATTCTATGACTCGCGTTCCCATTCCAACATGGCCGCCACCATTTGGATAACCACTGAGGACCCCCCCTTCACGCTGCGTGATGTCGTCACGGCCTCAACTTCCCGCGTGGCTTCCCGTATTTAGGGAAGTCCGTTTCCCGACCAGGTATGCTACCGGCAGTACCGCTGGACGGGTAGGTTTCCGGTTCCGTGAGGGCAGAACAGAAGTAAGTAACTCTTTGTCCTTTAAGAAATATGCTGGGCTGGTCCCTTGTTTGTCCGCTGGGCCCTCCTGATGTAATCCAGTCCTGTGTTCTGTTTGTTTTTCTTAGCTTCACAGCGCGG
The DNA here is from genome assembly GCF_964204655.1 of Triturus cristatus. NCBI lineage: Eukaryota > Metazoa > Chordata > Amphibia > Caudata > Salamandridae > Triturus > Triturus cristatus. Next base: position 51,268,133 of record NC_140583.1, on the reverse strand, counting down.
CACTTCCGACGGAGCCCTTCTCAGACGAGGGGAGGGTAGGCGGGATTTTTTATCTCGATTTTCTGTCTCTAGTATAGTATTTCTGCATTTAGATCGGCCACGCCTAACTCCGGGTCCGGTTCAGACCCCACACGAGCACCTTCAGTTGCACTAGATCTTAGCTCCATTTTCTCCAGGCATGTCTCCTCGTATTCACACAGGGTCGAGAATCTCACTCCAGGTCTGGTTTAGTTAAGCTCCAGACCCCACACGAGCACCTTCAGTTGCACGGGATCTAGTTCCATGTTCTCTAGGCATGTCTCGTCTCTAGTGCACTCACACAGGGTCGTGATTGTAACCAGTGCCACCACCTCTTCCCACCTTGTGTATCACCAAACCTGTGGCCACCTATTATCAACACATATGGCACTGGGTGGTAGAGTTGTACTACCCACAGATTATACCAACAACGCACTATGTTACTATACTAGTCTATTATGCAGCATAGTTTATTCTATGCACCTCCGTCACAGCAGTACCTTGTTGGTACTGCCAACCACCGTTACCCAGGTAGAACCTACTTCACATTTGTGTTCATTTTGCTATGCATGTCACATCGAAGACGCACTGACGCTTCACCAGTCCCATGCATCTGACACTTGGGCGCAACCAGTGCACTTGTGACTTCGAGCTCTCTTTTCAAAGGAACATATATAACTAATATGTAACTGGGCTCTGAACTTTTTGTGTTTTTTCTCTCTGTTTTCTTCCCCCCCCCCCCCCTTTTTTGTCTCCTTTTTAGGTTGAGAAGTAGGACTTTAGTATAAGAACGGGTCCTTCCAATCATTACCATAATCAGGTCTCTCTAGGGATACAGTGTGTCTTCTCCTGATCCCTGGGTTCTTTCTTTAACTGGTCCTGATGAAGCGCTAAGGATCCCCTAGGGACCAATCTGTAGCGCGAAACATGTCGACCCCCTTTTTTTTAAACCACACCTTATCACACTGACACTCGGGTTGAGAGAAGTGGGAATTTATTTGTTTTAATTTCCCCTCTCACAACGGCACATACGTGCATCTCCATCCCCGTTGAATTTTACTCTGAAGCAGGGGTCCTACGAATAAAATTGACAGGGCCTCCTGCTCCATTTTAATTCACATTCACTGACACTTTCTTCCCACATACCCGCACTCACCACTGTGGCAAACTCCTAAAAGATCTCCGCTAGAGAGCCCCTTGGGGCCCGTGAGGGACTGCAGCGCCACCCCCACGAGGAGCAACACTGCCCGATGATGATGCTATACACTCGAAAGGGTGTGTGAGGGCACTACGTACTAAACCAAGGAGTACCTTCCTCTTCCTTTACACACTCACCTATCCCAGGAGACTACCCCTCTTCTCTATAACACCACATAATTAGTGGCTGTGTTCCCCTTTACCCAAAGGAACTGATACCATCCATTGTAATCATAAGCTATAATTTTGGGAGCATTGGTTCAGGACCTTCTCTAATTAGCTCCTAGTCCCCCCTCTTCATTTTGTGATTTGCAACAGTCTAGTAGTATCATTTTCAAAATTGTAACTTAAAATCCAACTTTATTATTAAAGAGGATTTTAAATTACAATATGTTACCAATCTGAAGTTATCACTTATTGAGAGTAGTAAGGCAACAGGTGTTAGTGTGTGGGAGAACCTTACAACAGTGACAAATGACTTCTGGGGTTTTCCCTGGAAGTACATGTACAACTTACACAAACATGTCCTGCTTTTTAAATACCATGCGCCCAGCCCTATGAGGGGTTAGAGCCTACCTTAGCAGTGACCTGTAAGTATTAACCCCTTCGCTGCGGCGGAAATTCCGCCGCAGCGCTGGGGGATGCGGGGGGGGGCAGCACGGTGGCGCTGTGCTCATGACGGAGCCACTCCGTCATGAGCCACGGTTGAGCTGTGCTCATGACGGAGCGGTTCCGTCATGACTCCGCCCAGTTGCGTTGTCCCCCCGCACAGGCGGGGAAACAGCGCCGCGTGGGCGGAGCGGCCGCTAACGGTCGTGGCATGACGGAACCGCTCCGTCATGAGCACACGGCAACCGTGGCTCATGACGGAGCGGTTCCGTCATGAGCGGGGAAGGGGTTAAAAAGGAAGGTATAGCCCTGGCAAAAGGTTTATTTTGCCAGGTAGAAATGGCAGGTTAAAACTGCACGGCAGGCTGCAGTGGCCGGCCTGAGGTGTTTTAAAAGACTACTTTAATGGGTAGCACAATGAGTGCTGCAGGCCCACTAGTAGCATTTGATTTACAGGCCCTAGATACATGTAGTACCATATACAAGGGACTTACACGTAAATTAAATGTACCAATCAGATGTAGGCCACTTTTGGTGAGTTTGGTGGTTACAATTGTGAGTACATGCCCCTTACCACTGGTTAGCAGGGAAAAAGTGCCCAGACCCCTAAAATCCACCGAAAACGAGATCAGCAGAGGAGAGCAAAAATCTTGGATGACCCTTCGGAGAGGACCAGGTCCGACAATCCTTTGAGAGCCTGTTGTTGTGGTAAATGCGGAAGGCGGAACTACTTTCTCACTGGCCAGTTTTCCTGGCACCCAAGTGTCTGTCTGCAGTACAATCAAAAAGAGCAATAGTGTACTATCAATCCCCGCCCTTTGTAGATTGACCAGACTCAATTCCTATCTAATTGATAAAAGCGGCAGAATAGTTGACGAAGCGACAAAAAGCTTTGTGTTCGATTTTGTCAAAGCCCCAGAAGCCAATAGAATTAGAGGCCGGAAGGATGTGTATTTCAGCCCCAAGCCAGACACCTCAACCAATAATGATGTGGTCAAAGTGCTTGCAGTTGCTTCTGGGGAAGTAAGGTGTACACATGGGATCACCTTCTAGTAGGGAGTCACATGTCAAGTAGACATCAATTAAATGTTACCATACAGTTGGGCTGGAGAGGAACAGTCACTAACGGGGGGAGGCAAGTTGATCTGATGAAGGGAAGAGAAGCGACAGCGACCTCATTAGCAGGAAGGGAGATTACTCCCTCAAGATTCAGACGGGAGCAGTTTGTGCATTTTCCTGGTCATCCGGAGCCTAGAACCTGGCTCTCAAGCCTTTAGATTCTCATCTGGGTGGTCTTGAAAGGGGAAATGAGGAACGTTCAGGGAAACAAACTAAAACATCTCAGGACACAGGTGAGCATCACAAGGCTCTCAACGTTCTCCCTCAGATGCTGTCTCACTTTTGTCCCATCCCCTCGAGCAAGCTCAGTGAGACGCTGGTGCCTTCATGTTCTGGTGATGACAAAATAAGGCTGGTCTCTGTCTGTGGCTGTCATCTCAGGGCCGCCACTAGCTTTACAGGTGTTTTGAAACCCAGCCCAATTAAATCTAAATCCTTCCTCCTGGCACTTGAGAATAATGAACACTTAACAAGTCAAGTGTGACTTCCTCCAGTGAATCTAGGAGGCTTCCTAGTCCCAAATGCCCAACCTTACCAAGTGATCTGACGTGCACGCCGACACCTCCCCCTGCTTGAACCTCCACAATCCTTAGATGACGGAAACTGCAGAGCACCAACTATCACTGCTTTGAAACGCAAACTCTTTCCAGTGGCAGTCTTCAGAACTACTGTCCCAAGATCTGGCCGTCCTGTAGCTGGAGGCGGCTTCTGAAAAGCACCATCTATGCAGCAGCCTGCCTTATTTTGGGTCCCGTTAGGTTTTAAAGGATCACATACACTCTTAGAGAACTCCACTGCCTCCCTCAGCCGCATTACTTTCGAGACATTCTGCAGTGCGCATAGCTCTTAGACGAGCTACAAGACCAGACTGAAAACCAAGAGATGCAACAAGGAGAACGAACACCAGAAGGCATGCCTGCTCCTGCCTCATCAAAAATCAGGAATGTCATCCCAGACCAGAACTGACAAGTGTAATTTTAATTGCATTTATATAGCGCTTACTACTCCTGATGAGGCTTTACAGCGAGTAGCACGTTACTCCAGAACCCAGAAAGAATTAGTATAGGGAAATATGAAATTAATTTGAGCGGTTGACATGTGCGTCAGTTAGTTGGATTGAAAAGGATAGCGGAGGGATGGAAGAAGGAAGGGTCTAGAAAGTGCTTATTTGGGGATCATAGCAGCTGGAGGAGGTTTACTCGGCGGAGACGAAGCTTCATGAACGCTCTCAAGCGCTAGATTACCGTAGGCAGCCTGACTTAACCTCAGATTGCTTTTAACTTGTTGGACTTTCCATTATTTTAACTTGCGTTGTATAAGCGTTTTTAACCTTTTCAATTACCTTTAACTTTCACTGCAGCACTTTTTAGCTCTCACCTGTGTCCTGTTGTGGGGAGAGTTTGGAGTGCTGCCCCCCCCCCCGGTCCGCCACGAGCTGTGTGCTCGATTGATGCCGAGGGGGGCAGACAGCTTGATTCACTGACCCTTCCTTGCCTGCTCACTTTCGGGATGAGGGGCCAGGTCTTGCTCCACGGACTGGTGTTCTCGTTACGTGCACTATATATTCCCATGGAGAAGTAAGCACGCAGCTGATGTGTGCAGCGGGCGAGCCACCAACACGCCGCTGTTCGCGCCAAAGGCAAGCCCGTCTGCTCCCGTCCGTGGCAGACCAGTGCCAGGGTTCAGGCACTATGCCTAATTAATTAGTTACTCCTCGGCGGAATTACGCGTTTTGGCCTCTAGGGCTAACCAGAGAGTTGAGCATGATGCCCTGTACAACTTAGCACTTTATGGACTTTTGAATGTTGACTGCAGTGCTCCGCAGTCCACTCCCGCATTAGAACCACTGCCCCCTAACCAGAATGAAGACATCACCACCAGAGTGAAGATCCCTGATTCGAAAGAGCTAAACATCATTTACCTCAATACACGTTCCCTGGTCAAGCATCAGTTGGAAATGTTTTATCTTTTAGAAACCGAAGCACCAGATCTGTTATTAGTTACCGAAACTTGGCCGACTCTGGAACCTATGCCTGACGTTCTTGCGGCCCTCCCTAGTAATTATTACCTAATGCAGGCCAACAGACCTCCTGGGAAAAGAGGAGGGGGAGTAGCAGCAATCGTCAACAAAGGATTCTCTGCCACTTCCATCGCCCCTTCGAATGTACCTCAGTGGACAGCCTCACACTCAATCTTATATTGCCTAAATCGACATCAGTGTGTATATTTATTTATAGACCCCCTACTGCAATAGGAGATTTGTTCACTGAATTATCTAACTACCTCACCCCACTTACTATAGATTACGCAAACACGGTTGTAATTGGAGATTTGAACTGTTGGTCGTCAGAGGAAAGGGGGAGCCGGGGCTCAAAGGAGCTCACAGATATACTAAATAATCGGAATCTTCAAGGACAAATAACAGTACCCACCCACATTAAAGGGCATGCCCTAGACCAATTATGGACTTCTAACCTTTTGAAACGTAATTTAACGGTCAAGCCGTGTGTGTGGTCAGATCACCACCTGATTCACTTTGCTATAAATGGCTTACCTTTACCACAAATGTTGGGCAACACAAAACTACTGACTAGAAATTGGAACCGTGTCTGCCTACCTCAGTGCTTCAATTCCTTGAACTCTACAATCCCTCCAACTTCGGACAATGTTAATAAGTTGGAAAGAGCCTTCTCCAACTGGCAATTACGTGCATGTGATGAGCATGCCCCATTACAATGGAAAGAGAGGGTTTCCAGGCGGCATGAAACCTCTTTACTGGTTCACCGCAGAGTTAAAATTAGTAAAACTTAAAACCCCCCAGGCAGAAAGAAAATGGAGTAGGAGCTACTCCCCAACAGAAAGGGACAGTTATGATAAAGCACTCACCAAGTACAAAGCAGCTATTGTGGAGGCAAAAAAGTCCTTTTACACCAATAGGGTACTTAGCTCGGAAAACAAATCTAAGGACATTTTCGTTTTCCAAGTAGTTCGAGAGCTCTCCAGCGCAGTGTCTCCGTGTCACTCTGACCATCACTCCCTCAGGGGTCCTGTGTGACAACTTGAGTACTTATTTTGTTGATAAAATTAAGATCATCCACAATTTTATCCCATCCAACTTTCAGGATTGGAAATCACATGAGCCATTCATGAACCCTACAACTCTGTCTCATTTCTAAAATTTCACTGTGGAACGGCTAGTGGAACTCAGAAACAAGATTCAGTCTGGTTCCCCCAATGACCCATGCCCCGCCAGGATACAAAAAGACCTTCTCATACAATTTCCGGATACCTATCTTACTCTCCTCAACACCTCTCTAGAGCAAGGGGTGGTCCCCCGTGCCTTCAAGGAGGCAGTACTCATCTCACTGCAAAAGAAAGCAGGAGTAGATCCCAGTGAATTGAGCAATTACAGACCAATATCGCTCCTTCCTTACCCGGCAAACCTACTGGAGGCACATGTCGCAAAACTTCTTAGTGCCTTCATTGAAGAAACTAAAATCTTGGACCCCCATCAGGCAGGCTTCAGACCATCACACTCCACCGAAGCAGTCTATTGTAAGTGTAGTGGGCTATCTGAAAGAGGGTGCAGAAAGGGGGTGCACACAAGCCCTGGTGTTATTAGACCTATCCGCGGCATTCGATACCGTGGATCACATCATATTAGCGGATAGAATGGAAGCAGCAGGCTTGAGGGATAAGGCACTGGAATGGATGCTATCATTTTTAGGGGAACACACCCAATCTGTTAGGTTGTTAGGTTGGCTCCTTTTGCCTCGGCTTGGGTCAATAACACATGTGGTGTCCCACAAGGTTCATCTCTTTCCCCCCACCTGTTTAACATTTATATTAGCGCCTTGATTCATGCTTTGCAATCCAGGGGAGTGAAGGTATACAATTACGCTGACGACGTGCAGCTGATCTTTCCAATTGACGAGACAGAGGAATCTAAGGATTTCTTCCAACGTACTATGCTCTTCATTAAAGACTGGATGAGTCGTAACCATCTCAAATTAATCTTGAATAAAACTGAGATAGTCATCTCTAATAATAGACTCGATCAGTGGATGCCAGCACACTGGCCAGCTGCACTGGGCCTTCCACCTACCCCTAAAAATTCAGTTAAAAGTTTAGGAATCAAATTTGACGCCACGCTATCTATGCATGAACAGATCAACCTGGTTACCTCCTCTTGCATTTACTACCTGAGGACTTTTAAGAAAATTAGGAAATTCTTTACCAGGGAAGCAAGTACGGTTGTCATGCTTGCCTTGATCATGTCCAGGCTAGATTACGCTAACGCCATCTACTTAGGGCTCCCTGCATATCAGACCCAGAGGCTGCAGTTAATACAAAACCAAGCAGCCTGGCTGGTCCTTAAGCAACCAAGACACTGCCACATTAAACCTCTTCTGAAGCAATTACATTGGCTCCCGGTGACCCAGCGGTTCCTGTTCAAGACGGGTTGCATGATCTTCAGTGCCCTCTATGAGAAGGGCCCTAAATTAATTTCTGCTAAGATCTCTAGGTATCTACCCAAACGGAATCTCAGATCGGTTGACTCCCGGTTCTTGGTCCTTGGCCCCACTCTATGGAATTCCCTGCCAATAGACATCCGACTTACTCCTAAGTACACCAACTTCAGGAAAAAACTGAAAACATGGCTGTTCACTCTTGCCTATTGCTAGTAGCTCTTAGGAAGTTCCTCCCTCCCTTTCAGCACCAAGAGACCTTTCAGTATACGTGCGCTTAACAAATTCCCCAAACATAAACATCTCATCGAACCGAAATGTCACCTCTGGCTGCCCCTCTCCACATCAAACCTCTCTAGAGCTCTCTTATCCGACGTAGTCACCTTGGCTTGCTATGGGTGTCTAGATTTTTACCCACCTTCTCCTAAGGCTGTCCATTGCTCTACCTATAGGTTCATGGTCTATAAGTGCCATACATACATGCATGCATACATACATACATACATACATGCATACATACATGGATACATACAAAGGCAAGAAGCCAATCAATAAAACAAGACAAAGAGAACAGAAAGGGAACCAAGGTAGAAGAGTGTGAAACGGAGGGTCTGGGAGTTTAACCAACAGGGTGGAGGGTGAAGAGAAACAGCCCCCGCCCTATCCAAAGCAGCGTTAATGTTTTCGAGATCGATATTTTAACGTACAGCCTGTAGTGATAGGCCAAGGATACAACGCATTAACTGCATGAAGTGCTTAATATATTCCCATATTCATGTGATCACATGATAGAGACATGGGAGCACCTTACCTTCTAGACTGGCCACAGTTACCGCTGCTTTTTCACGGTCATAGACGATTGAGAAGTGTAGTTTGGGAACAGGGCTCCTGCTGGTCCTCTGCTCAGGGTCCAGACTCCCAGTCCTGCGCATGTCTTTGCGGAGATCTGCAATGGAAAATGCAAACCTACGTCACCAGGATTGACCCTTTGGTATTAAGATGCATGAAGAGATGTTACAAGTCCTCTAAGTGACAGATGCCTCTCCTTTTATCAATGGTACACCGCAGAAGTATAAGAGCGTTCTTGACGTCCCCTATATGCGGCAGCCTGTTGAGCATTGAGACTTTGACGGGGCGCGAGTCTCTCGGGACACAATCAAGGCTTAGCTCAAAGCATAAGGTACTGGAGCGCACAGGGTATGATTCACACATGTCAAGCATGTACGATCAGGCGATGCCCAGGGAGAGTAAGTTTAGAATGTCTACTACAGATGTAAATAGTAACGCATTTGGGCCCACATTTACTAAGGGCTTGCGTTGCTCTTGCGTCACGCAGGGCAATGTAAGCTCTTAAATCAGTTTTACTATGACGTGCAGTGACGCCGTGCGTGGCTCTGCTTGGCACGGTAAATCTGGAGTAACGCAAGGAAGCGTTACTCTGCGCAGAGATGGCGTTTCCTGGATTTTGGCGCGTGGCCAGATTAACTAGCACTAGCAAACCTGGGAATGTGTCAAAATGCTGTGCCTTCCCAGGTGAGGCGTAAAGAGGAGAAATATGTTTATTTCTCCTTGGTTCTTCCTCTTTCTACGTGTGCTGTATTTTGCAGCACACACAGAAAGAGGAAAGTGCCTTGGATGGTTGCTTTTGTGCAGGCTCCTGCCTGCATACAACAGCCAAGAGTGCACCAGGGCAGAGAGGGAGCAGGAATCTTCCATATGTTAGTAAATGTGGTGCCTTCCTGCCCTCTCCATTTGACGCAGCTCAGCGTTGCGCTGCATTATATCTTAGGAAGCCGGGGCCTTGCTTGAGATAATGGTGCAGGGATAGTGAGATAACTGTGCGTCGGGCTAGCAGGCAGTGGCTCCCAAGGGTGGCAGGCTGCTTCACAGGGCGCCATTCACTGGGTCCCACATTGGCCTCAAAGTGTGAAGTGCGTGGATTCGCAGCAGTGAAGGGGTCACACTGCTCCTGCACAACATAAACACTGTCGCTAAAGGGAACGACTCTTTTGTGGATGTGCTCCTTGTGAAAGAACAGAATGGAGGCGCTCACAGTGAAGTCAGCCAGTGGTCGGCTGACCCATTGCCCCATGGCTGACCCATTGCCCCATGGCTGACCCATTGCCCCATGCTGACCCATTGCCCCATGCTGACCCATTGCCCCATGGCTGACCCATTGCCCCATGCTGACCCATTGCCCCATGCTGACCCATTGCCCCATGGCTGACCCATTGCCCCATGCTGACCCATTGCCCCATGCTGACCCATTGCCCCATGCTGACCCATTGCCCCATGCTGACCCATTGCCCCATGCTGACCCATTGCCCCATGGCTGACCCATTGCCCCATTGCTGACCCATTGCCCCATGCTGACCCACTGCCCCATGGCTGACCCATTGCCCCATGGCTGACCCATTGCCCCATGGCTGACCCATTGCGCCATGGCTGACCCATTGCCCCATGCTGAGCCATTGCCCCATGGCTGACCCATTGCTCCATGCTGACCCATTGCCCCATGGCTGACCCATTGCCCCATGCTGACCCATTGCCCCATGGCTGACCCATTGCCCCTTGGCTGACCTGCTCCATGGCTGACCCATTGCCCCATGGCTGACCCATTGCCCCTTGGCTGACCTGCTCCATGGCTGACCCATTGCCCCATGCTGACCCATTGCCCCATGGCTGACCCATTGCCCCATGCTGAATGCTGAAGTGGGCGGAGGCAAAATTGTAATGACTCACCAACAGACCAATGGATGAAGAGAGGTGCCAACGCCTCCGTAAGTAGGGATATCGTACAGATAATTTAGTCAAATCAAAAGGTCTTGGCTTACCCCAGACCCGAAGAGACCACCTGGCCACACTGAGGTGTATTCTGGCATGTAAGGGACAAGTAGCAGTGACGTGGAACATGTAAAGGGACTGGAGCAGAGCCATAACATGTAAGGGGAGACAGAATTCAGCGGTATCTTATCACATGTGAGGGAAGTAGTTGTAACATATAAAAGACCTGTAACAGTAACATGTAAAGAGAGTTTAGTAATAGCATGTAAAATGCAAAGCAAGTGTAGCAGACATATGTGACGCAGAGTAGGTAATGCATTCACACGTAGGCGGCTGGTGAAGAGGTAACTTATTTCTAAAGTTGTATATAGCGCGAACATGACCCTTGCAGGTATCAGAGCGCTTTACAAATGTTCAGGAAACAGGTAGAATAAACAACATAATCGAAAACAGAACAAGATTTAACAGCATCCCCGGAGAAGGGAAAGACCACCTCAAGGTGCAAGGAGACACACCCAAAAACAAGAAGATGACATCTGGGGCAACTGTCAGCTGCCACTCAGAGCAATGTCCTGCAGAGAAAGATGAAGGTACGTAGACTCCCTGCTGTGCACGGATTGTTTACCGTGCACTGTTCTGCACTGCTGTCTTTTAAAGCACAAAAGGTATTAACATTTCAGCTGCAAGGTGATTTGCGCCTGTGATGGGCTTGAATTTCGCCCTCCGAGGCCTGCGAGCCCCGGCGCGGAGTTATAAACGGATCTGCGGCCAGTGATGGACGTGCTCGGCTATAAAAAGCTCGGATCCATACATAACCTTGTTATATTGTAACGTTTGCTCTGGCGGGCCCGGGCGGTTCACGTCCTGGCCCCCGGGCCGGTGAGACGAGCCGCTGCGCTGTCTGCGCTCAGAGGACGTGGGCTCGGGTCTGGGCGCTGTGCCAGCCCAGCCCGGCTGCTCAGCACCGCGGATAAAAATAGATTTCCTGGACGGCGGAGACGAGAAATGGGGGCGAGGAGCACCGAGCCGGAGCTCTGAACGAGGGGAGGGTGGGGGTGCATGAGGGAGTCGGGGCTATTTGTATTCCGTTCCACAACTGCGGGGAACGGATGGAAATGAAGCAGCAGAGAACAGACGAAGAAACGGGTCTACCTGAAATCAACAAGACCCTCCCGCCCCTAAAGCCAGACTGACCTTATGAGCCCAGGGAAACCCCACCCCACTGCGGCCCTGTATGCCCCCGCGCCCCCATCACCTTGTTTGGTGGCAAAAAAAAGACCTATAATTTGGGTGCAGGGGGCGCTCAGTCCCCGGTGCCACTGCACCTGATGCACTGATAGTCCCTGTGCCCCAGCACGTGCCTGCCTTCCTGATGCCGGGAAGCAGCGGTCCCTGGTACATGCCAGACCCCAGAATACATCGTGACGTTTCACTTCTGAACTGCTCGTAAGCTGGATGCCTTTGTAGGGAGTATCGTGCAAAATAGCGAAGCGCATCGTTTAAACGATCAAAAGAATCATCTGGGGGAAGGGGGGGGGGGCTGGCAGGTGTGTTACTGCTTCCTAAAGCCCCCAGGCTCCCGCTCAGCCCCCAGCTGCGCAGCAGTGACGTCTCCTGTGACTGAATGCACAGCTGGCCAGCAGGAAGTCCTCTTCATAGCCACCTCGCTTCTCGGACAGCCTCCCCGAGCTGCACCTGGCCGCAGCGGGAGAGAGGAGGGCGAGCCAACACGTCACCAGGGAGAGCCGAGCCACAGCCGGGCCGTGGCTCTAGCTTGGCTCTAAGAGCCAGAGTAGGCGTGCGCGAGCCGAGCCCTGACCAACACTTGGCAAGTAAATCACAATAAATGGCAACAAACATCGAGTGAAAATATGATGAAGTCTCTTCAAAGGTCAAAACAATATTTCTGTAACGTACTGACGCGTGTCACCTTCAGATTATAATACTACATTGAAAGGGATTTATTATAAGTGATAGTTTTTATATCTGAATTTAAAAATATTCCTGCCACACGACAATGCCATGAGCGACTTAAGATGCAAGTGAGTTGCCGAACATTCTTATTGTACAGGGAACATTACAGTCCATTAAAAGAACCAAGCGAGGAGCCTGCACGGCGTAAATCCCGAGCTCACGTGCTTCAAGGCGCTCTCATAAGCAATAATTAGGAAAAAGACGCAAGCAGAAATACAATATTTGCCCAGGATCACACAGTGGTATGATCCACGGTTTACTGCTTTCACTGCTCACTTTATTTAAATGGTCGCTTTGTATTCACTTGTGAATGCTTGTAGCTAAATGGCTGAAGATATATTAAAGGCAGCCAAGAGCATTTACCAAGGTAGATCAAAGTTCGAACTAGAAACTTTATGAGGATATATTTGAAACTGTGTAGTATGGAAAATAGGAAGAAGACATTTAAATACCAAGAGGAAGAGGAAGTAGCGAGGTCCATCATTTTAATTTTACTCTCTGATAGCTTTAATACTTTTGTAACACTTTCCACAAATTTCCCCTTTGCACTTCTAGCACGCCCTCTTGTAATTCATACTGTATTCAAGCTACGCGTGTAACGTGTGCTGCTGATGAAGCGGGAGGGTTTCCTACCACAATATCGAGTTTTAAATCTTGAACTACAAAAATATCATCACCAGAATAGCGACTACAAAATATACCGTGAAGGTAAGTACACATAGACGCGTACAGATTTACTATTCCTTACTCCACAGATGTGCACCTTGTTGGAAGGTGGTTTAATAGGAGGTGCAAGTAAGTACCTCCAACTAGTAATAGCACCACAATCACACATAAGGTCCAGTCAAGTTCTCAATAAATGAATCCTTGCTCAGCCCTTGGTGACTTGGCTGCGACCAGACAGGCATAATTGAGGAGATAGGTGTGTAAAGCATTTAAAAACACCAATGCATTAAATAAGTAAGACACATCACACAATAGGAATCCAACACCAATTTATAAATATAAAAAATATTGTTATGATTAAAATGACGCCAAAACAACAAAAATCCAATGTAGGGAACAAGAGATATGAATTTTTAAAGATTAGATACTTTCTAGTGCTTAAAAGCCAAAAGCACCAACTTGAGATGTCTGGTCATGCTTGACCGCGACAACGTCAAAGTTTCAAGCCAACCGTGACAGAGCGCGGGTTGGATACAGTGAGCGGTAGGGCCCGGTCAAGTTTTTACCTTCTGACTTAGACACTTCTTGGAGTTTTATTCTCTCAACGTTGAGCGGGTCTCCTCGTCAGGCCGGCTTGGCTTAGATGCCTTGGTCAACTCCACGAAGTCTCGTCGAAGACGAAAAGCTCCAGAGCTTCAACGGGGTAAACCTGAATCTCAGGCTGAGTCGCAGTTCAACGTCGCCGGCTTGACTCTCGACGACAGGTCAGGCAACTTATGGAGCTTTTTGACAAAAATTCTCCAAATCATACCAAACTTCTGGATTTTCTTCCAGGAGGTCCTTTTGGGTTCTTGAAGGGTCCACAACAATTTTCCAAGGTGCTAGAATCTCTGAGTGGGTCCTTGGGAAGTTGGGACTACAAGACTCACAATGCACCTGGCCAAATTCTTAAAAGTCCACTGGAGGCTGTTCAGCTGGGTGCTTCTTGGTGGGGATGATGCGGGTGGAGCTCCTTTAACCTGTTGTTTTTTGTTAGTCCACTCCTCAAACTTTTAGCATCTGGAAAAGTCTTTCTTTTGATGAAGCCCCAAAGTGTGCAGCTGGTGCAGTCCCTCTGAGTGCAGTCCAATTGGTGCAGGCTGGGAGTTAAGCAGGGCAGTCCTCTGTCTTCCGGTTTCTTCCAGGCGGGGATCTGAGTTGCTAATCAGCTCTCCCATATTTAGCCAGACTTCTGGGCTGGCAAGCATGGGGGCACGTGCAATCAATAGGGGGACAGAAGAGCTAATATTTATAGAGGTCCTGTTCCTATGCTCCTCAATGCACATATATAAGACACTGAAGGTAATCAGTTCCTCTTTTGTGGCAAGCATGTGAAAGATGTCACTGTATGCCTGAAGTGTTTGTCGCTGGGAGATCTGAATTTCAGATCATAATGCCCTCACACACCTGTTAGGGTGTCATGCTTCATCATAGGGCGCTCCTCATCGGACCGGCACTGCAATGTCCAACGGGCCTGGTGGCTTCTTTAGCGGAGTTCTTTTGATCTGAGGTCGCCATATGTGAAGGGTGTATGTGGGCAGCAGGTGCTGGGTGTATGCTAGAGTGAATATGTGATTTTAAAATAGGCTCCAGACCTATGAATATTTTAATTCGAAACAGGGCTGGGACTAAGTAAAAACAGTGGTGCCACCAGCAGGTCATAATGTACCTAGGTAGCTAGTGAGTATGTGTGGTCGACATGTTTCGTGTCATCTGAGCTCCAAAATCGAGCGACACTTCTTCAGGACCAAAGGTAGATAATAGTGATCCCCAGTGGAGAACACCAAAATAGAGACACACCCAAATTATGGGGATGTGATTAGAACAAATGTAGGTCCCAAGTAGGGAACCTACCATGCCTCTCCACCTTGCTGGGTGTGGGAGCCGGCCTCGTGGCGTGGTCCTATTCCCCCTCGCTAAGCCGCACGAGGTCCCATGCACCTCGGGGCTCCTCCATTTTGGATTATACGTCACTCCACGTGACCACCTGCGTGACCCCGCTTCACCCGGCCTCTGTCCCATCGAGGCCCGACATCGAGGCGCCAACCCCTGGCCCGGGGGATACCACGTGAACCCTTCCCACTCCCGGCGGAGGACAGTATCGATGGGACCCCCAACCGTCCTTCCACACCTAGGTGCGATCGCCCCACAGCTCTCTGGGGCCTGGCGCCTCTCCTGCTGGGCGTCTGGCCGCTCCCCACCCGGCCTCTCCGCCCCCTCTGGGCGCAAGGGTCCGGACATCAAAGGGCTCCAGTCCTATATCTGGGGCGACCCGACAACAGGACAACAGTTGTATCCCGGAGTCAAGAGCCCTGCTGATCGGATCGCGGCTGACCCTACGGAAGAAGACTCATCCTGAACCCACACTCTGAGCCCTGCTGACGACGTCGCGGCTCCACCGTGCTTAAAGACCTTCACGAACCTTTGGGGCCCTGCTGACGCTGTCGCGGCCCGACCTTGTTGAACCTTACCATCAGAGCCCAGCTGACCTCGTCGTGGCTCGACCGAAGCGGACCTGCCACCGGAGCCCTGCTGACTGTGTCGCGGCTCGACCCAAGCGGAACTACCACCCGAGCCCTGCAGACGCCGTCGCGGCTCCCCACGTCCGAGCCGCTCTGAGACCAGCACTCAAGGTCTGGTGCAGAGCCCTCCCGTACCTGGTTAGTACTAAGACTGTCCCGCTACCCCATCCCTCTAACAGACATTGAGACTCTTACTGGATCCCTCGATCCCACTGTAAATATTGAACGTACTACTTCTGATAAAGAACCAAGTCAAGCAACTGATATTGAGTCCTGTGTGGTGGTGTTACTGGGCCTAGTACGATCATAGGAGAAGGACCTCCCCGAAGGGGGCTTTTCAGCGGCGCTCGGCTATACCTTTGCGGTAGGAAGGTGCCCGGGAATAGTCTCCCCGACTCCCCGGTGGTCCTCCCTCCAACATTTGGTGGCCAGCGACGGGATCCGAGCCAGACGCAATCGTACAGGCAAGTAACGCACCCACTACCTAACCAGACGGAAAAAGGAAAAGGGAACCATGGAAGGCCAAGAGGCAACCGTGGCCGCAACCTTCCAGCCGGAAAGGTTGGAAGAATACACCCACAAAGAACTGAAACAATTCTGCAAGGACCAGGTTATCCCAACCACAGGATTGGGCACCAAGGAAGAAATGCAGAAAGCCCTGAAAGCCTGGACAGAACCCGAGACCACTCCACCCCGAGCCGAAGTGACCTCGGCCCGGGACGGAAACCTGCCGACCCCAACCCCGACAGATGGGGGGCGAACCGTCCCAGAAACCAGCCTTTCCCACGAAGAAATGCGAGAACGGGAGAGGGTCCGGACACACGAAATGGACCTCGCCCGACTCCGGCTGGACGGTGAGCTCCTACTGGCGGAGAAGAAAATAGCCTTGGAGCAACTACGGCTGCAAGAGGAAATCGAGGAAAAGAAACGGCATCGGGAACTAGAGGAGAAACGGCTAACCCTCGAGCACGAGAGGAGCCTTAAGGAACTTGAACTAAAAGCTAAAACGGGGGAGACCAGCAACCCTGGAGCCCGGGACGCTCTGCCCCTGACCGAGCCAAAGGTTCACATCCCCAAGGATGTCGTCAAGGAGTACTATAAAAATGACGACATCCAGTAATGGTTCCGAGCGTACGAAGTAGCCATGACCTCCCATCGGGTACCCCGGAAGGATTGGGGTGCCGGCCTATGGGGGAGGTTCCTCAGCGAGGGCCGGGATACCCTGCTGCAACTCCCCGACGCGGTGATGACATCATACGACCACATGAAAGAAGCCCTACTCACACGCTACGGACTATCAGCCGAGATGTACCGGCAGCGCTTCCGGGACTGCAAGAAGCTCCCCGGTACCACATGGGTCGAATACGTGGACTTCTTCAGCCGAGCGTTGGAAGGATGGATAAAAGGAAGCAAGGTCACCTCATACAATGAACTGTTCGACCTCATTGTCTGGGAGCACCTCGCCAACAACTGCTTTGTTGAACTAAGGCAACACCTCCTGGACAGTAAACTGACCGAGCCCCGGAAGCTCGCCGCCGAAGCAGACCGATGGGTCAACACCCGGGTCCCCCGGAACCCAGTGGGGGACTACCAACAGAGTACCACGGGACCTCCCCGCCAGCGATGCGGAGGAGGGGGTCCCACCGCAGTCGAGAATTCCCGGCCGGGCCGCCCAGAAGCCCGCCACGAGGCCAAGCCACCAACCACACTTCCCCGACCCTGGGCCGAAGGGGGACCCCTATCGCACGGCCTGGACCACGACCGACAGTGACCTGCTTCGGCTGTCAGCAGACCGGCCACTATGCGAGCGACCCGGCCTGCCCCGTGAACCGACGGAACGGGACCGCTGGGCCCCCTCCCCGACAAATAGCCGCCGCAGCCCTGGGGGAGGGAGAAGACGAGGAGGAAAACCACGACGACGGGTCCCCCGAGTGGGAACCAGCTGCCATGTCGCTTGTATGCCTGGGCTCCCGAGAAATGGTGCCCCGAGCTGCCATCCCAAGCAACACCCAGAAGTACCAACAGTGGGTCACCATCAATGGACGACGGGCCGAGGCCCTCCGGGACACTGGGGCCAGTGTGACCGCTGTCCGCTGCCACCTGGTGACCCCCGAACAAATCCTGCCGCATGTCCTATGTCCTGTCTGGACCGCGGACAACACCGAGAGCATGTGCCGGATGGCCAGGATCCCCTTCGAGTGGGGAGGAGTGTCCGGCACCCTAAAAGTAACTGTCCGCGACGATGCCCCAGTGGACTGCCTTCTGGGGAACGACCTAGAGAGCTCACCCTGGGCCCAGGTGGAACGCCGAGAGCATCTGGGGATGCTAGGACTGCCCGAGTGGGCCTGCGCCACCACCCGGTCCATGACCGCCCAACCAGCCGCTGCCACGGCCCCCGACAAGCCGACGGGCCCCGAACTATCACCCTCCTCCGGCACGGAGGAACCTGACGAGGAGGCCTGGCCATCCGAACTTTCTCCCGTCGAGGCCGCCTCCCTCAGCGAGATCCCCGAGCTGGCCCAGTGGCGCCACGACGGGGGCCCCACCCGTGAACAATTCCAGCAAGAGCAGAAGGCCTGCCCGTCCCTCGAGGGGGCCCGACAGCAAGCGGCCGCCCAGGCTGCGGGGGACCCCACGGGAACCCACTGGGTCTATTGGGACAATGACTTATTGTATAGCGAGCAGAAAGTCGCCGAACTAGGGGCCGGCCGGGTGCTGGTGGTCCCCCTCCGATTTCGAGAGTTCCTCCTGAACCTGGTGCATGACGTGCCCCTCGCCGGACACCTCGGGCGGGACAAAACGTACAGCCGCCTAGTGACCCATTTCTATTGGCCCCGAATGAGAAGAGACGTGGACCATCACTGCCGGTCCTGCCCGACCTGCCAAGCTAGCGGGAAGACTGGGGGGCGAGTGAAAGCCCCCCTCCAACCATTTCCAGCCGTCCACACCCCGTTCGAACGAGTGGGAATCGACATCGTGGGGCCCCTCGACCCCCGAACCGCCCTGGGGCACCGCTTCATCCTGGTACTGGTCGACCACGCCACC
This sequence comes from Triturus cristatus, assembly GCF_964204655.1. Lineage (NCBI taxonomy): Eukaryota > Metazoa > Chordata > Amphibia > Caudata > Salamandridae > Triturus > Triturus cristatus. The sequence goes on along the minus strand of NC_140583.1, from coordinate 51,249,691 downwards.
CGATACCCCGAGGCCATCCCACTCCGCACCGTGACAGCTCCAGTGGTGGGCCGGGCCCTGATGGGCATCTTCTCCAGGGTGGGGTTCCCCCGAGAAGTGGTGAGCGACAGGGGTACGAACTTTATTTCAAAGTACATGAGATCCCTCTGGCAACAATGTGGGGTCACCTATAAATTCACCACCCCTTACCACCCCCAGGGGAACGGACTGGTCGAGCGGTTCAACAGAACCCTGAAGGGGATGATCAAGGGCCTGGAAGAGCCCCTGAGGAGGAGATGGGATGTCCTGCTGCCCTGCCTCCTGTTCGCCTATCGGGAGGTACCACAGAAATCCCTGGGCTTCAGCCCCTTCGAACTGTTGTTTGGGCACCCCGTCCGAGGGCCCCTCAGCCTGGTCAAGGAGGGCTGGGAGGCGCAAGTCCAAGATGCCCCTCCTGACGTCTACCGATACCTCCTGACCCTGCGGAACCAGACTCGTAAGTTCCGGGCCCTGGCAGAAGCCAACCTCGAAGCCAGCCAAGAAGACATGAAACGCTGGTATGACGAAAATGCCTCAGCCATCGAGTTCGAGCCGGGCCAGCAAGTCTGGGTCATGTCACCCGTGGACCCCTGCGCCCTGCAGGACAAGTGGACCGGGCCCTTCAAGGTAGTTGAGAGGAAGAGCCCCGTCACATACCTGGTCGACATGGAGTCCCCGAGGAACCCCCTCCGGGTCCTGCACGCCAACCGGCTCAAGCCCCACTTTGCCCGAACTGAACTAAGCCTGCTGCTGGCTACCGACGATGGGGGCGAAAGTGACTCCGAGCCCCTACCAGACCTCCTGGGGTCCTCGGGCCAAGACGGCTCCTTGGAGGGCGTCCGCCTCTCCGCCACCCTGACACCAGAACAGCGCCATGACTGCCAGAAGCTGCTGCAACCCTTCGCTGCCCTCTTCTCTCTCACGCCCGGGGTGACCCCCTGGTGCGTCCACGACATGGATACTGGGGACAGCCCCCCTGTGCGACACCGCGCTTACAGAGTACCTGACCGAGTCCGAGCCTGCATACAGACCGAGGTCGCCAAGATGCTCGCCCTCGGAGTCATCGAGCCTTCCGACAGCCCGTGGGCCAGCCCGGTAGTCTTGGTGCCGAAGGCCGCCGCCCCCGGCACTGCCCCGGAACTCAGATTTTGTGTCGACTACCGGGCCTGAACGCAGTCACCAAGACCGATGCCCACCCCTTGCCACGAGCAGACGAGCTGATCGATCGCTTAGGGGCCGCCCGCTACCTAAGCACCTTTGATCTCACCGCTGGGTACTGGCAGATCAAGCTCACTCCCGGCGCCCAGGAACGATCCGCCTTTTCCACCCCCGATGGGCACTACCACTTTCGGGTAATGCCCTTTGGTATGAAGAACGCCCCAGCGACCTTTCAGAGGCTAGTGAACAAGGTCCTGGCCGGACTAGAAGCCTTCAGCGCGGCCTACCTCGACGACATTGCAGTCTTCAGCGACCACTGGGCCGCGCACCTAGGACACCTCGGGGAAGTCCTGGCCGCTCTCCAAAGAGCCGGGCTCACCATTAAGGCCAGTAAATGCCAGATCGGTCAAGGATCTGTGACCTATCTGGGCCACCAGGTGGGGAGTGGCCAGGTGGCACCCCTCCAGTTAAAGGTCGACGCCATCCAGGCATGGGAGCCCCCCGCAACCCAAACCGCTGTCCGGGCCTTCCTAGGCCTCACAGGCTACTACCGACGATTCATCTAGGATTATGGCAGCATTGTGGGCCCCCTTACGGAGCTCACTTCCAAGAAACAGCCCAAGGCGGTGCACTGGACGCCCCGCTGTCAGACCGCTTTTGAGGCCCTCAAGGCGGCCATGTGCGCGGCCCCTGTGCTACAGGCCCCTGACTACAGCAAGGAATTTGTAGTTCAGACCGATGCCTCGGAGTACGGGGTCGGGGCGGTCCTCTCCCAGATGGACGCCAAGGGCCTCGACCGACCTGTGGCCTTTATCAGCCGCCAACTGCTGCCGCGAGAACAGAGGTGGAGCACCATCGAGCGGGAGGCCTTCGCCGTGGTATGGGCTCTCAAGAAGCTCCGGCCCTACCTTTTCGGCACCCACTTCAGGGTCCAAACTGACCACCGGCCCTTGCGGTGGCTCATGCAAATGCGGGGCGAGAACCCCAAGTTGTTGCGATGGTCCATCTCGCTGCAAGGGATGGACTTCACTGTGGAACACCGGCCCGGCAGCGACCACGCCAATGCTGACGGCCTGTCCCGATTCTTCCGCCTCGGCGAGGAGAACCCCCAAGGAGATGGGTGACTCTCCCTGCCTTCAGCTGGGGGGGACGCGTGTGGGAGCCGGCCTCGTGGCGTGGTCCTTTTCCCCCTCGCTAAGCCGCACGAGGTCCCATGCACCTCGGGGCTCCTCCATTTTGGATTATACGTCACTCCACGTGACCACCTGCGTGACCCCGCTTCACCTGGCCTCTGTCCCATCGAGGCCCAACATCGAGGCGCCAACCCCTGGTCCGGGGGATACCACGTGAACCCTTCCCACTCCCGGCGGAGGACAGTATCAATGGGACCCCCAACCGTCCTTCCACACCTAGGTGCGATCGCCCCACAGCTCTCTGGGGCCTGGCGCCTCTCCTGCTGGGCGTCTGGCCGCTCCCCACCCGGCCTATCCGCCCCCTCCGGGCGCAAGGGTCCGGACATCAAAGGGCTCCAGTCCTATATCTGGGGCGACCCGACAACAGGACAACAGTTGTATCCCGGAGTCAAGAGCCCTGCTGATCGGATCGCGGCTGACCCTACGGAAGAAGACTCATCCTGAACCCACACTCTGAGCCCTGCTGACGACGTCGCGGATCCACCGTGCTTAAAGACCTTCATGAACCTGTGGGGCCCTGCTGACGCTCTCGCGGCCCGACCTTGTTGAACCTTACCATCAGAGCCCAGCTGACCTCGTCGCGGCTCGACCGAAGCGGACCTACCACCGGAGCCCTGCTGACTGTGTCGCGGCTCGACCCAAGCGGAACTACCACCCGAGCCCTGCAGACGCCGTCGCGGCTCCCCACGTCCGAGCCGCTCTGAGACCAGCACTCAAGGTCTGGCGCAGAACCCTCCCGTACCTGGTTGGTACTAAGACTGTCCCGCTACCCCATCCCTCTAACAGACATTGAGACTCTTACTGGATCCCTCGATCCCACTGTAAATATTGAACGTACTACTTCTGATAAAGAACCAAGTCAAGCAACTGATATTGAGTCCTGTGTGGTGGTGTTACTGGGCCTAGTACGATCATAGGAGAAGGACCTCCCCGAAGGGGGCTTCTCAGCGGCGCTCGGCTATACCTTTGCGGTAGGAAGGTGCCCCGGAATAGTCTCCCCGACTCCCCGGTGGTCCTCCCTCCAACACTGGGTGGAAAGTTCCACTTCATGGAAGGAGGGGGAAGTTGGCCCAAGTACTGATGGGTGACCAACGAATAGAAGGTGGGCAATGCCTGCTCATCTAGGATCTCCCCCGCTTCCGAATCTGAAAGCATGGGGGCACCCCTGACCAATGGGGTACAGAGTGCCCCCTCATTGATGACCACTTCCCGGAAGTGTGGACGATTCATATCTCAGAAACCACTGTTCCATAAAATCCAAAATGGAGAAAATCTCTCCTGGAACTCAAAGTCTGGCTGGGGGTGCAGGAAGTAGGGGTGGGCCTGGGTCCTGTTCTAAGTGTCTTTCCCTCTTTGAAGACCAGTGTGGCTATACAGCCCCCTTCCTGCCTTTTGCTCTGCAGCTTGCACATCTCCTCCCACCAGATGTCTCTTTGTTTCCTTCCGAGCCACTTCACACCTCATCAGAGCAGTCTGGCTCAGCCTGTCAAAGGCTGTCCAATCAGGAGAGGCTGTTCTAGAGCTGGATTCTGGCACATCAGAAAAACAAGTTCTATAACGTTGTTTCTGTCCTAGTTATTATACATCTAGTTGTTGGATTTATTCTAACTATTATGTAGACATTTGTAATTATTATTTTAGCTCACTCCTGTCAATAGTTAGACTTTAATAAAAATGTAATAACGTCTTCCCATGTTAACCTATGGAGCTAATGCAATACAATGAGGAAAAACAAAATTGGCAGTTTTTCCCTCACCAGGGCGTATAAAACATCTTTTATAATGCCCCTATTTATGATAACATGGCACCCTAGGGGCGACTTATATGTAAAAATAAGGGAGTGTAAGACTTTGAAAATACCTCTAATTCCAAATTTGAAGTTGGACATAGCTCCATTGTAAGGGCAGCCTGCAAGGAGGGCTGGCTCTTAAAATGGCAGCGGCCCCCACAGCAGTGCACACTGAAGTGCACTACATCTACTGGAACTCTAAACCTACACGCCCTGCATAAACTAGGGGTTTACAGGTAGGCTGTCGCACCAATTGTAATTGCACCCAATTATCATATACCTTTTAAACAGAGCACTGGCTCTGGGCCTGGTTAGCAGGGCCCAGGGCACATCAGAGTCAGTAACCACTAGTATCAGTCACAAACTGCAGGTGTCAGTGCAAAAAGGATGACTTTCTCACTTAGTCCCCCCTGCCCCACAGATGAAAGGTGGTGGGTAACTACATCCTGGTAGCCCTCATCAGCTAAGTGGAATAACCTACAAAACCCATCTGCATTTGCATGGGCAGTCCCAGGACTGTGTTCCACTGTAAAGTCCATCCCCTGTAGAGCAATGGACCAGCTCAACAGTTTAGGATTCTCCCCCCTCGTCTGCATTAGCCTCCTGAGAGGTCTGTGGTCAGTTTGAACATGGAAGTGAGCACCAAACAAGTATATTTCCATCTTCTTTCGGGACCAGACCACAGCAAAGGCTTCAGTTTCTTTGTTCTCTGGGGAGTATTCGCCTGCTAATGACGGCAACTGGTTGATCTAGGCCACCTCATTTACTTGTGCCAACACATCCCCACTTCCTTGTTCTGAAGCGTCTGTCTGAACACAAACTCCTTCGTGTAGTCAGGGGTCCATCACACTGGTGCTGAACACATAGCCTCAGTCAGAGTGTCAAAGGCATTCTGACACTCTGGGGTCCAAATGACTTTCTCGGGGGGCAGCTTTTTAGAAGTGAGTTCTGTCAGAGGAATTACTATAGTCTCATAGCTATTGACAAATCTCCTGTAATGGGCCAAGAAAGACCCTAACCTGTGTCTGGGTTTTTGGACATTCCCAATACAGAATTGTCTGAATTTTGGGTTGGAGAGCCTGTACATGGCCTCCACCTACAAGGTAGCCCAGGTACACCACTGAACTCTGCTCTATCTAGCACTTGCTGTTCTTGATAACCAGGACCGCCTGCTGCAGGGCCTTAAGCACCTTCTTCAGGTGGGCCAGGTGTTCCGCCCAGGTGGAACTGTATTAAGCTGTATCATCAAGAAAAGCTGCACTGAATGTCTCCAACCCAGACCGGAGTCTGTTCACTAACCTTTGAAATATAGCAGGTGCATTCTTTAAACCAAAGGGCATCCCTTTGAAATAAAAGTGACCTTCAGCTGTGGAGAATGCTGATCTATCCTTTGCTCCTTCACCAATCCCAATCTGCCAGTAGCCTGAGGTAAAGTCAAATGTACTCAGGTACTTTGCAGCCCCTGACCTGTCAATGGGCTCATCAGCTCTAGGTATAGGGTCAGCATTAGTCTTAGTGACTGCATACAATCTTCTGTATTCCACATAGAACATTAACTTTCTCTTCCCTCCTTGGGGGTTAGGTTTGGGTACTAGCACCACTGGACTGGCCCATGGACTGTAAAAACTCAATTACCCCCAACTCCAGCATTTTATCTACTTCTGCTTTGATGCTGGCGCTGACCTGGTCAGACAACCTGTACAACTTATTTTTGACAACATCATGTACATACCAATGTCAACATCACGTATACACACCAGTCGATGATGCATGGGGTCAAATAGGACAGATCAGCAAAATGCCCCAGCACTTGTTTGCAGTGTTTGTACTGCTGGTCTTTCAACTTGGGATAGCGTACACCTCCCTCCACAGGCCCATCTTGCACATTGCTGGAGAAGTGGTCTGGCAATGGCTCAGTTTCCTCTTCTCCCCCTTAATTCATGACTATCAGCATGGTAATTTCTACCCTTTCTTGGTGGGGTTTCAATCTATTCACATGCAGGACCCTTTGGGGATTTCTGCAGGTGTTCAGGTCTCCCAAGTAGGTAACCGCACCCTTCTTTTCTAAGATTGGATAGGGTCCACTCCACTTGTACTGGAGGGCCGTGGGAGCCACAGGCTCCATCACCCACACTAATTGTCCTGGTTTGCACTCAGGCATATTAGCCTTCTGGTCACACCAAAGCTTCATCAGCTCTTGGGTGGTCTCCAGGTTGCTGGTTACTCTCCCCATGTACCATGCCATACGAGATCTCAATCTTGATACATAGTCTAGCACATTGTTCTTGGCTTCCTCGAGAGGTTTTTTCAAGACTCTCTCATCAGACACAATGGCCCTCTCACAGGGTGCCCAAACAGTAACTCAAGGAGACTAAAACTAACCCCATTTTGTGGGACCTCCCTGTAGGCAAATAGCAGGCATGGGAGGAGAACATCCCTTCTCCTCTTGAGTTTATCATACAAACTCATGATCATGCCCTTCAGGGTCTTATTGAACCTTTCCACCAGACCATTAATCTGGGGGAAATATGGGGTTAGTGAACTTGTAGGTAACACCACATTCATCCCACATAACATTTAGATAGGCAGACACAAAATGCGTGCCTCCATCTGAGAGCACCTCTTTTGCTAACCACACTGAGTAGGGCCCTAGCCACTTAGGAAGCAGTGACTGTTCAGAGGGGTAATGCCTCCGGATACTGTGTTGCATGGTCCACTACCACCAAAATATATCCGTTGCCTGAGGCAGTTGGTGGGTCTAGGGGACCAACAATGCCCACTCCCAGCCTTTCAAAGGGAGTCCCATTCACTGCAAGTGGTATCAAGGGAGCCCTTCCTGACAGGTTGCACAGGAGGTACAGAATGTCTTCACTTTGGCAGTCATGTTGGGCCAATCAAAATGGTTAACCAGCCTATTACGTGTCTTATTTTGACCCAAATGTCCTACCATGGGGATGTCATAATTTAGAGTAAGGAGGGATTCTCTCTACTTTTTGGGGACTATCAACCACCCGGTGGCCCTTTCTTTGAGGTCTGTGGCCTCAGTGTAGAGAACTCCATCCTCCCAGTAGACTTTGTGGAATCCACTGACTTTCCCTTTCTCTCGCCCATAGGCAGTCTGCTTCAGGCTCTCAAGAGTGGGACACTCTCTCTGTCCCTGGCACAACTCCTCTCTGGAGGGTCCACAACCTCCTCACAACTCTGTCAAGTCAGACAGATAGTGCAGGGGTGGAATCCCTACCTCAGAGGTCAGATCCTACCTCTCTGGGTCAGAGTCTTCCTGCACCTCTGGAGTTCTTTCGACTGGCTCACCAAACCCTGTGCCCTTTCTCTTGTCATTGGAGGCTTGGCCCATTGTTCCATCGTCCAATTGTCTAGAATCTCCCTTGTATGAAGTCTGTGACCTAGTCACAGCACATACCCACTCATGGAGGTCCAGCATCCTTGCATGGACTATCAGACCCACCCCTGACCAGTCAGAAGCTTCAAGATCATTTCACAGCAGACACTCTACTGGGAAGGCAGAAGACACAGCTACCTTTTTAGGGCCTGTCACACCTCCCCATTCCAAATTCACCATTGCCATGGGATAGAGCTTGGCTCTGCTGTCGGCATATGCTTTCAGATGATACACACCAGGAATGATCTGCTCAGTTTTTCTATGACCATAGTCACACTGTCTCCTACATCTCGCAGAGCTTCTTCCTCAGTCCCATTGATTTTAGGCCACTGCCTATACCTCTCCATGCTAGGAGGCAAGGCTGGCAGTGCTGCATTCCACCCCACCCTGAGAAACTACATTTGCTTCTGTGAACCCTTCCCATCTCTGGGGCAGCTTCCCCCTCCACACCTACTTTGACCATACTTTGGACAGCTCACAAGTGGGGGGCTTCTTGGGGCCAGACTGCATCTCCTCTTTTGTGTCCTAACTGATTACACTAATAGCACTTTTCCACCTTTTAGAGGTCAAAGGACCTGCCAGCCTGGCAGAGTCAAATGACTTCCCCTGATACCCCCTCACCTTGAAAGTGGATTGGCTTAGGACCCCCACTCCCCTGTCTAGGTATTTGACAATTGTTTGAGGGCACTTTTGCTTTTTTATCTTGGTTATCCAGAGCTTTCCCTTTGGAGGGGACCTGTCCTCCTTTCTTCTGAACACCACCCAGGTATTTTGTGGAAACCCTGGTTCTTACCCACTCATCCGCTGCCTCCCGCTGTTCCCTGGGACCAGACAGCTTGGTGTTGACTAGATACTGGCACAACTTTTCATTTGTTTTTAAGAGGTGCCCTAGTCTCCTACCACTTGGCTTTTATCCTTATCCCACGGACCTACAAATAAAATTCATTTAATGGTACCGATGGGTTAATTATAACACCCCTACACCACATGTTCCCTTTAGGCCCACAAACAAACATGCACAACTGCGGCATCTCCTAAAAGATCTCCGATAAAGAGCCCTCTCGCGGGGCCCGTGGAGGACAGCAGCGCCACCCCCGCGAGAAGCAACGCCCGATGATGAAGCATGACACTCGCAAGAGTGTGTGAGGGCACTAATTTCCAAAGGAGAAATTCCCAATCTTCATCAGAGCAGTAACACACTAAGAGACCATCTATGCACGTTCTTTTCTTGTAACTTAATGGGTTACTGCTTTCTTTAATAGGAACAGTTACCATCCAGTGAGTACAGTTACGTTCTTGGGAGCATTGGTACTGGACCTACTCTTTCTGCATCCGCTCCCCGTCCCCCCCTCTTTGTTAGTGTTTAGCCATTTATCAATGTCATACCCCTTTTGGTACTTGGAAACTATCCCCTTGGGTAGTCTGGGATCAAACCCACCACCCCTGGATATCTTACCATCTCCGTCATTTTCACTGCCACCATCCTTGTTCCCCTGCCTTGCCCACTTCTTCTTAGCTAGATCCGCTTTCTCCTTCTCTGCAGCTATATATGCTAGTTGAGCCTCCAGCTCTCTTTGTCCGAGTGACATCTCTGGGTTCTCTGTGGGGGAGTCTCCCCTCCCCCATGAGCTGAATGTGCGGACCTGGTGCTAGAAGTAGTGGCAAGGCAGTTATCTTGCTCCCCCCATGGGTTGTTGGAGGGGTCCTCCTCCCCTTCATTCCCTGGAGCTGACCCTACGCAGGCCTCAAGGGACCTAGTCAGTGCTGCTTTTCTAATTCTATTAGCAGCTGGAAGTCTCTTGGCCCCACACTGTATCCTGGGCTCAGCTGCTGTGAGGGTAGTCAGGTAAGCCAGATCAAGCTCCACGGGATCCCTAGTTTTGAGTCACAAAAAGAAACTATGCAAATCAGGGATAGAACAATTCAGAAAGATTAAACATGAATGAAAAGCAGTTTAGTCCTAATTTAAACATTTCAAAAATCAGTTTTTATTCTAAATTAATATATTGGATTTTTAAAGATCTTCACTTAAATACTGTATAGTGTGGTCATACACATGTACTGGATCTCACCGCTGCACACCAAACGTTAGAAGGTTGTTTATTACTAGTTGTAAGTACTTACTTGCAGCTACTGATGAACCACCTGCCGACATACCTTCATAGTATATGTCTTCAAGGCTCACAGACATGGAGTTGAGAATAGTCAATCTATACTATGTATGCCTACCCTGTCAATCATTTGGCTTTGATATTTTTGCAGGCAAGATATTTGTGCTACATTTTTTGACATACATCCACTGCCAGGAATCTAAATTGTAGATATCAACAAGAGGGAAATATTCCCATGACACTTAAATATTTCTTTATCGAGCTGCAGCAACCATACGTCTATGAAGTATTTTTTAACATGTATCATATATTTATGTATATATACTATGTATTATATACTTGTGAAAATAAAGCACCTTTTCACACAGTGTGAAAGGGGTGGACAGTGGCGTTTTGCTGCAAAACCCATTGATTTTGACGCTGCACCAAATTTACAATTGTGGCGTAAATATGGGTGCAGCTCCAAAATTAGGACCAGGGAAAACCTGGTGTTAACAGGGCACAAAATGCTTTATTTCTCCTCGTTTTTTTTTGTGTGCTGATTTTTGCAGCCCACATATAAACAGCAAAACACCATGAATGATTGTTTATGTGCAGAAAGGTGTCCCATCCTGCACATAAACAATCATTTAAACAAGCATTGGAAATGCAATAGGTCTTGCATTTGTTTGACTTAGGGCTTTTGTCGTTGTAAATGGCAATGTCTTTTACTTATGTATTATCGAGTAGATATATGTGGTGTGTAGTAAAATTGTGTGGGCTGTATTGGAATTGTTAGTTGTAGAGCAGCATGAGTCAAAATGAAGGAGAGTGAGGAGAAAAACACTGTGAGGCACAAGGAAGGCGATTGAGGAGAAAAGCAGCGTGAGGTACAAGGAGGAGTGAGGAGGAGAAGAGCAGCGTGAGGCAAAAGGAAGGAGAGTGAGGAGGAGAAGAGCAGCGAGAGGCACGCGTAAGGAGTGAGGGGAAGAGCAGCATGAGGAACAAGAAAGGAGAGTGGTGAGAAGAGAAGCATGAGGCATAAGGAGGAGTGGGGAGGAGAAGAGCAGCATGAGGCACACAGAAGGAGAGTGGGGAGGAGAAGAGCAGCATGAGGCAAAAGGAAGGGGAATGAGGAAAACAGCAGTGTGAGGCACTCAGAAGGAGAGTGGGGAGGAGAAGAGCAGCATGAGGCAAAAGGAAGGGGAATGGGGAGAAGAGCAGTGTGAGGCACAAGGAAGGAGACTAATGAGAAGAGCAGCGTGAAGTACAAGGAAGGAGACTAAAGAGAAGAGCAGTGTATGGCACAAGGATGAATAGTGCGGAGAAGAGCAGTGTGAGGCAAAAGAACAGAGAGTGAGGAGAAGAGCAGCGTAAGGCACAAGGAAGGAGACTAATGAGAAGTGCAGCGTAAGGCACAAGGAAGGAGACTAATGAAAACAGCAGCGTGAGGCACAAGGATGAAGAGTGAGGAGAAGAGCAGTGTGAGGCAAAAGAACGGAGACTGAGGAGAAGAGTATCGTGAGGCAAAAAAACGGAGACGGAGGAGAAGAGCAGCTTGAGGCAAAAGAATGGAGAGTGAGGAGAAGAGCAGCGTGAGGCACAAGGATGAAGAGTGAGGAGCTGTTGTGTGTAGATTTAGATTTCGTATATAGGTTTCCTGATTTATGCCCTTATATAGGTACAATTCATATTGCCCTTATTTAGGCATAGAATATCCAGCCCTTATTTAGGCATTGTCGATGCAAACCAAATGCAGGCATGGTCTCCTACATCCGTCCATCCACGTCACAATGAGTTCTTGGAAAACCGGACTCTTTAAGCCTTTAGGAATTTCCCTTTGCTTGGATATTGATTTCTCCAAGAACTCATTTAGTATGCATGAACATCTATTCCTTAGGGGTTCATTCATGACGTTCCGATGCCCAACTTTTACGTCAATACTGGCATTCCTAAACACCTTCAAGGTATAAATATACCTGCACTTGCCCTGGCAAACCACGGTTCCGGCACGATCCAGCTTGACTGCCTACTTGTGGTTCGCCACGGCAAGTTTGGAAGGAAATCAAGTTCCAGCCTGATGCACTGACCAGACGCTGTCATCCTCTTTGCAGAGAAACCAGCTCCAGTGTTTCTAACTCCCCTTGGGTGTTAGATATCAAGGCCCGGAAAAGAGATTCCAACCTCGCACATTCTAAGGTATGGAGCAGACTAGAACTTAGAGAAACTTTTGGCAACTCTTGGCAAAACTAAAACTATAGCTATAGTTAGCTATACTTTAGAAAACAGCACCTACTTCTTACCTCGTACTACACTTAGGTTAGGTACACTGGGGTAGAGCAATTTAGAAGCATCAGATGAGTATTCACCTTTTAGCCTGTGTTATTTATGTATGTATTTTAATTAATATATGTCATAGCTAAGGCTCCCTGTTATCCGTTTTTACGGATTTTTACAGATAAATACAGACAGAAAGCAATGTGTTTTCTGTCTGCATTTATTTTTTAAAGTGGATAAATACAGAAAATTGTGCTTCTTTTAAGTGATTCTCCGTGCAGTGTTTCATGAACTATAGGCCAGCAGCTGAGCAGATGAACAGCAAGGGAAATTAAAAAACAGGATGAAATTTCTTTAAATAACAGCATATGTCAACTTACATTTATTGTATAATGATAGTATATACCAGTGGATGTACTGTTATTTAATATTTGCCAGCTTAAATAGCTAAAAACCGACAGACATCATAGTATGAGTGCACGTCTATCAGATAAATACATATGGAAATGTACAGTTTTACAACTTCATTTATACGTAAAGTACAAAATAAATATGGATAAATACAGACGGAAATGGCCAAAAAATAAATACCATAAAACCGGGAGCCTTAGTCATAGCTACACACCATGCTATTGCAGTATTGTTTTATCTTACTGCTAACCCTGTACATATTGTACTTTGCAGCCTGTCTTACGATTGTAGCAGTTCATATCTCTTGCATGAGAAATAAGACTGTTCAATAAACCCTTTTTATTGAAACGCCCGTCTCTCTATTTCTGTGCAACTCTGTAGAAACGAAGCATGCACGATTGACTGAGTGAAACTGTTATCTATTGTTTCCACGGTTCTTAGATTGTTTCGTCTCTAAGGGAAACAAAGTTGTCATGTTTATGCGGTTGTCAGAAACTAATCCCTTCTTGTGTATTCGAGAATTTTCTAGTCAACTCTTAGTTAGCTGGCACACACAACTAATTAAGTTTAATGTACTCGATAGAGACATACTGACCTCAGTCCTATGTCAAATCTATAATGTATATTATTCCAATGCGCAGAGCCTATCAGGGATATAGGAACTACACTACATGGCGACCAATGTTTGGAAAGGCACTAATTTAACGCTACATACTGAAGTAACTCAGTCGTGCTTTTCTCAGAGACCCCTACTCATAATACTCCATAAGACGTCTGGAGTGGGTAGGGATAATATCCGCCATAGCTGAGTATGACAACAAATCCTATGTATTAGCTGTTTGGTTTGTTCAACGTTGAAGGATACAGTGTTCCAAAATATTGTGCACCTTATGTTTGTTCCCTTGAAACTTGCTCTGAAATTTTCATTAAACAATGACCGGAAACGGCACAAACACCGATACTGGTGGAGCTGCGGCTGACCAAGTCACAGCAGCTTTTAATCGTACTGGTTTTTAAGAAACCGACGAGGATGCTATAATCATCCATCCAAATTTAAGGAGAGCCATCACTCTAAAACTTATAAAACATGGCCGAACACCAAGAGGTGGTAGAGCAGTTTTTGTGATAGAGGCACATGAATCTCAGCAGACAGAGGTATTCTACTCATGTATTACATTCTCAGAATCAAATCCAGTAACACATGTGTTTCACTTCTACAAAGAAGATGTACCACCTAAGGAATATATTCCTTTCGAGGATATTGAAATTCCACTCACATACCAGGAGCATGAGCTCTGGTTTAAAGGCGCCCAAAAACATTACAATCACATTACCAGGCTCGGTCCACTAGGTAGACTAGGAGCAACATGCCGATTTTAGCCGGCTACACACGTCATCCTGACATTTAAGAAATGACAGATGTAGAATTACTTGCTCAACTCAAAGAGTTGATCAACATATATAGAGAATTGGTTCAATATGTCATGCGGACTTTCACGCAGTCATGGGTAAAATGCCCACAAAACGTGAACAAATTCCATTCTGGATAGCTCAAAAAATTACTCAAATCGAAGCAGTATTTCCTAATACTAGCCCTTATGAGAAACACAGAATTCTAACAATCTGTTTACCAATGGGGATCACACCACATCTGGAAGACTGCACCACTTGGGGCACAGTCTTTGCTGCAATCTACACAAAAACACATGGTGTTCCGTCCATGGCGGTAATATCTGATGTCCTGAAACAAATTGAAAATGAATACGGGGCAGAGCCTGCTCTGAATTTAGGTATGAAGTTACTGAAAAATTTCGACTAGGTCTCAACAATAATATTATCTAATATTAAAGGAGAAGCAGCATCAGTGGCGATCTGCCAGAAATTAAGGGAATTTGATGTAACAGAACAACCACAAGAACTATCCAGAATAATTGAAAAGTCCTATGAAGAATTTGGCCAAGACAGTTTGGGAGGGAAACCAGTTAAATCACAACTGTTTGAAAGTCCTGAAAAGGCCTTTACTAAAAACAATTCTACCTCTTCTAAAAAGAAGTGGGACAATAATAAACAACATTCAAAAGAAAAAGATTCTCAATCCCGAGGTAGATCTACTCAAAAGGAGCCCTCTGAATGGAGGTATAACCTCAGGAATAGGGAGAATTTGAGAAAATCTGACAGTTATCAAGATACCGATACACATTCCTCTTGTACCTTTCAGATATCATCACAGACATCCGGAAGAAGAGGACGGTCAGAGAACAAAGAGGAATGCGTGAAGTCCAAAGACGATCAACACGTTCAGAAAAACAAACCAAAACCTAAATTCTCCAAAAAGAAAGTAGCAGGTCTGAAGATAAGACATGCCGAGGATTCTGAGAACGCAACTCAAGAACGGAGAATGGGCTCAGACAATGTTGGACAGTGCAGCAGAAGTTACAGTAGCTCGCCAGAACCTGAAGGGGCTTCTGGAGACAGTGGACAGGAATGAGGACATTCAAGTTGAAACTGCAGATACCAGGGTTAGTTCTCCGCATAGGTTATATGAAATAACACTGTGGATGGAGGGAGACATACCAAGAAAAGTGAAAGCCCTCTTTTGGGAGCATCTTTCAAGGGGTTATGATATACTTCTAGCAGAATGGGACTGGCCACCAGAATTTGTCAGAGTGCGCCCACATGGCGAAGACATCATTATGCCAGCCTTCTCCAACAATGTTCCAGTACATTTAAAATATACTTATGCCAGGAAATGGGGAGTGGCCCAAGCCCCAGCATTATATAAAATCATGTAGGATGGGATGAGGACTCACCTACCACAAAATCCAGTTAAAAAATCAACCAGCTGCATAAAGGCAGTACCCAGTTAAGCAAGAAGCTAAAAAACAAGTCAGGGAGATCTTAGATCAACTTGAATACCAGGGGTGATTGAAACATGCACCTCATCAATGAACAATCCTTTGTTTCCTATTTCCAAACCAGACAATACATATCGTCTAGTTTTGGATTACAGACATTTAATTTCATGTTGTAAAACATTTGTAGTGCAAAATGCACACAGTACAGCATTAATGAATAACATTGTGCGTAAAAAGTACAAAACCACATTAGACATTTCAAATGGTTTCTTTTGTCAAAATATTGTACCTGAAAGTAGATATTTGACCGCTTTCTCAATAATGGGGATGCAGCGTTAATTTTGTCGACTCCCACAGGGGTTCAAGAACAGCCTGGGGTTATTCTCAGCAAGAGTAACAGAGTTACTACAAATTTATGATGACGAGGCATTGTCATATGTTGATGATATATATCTGACTGGCGATGACCTGGACAGACACTTGAACAGGGTGAATACCATTATATTGGGCTTTGCCTCTGAGGGTTACAAATTCAACGTTAAAGAGTCCGGAATTGCCCATCTCAACGTCCTTTTCCTAGGATATGAACTTTCAAGTGAAGGCAAAAGCCTGGCAGCCAACTTTTTAGAAAAGTGTGCGCTGCTCCAACCACCAAAAACGCTGAAAAACTTACAGTCGATTCTAGGTTTCCTAAATTTTGGAAGAACATACATTCTAAACTACGCAGAGAGGGTTAAACCTCTCTACGAATTAATCAAACCTGATTTCAAAGCCACAACTTGGACACAAGGACACACAGAAATTCTGCGTTTACTTCAAACAGACATGTTAGAAACGAAACACTTGCAAACATCGCGTAAACGTACGAAACTTAGTGATCCGAATCATTCCGGGTCAATGCGGATTCACCTACTTAACTTTTAACGAAGGTGAAAAAGTACCAATTGCATACAAATCACATTTGTATACGCAAGCAGAAATGAAATTCACTTCTACAGAAAAGATTCTGACAGCAGTTCAAACCACTGTAGCAAAAGAAAGAACCCTAGCACAGGGGAAACGAATAATGGTCGTGACTCCTGTACCAGCCTTAGAGGCAGTTACTAAAGCTAGCATTCCAAATGCAAAAGCTTTACATCCGAGATGGATACAATGGGTTAATTCTCTTGCTACAACTGATGTTGAATATGTTTTTGATCCTTATTTGAAAACACAAGCATTCCTGCAATACAAACACGAATGTTCTCTGCCTACTGAAATTCTCCCTCTTGATCAGTACGAATTTATAATTTATACTGACGGATCTGCACAACCCGCTACGGGGAGCAAACAAGCTTACAGTGCAGCTTGCGCGATCGTTAAAGGTCGTATGCGCGATGGCAAATTCATACCAATGGTCACAAAAACGCAATCTCTAGGAGATTGTACAGCTCAGCGAGCTGAATTACAAGCATTCAAGATGGCACTTGAAAACATGGATCGTGAATTCCCCACACTCATAGTGTGCAATTCTTTTTACTGTGTTCAATCTTACAATGAATATTTACAGAATTGGCTTCAAAATGGTTTAAAAGATGCAGAAGGTGACACAATCAAGCATAAAATGCTTTGGGAACAAGTAGTTCAGTTGCGAAACGGACTACAAAAGACTCACGTGCTACACACGCTGAGTCATCAACGTGATGGCGTTCACGTTGAAGGGAATTCATTGGCTGATGAAGCCGCGAAAGGAGCTGTACAAACGACTTCCGTAGCTGCAATCACTCATTCAAAAACGAAAATAGACAGTGAAATAATGCTGGCTGTCAATGCTTCAAGCAAAGGCAGCGGTGCAGCATTACCTAAAAAAAAAATCCACTCAAATACTCATATATAGTTGATGCAAACAATGTTCCGTTTGCTCGAATCCCTGGAGTGGGGGATAGGGTAATATCAAACATGGAACACAGATTAGGATTAATCCTAGCAGCACATGAAGGGATCGCCTCTGCCAATGCAGGTGTTTCCGCCACAGTATCATTATTAAAACAGAGATACTGGTGGCCAGGCATTAGGAAACATACCAGGAATTATGTTTTGGAATGTGAAATATGCCAGAAGATGACAGTTTCTACTGTGAAACGTCCTGCGCAGTCACCCCTGTTAATTTAAGATAAACCGTTAGCTTGTGTTTACCTGGACCACTGCGGTCCCTTGCAAAGGGACGGTAACTATAAATAAATCATGGTCACAGTGGATTCTTGTTCTAGGTTCCAATGGATGTAGCCTCAGCGCTCGGCTGACGCTCGAACTGTTATAAAAGATTTGCGAGTCTTTATCAGCACATACGCAATTGGCACACTACATTCTGACCAGGGTCCTGCGTTTAGCTCTCGAGCTTACAAAGAAGCCATGGCCAGTTTGAGCGTAGCATTGCGTTATTCTTCTCCATTCCATCCTGAGGGAAATTCTGTTGTAGAAAGAAAAAAACGGGACATAAAGCAGTCTATAACAGCTAGTGTATTAGGTTCGGGTGATGGGTGGGTCAAATACCTTTATGGGGTCCAACACACACTTAATAACTTGCCAAGAAGTTCTCTAGGGGGGGAGTCTGTAGGAAAGTGGCTCTGTATATACTGTTCCCAAATAGGTACAGTGTGTACAGAGTCCACAGTCCCCAGAGGTTTGGCAGAGGCTAAAGTTAGATGTAACCTTACTCTCTAAAGTGGTAGCTTGGTCGAGCAGTAAGGCAGTATCAGAGGACAGTGTAAAGCATTTGTTGTACACTCTCAGCAATGGTCTCACGCACTCAAGAACTGAACTCTAGGCCAATGGTTTTTATATAAAAATATATGGTTGTTTTATTTTAGAACCAACAATAGGTATCAAAATATACTTTCTCAGAATGAGATGCTTTAGTTAAATACTTTTCAATAGGCAATAGTCTTTTGAATGCAATAGTTACAGTTTGTTGCAATTGGCAACACAATTCAAACACAATTATACTTTGAGCTCAATGGGAAATTCTAAGTAAATGCAATTGATTACTTTTAGGATTACTTTTCTAACTCCAGGACTGGATCCTAGATTCAGTCCTGGGACTGTTTCTCGAAACAGGTGAGTAAATACGTTTTAGTTACTGTTGTGATATTTTGGTATTTTAAAAGTTGACACTTAGAAACTTTTTCTAATAAAATCACCAATGTTATCCTATGGGAGGAAATTCACTAAGCAGGTAAGTGGAGTTATTGTTACTTTTTCTAGCTCAGTGTTGGATCCTGGATCCAGCACTAGTGTACCACCTGTAAGCAGTTGAGAGAATGTGTTTAGGTTATACATGCGATTTTTAACGAGTATTTGTAAGTTTGCAAAATCGACACTTAGAAACTTTTTTAGCAAAAACCAGGCAATGTTATCCTATGGAAGGAAATTCAAGTTGCAGGTAAAGTTTGCTCTTGTTACTTTTGTAATCCAGTGCCCCGGCTCCTAGGCTCAGTACTGGGACATCTATCTCAAACAGGTAAGTAATTACGTTTTCACAGTTGGTACGATTTTTAAAGAATATTTGTAGTTTGCAAAAATCGACACAGAAGAAATTTCACAGAAAAACAGTCAATGGTTTCCTATGGGAGAAAATTGAGTTAGCGGTAAGTATGGTTGTAATTACTTTTCAGGGTCAGTGCTGGGCACCATGATCCAGCACTGGGAGCTCTCCTAATAGCAGGTGAGTTACTCGGTTGATTTTAGGTGAATATTTTAAAGTTTAGAAACTCCACACTTAGAAGAATTTTCAAGTGAAACCAGCCAATGTTACCCTATGGAAGAAAAGTGAGTTATCAGCTTTTGGGTAAGTACTCGACTGGCAGAGTTAAGGTTCTGGGCATAGACTCAGGGGTCTCCCAGGGTCAGGTAAGTACAGTTGTTACACCCTCAGCGGCACAGGGGCAGCCGGGTGCAGAGTGAGGTAGGCCCAATGTTATCCTATGGGAGGCAGGGGGCCCGTGGTTGGTGGCTGCTGGCTGCTGGCTAGCAGGCCATGCGGCTGTTGGAGCTGGGCTCCTGGTCACTTACTCATGGCAAATGGGGAAGTAGGTTAGAGTAGAAGTTGCACTGCCAAGGCCACTCGGGCGGCTGGGTGCAGGGTGCTTTCGAGCCGTCGGGTGCTCAATGGATTGCAATGGAGAAGCTCAAGAACGAACAAAGGCTGCAAGCTCGGGAACGAAGATTCTTCAGGTGCGACCACCACTTCGAGAGGTGAGTTGGGTAGTTGGAGAATAGGTAGGTACCCAGGAGTTGGGCACAGGGGGCCACAGGACACCGGGTGCAGCGGTTCCTTTTGGTGTCGGGAAATCTTACCCTCTGCTGATCGCGGTTGAGGTGGTCCCTGGTTCTGAGTCTGCAGGTGTCGTCAGGAGCGTCGAGGTGGGACCTTGGGTGCCAGATTCGGGGTCACAGTTGCCGGGGGGATGACCTCGTGGTCTTTGTCCACTCCAGCGCAGGCCAGGCTTGGTGGGTGCAGAGTGTGCAGGGTTCGCGGATCCTGGCTGCTGCCAGGGGTCAGTTACTTGCTTTGAGCAGTACCACGGCTAGAGGGAGTCCCAGGTGCTTAGAGTCACAAGGTAGCCAGGTCCTCCGGGGTTTGTGAGGTTGCTGGCCACGGGAGATGCTGGGTTTGAGCAGGAACAGGTTTGAGGGTCGACAGGCCGGTAGGGCTGGGGCCAAAGCAGTTGGTGTCTTCCTCTTGTTTGCAGCTGCATGGCAGGTCTTCTTGCTTCTTGATCTTCTTTGCTGTTTCGGAATCTGGATCTGAGGAAGGAGGGTTCAGGGTGCCCCTAAATACTACATTTAGGGGCGTTACAGGTAGGTAAAGGGCAGGGACCACTGGGTCCCTGCCCTGTGGTGGGTACACCCCCATCCTGCCACTCTCCTGAAGGAGGGAGGCAGTGGCCTAGTCCTGATTGTGCAGGACTCCCCATCTTCAAGATGGCGAGAGCCCGGAGATGTGCTTCACCTCGCCTCCCCCACCTGAGGGGTGGGGTTGGCAGAGGCTTCACACCCCCTGTCCTTCCTTGGGGTTTCCGGTCAGTCTTCCCGCCAGAGTGGGGGTTTAGAACTGGTAGGGGCCAGTTGCTGAGTACAGCAAGTGGCCTGGAGAAGCTCACAAAGGCGGCATGCCTTTGAAGCTTCCCCTGCCCATACTGGGGGAGGAGACCTAGCACCTCGCCCAGGATGTGCATTGTTGCAGGCCCAGGAGAGTGGATGGCTCTCTTCCCAGGGGTCCAGCAACATGTCTGCTGTGTGGCAGCCTCGGCAGCCCCTCAGACAAGAAGTGGATTATAGGTTAGGTTCAGGGGACATCTCTAAGATGCCATCTGTCGTGCATTGTACATTAAATCCTGCACTGATACCAAACTTCTCAGTCTTCAGTGGAGCCATCATGGTGATGTGGAGTTCGTGTTGATGATCTCCCAGCACCATATACTCTTAAATGGCAGCACTGCACTTACAGTGCCCAGGAATGGACCTGGGTACTGTAGGGGCACAGGGCTCATGCTCCTGTACCCACACCACTGGCATAGGACACCCATCTAGAGGGGTGACTGACGTATGCCAGTGCAGTGTGTGTTGTGGGCATGGGACACAAGTATGTGTGCCATGTCGACTCTCTGTTTTGTTCTATACCCAGACACTCAGCCTGCAAGGGCAGTGTGTTTGTGTCAGGGTACAGGGCCTCTAAGGGTGGCACAATAAGTGCTGAAGCCCTTGGGGGCCTTCCCTGGTCACAAGGCCCTGGGTACCTAGTGTACCATTTACCACGGGCTGACATGTGGCCAGGGTTTGCCAATTTGGGTTTTAGGTTTCAGCACAGTTTTTAGGGAAGGAACATAGGCCCTGGGCACCTGATTGGTAGGAGCCCAGGGCACACTCAGTCAAAGTACATTCAGCAATTCAGCAAAAAGTGGGGGCATACCATGCAAGAAAGATGGCACTTTCTCACAGAGTCACACCGTATGAAGTTCTATTTGGAACTAGAATTTTGGTACCGGACCTTGATATGCGAGGCACTGTGATGGAAAATAAGAAATTTGATATCAAAGATCGTTTGCCTGTTTTACAGGACTTAAATGAACTGAGAACAAAACAAAGCAACGTGCTCCTGAAGCCAGCCATTACTGAGGAAAAACCGGCCGTCCCAGCAAGACCTGTCTGAATCCCAAAGCTTGGTGATCTAGTCAGAGAAAAGATCGCGGACAAGAAGGAAATGGGGCCTTCTTACAGACAACCAGTACCTGTCCTAGCAATCCACGGATCAAGAACAGTAATTTTACTGCCCCTTGATGGTAAAAAGGAGAAAAGATTTGTGTCCATCGACCTGATCAAACCACACTATGTGGCCGATACTAAGCAGTAAGCCAAGTGGACTCCGCCAATGTAGTGGACGCACTCCGCTGTCTACAATCCAAGAGGTTCAAACTGAAAGACTCATCACCTTTGAAGATTCTGCAGTGAGAAGTAAAGGACTAAGCAACAAAGCTATGGAACTTGTCCCTCTTGAAACCCAAATAACAGTTCGTCCTGATACACCTGTCTACCACGAAGTAACAAGTGATCAACTGGTTCCAGCGAATTCAACAAATCCTGATGCAATTCCAACCATTGACAGAACTGCCTCTGACTATTTCATGAACTTTGATACGTTTTCTGAGCATCCAAGCGAACCAGAAACGACGCCAGCACAAAGAACTATCAAAGAACAAGCAACAGACTTGTTTCATCTCCTGAAAAAGACTTATCTGGTTTCACCATGGATTGAACTATGGATTGTTTTGGGAATATTCTTCTTTCTACTATGGTTAGCTCTGGCAATAACTCTGAGTATGCTGATCAATGGAAGATATATTCAAATGGACACAGCAAGTGTGAACTTACTTCTCCAGCCACACAAATCATCCCATCGTGAAGCAAGAGACTTGTACATGATGGTATAGTTTGGGACCAAACTCAATATGACATTTTTGGCCCGTCAGCTTTTGAATATTCCACATTTATTTAAAATTTCATTAAGTGACTTTATTACCTCTAGTACCTTTTCTGATAATAGGAACTTCGAGACTGTTAATAACAAGATGTCTGATCTAGAGATGTCTACTGTTTCACAAATCATGAATATTTAGAGGGTTCATCGGACTATGAACAAATGTATTGTTATACCCACTATGGTCATCATTTCTTGCATAAATCTGCAATGCCTAGAAATGTATTTAAGTGTAACCAATGGGAACATTGTCCTACACCTCCAAAGGGTAGCTCAAAAACTTTCGCAATGAAGTTTCCATATTTTTCCGGCTACAATTTGTCTAAACCAGAAATGTTTTACTTTAAAAATGTGAACAAGACAGGAACTAAAAATATGTTAACCAATACGAAACAGATTTATTCTGCAGCCTTTATTGCCCAACTGTCTAGACAAGGTTTCGACTTTTGGAAAGGCAACAGTGAGACAAAGACTGTCTGGGGCACAAAAGATTGGCAAGTACAGGGGGTAGAAGCTGTATTTAGAGCCTGTATAATCTCTGAGCAAAATTATGTTTTTGATTGACACTGTCCAGCAAACGTCTTGCCTTGGATTAGCCAGGATCAAAGACATGAACACACCGACCATACCCATACCTGCAAGCAATAGCATTACACGGGGGGAGGTCGACGTACAAAATATTTTGCATCAGATCAGATCCAGAATGGAAAAAATGGTTGCTCTGGCCCACAGACACGAATAACTGTCAAGATCGATTCCTGAATAAAACACAGGGTTTCACTATCAATATGCCAGACCCACACTATGTTCAAAGACAGAATCCAGGGGTAGTAACAACATACAGTGTAGAGAAACTCTGCCTTGATTGGCTACAGAAAGCTACACTGAAGGATGTTAAACAACACTTAACTTTACTTCAAGGAGGCGCAGACCTTAGGGAATTCTTGCTAGGACCAAGACCAATAAAACCGCGTCAAAAACGTTTCATATATGCCGGTATCTACGCTGCTTATAATGAAGCACGGAAGGTTACCCAAGCAGAGACTGCAGAACGTATACGAGAAGTTGATCGTATTAATTTAGAGAAAACTCTCTCTATAGTAGACAATGGGTTAACGTCTCTGTTGTCCAGAATATATTCATTGGACATCATTGTGTCTTCTGTCATAGACATCATTGAACAAGACTGGTCAGTCTCAGCTACGTTCTATCATGCTATTAGGCTGTACGCTACAAAACCTGCGTACAGGCTATGTGCCTTGGCATTTAATCATTACTACGTCACTGTTTTCAGAATTTAATCTCACTGATAAACAGATCAGACTGGCGCAAAGGGGAGCAGACTACACTATGCTGAGCATTGAAAAACTGGAAAAATTACCATTCACGGTGGCAGAAAAACCAACTACTGAGTGGATCATACATGGTAAAATTATTCTGCCTGTTACAACTTTCCATTTTCAGTATTGCCTAAAACATATAACAGTTGGCAAATATGAAAGGTTGGGTAAAGGATACATCAAGACATCCTGGGAATTACCCACATAGATGTTGGAGTGGGGAACATGAAGTGTTTCTTAGCTGTGAAAACTGTGAACACACACTAAGCAGTTCTCTCCTTTGTCAGGGTATTAACTTACACGGGGCCTGTGATGGTTCCACTACAAACTTATCCTGTCACCTGCAAGGTTCACTGGCTGCAGTGATTAATCCAATTTTTGGCCAACTTTCTAATGGGAGTTAAATTATGTTGAATGATCACAGCTGCTGTGGCATGTTGCCAGGTATTTCATATCTAGTTACGGTTACATCCAGGGTCACTTGCTTTATGCAAGTCTTGTTTCCACAAATAGACACAGTCAGGGAGTTGCCTTTATGGCCTTCACTGAACATCTCTTCTATACGAATTGATACTCTAAGCAGAATGAAAGCCATTTTTTTACAAAAAACAGTGCCACTGACCTTGGCCAAAAAAACCTAGCAAGGACTTCTGCGGAGATACATACCCTTTTGTATACAAACTGCCCTGTACATTTCTCAGAAATGTTAGGTCGTATCTTAAACATGTCTGATACTAGCGGTATTATATATGTATTTAAGAACGTGTGGGCAGGACTGTTAGCACCTTTTCAAGCAGTCCTCAGAATTTTTCCAAACTTCGTGCACTCTGTGGCGGACTGCCGCTCCTTTTAGCACATGTTGCAGGGATCCTATTTTTGCTCCTACTGCTACGATATGGCAAGCCAAATCACCAGCGTCACTCCAGGCACCATACAGAGTGCTCTATTGGAGAAGAAGTGTCGTGAGCGCATCGTCCAAATTTTGGTTACCTCGTCCACGAGAATTAAATACCACATGGTTTCTGTCATTCAGACCAATCTGGCAAGATTGCATCTTACCTGTTCTACGCTGAATGCTCTGCGGTGAAGAATGCGAGCTGGACATTTGTCTGACACTCCCATCAGTCATGCCTACGGATATCGATAGTCTGCTGGGCCCAGTAACGGCCCATGCTCTGTGTTGTCCCCAGCGGCTACCAATCCTGATAACGGCATTCATTGAGATCTCACAGACGCAAAGTGCTACTGCTGAGGTACGTGAGGATACAACGGGCACGCAAATAACATCCGATTCGAACATTGCTGATGCGACCAATGCTGAAGGCGATAGTTCACATCTATGTGCAGTTAATCTTCTAAAAGAGGTATTCCAACTTTCACCTACAACGGTAGACACATTTTTGTCAACAGAAATAGAAGATTTCATGTTTTCTTCAAGCCCACTCACTGACTTTTGATTCAGGCACACAGTGTTCCAAAGAGACTCTGAATTTGGCCTTCATTCTTTTTAAACAAGGGACTGACTTTGGAACTTTTTCCTATGATTAATTTTTTTCTCCAAATTTGTATTTTTCATTTTTGACACAGTAATTTGCTTATAGTAGAACTATTCATAGAGAATAGAATTCTTTGAAAATCTTCCAGGGACATTATCGCACCTTGTCACATCCACATTTGATTTGTGTTAACATGATATGAAATGGTTTCGGCCCTTTTTCTTCTGTATTAACGAGCCATTTCATCAACTGTATATATTTATGATTCATTCTTGTTGGCATTTTCAATACACCCATATGCTTAGAATGAAACATTGCTTTTAATATGTACAGCACCTTATGCATAACAATGGGTTTGTATTGTATTTTTAGGACATATGTTTTTAGATATGTTTTTGCATGTTTTTGATTATCATGCGATATTTTCTTTTAGACGTTTTTTGTATGTTTAGGATTTAGTAATGTCGTTCATACGAAACTTGAGTGGGTGTTGTGTGTAGATTTAGATTCCGTATATAGGTTTCTTGATTTATGCCCTTATATAGGTACAATTCATATTGCCCTTATTTAGGCATAGAAAATCCAGCCCTTATTTAGGCATTGTCCATGCTAACCAAATACAGGCATGGTCTCCTACATCCGTCCATCCACGTCACAACGAGTTCTTGGAAAACCGGACTCTTAAGCCTTTAGGAATTTCCCTTTGCTTGGATATTGATTTCTCCAAGAACTCATTTAGTATGCATGAACAACTTTTCCTTAGAGGTTCATTCAGGACATTCCGATGCCCGACTTTTACGTCAATACAGGCATTCCTAAACACCTTCAAGGTATAAATATACATGCACTTGCCTTAACAAACCACGGTTCCGACACTATCCAGCTCGACTGCCTACTTGCGGTTCGCCACGGCAAGTTCGGAAGGAAATCGAGTTCCAGCCTGACGCACAGACCAGATGCTGTCATCCTCTTTGCAGAGAATACAGAAATGTGTGCATGTGGCATGGAATGGGCAACAATATGATAGAATAAGCTTGGTCGAATACACCCTGACCTAAATCCCTTTGCACTTTGTGACTGCCAATAATCTTTCTCCCTTATCCATTAGGGGAGTCAGACTCACTGTGCATGCTCTCTCTTTATTCATTTTCTTGGTGGTCATTGAAGCTGTGGGCTCGCTACTTAGTGGCTAAGCGAATGTGGGCTGCCCGACGTCCACGCAGGGGACCCTCATAAGAGGGCAGCCCCTTTAGTGCCACAAGATGGCACACAGGACAGCCCAGCTTTGCGAGACCCCTTCGGGGTGCCGCTCGTCATTTGTGGCCCAGGTGGAGGAAGGGGAGAGGTATATGTTCTCCCCCCGCCCACCTAGCAGCCTCTTACTCCTCACCCCTGACGCCGTTTGGACGTCTCCCGGGAGCTGCTGCACATCATGGCGGTGAGTGCATACCATTGCCCTCCCCCCAGCCCGATCTCCCCATTTGGGGTTGTGTCCAGGGCAGGGCGGCCCGGCCATGGTTGCGGGCTGCCTTGGGGGGGGGGGTGGTCAGCTCCCGGGTGTCACAGGCATCTCCGTGTGGGGTCTGTGGGAGCCGGGGTTGCTGACGGGGAGAGACAATTGTGCTCATTGCTACCCCGCCCTCCCTTCTCCAGCCCTGGGTGGTGTAAGCAGAGGCCCACGGGGGCTTTCGCCCATGTGGTGATTAGTGGGCCCGAGGAGGACTGCCCGATGGGGTAGCAGGTGGCGCGAGGCACCCTCCCCCGCCAAGTTTCCAGAAAGCAGCAAGGGATTATTGGCACATAGGCCATAGCTGTGTCTCATAGGACAATTGTCGGGCAAGCGCTAGCGCCCGCCAACCGGGCCGTGTTTCACCGTGCCTAGTGGCATGCCAACTCCTGCAGGTATCTTGTGGTTGGGGGACACCGGGGCTGCGCGGCCCTCCCGCCGTGGATTCAGGAGGTCAGGAGCAGATGGGCAGTGTATTGGCCTCTTAACTCTGGTTGTGCCGGGACACGGCCTGGCGGGAGCCCAGTGGGTTGGGTTGGGGGGCAGCAAGCTTATCGTGCCCCCATTGCTATTGCGCTTTCGGCGCTGTGCATCTAATTCTCGGCCTGCCTGAAGCCATGCTTGCAGCTCCATTTGTTCTCCCCGTGCCGCTGTGGCTAAGCGAATGCCCTTGTGTGTTTCCCTGTAGTGTTAACATTTTCCCATATAGAAACTAATAAAAATGTGTTTGTTTAATTCAGCTACATGATTGAAACACTTTGAAGATGGGCGGAGAGTGGGGGGATGTTAAAGTCCATACCTGAGTACCCCATGCCTTGCAGCAGTGCATGCGCTGCCCAGGCTTGACCTAAAAACAGAATTCATCAATAACTGATTTACGATTGGTTATTACCTCTTCACTTTTTATTTCATCCTGCTCCACCTCCGAATCTGTATTGGAACTTGGGTCAATGAATGTTAGGTCCTGCTGAGTTTTGTTTACATCTTGTATTCTCAATGTCCCAATTGAATTAAATCTTTTGGCAAATGTATAGATTTACCCTCTTTCGTAAATACGTTGAAATTTTACTTTAATATGCCCTGTATTCTAAAAAAGTGAATCCATTGTCTTTTAAATGTTTGTGCAAATGTCTTTATTTCCTGAGGAAGCCTGTGCTTGAAAGTGGTTCTTAAATTCAGAATCTCATGCGTTTTTGAACACTAATTGATAAGGTCGTATCCTTATGAACAAGGTTACAAGTGAAGACAGCCAACACCTCTTTTACTCCTTCCTCGGCACAAAGGCCTGAGGTGTTCTCATGGCGTGGGCCAGCAGAAAGAAATTCTCGCCTGGTTGTGGGCATTAGTTGTAACAACTGCAGTGTGTAAAAGGGTAGTATGGGTGCCTGGTGACGTGTCGGGTGCTGGCTCGAAGCGTCAATATCTTATGCGGTCCAATGTGAGGTTGCCACTCTCAGTAAATAGCTCGAATGCCGCAAGTTCCCTAGCAGAACAATCCTCTTCACTCATCTCCAATGTATTAAAAACAATACCACTATGCACTGCTGTGTGCACCTGGTCCACAAATAGGTCTTCAATCATGAGCCTGACTCCAGCCTCTCTGAACACGCCACACTTACCTGGAGGAGCTGATCATGTCGACAGGTGTCTTCGTACTCACACCTCACGACTCTCAACCTCCGGCTGCAGTACCGTTCAATCCAGTGTCCCCGGGGGGAGCAGCATTCGGATCGCTTTGTAGTCACTTTTGGATGGTGCTGGCGATTTATATGTATATGGAGTAAGCCACCAAAGAGCGCGAGCATGAACAGCGGCTTCGCAGTGCGCGTTCACCTACTATGTAGCCAACAAGCTGCAAGCTGAGGGGGGAAAGAAAGGGCGTGCCCACCATTATTATTAAAACATCAATTCAGCGGCACGCCGTGCTATTAAAAAAAAAACACTTACAGAGATACTATGTACACGGCTGTGGGGAGGGAGAGTGGTAAAAAGATAATGATCGGGCGCTGCGTGTGGCACCATTGTAAAAGTGAAAGCGCGCATAGCAGGCTGTAAATAAAAGAGATGACAACGGAGCTCCAGCAAGCTCTTTGAAAAAACCAGCGAGACGCAAGTGCGAACAGAGGCATGCCGGGATATCCAATCCGCCTCGTACGTCACAGAAAGGACTTTATAAGCAAGCATTGAAAATGAAATAGGACTCGCTCTTTCGTGAGACCTATTGCATTAGAATCAGAAGTGCGGATGGGAAGAAGGCACGAACGGGAGTAGGGGGGGCTGGTGTGGTCTGAGAAGTCACGGACTGCCGGAGGAGAGGGGGAAGGCAGGGGAAAATACTGTTGGAAGTAAAGGAGCCAGTAGCCATGGAAGGATACAAATGATAAATGAGGAGGGACTAAGAAGCCTCAAACCAATCGGAAGGCTGCATTTAAGACAAAAGCCAATGGGCAGAGAGTGGGCGGAGCTTCCACGAAGCTTCCATTCTACAGTATATACTGCATGCCTCGCAAAGCGATGGCAGTGAATTCGTGCTGCAACGCTAGGCGAGACCTAAAAATGACGAGTTGCAACTTCTATGTGTGCTGCACAAAGCAGCACACATAGAAGTTACAAATCGCCATTTAAGAATATTTATGTGCAAGATGGAACACCTTCCTGCACATAAACAATCATTTCCCACAAAGCAGGCACCCTTGCACTATGGTGCAAGGAGGCCTGCGTTGGTGCTAGACAGCGGAAATTGGCCCCAGCACAGGGGGAAACGCAGGGGTGCACCATATTGTTGTAAATAACATACTTCACTAATAAAAAGAATTATAGGCCAACTTGATCCATTGACTTCCATTAGGAAGAAACACTGCAGTAGGATGTGAGTTCTAAATCATATGGATGTCTCCTTGTGGGAATAAGATTGTGCCCTGTTTTCATGATCCCAAAGAATGACTTTAGGGGGGAAAAAACAAAGTGCAAAATAGCGTTTGTATTCCTAACAGATGACTCCGGGTGAAAAAAACTAAGAGCAACATAGAGTGTCTAATCCTCACAGAGACTTCTGGTAAAAAGACAAAGAGAAAATAGAGTTCATAATTCTAATGGATGACTCCTTGTGACATAACAAAGTGCATACAACAAAGTGCAAGCTTCTATATCCTTGGCAATTGTAATGCGTGAATGCTTGTCTGATAACAATGATAGCTTTCATTACAGATTACAAGGAATTCTGCCTTCCAAGAAACAGCAAGTCTCAGCTGCAGCGACTATGTATCACGTTTGCCTTGCAAGGGAGCTCTGGACCGTGAGGGAACTATACACAAGACACTCAAGATGGCGCCACCACTGAAAACTCTCCTAAGGATCCTGTCCATCCCTGGGACATTCGGTCCATCTTGCCTTTACTCATGTGTTGAACTTAGTGCGTTCCTCAGAGGCGCGAGGCTTATGTCCAGAGAGCACCCACATGCTCTACACCACTCCATCCTTTTCCTCTGCTGAAGACACGCAAATTCCGGAGTTTCAGAATGGCATGTCACCCTCGGCCAGTGCATAAGCTGATGTGCCCTTTCCTGACAGGGGTGCCCTGCGGAAGCTCAATAGGATTGACAGGAAATGGTCAGATACAGAATTTATCCATTAAGTGAATTTGGGAGCTATGAGAAATGCATTAAATAATTCAGCGCTACAAACAAAGTAGTAAATTAACAGGGGAGATATGAGCGAGACAGTTTAACTCCTGTGGAGAACAATACAGGAGAAGAGGCAGAGGAGAAATATGAAACATAAATACTTCATGAGAAGAAGTAAGACAGAGGAGTGCGATGAGACGTATGAGAAAGAAATGTAAGACTTTGGGGTTGATGCAGCAGAGTTTACCAGCTCTATACATACATACACGCAACACTCCTTTGGGCCTCATACATTCATACACTCAATGGCCTAGCAAATATCCGCTGGTCATCAATTTTATTTTACCCTAGGGAACCTTTACACCAGTATTCTTACCATTCCTGTCTCCTGAGTAAATGCACATTCGAAAGATCTAGTAGTAGGTTAGAATAGGGAGGAAATAATATGATACATTTATCTTTTATTCAAAGAACCACAGACTCAGGAGTTTTAAAAGTTTATCTGAATTAATAATTTTGTGAGTCAAATCAAAATACACATAGAAGTACCAGAATTCTCCATCAGGAAAAAGAGTACAGTTGGCTTATAATCAGTTTGCATTAATTAAATCTTGCAATGACAGTCCCTGAGGAGAGAAAGAATAGAGAGCAGGTACAGAGCATTAACCCTACAATTATATTTACCTAGAATGGTGTGAGGACCCCGACATCAGAGTGTCAAGGATTCAGGACAGGTTCAGGACAGGGAAGGTGACCTCCTCTAGTGTAACGCCAGCGTTAAACTCTTCTCTGGTGCTACTCTCTCCGGCTCGTCCAGACCCCTTCCTAGATGTGCCTCCTTGGTTGTTCCGCAAATTTTCCCTAGTGCTGGATTCTTCAGTCAGGTTGCAGCAAAATCGGGCAGCATCTCAGCATAGCATCTGCATCTCGTGGGTCAAGTGTGTGTGTAACTATCTAGAACTTACCTCTGTTATACCAATTCAAATGTATGATCAACCCCCAAATGTTTCAATTCCATGTACACCCGTAATTTGATTGGGCCAGGCAGTGGGGTGAGGACATCACACCATACTAAGTGCAATCATTTTTCTTTAGTTCTATTGTCTAGCTCCCCGCCCCTTAATTTTAATACCCACAAGCATTTCATATGTGGATCGATAAATCTGTAATACAATGTTGCCTCTTCTTCCTCTCGTAGGGTCAAGAGTTGTTCTTCCCATGTCCTTGCTGGGCACATGGATTGGCAGTCACCCAATGACTTCATTAGTTTCAGAACAAGGCGGTTGTGCGCAGGTTTAGTTGTCGCAAAGGATAGGGACATCGGTCACCCTCCAAGACCCAAATGCGAGCTATTAATAAAGTCAGAAAAGAACATGTTAGAATATAAAATTAAATGATTTCACTGTATACCACTTACTTCTACTCTAACCCCATTTACTTAATATTTCTTTTGCATTAATAGCTTAGTAAAACTTGCATAGGTTAGTTTCAGCACAGCATGTGCATTACTGCGATAGTTTCAAGCAGCCATATTAAAAGCTATTGCGCAGCTGCAAAGATTTTCCCCCCAAGCGACAGAAGACGTCATACTATGTAGATGTAGTAGACGCATGTGCAGAAAAATTCCCGTGTTTTTGGCGGGCATTTTAGGACACTCTGGTTATTTATTAGTGAAGCACATAGAAAAGCTTCTCCTAGATACAATATGTAAAATGTGGTGCCAAATTAGTATTCACAGACAGGTTGGTTACAATGTTATAAGTTTTTCGAGAGGATTGCATATGAGCAAGTTTCTTTCTACACAAAACCTTGCTCCATCAATCCCCTCACTGATGGCATTTTATGCCATCACTAGCTTCTTATTAAATCAGATGCCAACTTTAGCATTTTACCATTTCGATTTTCTTCAAATCATTTATTCCTTCCTTTATCTTTCCTAAATTGTGATCCTTTCATTCTTTTGTAGATTTTCCCCTTCAATTCTTCAAGTCGTATTTCTTCTAATTTTCTTTTCCTACCCTTCTCATTCACTTCATACCTCTTTCTTTTCCCACTGCATTTGCGGCAACACATTATCATCAAAACTAATAAAGTTATGCCCATGATTGGCAATAATATTTGACCTAAGATACTCTTGCCTATGTTAGAAAACCAACTACTGATAGTGGAGAAACTATTTGTTATTTTCTTCCATACGCTGTCAACCTCCAGTGTTTTCAGTTCCTCTTCCAAATGTGTAATATTTTTAATATATCTTCCCATCTCTATGCTTTTGTCAGGTATATACGTGCAACAATGTTGCGCTTTCAACATTTTACAGACTCCACCTTCTTTTGCCAATAAGATATCAAGGGCAAGTTGATTTTGCAAAACCATAGATCTAACAGCAACTAACTGTATTGATCAGCAAAAATCCTCCAACAGTGTCAGTAGATAACTGATCAACTACTGCTGACAATTGACAGATTTTTCGAGAATTCAGCAGAACCCCCACTGAAGGTATCAATGCACCAAATATATCACCTACTATTTCTGAAAAACTAGCTCTTTTATACCTAGTTAGTCCACTACTGTCATTATTGCTTCCAGTGATTCTTTTAACATGATAGACTTTAGGGAATACTATTATGAAATAGCAACTCCCATACCAGTGATCAGGCAACCTAAAATAGGCTTTGTTTCCACAAATATAATAAATTCCAGGAAATACTGGATCAGTTCCTCCTTTTAGTCCCAAACCCCCAATTACTAAGAAGTTATGTTCACATTCACTGGAACCAATAAATACTTTCTTCTATTCTGTTTTAAGCCTATGGAGACAGATTTTCCCTTACTTTTCAAAGTCCTGAGACATAGCAGCATGAGTCTTGCCAGTTACTAAAAGATATTCCCTTTCAGCCCACTTAGGTATCTGAGGTTTCGGTTCAGAGGCCCTTCTTTGGAAATCCTGTCTCCTGTTTTCTACTAAATTCAAAAATATATTTTATGTAATTTACATGTTAGGTGGCGCTTATGTGCGTCAGCTATATCTATTGTCATCATTGCTAGGAAATATTCACCCATGAATTGTGAGTCTCTAGTACTAAGGACAGGGTTCATGCTCTTTCGCATGGGAACTACTGAAAATATTACATCTAGATTTGAATAATAATACTGCAGTTTTTCAGTTCTATAGAATAAACGAGCTAATACGCTACATGAAATACCATATGTCAAGGGTAAATGATGATGTTACCCCTTCAGGTACTGAATTTGGCAATTTCATGCAAACATAACAATCACTAACTTCCATAGTTTCTACAAAATGCACTAAGAGATTTGCAAATATATTTAAATCAGTTTCATTATTATCTACAGTGTGGTGTAAATCTAGCTCATCTGGTGTTTCTAAGTCTACTCTATCTCCTTTAATGTTTGCAACTTCTGTATGTGTGTTAGTACTATTCTGTTTGTCAGTAATCATCAAATAAGGAATAGCTATTGCTAATATTACCCATATTATAAGGACTAATATTACACTACATATACAGATCCTACAACACTTCTTTATACAGCTTTGTTTTGGGTTTCCAGTAACTTTATAATCAGACATTTTGGGCTGAGAAGATTATCTCTTCTTTAATTCAGAACCTGATATGAGATAACACCTTAAGCGTCTTCTCTCTTTCAAGTCGGTCTCACTTCTTCCTCAATTTGTTCAACATTCAGCTCTTCATCACTTTCTTCATTTAAATTAAGATTTTCAAAGTCTTCAAGAATAACATATGTCCATTCAGGACCCTTGAACTTGTTATTCAATGTCTTCAATATTTGACTCCTTCTTTTTGGCGTTACTCTGAAAGGTCCAGATTGACTAGTTACTTCATTTACTTGATCAGGTTCTTCACTGATTGTCTTAAGATGATATCTTAGTCTCTTGATAATTCTTGGCCAGCTATCGCCTTTTCGACTTTTCTTAAATTTCACTGCTCTGCCAGGTTCTTCAAGACTCCTTTTATTTCCTTTAGATTATGGCACAACTTGATCAGCTTCGTCTTCAGATTTCCTCTCTATCTGACCTTGTCCAGGGCTTATTGTTCTGGACTGTTCTGCCTGGTTGGGTTCATCTACCTCAATCTGACCCTGTTCAGGATTGGCGATGTCTGTTTTTTTTTTCTGTATCCTGAACTTGCGTTTCTATGCCTATCTGGTCCTGTTCAGGTCTTTTTACCTCTTTACCTTCTTCTGCCTGAACGTTTTCTCTAAACCCTATCTGTCCCTCCTCAGACTCAGGAATGGGGCTTTGGTCTTCTTCTGTCTGAGTCTCTTGTTCTTTCCTTAACTGTTCCTGCTCATGTTCCCTAACAGTCGTTTCCCTACTCTCCTGAGCGAGTTCTTCTTCCCCTGTCTGGTCCTCACTCTTTTCCTATCTGTCTAACTGTGTTTGACTCCTAGTTCTTATAAATACTTCAGGTATGTCTACCACAGGGATCCAGTCGTCCTGATAAGTGCTCGGTTGTCCTTGGGCAGCTACTTCAGAATCTTCTATAGGAAGTTCATCAGCTCCACGACCTTCAGCAACATCAATTTCTCGTTCCAACTGAAACTTTTCTTCTTCAGGAGCTGGCACTCTTTTGGGATGACTTGCATGAATCCAATTAGGCAATCCTGCACACTTTACAGCTGTTGAAGTAGTCAATATAACTTGATGCAGTTTATCCCACCTTGGTGCTAGACACGATTCTCGAATGGGATTCTTCACTACTACCCAGTCACCGGGATTCAGATCATGCGATTGGCTCAGCTGTCTGTTGAAAGCGTCTTCCCCAACCTGATGAGAGATAGAACGCACTCTGTCAGTCAATTCTTTGCAATACTCCAAAACCAAGTCATCAGTTATATTCAACAGCTTGTGTCCTGGTACACATGCTTGTCTCATTGCTCTTCCCATGAGTATTTCTTGGGGACTCAATCCAGTATTTTTGTCTGGAATACTTCTGAGTCCCATTAGAACAAGAGGTAAAGCATCAGGCCATTCCAGTGGGGTGGATGCACACACCTTTCCGAGTCTTGACTTGATTGTGCCATTCAATTGTTCTACCACCCCAGAAGCCTCTGGACAGTAAGCGCAGTGCAATTTTTGTTCGTCTTTGAATGCTTCACAAATTACTCAAATTATTTCATTATTAAACTGAGATCCTCTATCTGATTCAATCGTTACTGGAAAACCAAATCTAGGGCTGAGTTCTCTTAATAAAAGTTTGGCCACTGTCAAGCTGTCATTTCTTTGGGTCGGGTATGCTTCCACCAACTTTGAAAATAAACAAACTATGACAAGTACATATTTCAGTCCTCGACAAGCAGGCAGTTGAATGAAATCTAATTGAAGTCTCACAAAAGGACCCTCTGCCTTTCCAATCTTTCCCATACAGACCACAGTTTTCCTACCAGGGTTCATTTGTTGACATATTAAACATCTTTGGCAAACGCTCTCTGCTACATTCCTAAACTTCGCGTTAAAACAATCTTGTCTGAAAAGTTGAATCATTGCATCTCTACCCACATGTGTGTCTCCATGATACAATCTAGCCATTGGTGCAAGTATACTGTTTGGCATGACTGGTCTGCTATCATAACACACCCACACTCCATCTTCTGCCCTTCTTTGACATACTATTTTTACCTACTCTTCCTTTTCTCTCATGTCTACTGTATCCTGCAGATCTTTCACCTTCTCCCAGGTTCCCACTCCTGCAAATAGCATACGTTGGCAGCTGATTCCACATGTTTCAATTTGCTTGTTTAGGGCAAGTTTATGCCTCGCACAGTGTTGGGCAACCTGGTCAGCATATCGGTTACCGGCTGTCACATAGTCATCTCCTGATTGGTGAGCAGCACACTTAACCACGGCCACCTCTTTTGTTAATTGTATTGCCTCAATCAATTCTTTTACAAAAATTACATTTTTAATAGGAGTTCCTGAGGAAGTCAGGAAATCCCTTTGCATCCACAGTTGGCCAAAATCATGCGCAACCCCATAACCATATTGACTGTCAGTGAACATGGTTACTCTCCAATTTCCCCCAATGTTGCATGCTTTAATTAAAGCGATTAATTCAGCTACTTGTGCAGATCTGACCTCTGGTAAATAGGATGCTTCGACTATTCCAGTTAATGTACATACAGCGTAAGCAGCACTTAATCCTCCCTCCTCATGTGGCATGCATGAGCCATCTACAAATAGCTCATGATCAGCGTTTTTCAAGGGTTCCTCTTGTATGTCGGAACGTGGTTTGGTGCTAAGTTTTGTTACGTCAAGACATTCATGCTCAACCTCTTCTTTCACTTCTTCTTGGTAAGGATCAGGTAGTAAAGTGGCTGGATTGAGAACAGTACATCTCACTATAGTCACGTTTTCAGCCCCCAGTATTATTCTTTCATATTTTGTCAGCCTACTGGGAGTAAGGTACTGCGTTCAGGTTCTGGTCAGTAGAATCACCACTGCATGAGGGACGTACACCTTGACAGGGCGTCCCATCACAATTGACTCACTTTGTTCTATGCTTACACAAGTTGCAGCTACAGCTTTCAGGCAACCAGGTAATGCACAGGCCACAGGATCTAGGGTAGCAGAAAAGTATGCTACTGGCCTTCTCATCAATCCATGTCTCTGTGTCAGAACTGAAAGTGCACAATTACCCCGCTCATAGCAGAATAATGCAAATTCTTTTGAATAGTCTGTCATTCCTAAAGCAGGTGCTTTACACAAACAATCTCGCAACTTTCTAAATGATCCCTTGCTTTCATTATCCCATTCTATAGGATCTTTCGCTCTCTTCGTGGTCATCTGTATCAGGGGTTTAGCTAGTAAAGCAAATCCTACAATCCATTGCCTACAATAACCCACAACTCCAAGGAACATTCTTATTTCTTTTTGGGTTCGTGGCAACTGCATTTGGCTTATTATTCTGATTCTTTTAGAGGTCACTCTTCTTATTCCTCTTTCTATTTGATGTCCTAAGTATTTGACTGAGTTCTTGCAAAATTGTAGTTTCGCAGGAGACACCTTATGTCCACCCTTTGCCAAATGATTTAGCAGTGCAATTGAATCAGTAACACAGTCATCTCGTGTGTTTGACACCACCAATTGGTGATCAATATACTGCACTAAGACTGACTCTCTGGGTAACACAAGAGATTCAAGGCTTCTTTTGAGAATCTGATTAAAGATTGAAGGACTTTCTGTGTACCCTTGAGGCACACGATTCCACAGGTAAACATGCTCTTCAAATTTGAATGAAAATAAAAACTTGCTATCTGGATGCAATGGAATAGAAAAGAACGCATGACATAAATCGATTACTGTGAACCATCCTGCTTTCCATGGTATCTGATAAAGAATCACAGCTGGATTAGGCACTACTGGGCAGCATGGTACAACAATCTTATTAATTTTCCTAACATCTTGAACCACCCTATATTTTCTGTTAGGCTTCTTAATGCTAATTATAGGTGAGTTACAAGGGCTACTCATTATTTCTTTTAAGATGCCTTGTTCGACCAGTCGCTCAATCTCTGCTGCAACACCTGCTTTTACTTCTGGACTCATTTTATACTGTCGGGTATTCGGATAAACAGCACCTTCTTTCACTGTCACTTTTATGGGATCTACATTTGCCATTAATCCTATTTCTTTTCCAGTAAAATCCCATATCTCTGCATTTACAGTCAGTTTGACTTCTGCAGGTAATTCATTTTGTGTCATCATTGAATATAATTCATTTACTCCTGTTCCCTGTTTAGCTAACATGAACTTGTAAACTCCATCTTCATCTGGGGTTTGTATTGCAACACCATCCGGTGTGCAAAATATAATGCAATTCATTTTGCACAACAAGTCTCTTCCAAGCAAATTTACAGGACTTGAGTTACACACCACAAACTTATGCATTTCTTTAAAATTTCCAATTCGCACCTCCATTGGTTCTGTGACTGGGGTTCTAATCCGTTTGTTCGAGACACCTACTACTTGGATGTCTTCACCCGAGAGGGGCAGGTTAGGAATGTCTGCTGTCCTCACAGTAGACCTGGTAGCACCAGTGTCCAACAAGAAAGTGATATCATTTCCTTCCACTTTACCTTCTACGTATGGACCTGACTGATCTACCGGTAGGGATGCGCCAAGCACGCACTCCCCTTCCTCCCCCCTCAGGCACCGTCTTTCCTGATCATAATCAATTAGTGGGTCCAGCAAAAGAAACTGTAATGTTACAAAAATGTTCTTACCACTTCCTTCTGGAAATCCGGCGTCCACACTGTACCTGGCTTGACTCACAAAATGTGATTTAGGGGCAGGTGGCAATTGACTCTGTAGATCTATACCCTGTTGCTGATGACTCATTAACACCTCATTCTGCATCTGTGGATTTGAATTTTGATTCGGGGTATTATTAACTTGTATAGCTTTACCCTCATTCTTCCAATGCCCCAACTTCCCGCACCCGTGACAGGGAAACTTTTTCTTTGCCTCTACCCGATTCAACCTTCCCTGAGGTTTTCCCCCATTATTGTCACCTTGACCTTGTGCTCTTTCTTGATTTTCTGACTGTTTATTTAATTGAAGCTCTTGTTGTTCAGCTAATTTTACTTGAGCCCACATTACTTTTTCTTTTAGGGCTTTTCGTTTGTTATCAATTTCGTCCCCACAATATTTAGCATATTTTAAAATCTCGTCAATGGGCTTTGATTGCCAGCACAGCATGTGCTGCTTAATCATTTGAGATATATCCAATCTCAGCCCAGACACAAATCGATACACAAAATGAGTCATGTCTTTGTTTTCTAAGCTTTCCAACCCACTATACAGTTTGAACACCTGTAAAAGATGTTCGTAGTAGGCATGCACAGACTGATTTTTCTCTTGTGTTGTCCAGTCTATTTTTACCCAATCAGTTTCCTTCGGGGGAATTTTACTCTTTAGGAAGGTGATTACTTGATGATATTTTTTCATTACATCTTCTGGCGGGTCTCCTGTTTTTGCATCTCTTGGAAATTCTTCACTACGCCAATCTATAGTAATTATGCACTCTGTCCCCAAATCTGCGTGAACCACTATGTCAAACAGACCATCCAGATCCTTTAATAAATTCTTTGAAACTTTCACAAACCTCTCAACTTGTCTGTACCACTCCACTGGTTTCTCTCTCAATTTTGGGAAATCATTTGTAAATGACCAAATATCCTGTCTATTCCATGGCACATGTACGTACCCCCCTCCGGGTACCTCTCTCATTGGATACAACCTCTTAGCTTTTTCTGTTTCTCTCATGGCATATTCAGATGTCGTTCGATTTACCTGTGCTTCTTCCTTTTTCTTTGCCCATCTAACTTTCCATCTTTCAAGATCTCCCCACTTTTGCAACAGAAATAACAATTCCCTGATCTGCAACTTTCTTTCAGACACATTCATGTTTTCCAAATCCTATATGGTTTCTGCAACACCTTTGATTTCCCTATGTCAATTCCCATTTCCAATGCCAAAATCGCCAGTTTTTCATGGAATACCTTTGTGTTTTGTGTAATGCTTCTACAAATAAACAGTAATTCTTCCTCACTGTATGTGTTTAATCTGTTTAGACCCACATTACCAGCAACCATCTCTTCCAATTCTACTCTCAATTTGAAAAATGTCTAATAATTTTGGCTGTGACTTTGGCTTCTCTATTTCTTGAGACCATCTCTCTCTATCTTCTGGGGTTACTATTGTGGCACTTCTAGTTCCTGATAATGTTTCTAGTCTAACTTCCTTTGAACAACTGGGCAAATTTCTCTTCGGGGTTTCCATCATCGGCTCTCTTATGGGCAAATCCATCAATGATATTACTGATTCACATTCACTTGCATGATCATCTATTATTATCTCTTCTTTTCTAGGTTCTATGCTTGGGGTAGGCATTACAGGAACTTTAGGACAGTTTGATTTTTCTCTATACAATGGAACTGCCGGACCTATGGTCACTGGTATGGCCAATGCTTCAGGATGTGCGTTTGTCTGAGCTATTCTCTGAATCAATTCATCTCTATTTTTATTCAGTGCTTCCTTTTCCTTTTCTTGAAGTACCCTGTCTGTGGTGTCATGTACTATCTGGGGAACCAAAGGTGTTCCTATCATTGGGGCACTAGGGGTCATTCTATTGAATCCATCATTATACGGTGGAGGACTTTTCATCAATATGTCTTCTGGGTATCCCTCTTCTGTTTCTCCGCTACCTAACATGGTTAAGTGCTTGGTTTTCTCTGTACATTTACCTCCTGTCTGTTCTTCTGATGTTAACACAGGATATAAACCTTCTGCCACCTTGGCCTGTCTCCATTGTTTCATTTGACTATCTCTAGTCTCTCTGGGAAATTTCGGGTAATATTTGCTTAAGGTCCTGTTACTTCGGGGTCTGTCACGTTCAAAGGCTTCCATTTCCCATTCTTTTAAAGCCTCATATTGAATCAATCTAGGCCTGGGTTCTAATTCGTTCATTCGTGTTCTTAAATTGTTCAATATTCTTCCATTAAAGCTTCCGTATTCGGGAAATGCTAATATTCCATCATCTTTTGTGTATTCTACCCAATTTTCTAACCATACACAAGTATGATAGCCTATCTCCACCATCATGTATGATGCAGGCGTATTTGGAGGAGGAATGAGAATCCCCTCTCTACTCTTAATGGGTTTGTCCTTTTTAAAATAATTCTTAACCTTTTGCATGAATGACATTTTTCTCTTTTCTCCATACATTGCGTGCTTGTGCTTGTTAAGGTACTGCTCGTAAGCAAACCCTATAAATTTTCTATCTGCTCGAGTCCCTGTTAAAGTTGGATCGTACATACAAACTCCACTATCTATTATTATTATTGGAATTTCTATTTTGTCAACTAATCAGACGCTTGCTTTAATTTCTAAAAATTTGCCAATACCAGTCCGTTTTCTATTCTGATGATCAGTCAACTTCTACTCTGCTTGCTCGCTCGACCAATGCTTGCGTGGCTTTTCTGTGACGTCAGTATCACTCCTTACAACTGACCCCTCCTTTACAAATTTCGCATCAACTACACACCCGCTGTTTCAACCAATCCCAGTGCGGCTCTCAGTGACGTCAGTGCAGCACCCGCAACTGACCCCTCCTTTACAAGGTAATGCGAAAACTTATTTCCTCACAAAATTTTCACACAATTTCATTAATTAACAACGTATAAACATTCGCTACTGTGTCTAACCCACTAATTCGAAAAATAGTAAGATTTCTTTTACTGCGAGTAAAACCCTTCCGTTACTCTTCACTCACTACAATTAAAACCTTTCCGCTTTACTTTTCACGCAAGCATCAGAGAGGCTGCTACTCCTTCAGGATTACCCTTTCTAGGTGATATAATACCTAACTTTCACCAGCGAACTCCTTGCTATCAACTATTCTCATTAACATACAAGAAATTATTCCCTAACTTAGTGCTTCTAGTCCTGCATAACTTTCAGCGCTTTCTCGATCCAGACCAATAACCTCACTGCAGTGTGGCTTCCATTCACCACCCGCTATTCAATATTCCCGGTAATTTCCAGACAACATAAAACAATACATTGCGGGTTTTGGTTAAAACATAAATCAATAATTCAAAATTTCAAATACAATCCTCACCTAACTAACTATACTAACCATGCCTCTGCTACCAAGTAAAACTGATGCAACAGAGTTTACCAGCTCTATACATACATACACGCAACACTCATTTAGGCCCATATACATTCATACACTCAATGGGCTAGCAGATATCTGCTGGTCATCAATTTTATTTTACCCTAGGAAACCTTTATACCAGTATTCTTACCATTCCTGTCTCCTGAGTAAATTACGTTCGATAAGATCTAGTAGTAGATTAGAATAGGGAGGTAATAATATGATACATTTATCTTTTATTCAAAGAACCATAGACTCAGAAGGAGTTTTAAAAGTTTATCTGAATTAATAATTTTGTGAGTCAAATCAAAATACACATAGAAGAACCAGAATTCTCCATCAGGAAAAAGTACAGTTAGCTTATAATCAGTTTGCATTAATTAAATCTTGCAATGACAGTACCTGAGGAGAGAAAGAATAGAGAGCAGGTACAGAGCATTAACCCTACAATTATATTTACCTATAATGGTGTGAGCACCCCGACATTAGTTAAGCACATAGAAAAGCTCCCCTAGATACAATATGTAAAATGTGGTGCAAAATTAGTATTCACGGACAGGTTGGTTAAAATGTTATAAGTTATTCTAGAGGATTGCATACAAGCAAGTTTCTTTTTACATGAAACCTTGCTCCATCAGGGTAAGATATTCATAGGAGAAAGAGAGGTGAACTATGAGAGAGGCACGGGAGCCTTCACATGTACTAATACAGTACAAGCAGGAGGGGTAAGAGGAATTCGAAATTTAAAATACTGCCTGGTTAGAACCACAGTAAAAGGAGTTCACATTTTATCACAAAGTATTACATTATTTGTTTTATTTATTTGTAGATACTGGATAAGAGCATCCAGGGCTAAGCATACATTTATAAGCTGAAAAAGGAAGATTAGCAGAGATTAAAACTGACTAATAGTATAAATACAGGGCAGGATCTAAAGGGGTGGAAATGTTGAGTCTGTAACACATCTGTATTTCTCAGGGTATAAGTTCAGTAGAAAAGAAAGGGGGTATGAGAGAGATAGCAAATTAACAAAGAGTGTATTTAGAATATATATATATTCAGTGGGGATGGAGAAGGGAGTTAAGAGTTTAAGAGTGAGATATATAAATACTATGGGCAAATGAATAAAGTGCTGGAAGGAGAGGGGAGTATGACTGTACTAGAAAAGGGAGAAGGGAGATGTGAGAGATATTTAAATACCCGAGATCTATAAATGCCGCTAGGGAAGGAGAGGGGAAAT
The DNA here is from genome assembly GCF_964204655.1 of Triturus cristatus. Taxonomy (NCBI): domain Eukaryota; kingdom Metazoa; phylum Chordata; class Amphibia; order Caudata; family Salamandridae; genus Triturus; species Triturus cristatus. The sequence goes on along the minus strand of NC_140583.1, from coordinate 51,206,577 downwards.
AAAAGTGAAACATTTTAATAATTGAGGGGTGTAAATACAGTACAGGATAGAGAGGGGGAATCTCAAGTGGAAGTCTTGCCCCCATGGCCATCTCTGCAACTTATGGTTAGCAATGGTCTGTGACTGAAGACAAACACACCCTTCAGTCTACCAGCAGGTTAGTGAGTGACAAAAGGCAAATCATGCCAATAGGGCTCTCACCCAGGTAGGGCTAGAAAGGGGTCTAGTTTGTGTAGGTGCCACCTAGGACCTTGCACACAGCCAGGACACATCCTTGCCTCCTGTCCCGGTGGTACAGCTTTAACTGGTTTTTCAAATGCCCAGGGTGATTCTTCAGAGAACATCTACCATCACCTTCTCACCAGATTGATTATGACTTGTCCATTTTTTGGTCTTCCCTATCGATTCGGACAAATTCACAGCGATACCAGAGATGGCAAACGGTTCAAGGCCAAACATGAACCATGGAAAACACTCATTAGTCTCATTTGCCTAGCGTTAGAGGCCCAGCGTCACTAGATGAATGTAAGGATTGTTCTTAGTATCAGGCCTGTATAGAGTTCACTACTGAAACTAGTGTGGTAATGGTGTACTCACCTGGTTCAGTGTTTATTAAAGCCATTGACTTTGGATGTTAAAGTGTGTGGTTGTGAAGTGTCCAATATGGAAACATTGTAAAATGTGTGAGGTTCTGAGTGGCACCAAACGCATTGTTTCCATCATGACTTTGCAAGTAGGTATGCTAGGGTCGTAGAGAAGTGTTAAAGTGATTTGAGATACTCTATCATCCTGGTGTGTGTCGATGTGCATGGATGGTGTCGTGTGCATGCAGCACACCTATACGTGTGACCCTCTGAACGTGGTTGGATCTTGAAACCTCACTTTTGATGGAAGATGCAGGTGTGACAGAATGCAAGCAAGTGTTGTGTCCGACATAGCAGGAGTAGATGAGATATCCGAGGTCCTTCTTGCTCCCAACGTTAGGCTTTGGACACAGACAAGTGAGTGATGGGTAGTGCCATGCTGATATATTGCTTATGTACCAAACTTTGAGGTGTGGGGCGGGTGCCTGTCTTGGTATCTGATGATGAGGGGAGAGTTCATGTAGGCAGAGAAAGGAAAAATGACTCACCTGTCATCCTAGTTCCCTTCTACGGGAAACCTTATTAAAAGCACCGGAGAGCCCCTCCCACATGCCTAGAACCCGGTGCACTTTAAAAAGTATACAGGTATGTATAACAAGAATTTGTACCATAGTACTTTCTTATATGTTTTGCAGTGTAAGGAAGGCTATAAATGGACAGATTTCATTGAATTTCATTTTTAAAGCCAGTTACATAGAAATGCGTCACTATAAAAAGATGACCATAGAAAATCTTTCACAAACCTTTTTTAAAAGGAAAAAGAAAGGGAATATGAGATATTGTTAGCTGATAGGCTGCACTGCAAACCCTAGAATAGAAAACTGGCACTGTGCCTTTAAGAACCTCACAGTACCCCCTGTCCAGAGTTTGAAGGGTCATCCTAGGAACATTCAACAGACAGAGGAATATATGAGCCAGAATAACACTGACCACATTCAAGATAACTTTGAGAGATGAAAATACAGAGGGGGAAAGGTAGGCAGTGTGCAGCAGAAAAGCTGGAGGAATTCACTCCACCGAGGCCTGCAAAGTACTTGGCTGATTCACATAAAATGAGATAAACTCAGTGTTCCCCAAATGGGGAGATCCCCAGAGCATGGGGTCAAAAAACTAGTCTTAGCTTGGGGGAATGGCAGACAATGAGCAATGCCCGTGGAGAACAACTCATCTCAACTTTTCCTTGCAGTGACTTATTCTTCAAGTGTAAATACCCACTTGTGAGTCAGAGCCAGTTCAGGAGTTGTACACTGGTGTGGGGACATGAGTTATACCCCTCGAGGGTACATAGCACAGAAGTCTCATTCACATGACAAATACAGCATGCCTGTCTGCTCTTCAGTATGTGCCGCATTCCCTGTGGTCCCTAAAGGCATTTTTATACTTTCTCAATATTCCTCTTTCTGTCCCCTATTGGTGGTCCCCACTAGAAGTCTGGGGTTCCACTGGGACTGCAGTCCATTATACATGCACCTCCCCTACTGAAGATGGATGGAGCCTGCGCAGCTGGCCCATGATCCGACGCCATCTCCGCGAGCCTGGGCACATTTGAGGGTTACAACTGAGCAATGCCAGCCTATGTTATTACCATCTCATGTCACTGGAGTTGGGCTCGGAAACATCACATTGCCCCACATGTTTCTGTCACTGTCATATGTAACATAATGCCAGTAAAGATAAAGTTAGAAAAAAAACTTGGGTACAGCCAAGGCTTGAGGCTTGTGCTACTTGTTGGAAAGCTTCAGAGATCACATACCGTTCGATGGTAGATCACACGTCCCTGCCGTTCCTTGGGTCTTTCCGGCTCTCCCATTATTGATGTCCTCATCTGCTGGAACTGGAGTCTCAGTTGCTGGATTCTTCCTAATGTCAGCGCAATTGATTAGTTCTGGTAAGGTCATCGCCAGCTTTGGGCTATAGATATTGGGGAATTTTAGCAGTGCTTTCGGCTGGATGGGTTCCGTCGTCTTCTCAATACTGAACTGGAGGTGGAAAGAAGTGAGAGACAGAGAGAGAGAGAGAGAGAGAGGGAACAAAGTATCAGAGAGGATGGTCTCCAGCACAAGCAAGTCCTAATACTTGAACCAACCCTTACAAGAAGAAATTGGGAAATCAACCCTGACCTCTTCAATCTTGGGGAACCTTGTCCTCCTCCAATAAAATGCCGGTCTCCCTTAAAAGCTGCACCATGACATCAATTAATAGCCCAGCCCACAGCAGATTACCAAGAACAAAACATAATAACAGCTGAAATAACAGCTGGTGCACAGATTAAATCCATCTGTTAAAACAAAGGTCCACTGACCTGGAGGACTACACGTATATATCCCAGTCCCAGGTGACCACACGGCTCCACTCTCGATGTTTAGGTCCATCGGCATCAGTACCCATACGGCCCCCCTGAAAGCTTAAATGGAGGGAGCATAAGTCTCCACCACAGACCTGGTTCAAATCTACAAGGAACTGTTAATCTCGGTCCAAGCCCAAAGTTCTCGCACCTTCTCGGCTTTGATTCAGTGAAAGCGGACATCTTATCTGTAGCCTCATCCTCGGTGCGACAAGCAGCACCGCAGGGTTTAACACCTGAATAATGTCAGGGCATTGCTACAAGCTGTTTCTTCTCCAACATATCACCCGCCCAAACTGACATCTGAGCTATTAAAGTTGTAAAAATTCCAACATCATCAATACTTCGCTGTTTACTAATATGGCCCTTCGCTACTGATGGAGCAAGGACTCGTATAAGAGAGACTTGCTCGGATGCAATCCTCTCAAATAAGTTGTTATACCGTAATAATTGTGTTTATAAATACTAATATGCATTACAGTTCAATACATTTAAGCCTAGGGGAAGCTTGCCTATGTGTCTACTAACAAGTAACCCGAGTGTGATTAAAATGGCTGCTAATGCGAAATTCTGTACTGCGCATGTGTCAACTACATCTACTTAGTAATGAAGACTTCTTGCTTGGAGGGAAATCTTTGCAGCTGCGCAATCGCTTTTAAGATGGCTGCTTGGAACTCACATGTTAAAGCACATGCTTTTGTTAAAACTAAACCATGCAACTTTAATAAAATGCTAATGCGAAGGATTTATTTAAGTTAGGGGGTTAGAGTAGAGATAGGTGGTATACAGTGAAATCATTTTATTTTGAATTTAATATGTCTCTTTCTGACTTCTTTACTAGTTTGTATTTTGGGCCTCAAAGGGTGACCAATGATCCCACCCCACGTGGTGTCCGCATAGGCGCATTTGTAACCCGCCAGGAACCATGACAAATGTACTTGAATCTCAGCCAAGGTCACGACCTCTACATGTCCTGGGAATGAAGTTGTCTTCCTGACTGATGAATGAAGAAAATATTTAAATGTATCATTTTGATCGATAAAACTGTGAACTCGGGTGGGAAATAAAGCATGGGAAAGTAAATTAAGGGGAGGGAACACGGAACAGTAAGCTAAAAGAAAAGTAATAAAACCTAGCATGGAGTGATGATCATCTCTCCTTTTCCTGTCCAACCAGAGTTAGGAGTTTCATAAATTTGAAACATTTAGGTGTGGTACACGCCATTAGAAGGGTATAATTGAGGTAGTTAGTTAGTTAGCAGACCGCAGCTAGACCAGAATGCTCAGAGACTGGGATGCTGTCAAAGAGCTGAATAAATGCTGAAGAAGAATCAGATACCAGACTTAGATTTTGAGCCAATTAAGTAAAAGAAGATCGCGGAAGAACCGAGGAGGCACATAATAGAAGAAGATCGTGGAAGAATCGAGGAGGAAGATAGTGTCAGAGAGGGGTGCGACGCAGGCGTAGTATCTAGAAGATATCATCTATGCTATCCCTGAATCCTGTCCTGAGCTATGTCACCTGATCTGTCCCAGGGGACCCATTCCTGCTCCTTGGCCAATGGGGTTGGCAATTCTGTGTAGTATGTCATCGTACTGCTCTCTCTGTTCTCTCCCTATTCAGGTACTGTCATTGTAATAACTTTGTTTAACGATTATTCTGTCTTAAAATGTATTCCCTTCCTCTGAGAAAACGGTGTTTAAAATTGTATTTTGGTTCTTAGTTCACATGACTTTAACTAGATAAACATTTAAGCACTCCAGAGTCTGTGGTTCTTTAAAAAGATTTATTCTGTGTCAATTTTGCCTATAAAAATTAACTAATAGATCCATTGGCCAAAGGAAAGTTCATTTGGACGGAAAGGTTTGGTAGGAAATGATAAGGTAAATCCATCTTACAGGTACTAGCAAAACAAATTGACCCCAGCGGTAATTACTAGCTCATGTGAATGTGTGTTTTGGGCCCAGGTGAGTAAGTGGTTTAGTGAGAATCTCCAGCTGGTAACCCACTGGATCAGTTTTTCTGGTAGCAGAGCTATGGTTTAATTATTAACTAGTTAGGTGAAAATATTGAATGTTTGAATTTTGATTAAGTATTAACAAACCTGTTTGTATTTGTTCTATGTTGTCTGGAAATTCCCGGGAATGTTGAACAGTGGGTGGTGAATGGAAACCACACTGCAGTGAGGTTACTCGTTTGCTAAAGGTAGCGCTGAAAGGCTATGCAAGGCTGCCAGTGCTGATATAGGGATTCATTTGTATCAAAGTGAGAGTGATTGATAGCAAAGAGTTCGCTGATGAAACTTTGGTCCTTTATCACCTAGAAAGGGCAGTACCGAAGGAGTAGCAGGATCGTTGGCGCTTGAGTGAAGAGTAAGCTGAAGAGTTTTACTCGTAGTGTGTGAAGAGTAAGCGGAAAGGTTTTACTCGCAGTAAATGCAATTGCCTTTCTGATTTTAGCGGAGCGAACAGAGTTGCGCTTGTTTCTATGTTGTCATTTAATGAATTTGTAATGCAAATTGTTAGAAAATAAGTTATTCGTGTTCCCTTGCAAAGGAGGGGTCAGTTGCGGGTGCTGCACTGACGTCACAGCTGGGATTGGTTGGAACAGCGGGCGTGTGACTGACGCGAAATTGTAAAGGAGTGGTCAGTAGTAAGGAGTGAAACTGACGTCACAAAAAGCCGCGCCAGTATTGGCTAAACGTAAAACGAGAGACAGAATTTGATTGGTCGTAAGAATAGAAGTCGCGCAGGTATTGGTCAATTATTTAAGTAAAGGTGAACATTTGATTGGTTAGTAAAATAGAAGCAACAATAATAATTGACAGTGGGCTTTGCATGTGGAGATATAATCCAACATTAATAGGCAATCGCCCAGACAGAAGGTATTTAGGATTTGCCAGAGAACAATATATAAAAGGATCGACACCCAAAATGTACGGAGAAAAAAGAAAGATGACATTTATGCAGAAAATTTAAAATTATTTAAAAAAGGATTAACCCATTAAGACTAGAGAGGGAATTCTTATCCCTCCCCCGAAAACGCCAGCATCATACATGATGATGGAAAGAGGCTTTCATACTTGCGTATGGTTGGAGAATTGGATAGAAAATACAAAAAGTGATGGAGTGCTAGCTTTCCCAGAATATGGTACGTTTAATGGGAGAACCCTACATAATCTGAGATTAAGAATGAATTAATTTGAGCCCCGACTGAGATTAACACAATATGAGGCCTTAGAAGAATGGAAGACTGAAGCATTTGAGCGTGATAGATCCAGAAGTAGTAGAAGTTATAGAGGATTTTTCCATAGACATATGTGTGACTCTCGAGAAAGTCAGCTGAAACAATGGAGACAAGCTATGGTGACTGAAGGATTATATCTTGTGTTAATTGCTGAGGAACAGTCAGGAGGCAAGTGCACAGAGAAGACCAAGCATTTAACGATGACAGGTAGCAAAGAATTAGAAGATGATTTTATGGAGGACATTTTAATGAAAAACCCTCCACCATACCAAGAAGGATCCAGTAGAACTACTCCTAGTGCCCCGGTTTTGGGAACACCATTGGTTTCACAAGTTATACATGACCCAACGAATGGAAGGGTATTTCAGGAAAAGGAAAGAGAGGCGATAAATAAGACTAGAGAAAAATGAATACAGAAAATAACCCAATTGAGTACACACCCTGAAGCGCTGACTATACCAGTGACTATAGATCCAGTGGTTCCATTATATGGAGATAAAACCAGCGGTCATAAACCACCAGTCATGTCCACACCTATAATTGAACCCAGAAAAGAGAATATAATAATTGATGATCAAGGCAGTGAATGTGATTTGGTGATATCATTAATGGATTTACAGATAAGAGGACAGATAAATGAAACCCCAAGAAGAGTTACACCTAGTTGTTCATAGGAAACCCATTAGAGACTTCAACAGGAGTTAAAAATGCCACAATAGTATCACCAGAAGAAATAGAAAGATGGGCACAGGGAATAGACAAGCCAAAACAGCCTCTGAAAATATTAGATATTTATAAATTGAGAGTAGAATTAGAAGAAATGATAGCTGGAAATGTAGGGTTAGACCGATTAAATACCTACACTGAAAAATAATTGCTGTTCATTTATAGAAGTATCACTAGAAATAAAAAAATATTCCAGGAGAAATTCACAGACCTAGCCTCTGAAATGGGAGTTGAAATAGGGAAATCCAAGGTGTTACAGAAACCATACAGAGCAGAGTTCAGTGATAAGGACTTCGAAAATATGAATGTGTCCAGAAGAAAATTATAGGTTAAAGAATGAATTACCATTTTGCAAAAATGGGGCGATCTAGACAAATGGAAAGCTAGATGGATGAGAAAAAAGGAAGAGGCACATGCCAATCGAACAACAGGAAAAGTAGAAAGATTATGTCCAATGAGAGAAGTACCGGGAGGAGGATATGTACATGTTCCATGGACCAGAAAAGATATTTTGTCGTTTACAAATGATTTCCCGAAGTTAAGAGAAAAAACAGTTGAATGGTATAGGCAAGTTGAAAGATCTGTGAAGGTATCTAAAGTATTGCTAAAAGATTTGGATGGCTTATTTGATATAGTAGTACCTACTGATTTATGGACAAAATGTAAAATTGCTGATGATTGGCCTAGCGATGAATACCCGAGAGATGAGAAAACAGGACCCCCTTCAGAAGAAGTAATGAAGAAATATCACCAGGTGATCACTTTTTTGAAAGGGAAAATTCCTCCAAAAGAAACAGATTGGGTAAAAATAGATAGAACAACCCAAGACATAAATGAGTTTGTACATACTTATTATGAACGCCTACTCCAGGTATTAAAACAGTATAGCAGTTTTGAGAACATTGGAGATAAAGGTATGGGACATTTTGTGTATCGATTTGTGATAGGATTAAAACCAGAAATTGGTGACACAATTCGTCAACACATGTTGCGCTGGCAAGCAAGACCAATAGATGACATTCTTAAATACGCAAAGTACTGCAGAGATGAGATTGACAATAAACGAAAGAAGTTAGAAGAAAAGGTGATGTGGGCCCAAGTGAAATTGGCAGAACAGCAGGAACTCCACTTAAACAGTCAGACAGGAAATCACGGGAAAGGGCAAGGCCAAGGAAAAATAATGGGGGAAAACAGAAGGGACGAATGAGTGAAGAGGAGGCAAAGAAAAAGTTTCCCTGTCATGGGTGCGGAAAATTGGGGCATTGGAAAAACAATTGCAAAATTATTCAGAATAATGGCCCAAATCAAAATTTAAATCCACAGACGCAGAATGAGGTGATAATGAGTCAACCGCAGCAGGTTGTAAATCTACAGTGTCAGTTGCCACCTGCTCCTATGCTAAATTTTGTGAACCAGTCCAAGTACAGTGCGGACACAGGATTTCAAGGAGGAAGTGGTAAAAAAAATTCTGTAACATCACAATTTCTTTTACAGGATAATTATTTCGATGACAGCGACTAATTACGGTGCCTGAGGGGGGAGGAAGAGGAGTGCGTACTTGGCACATCCTTACCGGTAGATCAGTCAGGTCCATATATTGATGGTGAAGTAGAAGGAAAAGATAATACCTTTTTGTTGGACACTGGTGCTACCCGTTCTACTGTGATAACAGCAGACATCCCAAACCTATCCCTCTCGGGAGAAGCGATCCAAGTAGTGGGTGTTTCAAATAAACAAATTAGAACCCCTGTTACAGAACCCATGGAGGTACGCATTGGCAATTTCAGGGAAATGCACAAATGTGTGGTGTGTGACTCCAGTCCCGTAAATTTGTTAGGAAGAGATTTACTGTGCAAAATGAAATACACCATATTTTGCACACAAGACGGTGTTGCAATTCAAACCCCAGATGAAGACTGAGTCTACAAAATCATATTAGCTAAACAAGGCACAGAAGTAGACGCGATGTATTCCTTGATGACAAAAGATGATTTACCAGATGAGGTCAAATTGACAGTAAATCCTGAGGTGTGGGATTTTACAGGAAAAGAAGTAGGGTTAATGGCAAATGTAGACCCGGTGAAAGTAACTGTGAAGGAAGGTGCAGTCTATCTAAACACTCAACCATACAAAATGAGCCCCGAACTTAAAGCTGGTGTTGCAGCAGAAATTGATAGAATGATTGAACAAGGCATTCTAAAAGAAATAATGAGCAGTCCCTGTAATTCACCTATAATTGGCATTAAGAAACCTAGCGGGAAATATAGGATAGTTCGAGATCTGAGAAAGATTAACAAGATTGTTGTACCTTGTTGCCCTGTAGTGCCCAACCCAGCAGTAATTCTGTACCAGATGCCATGGAAGGCAAGATGGTTTACTATAATCGATCTATGCCATGACTTTTTCTCCATTCCATTACACCCAGATAGTCAGTATCTCTTTTCATTTAAGTTTGAGGATCGTATTTAAGCCTGGAATCGGGTTTGTCAAGGGTATACTGAAAGTCCTTAGATTTTTTATCAAATATTGAAAAAGTGCTTAGAAACCTTAGTGCTGCCCAGAAGATCAGTACTGGTACAGTATATAGACAACTTGTTAGTCGCGTCTAAGACAAGGGAGGACTGTGTTACTGACTCAATTGCCTTGTTGAATCATTTGGCTGATGGTGAATATAAAGTATCTTTGTGTGAAAGTGGGCCTGCACACCTGGTAGGAAATTTGCGTTATCGTGTGTGATCAAAAAACTTAACGGGTGTTTTGAGACACACAGCGTAAGCACATTTAATCGGTGTCTGTTGATCCCACAGGGTGCGGTAACTCTATCACGCACGTACACAAGAAACAAACCTAGAGCTCTATTTCTTTCCTTTCTCTATGTGCAAATCCTATTGTTGAAGATGTACACAGTTTGTTTACAGCAACTTATGATATGTCTGGTTACTTCTTGTTTTGTTGTAGTTCCACTCAGAAGGAACAGAAATCGATTATTCATCTCATTTTCTCTTGGCAACACCCCTGAAGAAGGGTTTTCTTAAACCCGAAATGCATTGGGAATTTTTTTCAATTTGAAATGTTGATGACACTTGAATTTGTTTTAACGCTTTTTAACGCTTGTTAAGAAGTAAATTAGTGAGCATTGAAGATTTGTATATACTTACCTTAGATTCTTACAGATTGGAATATGTTTAATTTCTGTTTGAACAATGAAACGATTTAACACAACATGTTGAAAAGAATTGTTTATTGATTACTTAGTCTCAAGTTTTGCAAACAGTTATACAAAAAAATCAATAATTAGTATTGAAACCACAAGGACAGTAGCAGTGCATCTCACAGACCTGGGTGACTCCAGGCCTCGAAATAGTAGGACATAAAGTATCCCCAGAAAAATTGCAGTTTTGCAAATCCGGAGTCAAATATCTAGGACATCAAATAGAACGCAGAGTAAGGAAAGTGAACCCTGAAAGAATAGAAATAATAAGACAAATGAAATTGCTGCAAAACCAGAGAGAAATAAGGATGTTCCTTGGGGTTGTGGGATACTGTAGGCAGTGGATTGTAGGGTTTTCTCTGCTAGCAAAACCCCTGAAACAAATGACCAAGAAGCGAGCAAAGGATCCTATAGAATGGGATGACGAAAGCATGGGAGCATTTATGAAATTACGGAAGTGTTTGTGTGAAGCCCCATCCTTAGGTATGCCAGATTACTCAAAAGAATTTGCACTATTTTATTGTGAAAGAAATAGTTGTGCACTCTCAGTTTTGACACAAAGACATGGTTTGATGCAACGTCCAGTGGCATACTTCTCTGCTACTTTGTACTCTATAGCCTCAGCTTTGCCAGGTTGTTTAAAAGCATTAGCTGCAACCTGTACGAGTCTGGATCAAAGTGAATCAATTGTGATGGGACATCCTGTGAAAGTGCATGTTCCACATTCAGTAGAGATTCTTTTAACAAGAACTCAAACTCAGTATCTTACTCCTAGTCGAATGACTAAATATGAAAGAATCATATTGGGGGCTGAAAATCGCGACAATAGTCAGGTTTACTGTACTTAATCCTGCCACCTTATTACCAGATGTATATGGTTAAGAGGTGAGAGACGAAGTTGTGCACAACTGTTTGAATGTGACTGAACTTTGCACCAAACCCCGTCAAGACATACAGGAAGAACCTTTGAAGAATGCCGAACATGAGCTATTTGTAGATGGCTCATGTATGCGCCATGAGGAGGGAGGACTAAGTACTGCTTATGCTGTATGTACATTGGCTGGAATAGTCAAAGCATCCTATTTACCAGGAGTCAAATCTGCACAAGTAGCTGAATTGATAGCTTTGATTAAAGCTTGCAAAATTAAAATTTTTACTGATAGCCAGTATGGTTACAGGGTTGTGCATGATTTTGGCCAACTCTGGATGCAGAGGGATTTCCTGACTTCTTCAGGATCCTCAATCAAAAATGGAAATTTCATAAAAGAGCTGCTTGAAGCAATACAATTGCCAAAAGAAGTGGCAGTGGTCAAGTGTGCTGCACATCAGTCAGGAGATGACTATGTGACAGCCGGTAATAGGTACACTGACCGGGTTGCCCAATACTGTGCCAGAAATAAATTGGCAGTAAACAAGAAAATTGAGACAAGTGGAATTAGCTGCCAACTTATGCTACTCTCAGGTTTGGAAACATGGGAAGAAGTAAGACAACTACAAGATGAGGTAGAGGTGAAAGAAAGAGAAGAATGGGAAAAGGTAGGGTGCCAAAGGAGGTCAGAAGATGATGGGGTTTACCTAAATGGCAGACCAGTAATGCCATACTGTATGCTTTCACAAATGGCGAGAATGTATCATGGAGACAAACATATAGGCAGGGATGCGATGATCAGACTCTTTAGGCAGGATTGGTTTTATCCAAGGTTCAGGAATGTGGCAGAGAGCCTATGCAGAGGTGCTTCACCTGTCAACAAATAAATCCAGACATAAAAACAGAGGTCAGTATGGGAAAAATTTAAAAGAAACCAGAAGGTCCATTTGTAAGGCTACAATTCGATTTTATACAATTGCCACCTTGCAGAGGTTTGAAGGACATACTTGTCGTAGTTTGTTTATTCTCATGGTGGGTGGAGGCATTCCCTACTAGAAGAAATGACAGTATAACAGTTGCCAAACTATCATTGAGAGAACTAATTCCACGGTTCGGTTTTCCAGTAACTTTGGAATCAGATTGAGGGACTCATTTTAATAATTAAATAATTCTACTAATCAGTGAAGCATTGAAAATTGAACAAAAACTGCACTGTGCATATCGCCCAGAGGCTTCTGGAGTGGTAGAACAAATGAATGGCACTATAAGAACAAGACTGGCGAAGGTGTGTGCATCCACCCCACTGGAGTGGCCTGATGCTTTACCTCTTGTTCTGATGAGACTCAGAAGCATTCCTGACAAGAATACAGGATTGAGTCCCCATGAAATACTCATGGGAAGAGCAATGAGGCAAGCATGTATACCAAGAAACAAACTGTTGAGTATATCTGATGATTTGGTATTGGAATATTGCAAAGAACTGGCTGACCTAGTGCGTTCTATTTCTCACAAGGTTGGAGAGGACTCAGTTACCAGGCAGCCGAATTAAGCACATGATCTGAATCCCAGTGACTGGGTGCTGGTGAAGAATCACATTCAAGAGTCGTGTTTAGCACCTAGGTCGGAAAAACCACATCAGGTTATACTGGTTACAACAACAGCAGTGAAATGTGCAGGCTTGCCTAATTGGATTCATGCAAGCCATACCAAGAGAGTACCAGCACCCAGCAAGGAAAGACCCCAACTGACTCAGACAGTTGAGGCTACAGAAGGTTGTGCAGTTGATGGATCTAGAGTAACAGGTCCTGAAGTAGCTGACCAAGAACAACCGAGCATAAGTCAGGATGACTGGATACCAGTGGTTGACGTACCTAAAGTAAATGTGAGAACAAGAAGGCAAACCAGGTTAGAAAGACAAGAGAATAGTGAAGATCAGATAGGTGTAGAAGAACAAGCTCAGGAAAGTGAAAATATGACTGTTGGAGAACCTGAGCAGGATCGGAGAAGGAGAGAACAGTTTACTCAGACAGAAGTGGATGAAACCATTCATGAGTCTGAGGAGGGACAGATAGGTCTAGAAGAACACGTTCAGGCTGCAGAAAACCAAAGTGCAGTAAGATCTGAGCAGGACCAGTTAGGAAAAGAAGAACAAGTTCAGGTGGAAGAAGAGAAAATCAAACTAAAACCTGAACAGGGTCAGACTAGGGAAGTAGATCGCATCCAGGCAGAAATTAAAGTTACTGAAATAAGCCCTGGCAAGGACAGACAGAGAGGGATTCTGAAAACGAAAATAACCAGATTGTGCCACAACTGAATGAAAATAAAAAAACACTCAAAGACAGTGACAGTGCAGTGCAAGCCAAAAGGGTAAGAAGAGGTGATAACTGGCCAGGTTGTGTAAAAAGGTTAAAGTATCATTTCAAAACAATTAATGAAGAGCCTGAACAAGTAAATGAAATTTCTAGGCAGACTGGGACATCTACTGAAAAGCCAAGACGAAGAAGTCAAAGACTAAAAGTATTGAACAATAAGTTCAAGGGTCCTGAATGGACGTACGTAATTCCTGAAGAATTCGAGAATCTAGTTTAAATGAAGAAAGTGATGATGAAATAAATACAGGACAGATTGTCGAAGAAGTGTTTCCAGCCTGAAAATTTCCTCTAAAAATTATATCTCATAAATATTTTGAAATTAAAGAAGAGAAATCTTCTTAGCCCAAAATGGCTGATGATAGGGCTGCTGGAAAACCGAAACGAAATTGTGTAAAAAGATGTTGTAGAATATGCATATGTAGTATATTTTTGGTACTTATAATTTGGTTAGTACTAACAGTACCCATCCCTTATTTGATGGTCACAGAAGAAAAGAATAACACAAAAACACATGAAAGGGTAGCTAACATCAAAGGGAATAGAGTAGCATTAGAAGCACCAGATGAGTCTAAGACTAAAAGAGACATAATAGTTTTAGGAGCACCAGATGTGTTAGATATACACCACACTGTGACAAATAATGACAATGCTTTAAATGTATTTACAAAGTTATTAGTGCAATACATGGACACTATGGAAGTTAGTGAATGTTATGTGTGTATGAAATTACCTGCATCCGTAGCTAAAGGTGTAACTTACCACCATTTACCATTAACATATGGTATTTCTTGTCGTGTCTTGTCGAGTTTATTTTATAGAACAGGAAAACTACAGTATTATTATTCTAACGTAGATGTGATTTTTTCTGAGGTTCCTATGTGAAGGAGCATGAACACAGTTCTTAGTACACAGGTTATGGGAGAATATTTTCTGACTATGGAAACAATAGATATAGCTGAAGCACACAAGCACAATTTAACATGTAAATTACACGAAGAAGAAAATATATTTTTGAATTTAGTTGAGCAAAGGAGACAGGACTTCCAAAGAAGGGCTTCTGAACCGAAACCTCAAATACCTCAATGGGCTGAGAAAGAAGAAATGTATATAACTGGAAAGACAAATGCTTCTATGTCCTTGGACTTTGAAAAGAAAGGGAAGATCTGACTCCATAGATTAAAGACTGAGTATAACAATGCATTTATTGGTTCCAGTGAATGTGAAGATAACTTCTTAGTTATTGGGGGATGGGGACTAAAACGTGGAACAGATCCAGTATTTCCTGGAGTTGATTACGTGTGTGGCAAAAAAGCCTATTTCAGGCTGCCTGATCATTGGTACGGGAGTTTTTTGGAATAGTATTCCCAAAGGTGTACCATGTGAAAAGAATCACTGGAAGCAATGAAGACGTAAAAGAACTAACACGTACTAAGAGAGCTAGCTTTTCAGAAATAGTAGGTGACATATTTAGTGCATTGATACCTTCAGTGGGAGTAATTCTGAATTCAAGAAAATAAATTCAGCTGTCTATGGTAGTTGATCGGTTATCAGCTGACACTGCTGGAGGATTTTTAATGATCAACACAGAAATGGTTGCAATTAGATCTATGGTTTTGCAAAATCGACTTGCTCTTGATATACTATTGACAAAAGAGGGCGGAGTCTGTAAAATGCTGAAAGCGCAACATTGTTGCACATACATACCGGATAAAAGTGTTGAAATTGGAGGATATAGTAAAAATATTACAAAATTGGAAGAAGATTTGAAACCACTGGAAGTTGACAGTGTATGGAAAAAAAAAATAGTATTACTATCATAGGGAGTTGTTTTTCCAACATAGGTAAAAGCATTATAGGCCAAAAAATATTGCCAATATTTGGAATAACACTATTAGTTTTAGCAATAATGACATGGTTCAAATGTTGTAAGAAGAGAAAGAGATATGAAGTGACCGAAAAAGGAAAGAAAAGAAAGTACGAAGAGATACAATTAGAGGAAATGAAAGGAGATCTATATAAAAGGATGGGGAGTTTACAGCACAATAACAAAAAGAGGGAAATGAAAAGGTTGAAGAAGGAATTGAGATGTGCTAAAGTTGGCATCTGATTTGGTGGTGGGAAATTGGTGATGGCATAAAATGCCATCAGAGAGGGGATTGATGGAGCAAGGACTCGTATAAAAGAGACTTGCTCGGATGCAATCCTCTCAAATAACTTGTAATACCATAATAATTGTGTTTGTGAATACTAATATGCATTACAGTTCAATACATTTAAGCCTAGGGGAAGCTTGCCTATGTGTCTACTAACAAGTAACCCGAGTGTGATTAAAATGGCTGCTAATGCGAAATTCTGTACTGCGCATGTGTCAACTACATCTACTTAGTAATGAAGACTTCTTGCTTGGAGGGAAATCTTTGCAGCTGCGCAATCGCTTTTAAGATGGCTGCTTGGAACTCACATGTTAAAGCACATGCTTTTGTTAAAACTAAACCATGCAACTTTAATAAAATGCTAATGCGAAGGATTTATATAAGTTAGGGGGTTAGAGTAGAGATAGGTGGTATACAGTGAAATCATTTTATTATGAATTTAATATGTCTCTTTCTGACTTCTTTACTAGTTCGTATTTTGGGCCTCAAAGGGTGACCGATGTTCCTACCCCACGTGGTGTCCGCACAGGCGCACTTGTAACCCGCCAGAAACTATGACGAATGTACTTGAATCTCAGCCAAGGCCATGACCTCTACATGTCCTGGAAACGAAGTTGTCTTCCTGACTGATAAATGAAGCAAATATTAAAATGTATAGTTTTGATCGATAAAAATGTGAACTCGGGTGGGAAATAAAGCATGGGAAAGTAAATTAAGGGGCGGGAACACAGAACAATATGCTAAAAGAAAAGTTTTAAAACCTAGCATGATTTGATGATCATCTCCCCTTTTCCTGTCCAACTAGAGTTAGGAGTTTCATAAATTTGAAACATTTAGGTGTGGTACATGCCATTAGAAGGGTATAATTGAGGTAGTTAGTTAGTTAGCAGACCGCAGCAAGACCAGAATGCTGAGAGACTGGGATGCTTTCCGAGAGCTGAATAAATGCTGAAGAAGAATCAGATACCAGACTTAGATTTTGAGCCAATTAATTAGAAGAAGATCGCGGGAAGAAACGAGGAGGCACATAATAGAAAGAGATCGCGGAAGAATTGAGGAGGAAGATAGTGTCAGAGAGGGGTGCGACGCAGGCGTCGTATCTAGAAGAGATCATTTATCCTATCCCTGAATCCTGTCCTGAGCCTTTGTCACCTGATCTGTCCCAGGGGACCCATTCCAGCTCCTTGGCCAATGGGTTGGTTTCCACACCATCCTAGGTAACTATAATTCTGTGTATTATGTCATCATACTGCTCTCTCTGTTCTCTCCCTATTCCGGTACTGTCATCGTAATAACTTTGTGTAACGATTATTCTGTCTTAAAATGTATTCCCTTCCTTGGAGAAAACGGTGTTTAAAATTGTATTTTGGTTTTTGTTTCACATGATTTTAACTAGATAAACATTTAAGCTCTCCCTAGTCTGTGGTTCTTTAAAAAGAGTTCTTCTGTGTCAATTTTGCCTATAGAAGTTAACTAATAGATCCATTGACCAAAGGAAAGATCATTCGGACGGAAAGGTTTGGTAAGAAATGATAAGGTAAATCAATCTTACAGGTACTAGCACAACAAATTGACCCCAGCGGTAATTATTAGCTCATGTGAATGTGTGTTTTGAGCCAAGGTGAGTAAGTGGATTAGTGAGAATCTCTAGCTGGTAACCCACTGGATCACTACACTCAAACGGGCAGTATTGAAAACGCTACTTAAAAAACATAAAATATAGATCACAACAGATGGTTCAGCTATAGAGCATTCTCTACCCACTGCGCATTGTAAAGGCACTATACATGTTGGTAACTGCCCAACTCACTCCATTCCTGCAGTCAATGATGGACCACTTGGCTTCCGGTGCAGGATCTCCACCCACAGCTTTAAACAGAAACACTGTGCCCTCAACATCAGAGAAGAAGTACTCAAGGCCACGATTTGACTCTGCCGTTCCTGTGCATCTGACAATGACCATCAACTGCTTGCTTATATGCCTGATACAAGCACATACATAGTAGGGACTGAAGACTCAATTACGCGATTCCTAATCAGTTGTTTCCAGCTAGTTAAGATCGGTCACTTCCTGTCTAAAGCCTCTATCATCAACCACAGGGTGCCAGACAGCATGGCTGTCTCGCTTAACCTTGTCTGCATATACCTCTTCCACTGGTGTGTACACTGATGGTCATTTGTATGCGGAACATGGCCCCACTTGCTAGCACACTTGCCATCACTGTTAAGATGGAGTAGGGAGCAGGGGTCATAAATTGAGGGACTCATTTGTGAGGAATTGGCGTAGGGCAGTCCCACACGTTTTCTGCCCTACGCCAATGTGAAAGAGCTGGAATACACTGTATTTATGAAATATGGTGCATTCCTTTCCTTTACCATGCACTTGCACATAATTTCCTTCCTAGCACCAACATAGGCACCTTTGCTCCATGGTGGAAGGGTGTCTCCATTGCAGGCAGGATTGTTTTTGTGCAGGAAGGGGCTGTCGGAGCACCAAAGAAAGTGACACTATGGCAGCACAAGCCTCTCATAAATAAGCCCCTAAGTAGCAAATTGCTTAGAAGACCTTCAGGCGTGTATGCGCAGGAACTGGTTATGTCTCAATAATGAGACATTGGAGATGCAGCTCCTGGGACTGGTAGATCCGTCACCTGCATTTCTTTTGGCTGACTCGATTGGAACCAACCTGCAATCAATGAAGAAAACATACCACTTGGATTTGCTCTTTGACTGTGAGCTTTCCTTTACTCCTGTAGTCATCAATCGTGCTTTTCGCCATCTACGTCATCTATGCAGAATCTTTAGTGCTCAGTGTAGTCAGCTCTATACTGACCACAGAGATGTCCTCTACTGCCGTCTGCCAACAAACGTCCAAACAACACAAACTCCTGCTGCTTGGCAGAAAGGTAGCTCCAAAAGGCCGCCACACCACACAAGCATTAAAAAGGCTGGAGTGAGTTCCAACTAAAGATCAACCTCAGTTAAGTGGCATAACGAAACTTGAGGGGGCCCCCCTGTAAGGTACATGGAGGGTCCCTCGCTCCAGATTTAATCAGGAGCTGTAAGGCCAGAGTACTGTGCTGAGGCCCCCCCCTGCACCGCGGGGGACTCAGGGACCTGTGTTACCCCACTGCCTCAGTTCACCATTTTGTTGACACTGCCCTCCAAGCTGCTCTCCTTTACCAGGGTATCCAGCTGTCCTGCCTAGCAGGTAGCCTGTCCCTCCATGCCCAAGACTCCACACTGCACAACACCTTTCCATCACATCTCATACTTTAGGGTACACGTCTGGCAGGGATCTCAAGACACCCTTTTGTTTTTCACAGGTGCCTCGTGAACACCCCGCTTTAGCAGGTAAAGTGGGGCTGGGGTTCTTGAGGGGCCTCTGCTGTCTGCAGCTCAGCAGACATAGGCTTTAAGTAACGTGAAAGTGTAGGTGGATATTTAGCTGAGTGAGTTAAAGAACTGATGGAAAGGTGTGTGAGTGAAAGGGTGGCCGGTGAGTGAAAGGGTGGATGGATGCATGAATGAATAATAATAATAAGGCATTTTATAAAGCGCATGGTTACACCCAACAGTAAGACCTGACCTAACCATCTAAAGACGGGCGAGCAGAAATACAGACGGGGTAGGGGAGACTCACCATGTGACAGTCTAGGCCCACTTAAACAGACAGGTTTTAAGTCCTATTTGGAATGTCTTTTCAGCTAGTTCAGCTCTCACATGCTCTGGGAGGGAGCTCCAATTCTTAGTGGCCAAGTGGCTAAAAGAGTGGGCCCCTAACCTGGCCCTCTGCACCTGGGGTACTCTCACTAGACGGGTCCTTGCGGATCTCCAATTGCATGAGGGTAAGTAGGGTTTCACCATTGAGATCAGATATTTGGGGCCGTTGCCATTAAGAATTTTGTGGCAGTATGTGCAGTGCAATGGATGTAAGGATGGATGAGTGAAAGAATGAATGGATGAGTGAAAAGTGTGGATGGATGAAAAAAGTGTGGATGGATGATAAGTGAAAAAATGGATGAATGAATGATAGGGAGGGTGGATGATGACAGCATGAATGGATGGATGATTGAACGCGTGGAATGATGATGAGAAAGAGTGGTCGGATTAGTGAAAGTGTGGATGGATAGATGGATGGTTAATAGGTGGAGTGAAAGGGTGCATAGATGGATGGAATGAAACGGTGGCTGGATGGATGAGCAAAATGATGGATGAATGGATGAATAGATAGATGGAAGGATGAATGAAAGCATTGATGCTGGGACGTCGTGAGTCCACAACTTTTGAAGCTACAGTGGGGTGGAGTTCTTAATGGGTCTATTCTGTCTGCAACTTGGCAGGCAAAGGGGAGCAAGTTAGTGTAAGGATGGATGTGTGAGTGAAAGGTTGGGTGGATGGGTGGGTAAAAGATGGCTGATGAGTAGACAGGATGGCTAAATAACTTGAAGGATGGATGAAAGGAAGAATGACAGGGAAAATGGATGAATTAGTGAAAGAGTGGATGGATGGATGAAAGGATGGAGGGATGAGTAAAAGAATAGATGGATGAGTGAAAGGGAGGGGGGATGGATGATGAGAGAAATGATGGATAGATAAGTGAAAGGATGGATAGCTGAGTGAAAGGAAGGTTGGATGGATTGATGGATGGATGGAGTGAAAGGGTGGATGGATGTGTGAAAGGATGGTTGGATGAGTGAAAGGATAGATATATGGAAAAAAGGCTGGATTAAAGAATGGATGGATGAGTGAAAAGGAGGGTGATTGGAAGGATTAAAGGGTGGATAGATGGATGAGTAAAAGAAAGGCTGAGTGAAAGGGAGGGTGGGTGGATGGACGGATGAGTGAAAGTGTGGATGGATGACTGAGGAGAAGGATTGATGAGTGAAAGGGTAAATTGATGGATGGATGATGGGTTGGGTCGAAGAGTGAGTGAAGGGATGGGTGATTGAAAGACTGGGTGGATGAATGGATGGATGGATGGAGTGCAAGGATGCATGGAATGAAAATGTGTATGGACTGCTGGATGGAGGAATGGATAGATAGATGACAGAAAGGATAGATGGGTGATTAAAAGGGTGGGTGGATGGATGGTGGATGGTGGATGGATGGATGGATGGATGGATAGATAGATAGATAGATAGATAGATAGATAGATAGATAGATAGATAGATAGATAGATAGATAGATAGATAGATAGATAGATAGATAGATAGATAGATAGATAGATAGATAGATGGATAGATGGATGGATAGATAGGCTTGGAGATGGATGCATAGGTTTGGATATGGGTGGATAGATGGAATGGTGAAAGACTGAATGATAGATGAAAAGAAAGATAGAATATAAAGGTGAAATTGTGGATATCAGCAAATGGATGGAAGGATGTATGGATAGCTGCTTGGATGCAAGAGACTTGAGAGCTCTTCTAGGGACGGTCATGATGACTTGCTTTGTTTACTTTGTTTGCTTGGTGCATTAAGAGTTTTGCTTCGAAGTGAGGGGTATTTTCGTTTTCTTGCTACTCCCTTCATTTTACAAACACCCATTAAAAGAATCCTCTATTGTGTGGGCCCCTTTGCATTCAGGTCACCTCACTCTTGCACGATCATCTAGGTAGTTGAATGCTTAGGTACGACCTGTCTCCCACTACCCAGCAGGGCACTTGGGATTCCACAGGGATTGACACGGCGCTCAGCCAGGGGCAGGAGAGGTAGGCATGTTCTTCAGACAGGCTCCAATGCAGCCTGCATGGAGAAGGGGATAGTGTCCATGACTGGTTTGGGCAGCCTGAGAGAGCTGACCAAAGAGTCATTGCGTACTCAGGAGTGGGCTCCGTAAGCAGAGCAGAACAGCCCCTCCCACCCGCCCGCCCACATAAGAAATGTGAAATGGTAATAACCATAAGTTATTACCACATCATGTTTTTGCTTCTTGCACTGCGAGGAAGCAGTAGGGCGATGCTCCTCCGCCATAGTGGAGGAGCCGCCACTGTCCTCATTACAAGCTGGCTGGCGCGTTATCCTAGAGAATGAAGCACATATCACCCTAGCCAGTCCCAGTGTTCCCAAAGCCCAGAGTACTGTGAGCAGAAACACTAAGCCCAGTTTTACCAGGTGAAGAAATGAACCTGGTAAAACCACTGAGAATCCAGGGCTGGCAGTGAACAGAGATATCGGTTGGGTCGGCCTCACCCACTCCTTCAGCAGCCAGAGGAGCCTGCCAAGCCTCAGTCACTCTCCCCATCCCAGAGATGCCAAACAGCAGCCAGGAATAAGGGAAAAGCTGCCTAAAAGGGCCTAGGAATTCTGGGTGTGGCAGGTTGTTAGAAATGGGGGTCTCTAGTTGGCAGAGGTAGGTACTTTTGTCCAAATAGGGACCCTTGCTTCTAGTCAGGGTAAGGGTGATACACACTTCAGATAACTCCTGCTCACCCCCTGGGTAGCTTGGCACGAGCTGACAGACTTATCCCAAAGGCAATGTGTAAAGTATTTGTACTCAAAACACACAGTAATACAGTGAAAACATGACAAATGGACAGCACACCAGTTTAGAAAAATAAAGTATCTTTACCTAAACTCAACAAGACCAAAACAACAAAAATCCTACATACATGCAATAAGAATATGACTTTAAAACAGTTTCAAACAACTGGGTCCATAGAAAACTATGGATGCGTGATTTCTCTCAGAGTACCTGTAGTTGTGACAAAATTCACAGGATCAAACAACCGCAGAGATGGGAAGCGTCGAAGAACAAAGAGATTCGACAGTTACTGAGACCATGGGGAGGCGATGCGACAGTTCTGCTGCACGCAGGAGAAGTGATGTGTCGAATCCGTGCTGTAGGGGGAAGTGATGCGTCGATTTCGAGATAGTTCTGGTCCGCGGGTGATGCGTCGTGAAAACTTGACACACAGCTACAATGCGTGGAAATCCAGATTTCGTCGGTGATCAATGTTGAGCAGCGCTGTGTCAGTTTCTTCAGCCGCTATCCCTCGATGCGTCATTCTTGCATCGGTGACAGGCGCTGCGCCAGTTTTGGCAGCGGTGTGGCGATGCGTGGAGATTCTTCTGGCACAGCAGGGCTGCATCGGAAAAACAGCCTCAAGAAGAGCAATGCGTTGATTTTCATAGTTCTTGAGGTTTCTTCCAGCTCCCAGCAGCAAGCTCAACCTCCAGAGACCCAGAACTGGAACAGGCACCCCCTGGCAGGTCAGAACTCTCGGCAGCAGTGTTCAGGGGAGCTGGGAGTGCCGTCGTTGTGTCCCTGAGACTTCAGAACAGAAGGCCAGCACACACAGGCCATTGGAGATCTTCTTCATGCAGGTTCAAAGTTAAGTTCCAGTCATAGTCCTTTCCTTGGCAGAAACAGGAACTGCAGGCCAACCCCACACAGCACACAACAAAAGGGGCAGTACTCCTCCTCACAGCTCTTCTCCTTGGCAAAGGTTCCTCTTGATTCCAGAAGTAGTCTAAAGTTCAGGGGCCTGGGTCCCACTTTCTATAGCACAAATTCCTTTGTTCTCTGGTGGCAGAGAAGCTCTTTGCCAAGCCAAAACCAGTTCTGTACTCTCTGGTGCAGCTGCCTGGCAGGAGGTGGAGACAGCATTGTCCCAGGCACACCAGGCCAATTCAGGTGTGAAAGAAATCTCCTCTCCCTACTCTAAATGCAGCCCAGGTCTATTCAGCCCAGCCGTGACTCATTTAGGAAAGGTAGGACACACATCAAACCACCCCCCACCCATGGCTGTCTGAGAAAATGCACATCCCCAGTCCCTGTCACTCCAAAGCCAGAGAGTCAATCCACAAACCAACAGAGGCACACAGGATGGCTAAGCAAGAAAATACCCACTTTCTAAAAGTGGTATTTTCCAACACACAAAAATTTGTTTTTATCTTTACTAAAATATGCATTTTTATATTCTGAGTTAAGGCATTCTAAACTCCAGCTTTCTAGCTTGTCCCAATGTGAAGTTATATTTATAAGCTGTTATAAATAAACTCCCATTCTATCCTATGGGCAGATAGCCTTTCAATAGTGGATAAAGATATTGGCAGGATTTCATTATCAGGACATGCCACACACATCAGGGCATGTCCTACCTTTCCCATTCACTGCACCCTA
Organism: Triturus cristatus; assembly: GCF_964204655.1. Classification (NCBI taxonomy): domain Eukaryota; kingdom Metazoa; phylum Chordata; class Amphibia; order Caudata; family Salamandridae; genus Triturus; species Triturus cristatus. The sequence goes on along the minus strand of NC_140583.1, from coordinate 51,182,885 downwards.
CCCACAGGGGTACCTTGTGCCTACCTTATGGGTGACTCACATGTAAGAAAAGGAAAGGTTAGGGCCTGACAAGTGGGTGCACTTGCCAGGTCGGCATGGAAGTTAACAAACTGTGCACAAACACTGCATTGGCAGGTCTGAAATACCTTTTCGGGCCTACTTATGAGGATGGGTCAATCAGTGCTGCAAGGCCACTACTAGCATTTGATTTACAGGCCCTGGCACACTCAGTGCACTTTACTAGGGACTTACTAGTAAATCAAATATGCCAATCAGGGAGAACCAATTGTAAGAGCAACTGTCACAGGGAGCACTTGCACTTTGACACTGGTCAGCAGTGGCAAAGTGACAAAAGCATCAAAGCCAGCAAAAACAAAATACAGCACAGCATCAAAAATACCAAAAGCAAAAAGTCAGGGTAAACCACTACAAAGATGCCAAGTCTAACACAGGCTATTACTCCGTCTGTGGTGGTGTATCTTGTGATCCCCATTACCTAATGGGGAGATACTGGTCAGTAATGTTGATTTCAGCCTCAGTATCTCTCACTGACTTAACAGGGAACTCATAACAAGGGCCCTGTAGAGCTTCTCCAATATACCTATGCAGCATTGTAGGAAACCCTCCTCTCTATACAGTGTACACATTGGGGTACTCTGTGCAGGGAGGTCGAAGAAACCCTTATTTGTTTATAGAGGCAAAAGTAGATAATACTGACTCTCTATTTTGTGGTAGTATGGGTGAGCAGTAAGGCTTATCAGAGAGGAGTGCTAAGCCTTTGTTGTGCACACCAAGGCAATAAATGTCAAACAATCTCAATGAATGAAGTCGAGTCCAAGTTAGAAAAATAGTACTTATTTTTATATAAAATATTTAGATCAAGAACTTCAGGTATAAGGTAACTACTTTTTGCAGTATGAGAAGATCACAGTAAATGCAATATGTACAGTTACGCAATGCATTTCCTATGGAAGGAAAGAAAAAGGCAAGTGAAAAAAACAATATAAAACATTTGTTGTGTGGCTACTCTTGCAGAAATCGGAAAGTTCGGGCCATGGTCCAAAGTGCCAAGGCCAAGCTCTCTGGAGCTGCCCGGATTTCACCAGGAGCAAAGGGACTTTTGTAGCTGGCACGCTACGAAGAAAAGGGGCCACCTGTAAAAGCATTGCAGAGGGGGACTTGCAGGCAAGTCTGAAGACTCTCAAGAGACAGTAGAGGTCGCAAGGGGTCTGTGGCCTCTGGAGCACAGCTGATATGAAGATGCCCCAGCTGCAGTGAAGCTTTGCAGCTGGGCAAAGATGCTCAAAGATGAACCTCACGGTCATGGACTGGCACCTTAGAGCGATGATTCTGAGGGTGCTGGCCCACTTCTGAGGTGGGTCTCCAGAGTCCTGGTGTCCCTCATCGGGTGCTGGCTCACTGTGAAGTTGGAGTCCCCATGGACTTGGCTTTGTAGGTTTTTGCAGCTGGGGTCCAGTATCCTGGATATTCATGCCTCTCAGCTTCAGTGGGTCCTGGGACCTCATGACTTGGTGCAGAAGATGAGCTGACCCTCCAAGAGCAGGTTTACCTCTTGCTGGTACTCGGAAACATCGGTCTGGCTGGACCGTACTTTGCTGCTTTTTGGTGCCTCTGGCCGCAGGGAGATAGTACCTCCCTCTCCAGGGAGTTCTTTGGCATTTGCAAAGTGCTGATGACCCTCAGTAATGAGACAAACTGAAGGATGGTGATTGTCGAGTTCTGGGTGGAAGGCAGGCAGTTCGGGCCTAAAAATCCACCACAAGGTCTGCAGTTCACGGTCCCACAGCGTTTCTTCATTTGTCAACTTCTTGTGTCCGTGGAATCTAGTTTAAGGGTCTGGATGCCACCTAAATAGTAAATTTTGGGGTATTTACAAGGGATTGACAGGTAGGTACCAATGGGACCCTTACCTGGGGTGTCTACACCCTCTATAATGCCCACCTCTTGCGGTAGTGGGACATAGCCCTAGCCCTGAGCATCTTCAAGATGGTGGGCACTGAAAAATGTATTTCATCTCGCCTCCAGCAGGAGTTGGCTGAGGAGGGTACACCTCCTACTCTTTCTTCGTTTTCCCACCTGTCTTCAGGTCAAAAGGGGTGAGGACAATAGGGGGGCCTGCTCCTGCTATCAAGAGAGGCTGGGATTACATCGCAAATGCGGCAAGGCATTTGAAACTTCCCGTCACACATGGCTCTTCCTGAACCGGGTGTGGGGGTGGGGGAGCTGTGAACACCTCTGCCCAGGACAGGCATTGTGCTCGACCTCTGAGCACACTCGCACTCACCTCAGGCGATCAGATCTCTGTCTGATGGTGACAGGCTAGGTTAGACCAGTCGGTGACCACACTAAGGGTCCTTTAAGGGGGCCTCTGTGGGCCTTAGTTAATAAATCTGACACTGGAATCAGTGCAGGTTTATTAAGACGAGATGTTTGGTACCAAACATTCCATAATACAGTGAAGTCATCATGGAGCTGGGGAACTCGTAATGACAAGTGTCCAGCCCAAATTCTCCTTATGGATTCCCTGTTCACTTACAATATCCAAGAATCTACATGGATATTGCAGGGGCATATCTGCTCATGCAGATATGACCTCACAGGGCATATAGTGCACCCTCTCTTAGGACTGTCTATTAGGCCTTCTAGAGGGGTGTCTTACCTATATCCCTTGCAGTGTCTGTGAGCATGGAATACAAGAATGTGTGCCATGTTGACTCTTCGGTTGTGTCTGCATCAAGGCACGCAGTCTGCATGGCAGGGTGCATGGCCTTGGTGAGGGCACCCTAGGGTGGAGCAATTCGTGCTGCTACCCTTGGGTTCCTTCATCAGTACCAATGCTTTTTGGTACTAGGGGTACCTTTTAATAGGGACTTACAAGGGGTACTTAAGTTGTGCCAATTGGGAAACAAAAGGTGCAGTTTAGGGAAAGAGCTTCTGGCACAAGGGACCTAGTTGGCAAGGACCCTGTGTACTTCCAGTCAAAATTGCATTATTTTCCAGGCAAACAGTGGGGGCTAATCATGTCCAAAAGAGGCACTTCCCTACATGCTTCCAGAACGGGGACCCAAGTAATGAGATGTCATGCACCCTGGAATTACATTCCAGAGAGATCCAATGTATTCTCTCCTGATCCTCAGTCTGCCTTTCTTCACAGTGCACCTTTATCCTTATTTGCATTGTGCCCCAGGGTCACAGTAGTGAGACAAGCACAAGCCTTTAATGGGCCCTGGGGGCATTGTGCTTAGCCCAATGGGAAGGTGCGCAGCACCACCTTCTGCCACTGAGAAAGGTGGCCCTTTAGATGTCTGAACCCTCTGGTTGAGACCTGCAGCCAGAGTTAACAGCCGTTATGGTGCACCAAGTGCACTATCATGGCTCTATCAGACAACTAAGGATGGCACTCTGGCCTTAACTTATCTAGCACAATGCAGTGCACCCGTGCTCACACAGACAGTGCAGTGTTACTGGCAACAGTGGTCTATAATTTGAGGTCAATTACCATGATGCTTATTTGAAGATGCATAGTGAGTGGCTAGGTATTTTCGGCCTTAAACTATCAGTCACTATCAGAAATGAATCCAATGGGGTGCATTCCTGTCCTTTCACCCTGTGCTGGCACCATTTTGGTAGCCTAGCGCTAACGCAGGCACCCTTGCACCATGGTGCAAGGGTGCCTGTGTTGTCAGCAGGATTGGTTTTGTGCAGAAAGGGGCACCTTTTGCAGCACACATAGAAAGAGGAAAAAACTAGGAGAAATAGTTATTTCTCATTGTTGCCCTTCCCCTCGGGAGGTGTTCGGTTTTGGCCCGTCCCCAGGTTTAGATGGTTCTGTAAATCTGGGGAAGCATCAAAATCCATGGGTGTTGCGTGTAGACACCCACCGCAACAGCCCTGGAACTCCTTGTTAAAGCAGAGTACGGCAACGCAGCGATTTGCGCTGCCTTGTCTTACTCCATATTTATGAGGCCGTGCAAATCAACTCACAGTGCTTTGCCTGACCGCATATATATAATTTTGTGATTTGCACCACCAGAGCATCACAAAAAGTGACTCTACACACAAGGGGGTAATAAATATGCCCCTTAGTATGCATCCTAGGCATCGTGATGGTGCTGGCATAGAATGATAATCTTTTGCACATTGTGGTTCCTAGTAAAGGAAAATCAATCCAAGAGGGACCCTATGCACCATGTGAATTTAAAGTGTGCAGGTGAGAAGGTGTGCTTACAAACACAAAAAGGAAACACATGTCCTTCCATGGACTACACAAAAAGCAAGTTGTACAAAGAGACCCTGAAGTATGCTATGCAAATCTTTCAGTCAGAACACTGTGAGATCGAAATTCTCACCACAAGAATAAGGAGGAAAGCCTTCAAGTCAAGAGCGGACAGCTGGGATAGACACCAAAGCCATCAATCAGGAACAAGGGGTTGACAAAAAGCCCACACTAAGTATGTGTTATGTATTGGAAATAACAGGTCTGCTTAAAGCGGTCTCTAGACATGACCTTAAAAAAAGCTGAGTGGAATCAATTTGTAGAGAAATAGTCATGTTTTGAGAAGTGTGCAAACGAAAATCATTTATGGTACATTGGAGCTGAAATGGTACGTGCAACGGGGTGTTAGAACCATTTACCTTTACAATCCAGCAACAGAATTGTCAATTTCATAACAGCAGGGCCATACTGGGAACAGCAACCAGCGATGGCAGATTGCTGCTCAACCGGCCTTGGGAGCAGGAGGGGAGAGGGGGAGCAGGGGGTGCTTGCAAAAAGCACCGCTCCCGCTTTTGTTACAGGGGGCCGATATTGCAACACTGACAAGTGGCAAGACCGCCCTCATGGCCATAAAACTGGCCCACACCCCTCCGGCCCACCGGAGAAACACCTGGTACCCGCTGTGGCCAGGCCATCCCTGAGTTTATGCCCTTTTGTCTATCTTCATTTTAATTTGATCACCTTTATCGGGCTCTCTATAGTTTTCTTCCTCCCTTGCTCTGTGTGACCACTTCTCACCTTCGACGGCTTTTCTTGAATGTTATGTTATGCACGTTTGTATAGCACACTCTCACCTGGGAAGGTAACTTTGGGCTGAGCAGGGTCTAGCGGGACAACTTGAAAAGCCAGGTCTTCAGCTTCTTCAGACCGGATACTGGCCGTCTTGTCTCTGAGGGAGAAAATGAGCTGTGTCGTCGGTGAAGGAGAGGATGTTGATGTCGTGAGACCGGATGATATTGGCTTGAGATATCATGTATGCGTTAAAGATGGTCGAGCTCAGGAAGAATCCTTGCGGAACTCCGCAGGTGAGGTCACAGGTATCAAAGGTGTTCAGTGGCAGGCTGACCGTGTGGGTCCTTGTAGTCAGGAAGGAGTAGATCAATTGGAGTGCGTGTCGTTGGATTCCGATGTTGTGTAGGCGTTGTAGGAGGCTGGGGTGGGAGACCATGCTAAACACGGCTGGGATGTGCAGGAGGATGAGGGCCACCATGTATTCTCTATCCAGAGTCACGTGGATGCCCCCTGTGGTGGCAATGAGGGCAGTATCCATGCTGTGGTTGGGTCTGAAACCAAACTGAGCGGTGTCGAGGAGTTGGTGGTCATTGAGGTATTTGGTGCAGTGGTACCGGGGCCCAGAGGCCTGAGGGGCCCAGTGAACCCTAATTACTGCTGAATTTTATAATACAAACTGTAGCCAGGGGGCCTTTCCTTTCTAGCACTGGGTCCCATGACACACAAGCTACACTACTGAGTCCTGCCTCTGTCACACGCAGGAAAGACCCAGGGCTCTCAGTGGCTCCATGGCCCGTGGAGCACATTCAGTCACACAGTCCTCTGGATTCTCCTATTGTAAGTGAAATGAAATGAAATGACATTTTTTACTTGTATAGCGCACTGATGCCCCAGCGACGGGGCGTCCTGGCGCTTGTACTCATACCGCTGTGGAACCCTTCCTGGCTTTCCCTGTGTAATGTCCACTCCTGGGCACCCCCAAGGTGAAGCCAGGCATCCCCAGCGCTGTTGGGGCCGTTGTGGAGATTAAGCAAGCTATTGCCCAGAGTTGCAGAGTGGGATCCATGATTAGAGTAGGAGGCGAGAAATGTCAGGTCTGAGGAAATTGAGCCCAAGACCCGCAGAGGCGGGAATTGAACCCTGGTCCCGGGCCAGATCTCTGCATCAGGGTCTGCCGCTCTAACCATTGAGCCACACTTCTCCACCAGTATAGAACTACAGCTCCCATGTGAAAATAAAGCCTTGAGGCATCACAAGCAGAGAAAAATAGCTACGCGCAATGGCGGGCTTAGCCTACCCCTGGAATTATGGGAGATGTATGCCCCTGCGGTCTCAGGGTAAGAATGCCAAACCGGCTGCGAGACGCAACTACCACCCCTCCCCGAGGCCGGCTGCAGGAGCTGAAGGTCGCTGACGGGTTCAGCTCTCAATACAGAGGTCACCGCCCATCGAGGTCAGCGCAACCTTTCCCTGTTCCAGAAGCTGACTGAGTGCACTTCCGGTGGTGCAGTATTTAGAAGGTCATCGTTATTTTGGTACCGGTTTAAATCGGGCAACCTTTAAATGCTGCCTTCTCTACACAATGCTCATCTTGCGCTCCCTCCAGCAAGCTCGGATTTAATGAGGCCATTTGCATAAATCCGCATCCTTCCTCTGAGATTCCATCTGCTCCACCACATGCATCTTAAGGAGGCACGGAGCCGTTTGTCTGCAGTGCAGTCCCCGCGCCGGATGTGGTCACTGTAGACAAGGGGCGATAGAGCACCTGAGGATGGACATGTAGCAGTGCTGAGAACAACATACACAATCTCACGTGACTTCTATGTCCCTACAAAATGTATTCTCATTAATAGAAATCATACATTTCTGCCTCGGTCTCGAGACTCACTTAGAAACAGGCTGTTCCTGCAGCAGTGACGTCACACATGAAACAGCTACACCACACCTGCAGCAGTGACATCCCATCCTTGTGAATTAGATCACCCCCACAGCAGTGACATCACACCTGCAGAAGTGACATCACACTCAAAGGAGCGCCATCATAACTGCAACAGTGGCATCATATCTGTTACAGTGATATTACACCCGCAGTAGAGTACACCCACAGCTGTGACATCATATCCACAGCATTGACATCACATCACGTGTAGTGACATCACACCCACAGCAGTGACCTGAGACCCGCAGTAATTACATCAATCTCGTATAAGCATCATCACACCCACAACAGCGACATTGCACCACCAGCAGTGACATCACATCCACAGCAGTGACATCACACCTTTGCCAATGACATCACACCATGGTGGATGGTTAATGCATTCTGATTTATGTTCTTTAAAGAGGGGAGTCTTCCATTCTTCCTTAGATTGAAGCAGAGTTGGGGGGTCCTGATGGATCCCGGGATGTTGTTTCAGATCCTTGGTGCATGGATGGAAAAGGCCTGTTGACCAGCTGTTTTCTCTTTTTCACACTTCATAAAGCCTAATTACGAGTCTGGTGCCCGGTGGTCCAAGAACCTCCACACTCGCAGGGGCACGGTGGTGGTGTTGCCAGCCACCGCCGCACTGGCGGTCGTACTGCTCAATTACAACTTTGGCAGTCAGACCGCCATTGCACTGCTGCAACTGCCAGAGAACTGCGTGGTGGTCAGGGGCACAGCAATATGCTTGTGGCACCGCCATGCATATTACAGGTTTCAATGCCGCCAGCGGTGTCATGGAGGTCAATCTTTACTCCATGAAAAGGCTAGTGGTCCTGAAACAAAGGGGGTCCTACAGGGCCTCCTGTTGCCCATGTGCACTGGGATACATGCAGGGGGGCACTACATGCCTCCCCTGCATGCATGTACCCCAGTTCCTGCACGTCATGGTCTTCTCAGTCAATGCTGTGCAGGAACTGTTTTTGACGTTACCATTGCGGTGCCCATTTTCAGAGGCACCGCCGTGGGACTGCCAAAAAAGCCCGCCAGACAAGAGGAAACTCACAATCCGGTGGGTGATGCACCTATGGGTTTGGCAGTGCAGGCCATCGGCATTGGCGGTCCACTCCTGCGCCACCAAACTCGTAATCAGGCCCTTAGTCTGAGGTCTGATGGTGAGCGGGCAGATCTTCTGCTCCGCACCAAGGCTCAGGAACTCTTTTCCAACAGAGACGCGCGGGTGCTACCCCTCCTTAACAAGAACAATGAAGTGAAGGGGCAGATCTGCATAAAACACCGCCTGCCACTAAAGAGCCAACCACGCACACAGGTAGACTGAGGGTGAAGAGACTTCCCTGCAGCAGGTGCCCTCTCGCATCCTCTACTCGCTCTTGCATAGTTTTTCGTTGCTTTATAAATAAGGTTTGTGCTTTCGAACAAACCACAGGAGCCAGGTTCACCACTCTATTGGTGGGAGCAGGCTGAGCTAAGCAGGTTCATGGAGATGCCTTTACTCACAAGCAGGATGGTCCAGACAAACCCCCCGGAATGCAAGAAAGGGCCCTGAATCATCAGCAATAAATAAGCAAAGTAGTTATTAGTTTTGTGCTTCGCAAACCAACCAGAGCTTGATGCCCACACATGCCACCCCGTGAGCCCTGAAAGCAGGGCCCAAATCCGAAGAAAAGTAGGAGAGGAAAAAAAGAGGACAGGCAGTGGGCGTCAGTGTCACTTCATCATAGGAGGAGGAGGGGGCACAACCACATCACATCCGCCACTAGAGTCAAAGGTGGTCTCGAATAACCACCGCTGATGTTCTGCCACTGTCTGGGAAGTAACTGGAAGCATGCTCTCAAAGACCTGAGTGGCCCAGTCCCAGTGACCCCAGAGGAGAGCGACTAATGGCTAAAAGCTAATGGCTTAAGTTAAACCGAGCCGAGGGGATTAATGTAGATGCTGCAGCCATAAACCTCTGAACTCTCATCAAATTCTGAGCCAGGGTGAACTGTTGTCCCAGTAGGGCCTGCAGATTCCACTAAAGAGCCAGGACTCTCTCTGAGGCTGAAAGGCCCATTCCCACTTCCTATGAATGTCACTGGTTGAGCCGGGATCAGGCAGGATTTGTTCAGGTTGAGGGTCAGGCTCAAGTTAAAGAGAAAACTGCAGACTGCGTTCACATCCTATCCTGCTCCACCTAAGAGAGGGAGGAAGCAGCCAAAAGCCAATCATCAAGATTGGGAAAGAGAGGAATCCCTTTTAATTGCAATTCCGCCCGTTCTGGTGCTTTGTGAACACAATGGGTGATGTGCAGAGCCCAAAAGGAAGAACTTGGAATTGGTAGTGTACGCCTTGTACTGCAACCCTCAACTACTTCTTGCTGTCTGGATGGATAGGAACATGGAGTAGGCGTCCTGTAGGTCCAACATTGACAGAAAGTTGCCCTGTGAAATCAGCGGGATAATGGTTTGAAGTGTGACCATCTTGAAGGTCTCTTGAAGCAGAAATGTGTTCAGGTCCTTGAGAGCAAGGTCTGGTTGGAATGATCGACTTAGTTTTGGCGCAAGAAACCGTAATAAATAGATCCCTTGATCCTGATGGTTCCCTGGTACTTGAATCACCGCTTCTTTGACAATGAGGTCCTGAATTATGTTCAACATTGACTCCCTTTTAATAGGGTCTCCCCGTAACGGTGTACAGTTCTAACGTACTGCTGGGGTATGTCCTGGAACTACTGAAGACATCATTTCTTAAGCACCGACAAGACCCAGGCACCATGAATGAATTCTGACCATTCTGTAAAAAAGCCCTTGAACCGTCCACCCACTTTCATAAAAGTATTTAAACAGTTTCAGAATCTTTCGCTCATCAGCGGATTTCTGCATCATTTCATTAAGTTCTTCATTGACCAACTTAGTCCTTGTAAATGGCCGCTTTTGAATCAGAGCCATCTCTCCAACATCAATCTTCCAAAGTCTCATCCAGAGCCACCTCCTCCTTGAACCTCTGCCCCTCTGAAGAAGCAGCTGCTGACCACAGATTGTCAAATGAAATATCTCAAATAAACTTAGGTAAGAGGTCCATATTAGCCAGAACATGACCAGCGCCTTGCTGAACGCAATCATAAAGTCCTTCTAAATCTTACTAGAGATCTTGGGTTGCATGTGCCGCATGTGTGTTCGTTCTCAAGGAAGAGTTCTGTGGCAAACACCCTCATAAGTGACCCCTCTACTTCCCCCTCTAGCACACCCCAAAGCCTCGCATCCTCTGACGCTGGTGAAGAAGTAGAGGTGAATGAGGAAAGAATTGTGTTCTTCTTGGGAACTTGAAGGAACTGTTCCTCAAAGTTAGCAATCACCAATCTCATACCTTTTATTCAAAAGATGAAGTATAGACGATTTGTCCACATGGTTCTACTCTTTAAAAAGGATTTTGTTGATCGCATCGTGGAGGGGGAGCACTGTACTGTGCATAGAACGCGTCCTGATCCAGCTGGATCTATTCAACACCCAACACATCTCTAATTAATATAGGTTCAAACCAGTGCTTTAACTGGGCCAGGACTTTCCGGTACTGAGTACCTGGACTTCTTTCATTTGAAAGGGTGAGTACCTGCATTTCTCAGCACTGTTTCGGTACATTTAATGGGAGAGTACCAGTACTTCTCAGGATCAAAGATCTAAACAGTGAGTACCTGAACTTCTATGTTTCCATTTAAAGCACAGGTTAAAACCTCCTGTAAGTGCGCACCCTGGATGCAACATCCTGTTCATCATCAGAGTCTGATCTGACCCGTCGTGCAGCTGGCTTCTTCATACTGCTTGTTCAATCAAGGCCTCTGAATCAACATCTAGACATTTGGAGGACTTCTTCCTCCACGGGAGGGATTGGTTTTTACCTCCATGAGGTGGCCGTCGACTCGGTGGTCCCAGTGCCAGTATGCAATGCCTAAACTGCAATGTTTGCAGAAAAAACAGCTTTATTGAATGCCTGAAAACCTTTTCTCGTATTGAGAGATACTGGCTCCAGGCAAGGTGAGAAGCAGGACCTTTGGACACGCGCACTAAAGCGTTGCACTGGACCGAGGTGGGAGCACCGCTCTAGCCAGTCTCATCTGACCTGATTCCTGCGCATGCACTCTCCCGACTCTAGCTCTGCACATGAGAAGCACCAGAGGAACAGTGCACATACACAGACAAGACTGTAGTACTCATCCAGGAACCCACCCCCTCAGCCTAGGATGACTCCTGGTGGCCGGCTGCACTAGGAACCCCTCCCATCTCTAAGGACCATGCATGCATCCTTGGCATCAAGCTGAACTCCTTGCTCTCAATGAACCGCCAGATCAACGCAGTATCCTCGGCCAGTTTCCACACACTGCGCTTGCTTCCAAAGACATTCATATGGCTCCCCCCAGAATCCAGAAACATAGTGACCCACGCACTCATCACTAGTAGACTTGACTACGGCAATGCACTCTACATGGGCATCACTCAGAAACAGCTCAGGAAGCTACAGAACGCCCAAAGCACCTCATCCAGACTAGTCCTCGACATACCCTGCCACAGCCCCATGACACATCACCTCTGACAACTCCACTGGCTCCCTAGCAACAAGAGAATAACCTTCAAGCTCCTCAGTCATGCCTACAAGGCCGTCCATGACGCAGGACCAGAATAGCTTAACCTCTGCCTCACTTTCCACACACCCACCTGACAGCTGCGCTCCACCCATCTCTCCCTGGCCTCCGTCCCACGGATCCACAAGACCAGAACCAGAGGAAGATCCTTTGCCTACTTCACCGCCAAGACCTGGAACACCTTTACCCTCCACCTCAGGCAATCTTCATTATTGACCCAGTTCAGGAAGGACCTCAATACCTGGCTTATCGATTTTGGTAGATTGGATTGAGGTGGATTGGATTGGGGGTGGATTGGAGTAGAGCATATGAATTTGGCTCGATTGGGGTAGATTGGACTGTTGTGAGGTAGATTGGATTTGAGTGGGGTGAATTGGATTGGGATAAAATGGATTGGGGTAGGGTGGATTGGATTAGAGTGGGGTGAATTGGGGCGAATTGGAGTGGGGCGGATTGTTTTGGATTGGAGTAGGACATATTTTTGGATTTAAATGCGGAAGTTGGTTTTGGATTGTAGTTGGGCAGATTAGAGTGGGGCACATTGTTTTAGATTGGAGTGGGGCAGATTGGAGTTGGACAAATTATTCTGGATTGGAGTCGGCATATTGGAATGGGGCAGTTTGTTTTGGATTGAAGTTGGGGAGATTGGAGTCGGGCATATTGTTTTGGATTGAAGTGGGGAAGATTGAATTGGAATGGAGTGGGCCAGATGTTTAGATTTGAGTGGGGAAGATTGGTATGGGGCAGACTGGATTGGAGCAGATTGTTTCGGACTGAAGTGGGGTGGATTGTGGTGGACTGCTTTGGGGTAGATTGGGGTGTGAGAGGGGTGGTTTGGATTGGGGTGAAGTGAGGAGGATTGGATTGGAGTGGGGTAGATTGGATTAGGTTGGATTGGAGTGGAATGGATTGTTGTAGGTTGGATTGGATTGGAGTGGGGGGTTGTAGTGAACTGGAAGGGAGTGAGTGGATTGGAGTGAGGTGGATTGGATTGGAGAGAGGCGAACTTGAGTGGGGCGGATTGGAGTGGGGAGGATTGAAGTGTGGAGGATTGCTTTAGATTGGAGTGGGGAAGATTGGAGTGAGACCGATTATTTTGGATTGGTGTAGGGCAGAATAGAGTGGGTGGATTGTTTTCTACTGGAGTGTGGCAGATTGGAGTGGGGTGGATTGTAGTGGGCAGATTGTTTTGGATTGAAGTGGGGCAGTTTGGAGTGGGACGGTTTAGAGTGGGGCCGATTAAAGTGGGGGAGATTGGAGTGGGGCAGGTTGGAGTGGGGCGCACTGAGATGGGGCAGATTGGAGTAGGGCAGTTTGCTTTGGATTAGAGTGGGGTAGACTGTCGATGATTGGAGTGGGGCAGATTGTTTTGGATTGAAGTGGGACATATTGAAGTGGGATGAATTGTAGTGGGGAAGCTTTGTTTTGGATTGGAGTGGGGCAGATTGAAGTAGGGCGGATTGAAGTGGGGCACATTGGAATGGTGCAGATTTGCGTGGGACAGATTGTTTTGGATTAGAGTGAGGCAGATTGGAGTGGGGCAAATTGTTTTGTTTTTTGAGGTGGGCAGAAAGTTCTGGATTGGAGTGGGGCAGACTGGAGTGGGGGTAGATTGTTTTGGATTGGAGTGGGGCAGATTGGAGAAGCCAGATTGGAGTGGGGCAGATTATTTTAGATTGGAAGGACAGATTGTTTTAGATTGGAGTGGGGCAGATTGCAATGGGCAGATTGTATTGGATTAGAGTGGGGCAGATTCTTCAGGGTTGAAGTTGGGCAAATTGGAGTGGGGAAGAGCTTGTTTTGGAGTGGGACCGATTGTTTTGGATTGGAGTAAGACAGATTGTTTTTGATTCAAGTGGGGCAGATTGTAGTGCAGAAGTTTAGAGTTGAGCAGATTGTTTTGACTTTGAGTGGGGCAGATAATTTTGAACTGGAGTGGGGTAAATTAGAGTTGGGCAGATTGGAGTGTGGTGGGTTGGGAGAATTGGAGTGTGGTAGATTGGAGTGAATTGGATTGGGGTGAGTGGTTTGGATTGGGGTGGAGTGGATTCGATCAGTCTAAGGTGAATTGGATTGAGTAGGGCGGAATGGTGTGGGGTGAGATGGAGTGGATTGGCAAGGACTGGAATGGGGTGAAGTGGGGTGTATGAATGATTATCTGTTAAATCATCATTTCAGAAATGAAATATAAGAAAGAAACAATGTTGCTTTGCAATAGACTAATCCTCATATTTTCAGAACAGCGTCCACAAGCAAAAACAATAGAATACACGAGTGAAAAGTGAGAAAAGAAGACTTGGCAAAATAAAAGAAAGTTAACTATAGAAAAAAAAATCTTTGCAATTTTTTTTTTTCAGCTGGGAATGTTTTTTTCCAGTGAAACGCCTTCTGTTTGCAGGGCACTAAAAGTTACAAAGAACAAAATAAAACCTCAATCACATCGGGAGGGGCAGATGGGCACTGATTACTTTGACGCAATCAGTACTTGGCCCCTGCTCCACAGAGAGAAAGGGGAATGATTTTAGGCCTGCCTTGACGAATTATAAGCTGTAAAGAAGAGTTCTACGCAAGCCAACAAATGGTAAGCAATGGGCGGGCTCCAAGCCCTTTTTGTTAACAACAGCATCTCGCGAGCGAGACCCATGCCCTAGTGCATGCTCTTGTAGGCTTGACCCTAAAAACCTCTGGGTGGGAGGAACAATAGAAGGATTATAGCTACCACAATGGGTAGTAATATAAAGTGGACTGCCATCCTGTTTTCTTTAACTTCTATAACGTCTTCTGGCAAGACATCTCAAACATATCATAACTGGGAAGAGGAGGACAGATGATGGATAATGAGATGGCTTTGAATTGCAAACTTACATGTCTCTGACACCCCACTTCTGTCCCCTCTAGAAAGGTTGATCACTCTTTCCCAACATGACTTTCTGAATGAAGGAGGCACATGGGAATACATGAGCCAGGAAGCAAGGTGAAAGGTCCTGGGCACTTACCCATGATGATGTAATTGGCCCAAGCCCTTATAACCTGCTACCTGGGAAACAAAACATACCTTTTCTAGCACTTGGAGATACAAACCCGAGATCCGGACAGGCCCAAAAGCATATTGTTTTTTTTTCCAGCAGGCAGTGCCTCTGGATGGATGATAAGCTGGTGAAGAGACAGTAATGCGTCAGACACTGCCCAGCAATTTCAACCTGTCGGTGGCACTGGCCTGTGTGAAAGGGCCTGCGTCTCAAAAGCTAGCCAGCTATCCCATCTCTGGGATTAGGCAGTGAGGCCTGAGGCCCATGGATAAGTCTGGTGCTGTGGATGTCCAGTCTAGGCCTGCTGGAAGAAACTCCTGCTGGTGGCAGCCATCAACAACAGCAGGAAGAATAATTCTCTCAACCTGAAACCTGATGAGTTGTGATGTCCAGCTCTGCTCTCTTTTACAAGCAGGCTGCTTCGTGGCCTTCTGCCAAGGACTGCTGCTTAGAGTGTGTATGTACGGATATTTGCTTATTGTGAACCTAGCTGGAGGCCAGGAGTCTGAGACTGGGAGTCAAATTAAACCTGGGCAAAAATGTGTGCCACCCCCTAAGCATAGAGTCACCCCGCTCAAGCTGCCACCCGTCGCATCCTCCGGACATACAGCAGAGGCCGCTCCTTCTCCCATCTCATGGCCAAGACTTGGAACGACCTCCCCCTGCACCTCAGAGCCTCACCATTGCTCCAGCAATTCAGGAAGGACCTCAAGACGTGGATGTTCAACCTCAACCGATAGGAGACAAGGCAGAATTATCTGACAGCGTCTCCAGACCCTCACGGGTGAAGCAGCCGAGCTCTACAAATCCTGATTGATTGATTGAGGACTATATAACTTCAGTGAACCGTGCATGAGTCTAGGAAGAAGTTGTGCTACCAATACCAGACACATTAGTACGAGGGAAGACAATGCTCATCTGATACACATTGCCCCAAATAAAAGAAATGAAAATAAAAAATCGAGAAGCCAGAAGAAAGAGCGCCCGATTTCTCAGGGCTCAGGATGGCAAGACTGATGAATATTTATAGTAGTGCTTTGAGTGGAATAAAAATGGTGATGGTGGCACTCTAAAAGGGATGTAGCCAAAAAAATCAAACCAGGAATCCACTCATAGAGGTGTGGTTTATGTAATTAAGAGTGTAACTAAAGCATCTGAACTTAAATCTAAGTATTTTGCTGCCGCTCAGTTTTCTGTGTCTACATCCAGACATTTCAGACAATAACTCAAAAAGTAACCCATAACGAAGTGTTGGCATTAGCACACTGTAGGATAAAACAAGCCAGCCCTACCGGCTTTGCCACTGGTTGTTAGAAGTATTAGAGAAATGAGAAACACCAATGATTTCTTGTGAATAATTTTAATTGGAAATGTCTCAATTCTTAAAAGAGGAGACTGCGAAGTAAACATGTCTAAAATTTGTTGAAAAGAGAGTGCTCTTTGGAGTGTTTTAAACACTACTACTGTACCTTTTTCATCTCTTTCCCCTGTTAAACACATTCAGCCTTTTTCTGCCGACATCTTTCTGAATAGTCTAACTACATGTCTTACAACATCTCCTTCCTCTTCAACACTCTCTTTCCACTCTATCCTTCTGCTTGTGCCTTCCCTCTCTCATATTCACTCGCTCTCTCTATGTCTCTCACTTCACCTCTAAATAAAGTATTTCCTTTTGCAATACTCTCCGGAAATGTCTTCTCCATGGTAGTGGATGTGCACCGCTGTCCTGAGTGCCCAACTGTACTGCTGTCTGGGTCCATTATGCAGATTTTTGTTGTCAGAGACAAACATGAATCATGCGTGAGTGCCATGAAATAGGCCTATATCACGGACTGCGGTCTAGTTGGACTAGGAGAGGGGAGCCAAAGCGCTTCCCTCATAGTGATGGAAGTCTACCTCCTTCGCCAGGATTTAAGCTGCTCGAGCGCAATGGTGGCAGCAAACCATATAGTGATCAGTAGGAGTGAACAGGACCTATTTAACCTGTGTCGCTGGAGGAAGGCCTACAGGCTCACTCACTTTTTAAAGTTCCGCTGCCGAGTGCTTAACTCACCTCTTGGCCTGCAACAATTATATGTGAAGTACTGCACAGTGCAAGATTGGTGACTCTACAATGGTTGTGTGTAGGCCTGGGCAGACAAACTGACTCCACTCACAGAGTTTGCGGAAATCAGGAACTCTGCACTCCGTGCGCCACGCAGAGCTCCTGATGAATTCCGCATTCACCACAGAGTGGGGTTTTTCTACATCGGCATGGGACGCATACATATATGTGTTATTGAGGCGGCAATCATTGACCCATTTCAATCACTGTGGAGACTTCTCTGTGCGCCTGGTATTAAAATGGCTAATTGTTGTGACTCAGTTACGCCCGATGCATTGAGGAATACGCAGAATCCATTACTATTTTATTATACAGTTAATTAAAACCATAATATACAAACTTCATAGTAGTACTTAATACAATTTCAAAGATTAAAATTGTATACACATTTATAAAATCTGCCAATACGAAAAATGTCAATTCCAAAAGCAGCATTCCAGGTTGATGGCAATATGTCCCAATTAGCCGATTAGTCCAAAAGAGGGAGTATATAGTGTGAGAGAAAATAACTAAATGACACAATGCTTATTACTGATAGTCAACTTTTATTAACGTTCGTTTGTGCAGTAAGGATAGACTTGTCTTCTCTTAGTACCGGGCATTATGCAGTACAGTTAAAATAATATTAACAAACTTCCCAGCCCTTGCTAGAACTTAGGCTGAATTATTACTGAAGCACAAATCAGATGCTTCCCTGCAATGTCTCAGTAATGTTTCCCGATAGACTGGGACCAGTAGTCGTCGACGTTCATTGACAAGATGGGGGCAACAACATAGCAGATGTAACCAGGACTCATGTAGATAATTACAGAGCCTACAAGTTAACTGACCATTCCTCCAAGCCCACAGCGGGTTAAAATCATACTTTGAAAGGGCTAGCAGCTTCATATAAATAATTTTATTGCGGGTCTGTGATTGGAGAGAGTAACAAAAATATGGCTGAAGTTTCTCCTTAATATACGAGGCATCAAGAGCTGTAAAGAGTGGTTTTGTGGGAAGCCGAGCAATGTCTCTCTCAAATGACACTAAAGTGATTTGGATTTTTATCGTTTTTTTCCACGTTGACAGGGGAATGATTGAATTAGAGAGGCTTATGATTTCAATCTTCAATGTGGAAGTGGCCAGGTGCAGCTGTCTGTACCAATGGATGAGTTTGATGACATGTGCACGTGCTCATTTTACACTATGTGGGAGGCAATTTTTCGGCTTCCGCTGCTGTTCCGAGTCCTCTCCCAGGGCGTTGGCCTGCTGTGCAGTGCGCAGTCCACTATGCTGGTGTTACCAGTGCCTTCCCTGACTTTGCTGACACTGGATGGCTGGCACTGGGTGGCAGGCACAGGACGGAGCCTCGACCGACCCTGCTGGGCCATGGAGTCTTCTTAATTATGGGCTATATGATGACTATGGCTTTGGGTACCTGCTCGTGATGGGCTTCTGTGTGTTAGCAGCCTGGGCTGCCTCTTCCCCTAGGGCGCTGGAATTGTGGAGCGCTACCATTGAGGCAGGTGCAGGAGGGGAGCTGCCAAAGAAAGGTGAGTGTGTGACATGTGCCTCGAGTCTCGATCTGTAGGTGGCACTATAATCTACCTGCCTGGGGAAGGCACACACGTACGCGCTGTCAGCCCCCGCGCTCTGCCTTCGCGGTGACGTCACTACAGGAAGCACTCGCCAAACCATTACGGCAGTCGCTTATCCACACTAGATAAATAAGGATTCCTGCCCCCCCAGCACACACGACGGTGGGGTAGGTGCACATCCCACAATCAGGGGAGCACAAGTAAGTTGTATCTAGCGCAGCGCACTAAACTATGATTAGTATCCTTTCCCGTCTTAGTTTCTCAGCTTGATTACCTTGACGGTGCCAAAGAAGCCCGCTCTTCGATTGGAGGGGTAGGCATCACTCTTTGTGTTGTTGCATGCGCCCCCCACGCCTCTCTATAGTGACTTTTACTAGTCTATTTTTAAACTACACCAGGCGTTTTTAATTTAAATTTTTGTCTGACGAACCCTGTTACAAATTGCCTTTTTGCCTGGACCGCACCGGGTTTATTGAATCTGTGTGTATCGTGTTAAGCATCATCGGGTGCATACCCACCATCACACTCGCACGATTTTTCCTTCTCCCCTCGAGCCCTGTCAAGACTAACTTTTTACCCGTACAGAGCTCTTCATTCAGTTAAGGCCTTTGTTACTGTCAGTTTAAACTGTATGATCTTGTCACTGGGTTTGTGCACTCCATATGCCGTTTGACTACATATCTGAGTACTCCTTTTTAAATTTTATAGGCTACTATACCAGCATGATAACCTACTTACGGGTCACCACTGAGAAATGCATGTTTTGTGAGCTTTGTGCATTGATCATTAAACAGGACATGCCTACCATCAGTGTCCACCTAGCTGACATAGTTACTATATACGTTTGTCTCTTTCTCTTTACTTATCTTTTCCAGGTTGGACGCAGGTTCTTTTAAAAAGAGTACCTAACAGCGCATGGACGCATCTTCCTTTAATTATAAGGTATCATAGATTCACAGGCTCCTCCTGCAATCCTATTGTCTTTCCAATCACATTATTTTTACTTCTTTTCACTGGTCCTGACGAAGCGTCAACGGATCCCTTATGGACCATCATAGAGCGCGAAACATGTTGACCCCATCACAAATCTTTAACACTATCACACCTATCCTGTGAGCAGCAGCTAGTCATACACCTGCCCTCTAGATTCTTTTTGAAAGAGATACTCCAGGATCCACCTTATTTTAACTTACAGACTGGACCCGTGAATAAAAACCTCGTTTCTGGGTTCCATCTAGTAATTTTAACACACTCATCCCTTTTAGAAGCCCACACACACCCACGCACAACTGTGGCGACTCCTTTAAAAGATCTCCATTAAAGAGCCCTCTTGCGGGGCCCGTGAGGGACTGCAGCGCCACCCCCACGAGGAGCATCGCCCTATGATGAAGCATGACACCCGCTAGGGTGTGTGAGGGCACTACAAACTATAGGAGAAATTCCTCTTCCACTCACACTAACTTAACTTGCGTGTGAACTACTCTCACCTACCTGGTCTTGATTTTCAATCTGAGGAACAGTTACCCCCTTAGTTTAATTCTGATTTCTTGGGAGCCTGGGTACTGGACCTCCTACCTTCCAACGTTGCTCCTGGTCCCCAATTCTTCCCGTGTTTGCCTGAATGTAAATGAGCCTGGAGTGGCACAATATATGGAGGTAACAGTACTGACAGGGTCTGAACCATGTACATGCACTGAGTGTGAATGTGCCTGTAATGGTACATCACATGGAGGTCCCTGGGCTCCATTTTTGGAAGCTCAGGCCTGCCTGTGAAGACGTAAAGAGGTAGAGGACTCCCCCCAGACATATTTGTGTATTGCTTCATTCCTGTGAGCTGGGTGAGGCACACTCAGGTAGAGAGAAGAGAGGCGCATCCTGTACACTTCAAAGGGTGCTCTTTGACTCAGTGAGAGACCACCAGGAAGGAGAGGGGATTGATGAGGGAATCATAAGCCCGGGATTAACCTTTTGATGCAGATATCACTGTGGCTGACATCCAGGTGTGAACTTTAGTCACTCTCATGGCCTGTGTTGAGGGACTATCAGCCTCAGAGTCTCTCCTGCTGTGAAAGACGGCCGTTCAAGAGGAAGAGGGAGAGAAGTATGTACTTCAAAAAGAAGCAGAACTACAGCATAAAACTTCAAAGACCCAGAGCTTAAATCACATTTGGTGTCTGGAAAGTGAGCATAAGAAGGGGAGGTTGGGACCCCAAACATTCTCATCTGCCAAGCAGCGAGACGGGCTGTGTGAGAAGAGGAAGCTCTGCAAGACCTCCATATGTGACAAGGACTGGGGCCAAGGACTGGGGCAAAGGACTGGGGCCAAGGACTGGGGCCAAGGACTGGGGCCAAGGACTGGGGCCAAGGACTGGGGCCAAGGACTGGGGCCAAGGACTGGGGCCAAGACCTACTATGTCTTAACAATGCTTTTCCCTGATCCCTAAAAGTCCTTTGCTACCCTTTAATGAACCTTACAACCTCCCTACTACTCCTCAATGCTCACCCAGGAGCAGGCGAAACCTAAGGATGAAAGACTGAGTGTCAAATACTTATCCATCAAATCACAAATTCCCCCGCTGAGTCCACATTTCTAAGGCGACCTTTGGGATCCCACCCAGGATTCCTGCTATTTCTATCCCACCCTGCAGTTATCAATGACCCCTGGTATCAGGAACTCTGGGAAGGAGTTACTGGATGATATCAGGGAAAAGGTCACCTCTTTCCAGAGTAAGAAGAGAGTTTTTAGCGCATCAGCTGAAACTCTTCCAGAACAGTCTGTGCAGCTCCATTTTCAATTGAGAGAAATGAGGTCTCCCTCACTAATGGACTCATTTATTGAGTGTCTGATGTCTCACTGTTACCGTTACCACGCCCGGATATCAGGACATTACCACAAATGAAGAGACAGATGTGCAAGTATTGTTTTTGTCTTTTTTTCTGCAATTATTGATGTAAAATTAGCACCAGCTCAACGCTTGTGCTCTGGTGCTCATCGGAACGGAATGCAGTACATTTCTCTCAATGGAAAAATAGAGTTAGAGGCACTGAATTCCTTTTAACATGGCAACCTATAATCCTCATGCCTAGGTCATGACAAGACTAAAAGCTGATGCCAGGTAATCGACATCTTTGAGGTACAGATCTCTCGTCTACCAACACCCAAGAGGGGGAGACAGCCTAAGGGTCTGCCTGATAAAGCAATAAAGTGTTCTCTCCCGCCAAGTGTAAAGGTATGTTTTTTGAGTGCTTGTGTGCAGGAGGAGCTGCGCTACTCCTGTCTTTGGAGGAGTCCTCCTGTATTTACGCAGACCCATGTTTTTTTGGATGATACTGCATAAGGACAGCTGTGGTCCTTAAATGTACGTTATCTCTTCTCCGCATGGCCTGCAGCACCAATGAGCATACAAGGTGTTGTGAATTCACAATGAGGCAGAAAGTCTTTGGGTCATATTTGCTAGTAAAGCGGCTGTTGGAAATGGCCCTTTTTGCAGGGTCATCCCTAAGCTTTTTGCCTTCCTCCTGGATTTTTTGTAACCTGTTTTTGTTGGATTTATGACTCTGGGCACTTTACCACTGCTGATTAGTGCTAAAGTGCATATGCTCTCCCTGTGTAAATATGACATGTGAATTGGTATATTCATGATTGGCTTATTTGGTTTACCTGTTAGTCCCTAGTAGCATGGCCTGTGTGTGCCCAGGGCTGGTGAACCAAATGCTGCTGGTGGGCCTGCAGCACTGGTTTATGCACCCACAGAAGCAGCTTGTAAAGTGTGTCTCTGACCTGCCACTGCAGTGTCTGTGTGCAGTCTAGAACTGCCATCTTGGCTGTGAAGTGCACCCACTTCCCAGACCCTGGACCTTCCTTTGGCATCATGTAAGTCACACCTCTGGTAGGGCGCATTGTATGTGTAAGGTAGGATATGCCTAGGTGTGTGTAGCATGTCCTGGTAGTGAATTACACCCAATTTCGTTTTTCACTACTGTAAGGCTACCTGTTCTCCATAGGCCAGAATGGGCAGTTTGACTATTACATTCTATAGTCCTAACTGACCCCAGGAACATGGTAGAAAAACGAATTTAGTATGCCTGAGCTCAGAATATTAAAATACATATTTTAGTGAAGTTTATTTTTATATTCTGTGTTTGAAAATACCACTTTTAGAAAGTAGGTATTTTCTTGCCTAAGCCTTCCAGTGTGCTGCTGTTATGTGTATTGGCTGTCTGGTTCTGGAGTGACAGGGCTGGGGAATTCCAGGAGACAGGGTGAGGTGTCCCAGTGGTGAATAGAGCGATCTGCATTTGGATGGGTGGGAGGAGTTGCACCTGGGACCTGAATAGGGCTGTGCCTTCCCTCCACAATTCTGGCTCCACCTCCTGTGGTTCGTCTTATGTCTCTGCCCTGCACTCAGAAAGGAAAGAAGCAGCCTGGTAAACAAAGTGCTCCAGGACTGGGCAGAACTGGTTCTGGCTGGGTTCAGTGACTTGTAGCTTCTGAGAACAAAGACTTTTGGGGTATAAATATCTGTGCTGAAACCCCTACAATTTGTATTGCTCCTGGACAACAAGAAGAACCTCTGTCCGTGTAACTGAAGGATTCTGCAGGAGAGGACTGTCCTTGTGCTTGTGTGCTGTTTCTTGGACTGGCCTGCAGTGGTTACTACTGGACTTGGAAGAAGAGGAAAAGGACTTTGAAGAGAACTTTTATTCCAACTTGCTTAAGCAATCACCCAAGTTGCTAGAAGAGAGCTAGCCTCCTGCTGGAGTCTCAGGCACATCAGACTCCACCACCAGCCTCTTGTTTCCTCCCAGCGAGGATTTCTATCTGCAGGTGAGGCTCCTGTGAGTTCCAGGGCCTCTAGTTCTACTCCAGAGAAAAGAGTGCCGAAAATCGTTGCTAAAGAGCGTTTGCGAGCCGCCGCAGCTGAAGCGTATACGAAAAATCATTGCGCTGCTGCCGCTTAGTGCTCGCTACCGGAGATCATCTCATCACATGTTTGCGGGCTGCGAAATGCTCGCTGACCTCAAGATTATCGCATCGCATGTTTGTGGGCTAACAAAGGCTCGCTAACCCAAAGATCATCGCATTTTTGTGGGCCTCCAAGTGCTCGCTAACCAAAGATCATCGCATCGAGTGCATCGCTTCACGACATCGCAGCACGGACGCTGGGCATTCGCCATTTTCATCGCATCGCCTCAGGATCTTCGCTCCCTCGCGGAGCGCCATTTCTTTTCATCGCAACATGATCGCACACGCAACAAGCTCGGCGCATCAACCTCCCTTCGCGGCAAGGATTTCAACGCATCGCTGGCTTAGCGTGTAGAAGTTTGTCTCTTTGTCCTGCACACGGATCAGCGCATCATCCTCCCTTGCGGCAAGGATTCAACGCATCGCTGGTCACGCGTGAGGAAAATCATCGCTACAACTCCTTAGCGACATTTTGGTTGCTTTGCTACAGAATCCAGGTAGTTTGTGAGTAAAAGGGTCGCAGAGACCACTGCCTTGAACTGAACTCCTCTTTGCACACTTTGAACTATTTTTGCAGCATTTTAAGAGTAACTCTATTTTCTAGTACTGTGGCTTTTTACTGTTATTGGTCTTGTGTTAAGTCTATATATAAAGATACTTATTTTTTATAACTACTTGTGTGGTGTCCCTTTGTAGTGTTCTTCACTGTGTTACTGTATATGGTCATAAATGCTTCACACACTGCCTCTGAGATAAGCCTAACTGCTCGTGCTACGTAACCACAGGGTTGAGCAGGGGATATCAAAGGGTGTAGCCCGCTTATCCTGACTTAGGAAGTAGGGTCCCTACTTGGACAGTGGCCAGCCATTGCCAACTAGAGACCCCCATTTCTAACAGCGGCGAAGCATGTCATTAAGACAAGAAGGATAATGACACGCTCCGTCACTTTAGAAACGCAGGGCTTCACCATATTTACAAGAAGGTCCATAACATAAACACTCTTTAAATGATGTTTTGTAACTTCCATGTGTTCTGCCCAATATAATTTGTTTTAAATTATTGTATATGTGCAGGAATGTGTCCCTTCCTGCATATAAACAGTCATTAGCGTTTTGCTGTTTCCATGTGTACTGCACAGTGCAGCACACATAGAACCAGCAAAAACGAGGAGACATTAAAAATGTCTCCTCATTTTGCCAGGGTTAAACCAGGTTTCCCTGGTCTTAATTTTGGAGCTGGCCCTTATATATGCCACCCTTGTAAATATGGGGCAGTGTCAGAATCAATGGGTGTTGCAGTGGAATGCCCACAGTAACACTCCTTTCCCTCCCGTTTCACGCTAAATTGTAGCGTGAAAGGGGCCTATTTACAAAGCAGCATTAAGCCACGCTTAGTGGCTTAACATTGCCTTGTAAATAAGACACAGCCCCTATTGCCACCACAACGTCATGAAAAGTGACGTTGTGGTGCCAGTAGGGGCTTGTAAATATGCTCCTATGTGTGCTCCATTTTCAGGTTGTAGAAGGTCAGCTTGTGGCCTCATAAAAGTGATGCTTTAACACAAACAAGTTATTGTGCTGCCACAGCTAAGCACCTTATGCTGCCTGACTTTCTCCCACACCTGGGGCTCTACTGTAGCAAGGAGAGCTTTGCCACAGCAAACATCAGGGATTGGCTATACAAGTGTTTGGAACAGATGCCTTTAACAAGTGTATACTATGGGAAACCTGTAATGACCATGGAGCCAAAGTGACTGTGCATGTCCCCATTAGACTGAACTTGACCCTAAAGGAAGATACACCTGTCAGTGGCTTGTTCATGCCTCTGCAGCTCTCTTTCCACAGGAAATCCTTTGTCTCTATAGCAGGCCACGTCACAACTCATGAAGACAGCTTGGCTCAGCCTGGCAGAGGTTGGCAAATCAGGAGAGAGCAGATTGAGGTTCTGTAGCGATCCGAACCCGTGTATTCGGTATCGTAGTACTGACACGATTTTGGTACCAATGAACCGTAAATGATCCATTATATGCATGACAGTGTTTTCGCTGCGCAACTAGCATGAATTCACTGAGAAATAGGGCATTCTGTTGTTAAGTCATGGCATCCATTTTAGTTACGGCATCCATTTTGTTTCTTGCCCTCACATAGTCAATGAACGGGCGATTACCCTGGCAGAATCACCTTGTTAAGGATACGTAAGCTCGAGCCCCGAGAAAGGCTGACGCTGCATGACTAGGCAGAATCAAGCTGCCTCCCTTGCCTGAGGCCAGTCCTGCTATACTGGTTCTCGTGTCCATTGTCCTGACTGAAAGGCCGAAGACGGTAGCCATGCCCGTTTATGATCGATAAACACCTCTTATCCTACTTTTCAATCCTTTGCACCTGGCTCTGCTCCTCTCCTTCTGGGCTTTTACGATGGGGAGGTTACGATTTTTATGATGGGGAGGATCGGGCAAAGAATGGAAAACTGACAAGGGGACCTGATCGAATACCGAAAACCTACGATTAGTTATTGTTTGATGTCTATTTACTGTTTGTTTGGGATACCGGGTTGGGCATGAGAAATATTCGTGTAATGTTTGCCTAAAGACATTTTTCGTGTATTTAAGGAACAACCCACTTAATGCAATTTGAACAGTCTCGTAGATTCTGCCTCTGTGTGGTTCCTATGACTTCTGTGTCCCTGCAGTGAATAAATCTTGGTCTCTGACGCCACCATCGAGAAACCCGCGTCTCTGTTTATTTGTGCACCGAGACAGGAAGGAACTCAGGGGTCTTCGGGTGTTGTTTCCCTGACACCTCTGGACTCTTAAAAGTCCAGAACCTCAAGATGGAATGCTGGATTTTGGCTAACAGAAAAGAAAGTTCCATGAATTATTTTCTGTAATATTTAATATAAATCTAAAGGTGGCAAGTTGTTGGATTTATCATAACTATCAGTTGGATTCTTTGAAAGACATTTCTAGCTCGCTACTGTCAATATTTATACTTAAAACAATTGTTCCCATCTTATCCTATGGAGCTAGTTTTGTACAATGAGGAAAACGGAATTGCCAGTTTTTCCTCACCAGGGCTTATACAACATCTTTTATAATGTCCCTTCTTATAGTTAAAAGGCACCCTACCTCTGGGGCACCTAGGAAGACCTTGGGGATAAATTATATGTAAAAATAGGCCAATTTGAGACTTTGGAAGTACCTTTAGTTCCATAGACTAATTTACATATAACTTACCTTTAAAGCCATCTTGCAAGGCTGGCTTTTAAAATGACAGTAGTGCACACTTAAATGCATTGAATCTACTGGGCCTTTAAACCTACAAGCCCTACCATATAATAGAGACTTACAGGTAGGTTGTCAGGACCAATTGAAATTATACCTTATTGACATATACTTTTAATCAGAGCACAGGCCCTAAGTCTGGTTAGCAGATCCTGGGGCACAATCAGAGTCAGAAAAGTGGCATCTAGTAGTCAAAATGAGGCAAAAAATGGTAGGACACTGTAAAAAGCCCTGGTTCCTCACATAACTGTCGATCGGGACCTAAGACTGCAAGAAAGGAGAGAGGATTGATTCTCGAGGACCTCAGATACAGCTGCCTGAATCGCAGCCTCTATATCATCAGCCCGAGGCGGCTGGCCTAGCATTACTCTCCAGAGGTGTGCAAACTCGGGGTGGTAAGACTACAGTTGGAATGGAATACGGAATAGTACTCGACAGCTGGAGAGGTGTGATCCTACACCCACTACCCACGCTTAGCCCGCCTAGTTAGAGAGTAGCTCAGTCCATCCCTTGCTTGGCGGAGCTAATGGGTTATGATTACTACTAAGGCTAGTGCAGTTTACCAGTAGTCAAGGAGGATTGACTCTCCAGCTGCTTAACATGAAGTTTTCCTCTAATATTCATCAATATTAGTTATGGGCCATCAGTAAGGGAGTTTGGACAGAAAAATAATCTAATTAGGATAGAGAGCCCCATAAGGAAGGAGGCCATTGGCATCTGCAGCTCTGTGCTAATGCAAGCCCTAGGGTCGGGGAAAGGCGTGGATTCGTGAATGCAGTGGTGGCAACATCATTTGCATAATGGGTTTAGATATTGAACTATTGGTTCACTAGCGAGCTACCTACTTGGGCAGTAAAATGAAAGGGTGGGGAGGTATATATTTCACAGAGGTGGGTTTACGTCTAAGAGGTGTGAGCTAGTCTGGGCTGGTAAACCCCAAAAGAAGGAAGTCAGAGGAGGATAAAAGGCGTGCCTCAGTGATCGCCTCAATGGAGCCAAGAACGAGACTCCATGGCCATTTTAGCAACATAGAAGGACTCCAAAAGGTATTATGAACTAGGTCTGAAAAATGCCATCTGCAAGACAGATCAATAATCACTGAAAGTAATTACAGCTCCTATCAGAACTGGGCCTTCACCGGTCCAACAAGCTTTGTAAGCTGGAATGAGAGTAAGAGAAGTGCTCAATATTGTCGATTGTGTCGACAGCGAGTAGAGTCAATCGCGAGTGGCAGTTTCCATGTCCTGGTCTAAGATCGCGATCAGCATACGTGAAATCTGATTACAGAGCACCAGAGTGCACTCTTTCATCCATCTGCCACCTTTCAATGGCAGACCTACACTGATATCTTTTTTTTAAGATCTTCTACTTCTTTTGAATAAGTAATGTCATTTTATTTGAAGTGTATTTTTAGGTCTGACTTGGCGGTGCATCTGTCCCAGAACCTCCCATGTGTTGCACAGAAAAAGAGCTTTCAGAAGTACTTCTGAGGAAGGGTCCTTGGCTCCACCCACATGCTAATTACTATCAGTGCTGCATTTGATTGGTCAGACGTTCTCTGCTACCACTGACGACTGCTAGTATTGCACTTTTTGCATTCTGGAAAACATCATGCCCAGTACAGCAGGACTGTGTTGGTTATAGTGGCAAGCCATTGATCAAGGTGGTAGGCCTGAGATGTTTATTACGAACAGTCATGACAAAGTCACTAGGCCTGGTGCATTCCTTGTGAAAAGCAGATGTTAAAGTGAGCAGGCATTTAAGGATGGATTACTATTACTTTGCATTAAACCTACAGATATGTATTTTGTTACTTGGAACCTTACCGACGATCTAAGTGGGCATGAGTTTTAGTGTTGATTAACCCCTCTGCTAGAAGATTCACACTGTGATAACCCTTGTCAGGCCTCTTGAGAAGAGATAGCATTCTGCTTTGACAATTTTTTTTAATATTTAAAGTTTTAGAGCTGTATGTTTGCTGGCTACCTTACAGGAAAGTGCATGTTCAATACGGTAGGCCCGAGTTGGTTATGGTGACAAACTAGCAATAAAGGTCGTAGGGCGACATTCATCAAAGTAATTGAAATTCCTAAATTGCGATTTGAAAGGAATCGCAATTTAGGAATCGCAATTCCTTATGCAGGTAGCAATCGCAAAAAAAAATTGCGATTCCTACATATTCCTTAATTGCGACTCGCAAATTGTGAATCGCAATTAATGAATAGCTTCCCATTCATTCCTATGGGCCTAGAGGCACTTTTGTGCATTTTTCAAAGTTTTCACAAATTACCATCAACTTTGAATTGATGGTAATTTGAGATTCCTATTCGCGAAATCGCATTTTTTTTTTCATCATGCATTGCATTAAGGGAATTGCAATTTGCGATTCCCAAAATGCATTTACAATTTTATTAATTGCTAATTTTGCCATTACTTAAATTGCGATTTTGCTTTTGGTTTGATGCATCCCAAATGAAAAAATACTGATCGCAAAGGGGCAGATTCTGTGAATCTGCCCCTGTGCGATCGGTATTTAGAATGATGCATGTGCCCCACAGACCCTTATTGATTCACTGGGAAAAGCTATCTCAGATGCCATAGGTCCAATCTGTCATTTACCATGCCCATAAACCGAGTCTGTATGTGTGTTTTGTTGTGATTAAGTAAGTGGGTGGATGTAAGAATAAGTCAGAGGGGGGCTGAATGCATGCATGAATGCAAGGATCAGTGACAGAGTGCCGACACGATGACTCATTGAGTGTCTAAACCCATTAATGGCTGACGAGGCACTTTCATTAATAAGCCAGACCTATATGCGGTCTCGATGCGTGGCTATGATTATATCTGCTTGCTTTATTGTAACTCAAACAAATTATTAAATAAAGAAGACAGAGCAGCTTAGTGGGTTGAGGATGCACCGGTACAGCCTGCAGATCACACATTCAAATTCTGACAGAATTGAGGGAGCTGTTCATCCTTCTCAGGGTGATAAAATAAGTGCCATCAAGCTGAGTAACTATAACAACTTTTACTAAGCACCAAGAGGAGGTTTAGTTTCTGGAGTGCGCTCTGCATGATTAATGTCACGCACCGCTGTAGTTGTAACAGATCCCAGAGGGTCTCCGGTGGGGTGGTGGTCACTAGAGGGAGACAGAAGGGAATTGAGTCCATCCTGCTGGCACACATCCCCCTGTAACCACGCCCGCCTTGAAGGCCAGTCTGCACAGCTCTGGTTGTGAGGCACAACAGTGTGCAGCAGCAGCAGCAGCTTCTCTCAGCTGGTCTCACATAAGGTTGTGCAGGGATCTGGCACAGACTACTAATTGCTCCCACAACACTCCTGCGCTGCTTGAGAGCTGAAGAACAGCTGCACAAATGCGAGGAGAGAATGCGCAACAATCCTGCCTCTCCCGCCTCCTGACCCCATTTTGTCTTCTATGGCAGCTCTAAGCGCACTCGTTCACTGCACATTTTTATTTTGACTCCGCCGGTCACAACCGTGCCATTGGGTTAACTAGGGATGTTACATTTAGTGTCTGAGGTGCATTGTCTGTGCTGTGTGTGGGTCTCACTACACAAAGAACAGGGACTGTACCGGTCAGAACAGGGGTGCACTGGTAAATTGCATGAAATGTCCCGCCCACAGGGAGCTGCACGCGGTCCTGGAGGCCACGCCTGAGGTGCATTGGTAGAATGCATGAAGGTCCCGCCAGTAGAAGCTGCACGTGGTCCTGGAGGCCAAGACTGAGGCGCATTGGTAGAATGCATGAAGGTCCCGCCCACTGGGAACTGCACGCGATCCTAGAGGCCACGCCTGAGGTGCATTGGTAAATTGCATGAAGGTCCCGCCCTCAGGGAGCTGCACGCGGTCCTGGAGGCCACGCCAGAGGTACATTGGTAGAATGCATGAAGGTCCCGCCACTAGAATCTGCATGTGGTCCTGGAGGCCAAGACTGAGGCGCATTGGTAGAATGCATGAAGGTCCCGCCACTGGGAGCTGCACGTGGTCCTGGAGGCCAAGACTGAGGCGCATTGGTAGAATGCATGAAGGTCCCACCACTGGGAGCTGCACTCCTCCTGGAGGCCAAGACTTAGGTACATTGGTAGAATGCATGAAGGTCCCGCCACTGGGAGCTGCATTCGGTCCTGGAGGCCAAGACTGAGGCGCATTGGTAGAATGCATGAAGGTTCCGTCTACTGGGAGCTGCATGCAGTCCTGGAGGCCACGCCTGAGGTGCATTGGTAGAATGCATGAAGGACCCACCACTGGGAGCTGCACGCGGTCCTGGAGGCCAAGACGGAGGCGCATTGGTAGAATGCATGAAGGTCCCACCACTGGGAGCTGCACGGGGTCCTGGTGGCCGAGACTGAGGCGCATTGGGAGAATGCATAAAGGTCCCGCCACAGGCAGCTGCCCGCGGTCCTGGAGGCCGAGACTGAGGTGCATTGGTAAAATGCATGAAGGACCCACCAGTGGGAGCTACACGCGGTGCTGGAGGCCGAGACTGAGGCGCATTGGGAGAATGTATGAAGGTCCCACCACTGGTAGCTGCACGTGGTCCTGGTGGCCAAGACGGAGGCGCATTGGTAGAATGCATGAAGGTCCCGCCACTGGGAGCTGTACGCGGTCCTGGAGGCCGAGACTGAGGTGCATTGGGAGAATGCATGAAGGTCCCGCCACTGGTAGCTGCACGCGGACCTGGAGGCCGAGACTGAGATGCATTGGTAGAATGCATGAAGGACCCACAACTGGGAGCTGCACGTGGTCTTGGAGGCCAAGACTGAGGCGCATTGGTAGAATGCATG
Source organism: Triturus cristatus (assembly GCF_964204655.1). Taxonomy (NCBI): domain Eukaryota; kingdom Metazoa; phylum Chordata; class Amphibia; order Caudata; family Salamandridae; genus Triturus; species Triturus cristatus. The sequence goes on along the minus strand of NC_140583.1, from coordinate 51,151,537 downwards.
AAGGTCCGCCACTGGGAGCTGTACACGGTCCTGGAGGCCAAGACTGAGGTGCATTGGTAGAATGCATGAAGGTCCCACCACTGGGAGCTGCACGCGGTCCTGGAGGCCAAGACTGAGGTGCATTGGTAGAATGCATGAAGGCCCCGCCCACTGGGAGCTGCATGCAGTCCTGGAGGCCACCCCTGAGGTGCATTGGTAGAATGCATGAAGGACCCACAACTGGGAGCTGCACGTGGTCTTGGAGGCCAAGACTGAGGCGCATTGGTAGAATGCATGAAGGTCCGCCACTGGGAGCTGCACACGGTCCTGGAGGCCAAGACTGAGGTGCATTGGTAGAATGCATGAAGGTCCGCCACTGGGAGCTGCACACGGTCCTGGAGGCCAAGACTGAGGTGCATTGGTAGAATGCATGAAGGTCCCACCACTGGGAGCTGCACGCGGTCCTGGAGGCCAAGACTGAGGTGCATTGGTAGAATGCATGAAGGCCCCGCCCACTGGGAGCTGCATGCAGTCCTGGAGGCCACCCCTGAGGTGCATTGGTAGAATGCATGAATGACCCACCACTGGGAGCTGCACACGGTCCTGGAGGCCAAGACTGAGGCGTATTGGTAGAATGCATGAAGGACCCACCACTGGGAGCTGCACGTGGTCCTGGAGGCCGAGACTGAGGCATATTAGGAGAATGCATGAAGGTCCCGCCACTGGCAGCTGCATGCGGTTCTGGAGGCCGAGACTGAGGTGCATTGGTAGAATGCATGAAGGACCCACCACTGGGAGCTGCACGTGGTCCTGGAGGCCATGCCTGAGGTGCATTGGGAGAATGCATGAAGGTCCCACCACTGGGAGCTGCACGCGGTCCTGGAGGCTGAGACTGAGGTGCATTGGTAGAATGCATAAAGGTCCTGCCACTGGGAGCTGCACGCGGTCCTGGAGGCCAAGACTGAGGTGCATTGGGAGAATGAATGAAAGACCTACCACTGGGATTTCAGGAGATACTGGATGTCTGGACTGAGGCGCATTAGCAGGGAGTATGTGGGCCTCAGTGCTGCAATAACCAGAATGCCCCTGGTCGAGTCTAAGGTGCTCTTCTGTCATAAAAATACTAAATCAAATTGTTTGTTGCATGAATAACAAAAACCACTATAGTTTAAACGCTTAATTGTTGAATTAAAAGGCACATTTATTATGACACACATAGAAGACAATTGAGTGCAACAAGCTCCTAGAAATATGTTTCCACTTCAATATTGCGAAACATAATCCGGTCATAGGAGTGATTCTCTTCCCCCACTGTGATAATCACAAACTAACCTGGTACACTCCCAATGACAGAGACAGAGACCAGGATAATGATAAGCAGCACCCGGAGGCGCTCACCGCGAGGCGCGAGCGCGAGGAAGGCAGCGGGCGCAGCAGGGATCACCATTTAGTGTCAGTTCTTATTAAAAAAAAAGAACGCAAAACATCAGGATGCCAGAACGCCCAAGAAGGCATTTGTCTTACAAATCAAAAACATGTTTCAACTCCTGGTAGAAATGGGAGAACAGCCAGAGGCGGCTGCAGGCGCAGTCAACAAGAACTGGGAACAGGTCTCTTCAATATACAGGGCAAGCTATCGAAGATACGAGGACAGCAAGAGAAACTCATGGGGGCCAGATCTGAGAGGTACAAGCAACAGTACATAGAAGCAAACAGAGCAGTCAAGAGAATGACAAGACCAGACATGTGGGCGTATGTGGATAGCATTGCCAGCCACACAGAAGAGGCCTCCATAGAAGAGAACAGGGGAAGATCTTAAAGATCAAGAGGACAGTCTGCGATAAATCTTTTGCAACACTCCATACAACACCCCTCTAAAGGATAGGCAGGGCAGACTCATCACAACAGAGAAACGACAGGAAGCACGCTAGGCTGAGCACTTCAGAGATGTTTGGAATAGACCAGTACCAAGAAGCAAAGCGGACCTCCATGAAACCGAGATTGACTTGGATGTGATCATCCCACCACAAATAGAAGAAAGGGTCTCTGCCATCTCAGCTCTCTCGAACGGAAATGCTCCTGGCCAAGATAACTTGAAGGCAGAAATGTTCAAGGCAGCCTGTGAAACATCAGCCAAGGTCCTCCAACCACTGTTTATATCGATTTTAGAGGGAAAGAAAATACCAGATGACTGGAACAAAGGCATCAAAATCAATATTACAAAGAAGGGAACTTTAATTAACAGTGAAGAATCCCCTTCTGCCAATCCCGAGGAAATTCTTGGCGAAAATCATTATACAGTGCATCTCTGATACCATGGACGGGCAGTTGAGGAAAGAACGTGCTGGGTTCCGCAAAGACAGAAGCTGTGTTGATCAGATCTTTACTCCACACAACATCCCAGAGCAATGCATGCAGTGGCATAGATAGCTCTACATCAACTTTATTGATTTTGAGAAAGCCTTTGACTGTATCCACTGTGACGTGCTATGCTGTATACTGACAGCCTATTGCATACTGCGGCAAAAACTTCTCCTCATCAGGAATTTCTATGACAATTTTACCTGCAAGGTGGGAGACAATGAGTACAGCTTCAAAGTCAAGACCTGTGTGAGAGGGATGTGTGATGTCAGCGTTGCTTTTCAACCTTGTCATCAGCTCGGTAAAGCAACGCACAACAGAAAACCAAGCCAGAGGCATCAGATAGACCTTTCTCTACACTTGAGGACATTGGCAATGCGGAGGCCCCAGCCCTGCTCTCTCAAACCCACCAAAATATGCAAGAAAGGACGCCTCACCTCAAAACCTATGCGCAGCAAGTGTGCCTGAGAATGAATGGAAAGAGATCAGGTGCACTGCCACTCAACAATCAACCTACCCAACCCTTCACCGGTCTAGGCGGATGAAGAGGACCCAGCCAGGAAGAGCTCGCCGAGCTGCGCAGTACTATCAGGCTGGATGGCGAGGCAGGCAGTGACATCGATGGCCTATTGAACAAGGCCAGGAATGTCTTTAGGATGCTAAACAGTATGCAAAGGTCATATCAGCATAGCACCAGCACCCAGCTTAGGCTTCACCAATGCTGTGTTCTGTTCACGCTCTTGTATGGATCAGAAAGCTGGCGGATGACAGAAAGCGACATCTCTAAACTATCAGCCTCTCACATTGATAACCTGAGAAGAATCTTACTCATTTTCTGGCCGTGAACCATCTCCAACCATGAACTGCTCACCAGATGCAAGCAGGAGAGCATGGACACCATCACTATGAGAAAAAGATGGAAATGTATAGGACATACCATCAGAGGAGAACAAGAGTCCATCACAAGAACAGCTCTGCACTGGATTCTAGAAGGCACATGTCTGAGAAGCAGGCCAAAGAACACCTGTAGACGAACTATGGAAACAGAACCGAAGACCCTGAACCACAGCTGGGCACCGTATAGAAATACATAAACTTGCAGCATTTAGAGACCGAGTGATAGTCTCATTGTTGGTGTTGTCGGTCAAGAAATGGGTAAGGAAAGAGATGCACTGGTACAACAGCATCAGTTCTAGACCACCAGGCATAGCTGCTAAGATGGAGTGAAGTACACAGGTGGAGCCGTGTTTGGGTCCCAGTAATGGAATAGCATGTCATTGTACTAGTATTTATTGAGGTGCATTGGCAGACCTAGAATGACAGCAGGTTAAAATGGTCATGAGTGATGTGTGGACCTCTTCCTCTGAGGCTGCAGGACCCAGCGGTCCGCACCCGTGGAGCACTGGTGGGTTGCGTGAGTTGTTGACAGTGAAGACTGAGATGCATTAGTAGAATGCGTGTGGATGTTATTGATGATGCCCACACAACACAATGTTTGGCAATGCTTGAGACGCAACGTGAATCTCTAACGAATGATGGGTACATGGACATGTGAGGCAGACACTCTCCAGTTGGACACCTCTCCTACCTGTCTAGACTCCATTTGGTCCCTTTACTATCAACCTTGGCTCATGTGTATGTATTTTGTAGTTCATGAGCAGCATTGTCCTTATGTCAAGAGCTTGTCACATCCCAAGAGTCCCATCTACTTTGGCTCCCCCCATCCGGCTATCACATAGTGTCCCAGGTCTGCTGAATCTGTGGGGTAGGGATCATTGCACCACTACTGTCCTGCTGTGCTTCTTTTGTCAAGGAAGGGAAGTTGTCCTTTTGTTGTGACTCAATAGGTACCTCTTTTGAGAATGAAGGGAAACTTGCATAGTTGTTGCAACACAATGTGTACCTGTTTTATGAAAGAGAGACACTTGCCCTGCTACTGTCCTGTGAGTGACAGAAGCCTGCACCTCTGTTACCCTACACCACTTGTTCTGACAGCAAGCACTCATGCGCGTAGCTATCAATAGCGCAGGGGGTGCAGTGGCACCAGAACTCACTGTACGAGGGTCCTATTGCATCCCAATTATGGCAGTCTTTCCTACCCAGGCGGGGAAGGGGCATTGAACACATTTTCATTGCTTGCCCCAGGCTCCATGGCACTCTTGCTAGGACACTGGTCGTACTGATTTCTGTAAACTTGATTTCCAACCATGCACTGCCTCCCCCTGCAGGCCCTCTGCTGCTCCCTCCCTTTGACCCTGCACTGCTCGCCACCCACTTGGCCATGTGTGCTACCCCTTTAGAACCTTCACTGCTCCCTCCCTTATGCCTATGGAGCACAGACACACACAGGGTGAGTACTCGAGATTTTTTGGGTGTGAAAATAAATTATAATTCTATTTATATAGCGTTTACCCCTGAAGAGGAGTCTCGGTGCATTTTGGGGACTAGCACGCTACTCCAGAACCCAAAAAGGATTAGTGGTGAATAACTATAGGGAAATATTAATTAATTTGAGCAGTGGACACCTGGGTCTGTAAGTTGGATTGAAAAGGAAAATCGGAGGGATAGAAGAGGGAAGAGTCTATAAAGTGTTTATTGGGAAATCATAGTATTAAGAGGAGGTTTGGGATGAGTAGAAGGGAGATTGAGAAGAGGGGAATCTCAAGAAGGGATTAGGGAGACAATAGTAGAAAAGTGAGGTCTCGGATGAGTCAAAAGAGGGATACATGGGGGAAGAATTTAGAAAGGCTTGTTTGGGATATCTGAGAACTAAAATGGTTTCAGCTGAGCCAAGGAGGGATAGAGGAGGGAGGAGTCTAGACAGGGTTATTTTGGAGATGTGCTTTGGGATGAGCCAGAGAGTGGAGGTAGAGGATATATTGAGAAAGGCTTCACCTACATACTAACACAGATACAGCAGAACAGCAGCAGGGCAAGGTTCACTGTACGACTGCCAAGGGCTGCTGCTTCTGCTGAGCCTCACTCAAACTTGCAAACATCTTTTGATCAGACAGAAAAGAAACATTGGCAGTGCTTCTTGGAACAGAACTGGGCTATTCTTAGGCCTCCTCGGTGGACTCTGCAGGAGGCGGAGCCAGGTGAAAAGGGTGGAGTCTCATCCCTGCTACTGATGCTGAGGCAGGGAATGAGGGCAGTTCAGTCACAGCAGGCATGATCTAAAAGAGAACTTTGGGTGTGTTGAAGTGTCTGCCCTGCAATGGGAAACTCTGGCTGTTAGATTGAGGTACATTTACTGAGCATCTATATGCTGGGCCCAGTCCTGCAGAAGAGCCCCCTGCTGACAGCTGGGGCCTGTTGCCCACCGGCAGGTCTGACTGTGGATCTCACTGCTCCATGCATCCGGGGTGCTGTAGGAAAGGACTGAGGTGCCTGAGCAGCTCCATGCATCCGGGGTGCTGTAGGGAAGGACTGAGGTGCCTGGGCAGCTCCATGCATCCGGGTGCAGTAGGGAACGACTGAGGTGCCTGGGTGGCTCCATGCGTCCCGGGTGCTGTAGGGAAGGACTGAGGTGCCTGGGCACCTCCATCCATCCGGGGTGCTGTAGGGAAGGACTGAGATGCCTGGGCGACTCCATGCGTCTGGGGTGCTGTAGGGAAGGACTGATGTGCCTGAGCAGCTCCATGCATCCGGGGAGGTGTAGGGAAGGACTGAGGTGCCTGGGGAGCTCCATGTGTCTGAGGTGCTGTAGGGAAAGGCTGAGGTGCCTGGGTGGCTCCATGCGTCCGGGGAGCTGTAGGGAAGGACTGAGGTGCCTGGGCGGCTCCATGCGTCTGTGGTGCTGTAGGGGAGGACTGAGGTGCCTGGGCAGCTCCATGCGTCCGGGGAGCGGTAGAGAAGGACTGAGGTGCCTGGGCAGCTCTATGCATCCGGGGTGCTGTAGCGTAGGACTGAGGAGCCTGGGCAGCCCCATGCGTCCAGGGTGCTGTAGGGAAGGACCGAGGTGCCTGGGGGGCTCCATGCGTCTGGGGTGCTGTAGCGAAGGACTGAGGTGCCTGGGCAGTGCCATGCGTTTGGGGTGCTGTAGGGAAGGACTGAGGTGCCTGGGCCGCTCCATGCGTCCGGTGTGCTGTACGGAAGGACTGAGGTGCCTGGGCAGCTCTATGCGTCCGTGGTGCTGTAGGGAAGGACTAGGGTGCCTGGGCGGCTCCATGCGTCCGGGGTGATGTAGTGAAGGACTGAGGTGCTTGGGCAACACCATGCGTCAGGGGTGCTGTAGGGAAGGACTGAGGTGCCTGGGTGGCTCCATGCATCTGGGGTGCTGTAGGGAAGGACTGAGGTGCCTGGGCATCTCCATGTGTCCGGGGTGCTGTAGTGAAGGACTGAGGTGCCCGGGCAGCTCCATGCGTCCGGGTGCTGTAGGGAAGGCCTGAGGTGCCTGGGCAGCTCTATGCGTCTGGGGTGCTGTAGGGAAGAACTGAGGTGCCTGAGCAGCTCCATACGTCAGGGGTGCTGTAGGGAAGAACTGAGGTGCCTGAGCCGCTCCATACGTCCGGGGTGCTGTAGCGAAGAACTGAGGTGCCAGGGCAGCACCATCCGTCCGGGTTGCTGTAGGGAAGGACTGAGGTGGTTGGGCAGCACCATGCGTCAGGGGTGCTGTAGGGAAGGACTGAGGTGCCTGGGCGGCTCCATGCATCTGTGGTGCTGTAGAGAAGGACTGAGGTGCCCTGGTGGCTCCCTGCGTCTGGGGAGCTGAAGGGAAGGACTGAGATGCCTGGGCGGCTCCATGTGTCCAGGGTGCTGTAGCGAAGGACTGAGGTGCTTGGGCGGTTCCATGCATCCAGGGTGTTGTAGGGAAGGACTAAGGTGCCTGGGCGGCTCCATGCATCCGGGGTGCTGTAGGGAAGGACTGAGGTGCCTGGGCAGCTCCATGTGTTCGGGGTGCTGTAGGGAAGGACTGAGGTGCCTGGGCAGCTCCATGCATCCGGGGTGCTGTAGGGAAGGACTGAGGTGCCCGGGCAGCTCCATGCATCCGGGGAGGTGTAGGGAAGGACTGAGGTGCCTGGGTGGCTCCCTGCGTCCGGGGTGCTGTAGGGAAGGACTGAGGTGCCTGGGCAGCTCCATGCGTCCGGTGTGCTGTAGGGAAGGACTGAGGTGCCTGGGCAGCTCCATGCGTCCGGGGTGCTGTAGGGAAGGACTGAGGTGCCTAGGCAGCTCCATGTGTTCGGGGTACTGTAGGGAAGAACTGAGGTGCCTGAGCAGCTCCATACGTCCGGGATGCTGTAGGGAAGGACTGAGGTGTCTGGGTGGCTCCATGCGTCTCGGGTGCTGTAGTGAAGGACTGAGGTGCCGGGGGAGCTCCATGCGTTCAGGGTGCTGTAGGGAAGGATTTAGGTACTTCAGCAGAGCTGTGTGCAGGGCGCAGGTACTGTAGGGAAGGACTGAGGTGCCTGAGCAGCTACATACGTCAGGGGTGCTGTAGGGAAGAACTGAGGTGCCTGAGCCGCTCCATACGTCCGGGGTGCTGTAGCGAAGAACTGAGGTGCCAGGCCAGCACCATCCGTCCGGGGTGCTGTAGGGAAGGACTGAGGTGCTTGGGCAGCACCATGCGTCAGGGGTGCTGTAGGGAAGGACTGAGGTGCCTGGGCGGCTCCATGCATCTGTGGTGCTGTAGAGAAGGACTGAGGTGCCCTGGTGGCTGCCTGCGTCTGGGGAGCTGAAGGGAAGGACTGAGATGCCCGGGCGGCTCCATGCGTCCAGGGTGCTGTAGCGAAGGACTGAGGTGCTTGGGCGGCTCCATGCATCCGGGGTGTTGTAGGGAAGGACTAAGGTGCCTGGGCGGCTCCATGCATCCGGGGTGCTGTAGGGAAGGACTGATGTGCCTGAGCAGCTCCATGTGTTCGGGGTGCTGTAGGGAAGGACTGAGGTGCCTGGGCAGCTCCATGCATCCGGGTGCTGTAGGGAAGGACTGAGGTGCCTGGGCAGCTCCATGCTTCCGGTGTGCTGTAGGGAAGGACTGAGGTGCCCGGGCAGCTCCATGCGTCCGGGGTGCTGTAGGGAAGGACTGAGGTGCCCGGGCAGCTCCATGCATCCGGGGAGGTGTAGGGAAGGACTGAGGTGCCTGGGTGGCTCCCTGCGTCCGGGGTGCTGTAGGGAAGGACTGAGGTGCCTGGGCAGCTCCATGCGTCCGGTGTGCTGTAGGGAAGGACTGAGGTGCCTGGGCAGCTCCATGCGTCCGGGGTGCTGTAGGGAAGGACTGAGGTGCCTAGGCAGCTCCATGTGTTCGGGGTACTGTAGGGAAGAACTGAGGTGCCTGAGCAGCTCCATACGTCCGGGATGCTGTAGGGAAGGACTGAGGTGCCTGGGTGGCTCCATGCGACCCGGGTGTTGTAGCGAAGGACTGAGGTGCCGGGGGAGCTCCATGCGTTCAGGGTGCTGTAGGGAAGGATTTAGGTGCTTCAGCAGAGCTGTGTGCAGGGCGCAGGTGCTGTAGGGAAGGACTGAGGTGCCTCAGCAGCTCCATACGTCAGGGGTGCTGTAGGGAAGAACTGAGGTGCCTGAGCCGCTCCATACGTCCGGGGTGCTGTAGCGAAGAACTGAGGTGCCAGGGCAGCACCATCCGTCCGGGGTGCTGTAGGGAAGGACTGAGGTGCTTGGGCAGCACCATGCGTCAGGGGTGCTGTAGGGAAGGACTGAGGAGCCTAGGCGGCTCCATGCATCTGTGGTGCTGTAGAGAAGGACTGAGGTGCCCTGGTGGCTCCCTGCGTCTGGGGAGCTGAAGGGAAGGACTGAGATGCCTGGGCGGCTCCATGCGTCCAGGGTGCTGTAGCGAAGGACTGAGGTGCTTGGGCGGCTCCATGCATCCGGGGTGTTGTAGGGAAGGACTAAGGTGCCTGGGCGGCTCCATGCATCCGGGGTGCTGTAGGGAAGGACTGAGGTGCCTGGGCAGCTCCATGTGTTCGGGGTGCTGTAGGGAAGGACTGAGGTGCCTGGGCAGCTCCATGCATCCAGGTGCTGTAGGTTAGGACTGAGGTGCCTGGGCACCTCCATCCATCCGGGGTGCTGTAGGGAAGGACTGAGATGCCTGGGCGGCTCCATGCGTCCGGGGGGCTGTAGTGAAGGACTGACGTGCCCGGGCAGCTCCATGCATCCGGGGAGGTGTAGGGAAGGACTGGGGTGCCTGGGTGGCTCCCTGCGTCCGGGGTGCTGTAGGGAAGGACTGAGGTGCCTGGGCAGCTCCATGCGTCCGGTGTGCTGTAGGGAAGGACTGAGGTGCCTGGGCAGCTCCATGCGTCCGGGGTTCTGTAGGGAAGGACTGAGGTGCCTAGGCAGCTCCATGTGTTCGGGGTGCTGTAGGGAAGAACTGAGGTGCCTGAGCAGCTCCATACGTCCGGGATGCTGTTGGAGAAGGACTGAGGTGCCTGGGTGGCTCCATGCGTTCCGGGTGCTGTAGCGAAGGACTGAGGTGCCGGGGGAGCTCCATGCGTTCAGGGTGCTGTACGGAAGGATTTAGGTGCTTCAGCAGAGCTGTGTGCAGGGCGCAGGTGCTGTAGGGGAGGACTGAGGTGCATCAGCAGAGCTGTGTGCAGGGCGCAGGTGCTGTGGGGAAGGACTGAGGTGCATCAGCAGAGCTGTGTGCAGGGCGCAGGTGATGTGGGGAAGGGCTGAGGTGTATCAGCAGAGCTGTGTGCAGGGCGCAGGTGCTATGGGGAAGGGCTGAGGTGCATCAGCAGAGCTGTGTGCAGGGCGCAGGTGCTGTGGGGAAGGGCTGAGGTGCATCAGCAGAGCTGTGTGCAGGGCGCAGGTGCTGTGGGGAAGGACCGAGGTGCATCAGCAGAGCTGTGTGCAGGGCGCATGTGCTGTAGGGAAGGACTGAGGTGCTTCAGCAGAGCTGAGTGCAGGGCGCAGGTGCTGTAGGGAAGGACTGAGGTGCATCAGCAGAGCTGTGTGCAGGGCGCAGGTGCTGAAGGGTGTTCAGTGATGTGAGGCTGGCGATGCTGCAGCACTGGATTGGGTTTGTGGAGTGTATGTGAGTGACTGCTATTCTAACCCACAGTTGAAGATCTGCATTGGGGTGCATCGAGAGAGCTGTGGGAGGGTCTGCGATAGCACAGGAGGCAGCCAGTCTGGCCTGAGGCTCGCTGTCAGAGCTGTGGTCTCTGGCTCCCAACGCTGCAATGATGGCAGTGCAGAGGTCAGGATGGGGGTGCACTGGCAGAGCTGTGGTTTCAACGCTGCGAATGATGGCAGTGCTGAGGTCAGGGTGGAGGTGCACTGGCAGCGCTGTGGTTTCAACGCTGCGAATGATGGCAGTGCTGAGGTCAGAGCAGAAGTGCACTGGCAGAGCTGTGGTTTCAATGCTGCGAATGATGGCAGTGCTGAGGTCAGAGCGGTAGTGCACTGGCAGAGCTGTGGTTTCAACGCTGCGAATGATGACAGTGCTGAGGTCAGAGCGGAGGTGCACTGGCAGAGCTGTGGTTTCAACACTGCGAATGATGGCAGTGCTGAGGTCAGGGTGGAGGTGCACTGACAGAGCTGTGGCTTCAACGCTGCAAATGATGAAAGTGCTGAGGTCAGGGTGGAGGTGCACTGACAGAGCTGTGGCTTCAACGCTGCAAATGATGGCAGTGCTGAGGGCAGGGTGGAGGTGCACTGGCAGCACTGTGGTTTCAACGCTGCAAATGATGGCAGTGCTGAAGATCAGGGTGGAGGTGCACTGGCAGAGCTGTGGTTTCAATGCTGCGAACGGTGGCAGTGCTGAAGATCAGGGCGGAGGTACACTGGCAGAGCTATGGTTTCAACGCTGCGAATGGTGGCAGGGCTGAGGTCATGGTGGAGGTGCACAGGCAGAGCTGAGGTTTCAACGCTGCGAATAATGGCAGTGCTGAGGTCAGAGCAGAGGTGCACTGACAGAGCTGTGGTTTCAACGCTGCGAATGATGGCAGTGCTGAGGTCAGGATGGGGGTGCACTGGCAGAGCTGTGGTTTCAACGCTGCGAATGATGGCAGTGCTGAGGGCAGGGTGGAAGTGCACTGGCAGAGCTGTGGTTTAAACGCTGCGAATGATGGCAGTGCAGAGGTCAGGGCGGAGGTGCACTGGCAGAGCTGTGGTTTCAACGCTGCGAATGATGGCAGTGCTGAGGTCAGAGCGGAGGTGCACTGGCAGAGCTGTCGTTTCAACGCTGCGAATGATGGCAGTGCTGAGGTCAGGGTGGAGGTGCACTGGCAGCGCTGTGGTTTCAACGCTGTGAATGATGGCAGTGCTGAGGTCAGAGCAGAGGTGCACTGGTAGAGCTGTGGTTTCAACGCTGCGAATGATGGCAGTGCTGTGGTCAGGGCGGAGGTGCACTGGCAGTGCTGTGGTTTTAACGCTGCGAATGATGGCAGTGCTGACAGTCCGGGTAAAGTTGGACTGGCAGAGCTGTGGTTTCAACGCTGCGAATGGTGGCAGTGCTGAAGATCAGGGTGGAGGTGCACTGGCAGAGATGTGGTTTCAACGCTGCGAATGATGGCAGTGCTGAGGTCAGAGCAGAGGTGCACTGGCAGAGCTGTGGTTTCAACGCTGCAAATGATGGCAGTGCCGAGGGCAGGGTGGAGGTGCACTGGCAGAGCTGAGGTTTCAACGCTGCGAATGATGAAAGTGCTGAGGTCAGGGCGGAGGTGCACTGACAGAGCTGTGGTTTCAACGCTGCGAATGATGGCAGTGCTGAGGGCAGGGTGGAGGTGCAATGGCAGCGCTTTTGTTTCAACGCTGCGAATGATGGCAGTGCTGAGGTCAGAGCAGAGGTGCACTGGCAGAGCTGTGGTTTCAACGCTGCGAATGATGGCAGTGCTGAGGTCAGAGCAGAGGTGCACTGGCAATGCTGTGGTTTCAACGCTGTGAATGATGGCAGTGCTGAGGGCAGGGTGGAGGTGCACTGGCAGAGCTGTGGTTTCAACGCTGAGAATGGTGGCAGTGCTGAAGATCAGGGTGGAGGTGCACTGGCAGAGCTGTGGTTTCAACGCTGTGAATGATGGTAGTGCTGAGGTCAGGGCGGAGGAGCACTGGCAGAGCTGTGGTTTCAACGCTGCTAATGGTGGCATTGCTGAGGTCAAGTTGGAGGTACACTGGCAGCGCTGTGGTTTTAAGTCTGCGAATGATGGCAGTGCTGAAGATCAGCGTGGAGGTGCACTGGCAGAGCTGTGGTTTCAACGCTGCGAACGGTGGCAGTGCTGAGGTCATGGCAGAGGTGCACTGGCAGAGCTGTGGTTTCAACGGTGCGAATGATGGCAGTGCTGAGGTCAGAGCACAGGTGCACTGGCAGAGCTGTGGTTTCAACGCTGCGAATTATGGCAGTTCTGAGGTCAGGGCGGAGGTACACTGGCAGAGCTGTGGTTTCAACTCTGCGAATGGTGGCAGTGCTGAGGTCATGGTGGAGGTGCACTGGCAGAGCTGTGGTTTCAGCGCTGCGAATGATGGTAGTGCTGAGGTCAGAGCAGAGGTGCACTGGCAGAGCTGTGGTTTCAACGCTGCGAATGATGGCAGTGCTGAGGTCATGGTGGAGGTGCACTGGCAGAGCTGTGGTTTCAACGCTGCGAATGATGGCAGTTCTGAGGTCATGGTGGAGGTACACTGGCAGAGCTGTGGTTTCAACGCTGCGAATGATGGCAGTGCTGAGGTCATGGTGGAGGTACACTGGCAGAGCTGTGGTTTCAACTCTGCGAATGGTGGCAGTGCTGAGGTCATGGTGGAGGTGCACTGGCAGAGCTGTGGTTTCAACGCTGCGAATGATGGCAGTGCTGAGGTCAGAGCAGAGGTGCACTGGCAGAGCTGTGGTTTCAACGCTGCGAATGGTGGCAGTGCTGAGGTCATGGTGGAGGTGCACTGGCAGAGCCCTGGTTTCAACGCTGCGAATGATGGCAGTTCTGAGGTAATGTTGGAGGTACACTGGCAGAGCTGTGGTTTCAACGCTGCAAATGATTGCAGTGCTGAGGTCAGAGCAGAGGTGCACTGGCAGAGCTGTGGTTTCAACGCTGCGAATGGTGGCAGTGCTGAGGTCAGAGCAGAGGTGCACTGGCAGAGCTGTGGTTTCAACGCTGCGAATGATGGCAGTTCTGATGTCATGGTGGAGGTACACTGGCAGAGCTGTGGTTTCAACTCTGCGAATGGTGGCAGTGCTGAGGTCATGGTGGAGGTGCACTGGCAGAGCTGTGGTTTCAACGCTGCGAATGGTGGCAGTGCTGAGGTCAAGTTGGAGGTGCACTGGCAGCGCTGTGGTTTCAACACTGCGAATGATGGCAGTGCTGAGGGCAGGGTGGAGGTGCACTGGCAGCACTGTGGTTTCAACGCTGTGAATGGTGGCAGTGCTGAGGTCATGGTGGAGGTGCACTGGCAGAGCTGTGGTTTCAACGCTGCGAATGATGGCAGTGCTGAGGTCAGAGCAGAGGTGCACTGGCAGAGCTGTGGTTTCAACGCTGCGAATGGTGGCAGTGCTGAGGTCAGAGCAGAGGTGCACTGGCAGAGCTGTGGTTTCAACGCTGCGAATGATGGCAGTGCTGAGGTCATGGTGGAGGTACACTGGCAGAGCTGTGGTTTCAACGCTGCGAATGATGGCAGTGCTGAGGTCATGGTGGAGGTGCACTGGCAGAGCTGTGGTTTCAACGCTGCGAATGATGGCAGTGCTGAGGTCAGAGCAGAGGTGCACTGGCAGAGCTGTGGTTTCAACGCTGCGAATGATGGCAGTGCTGAGGTCATGGTGGAGGTGCACTGGCAGAGCTGTGGTTTCAACGCTGCAAATGATGGCAGTGCTGAGGTCAGAGCAGAGGTGCACTGGCAGAGCTGTGGTTTCAACGCTGCGAATGGTGGCAGTGCTGAGGTCATGGTGGAGGTGCACTGGCAGAGCTGTGGTTTCAACGCTGTGAATGGTGGCAGTGCTGAGGTCAAGTTGGAGGTACACTGGCAGCGTTGGGGTTTTAAGTCTGCGAATGATGGCAGTGCTGAGGTCATGGTGGAGGTACACTGGCAGAGCTGTGGTTTCAACTCTGCGAATGGTGGCAGTGCTGAGGTCATGGTGGAGGTGCACTGGCAGAGCTGTGGTTTCAACTCTGCGAATGGTGGCAGTGCTGAGGTCAGAGCAGAGGTGCACTGGCAGAGCTGTGGTTTCAACGCTGGGAATGGTGGCAGTGCTGAGGTCAAGTTGGAGGTACACTGGCAGAGTTGGGGTTTAAAGTCTGCGAATGATGGCAGTGCTGAAGATCAGGGTGGAGGTGCACTGGCAGAGCTGTCACAGCTGTGGTTTCAAGAATGGTGGCAGTGCTGAGGAGGTCAGGGCGGAGGTGCACTGACAGAGCTGTGGTTTTAAGTCTGCGAATGATGGCCGTGCTGACAGTCCGGGTAAAGGTGAACTGGCACAGCTGTGGTTTCAACGCTGCGAGTGATGGCAGTGCTGAAGATCAGGGTGGAGGTGCACTGGCAGCGCTGTGGTTTCAACGCTGCAAATGATGGCAGTTCTGAGGTACACTAGCAGAGCTGTGGTCTCTGGCTCCCAACGCTGCAAATGATGGCAGTGCTGGGTCCCGGGTGGAGGTGCACTGACAGAGCTGTGGTTTCAACGCTGAGATGATGGCAGTGCTGGGGTCCGGGTGGAGGTGCACTGGCAGAGCTGTGGTTTCAACGCTGAGATGATGGCAGTGCTGGGGTCCAGGTGGAGGTGCACTGGCAGAGCTGTAGTTTCAACGCTGCGAATGATGGCAGTGCTGTGTTCCGGGTGGAGCTGGACTGGCAGAGCTGTGGTTTCAACGCTGAGACGATGGCAGTGCTGGGTTCCGGGTGGAGGTGCACTGGCAGAGCTGTGGTTTCAACGCTGAGATGATGGCAGTGCTGGGTTCCGGGTGGAGGTGCACTGGCAGAGCTGTGGTTTTAACGCTGAGATGATGGCAGTGCTGGGGTCCAGGTGGAGGTGCACTGGCAGAGCTGTGGTTTCAACGCTGCAATGATGAAAGTGCAGAGGTCATTGGGATGAGAGGGGGTGGGGTGCACTGGCAGAGCTGTGGTTTCAACGCTGCGAATGATGGTAGTGCTGAGGTCAGGGCGGAGGTGCATTGGCAGAGCTGTGGTTTCAACGCTGCGAATGATGGCAGTGCTGAGGTCAGGGTGGAGGTGCAGTGGCAGAGCTGTGGTTTCAACCCTGCGAATAATAGTAGTGCTGAAGGTCAGGGTGGAGGTGCACTGACAGAGCTGTGGTTTCAACACTGCGAATGATGCCAGTGCTAAAGATCAGAGTGGAGGTGCACTGGCAGCGCTGTGGTTTCAAGAATGATGGCACTGCTGAGGTCAGGGTGGAGATGCACTGGCAGACCTGTGGTTTAAACGCTGCGAGTGATGGCAGTGCAGGGGTCCGGGTGGAGGTGCACTGGCAGAGCTGTGGTTTCAACGCTGCGAATCATGGCAGTTCTGAGGTCAGAGCAGAGGTGCACTGGCAGAGCTGTGGTTTCAACGCTGCGAATGATGGCAGTGCTGAGGTCATGGTGGAGGTGCACTGGCAGCGCTGTGGTTTAAACGCTGCGAGTGATGGCAGTGCAGGGGTCAGGGTGGAGGTGCACTGGCAGAGCTGTGGTTTCAACGCTGCGAGTGGTGGCAGTGCTGAGGTCATGGTGGAGGTGCACTGGCAGAGCTGTGGTTTCAACGCTGAGATGATGGCACTGCTGGGGTCCGGGTGGAGGTGCACTGGCACAGCTGTGGATTCAACGCTGAGATGATGGCAGTGCTGGGTTCCGGGTGGAGGTGCACTGGCAGAGCTGTGGTTTCAACACTGAGATGATGGCACTGCTGGGGTCCGGGTGGAGGTGCACTGGCAGAGCTGTGGTTTCAACACTGAGATGATGGCAGTGCTGGGGTCCGGGTGGAGGTGCACTGGCAGAGCTGTGGTTTCATCGCTGCGAATGATGGCAGTTCTGAGGTACACTGGCAGAGCTGTGGTTTCTTGCTCCCAACGCTGCAAATGATGGCAGTGCTGGGGTCCGGGTGGAGGTGCACTGGCAGAGCTGTTGTTGAGTCTCAACACTAGCATCACGCAGGTGCCACAGGTCAGGACGATGTCCACTGGGTGGCTCTGTGGCCAGCACAACGTCTGACCAACCTCCTCCATCTCAGTGGCGGCAGCTTATTTTGTTGGTCTTGATTGTGGGTGGGGGATGGGGGCACTCACAAAACTTTAAACTCAGTAAATGTTGTAGCTGCTCCCTTCTCTGGAGGCCCTGAGTCCCTGACGGTAGCCCTTAGAATGTCATTTAGAGACAGATGTCTGACACCCTTTTCGGGAACCCCTCCATCCCTGAAGGTAGTCCCTACAATCCCATTAACAAAGAGATGTCTGACATCTTTCTGGGGAGCCCCTCCGTCCCTAAAGGTAGTCCCTACAATCGCATTTACAGACAGATGTCTGACAGATGTCTGGAACCCATCTCGGGAACGCCTCCACACCTGAAGGTAGTTCAGACAGATGTCTGAGACCCTTCTTGGGGGCCCTCGATCCCTAGTCCTTAGCATATCATTTACAGACAGATGTATGACAGATGTCTGACACCCTTTTTGGGAGTCCCTCCATCCCTGAAGGTGGTCCTTAGAATACCATTGACAGACAAGTGTCTGACAGTTATCCGACACCCTTCTCTTGAGCCCCTCCACCCCTGAAGGTAGTTCTTAGAATCCCATTTACAGACAGATGTCTGACACCTTTTTCAGGAATCCCTCCATCCCTGAAGGTGGTCCTTAGAATCCCACTTACAGACAGATGTCTCACATCCTTCTCGAAAGCCCCTCCGTCCCTAAAACCAGTCATTAGAGTACCATTTACATACAGGTGTCTGACAGATGTCTGTGACACTCTTCTCAGGACCACGTCCATCCCTGAAGGTGGTCCTTAGAATCCCATTACCAGACAGGTGTCGGACAGATGTCTGACACCCTTCTCTGGAGCTTCTCTGTCCGTTAAGGCAGCCCTTAGAATACCATTTGCAGGCGGATGTCTGACAGATGTCTGGCCCCCTTCTCAGGACCCCTTCCATCCCTGAAGGTGCCCCTTAGAATCCCATTGACATACAGGTGTCTGACATATGTCGGCCACCCATCTCGGGAGCCCCTCCATCCCTGAAAGTATGAAAATATTGCCCACCCATCCCCCCAGAACCCTCAGGGGCATGTGTGGTCTTACCTGCTGGCTCGACTGCAGCACACTGGCCCTGGTGCTCTCTGGCGCCTCCTCCTGGCCAGAGTCCGAAAGCCCCTTCCTCGTCCGCATGCACTTACACACGAAGAGAATGCCACAGAGGGCGATGAGGGCGGTGGCGGTGCCCAGGGTGGCACCCAGGGCGATGACTGGCAGCGGGAGCATCTTGGACCGGGCACCTGCTGGTCTGAGAGAAGAGCCTCGGGTCTCACATCCCCTGGCTAGGGTAGGGGGCGCTGCCAGGGACCTGTGGATGGGTCATGCCAGGCTGGGCGCGCGGCTTCTGGGGGCAGCTCTGCGCGCGCTGAGTGGGGGCAGCGATGGGTATCTGTGCGCCGAGGAGCGCTCATTGACGGAGGAGCTCAGCTCTCGAGGGAAGGAGGCCGAGCAGCTCTTGACGTCAGAGCTCGGTGCTGCTCGGAGGATGGCTGTAGATTCACAGGGCTCCTCGCCCTCCTCTCCCACCTGGGCGGATGGCTGCCGGCTGCGCCCTCTCTTCTGAAGCAGGCACGGGGACATGGTTCAACAGCTGAAAGAACTTCCAGCCAGCGCCTGGAGGCGGGCAGCTCCCCTCAACACACCCATCTACACTGCTCTCTCTACCCACCCCTCGGTTTTTAATCCATCTATTCATCCACCTGCGCAGCGAATCAGTTCACAATCTACACACTGCTCTATCCATTCATTCATCCATTCACTCTAACCACGCATCTGTTTCTCATCCATCCATCTACCCACCCAGGTTTTAAGTGGGGTTAAACAAGGCGGGGTCTCTGAAAGTGGGGCAGGCCTCTCTACTGAAGGGCGTGGTGTACAGAGGTGGACTGCATTTCTGTGTTTCCACTCGACTGGTCCTTTGGTTCCTTTCTGAGCCTTCTGTTATTGTTTACAGATATATGACACAACAGGAGGCCGACACCTAAAACCCGTCAGGGCTATTGGCTTTATCCGCAGGTGCTAGTGTTTAAGACAAATGACGAACAACAACGGTTTTGTTGTTAACAATAATATTGCAGATGTTTCAATAATGAACTTGTGAGACTGAATTAAACATTAAACATTTCTGAGGTCTTGGAAGGGGCAGTGGTCTCCAGAGCGTCTCAGTCACTCCTCCTATATTCACTCTATTTTAGACACTTGCATCCTTTTTCTCCCCACATCTCGCCCATCTGCATATTTTATCCCATGTCTCTTTATCTCTTCTTCACCCTCTTTTCACTCACCTCATTTACTTCCCACCCTCAAACACACAATGCACCTACTCAGCAGTAAGCACTGCATCTTCTATACCTTTGTCTTGTCAATATTTTGACAACTGTGTACCTGCTTCATGAACATATTCACAAAATAACGATTGAAAGTGGAATACGTGACCTTTCCGCTGTGCGCTCTGCAAAGAGGCCAAGGATTGGATGACCATGCATCTTGAACACATGTTTGAGCCACTGTGAGAAACTGGCACTGCCTTCAGAGCTCTGAATCAAGGCACGTTTTTAGCACCTGGAGGACTCGGAGGTGGCGGGTGATACGCGGGGGCCACACATACACAGATACACTCACACTCACTCCCATACATTCACACACGTGTGCACACACACTCATTCACAAACGTCACTCAGTCAAATACACACAAATACATACATACATTTATACCTGCACACATGCAAGCACCAAACATCAAAAAGCAAAACTTACCTTCACTGCAGCTTTCCGGGAGATATGACTCAGGGGTCCATGGAGGGTTGGGACTGCTGCCTTCTCTCATTAGCTGACTTAATGTCAACCAATGAGGGAATCCAAAAATTACACATGTGCCAGTACTGATCTCAATTCACCATCTCGCAGCATGATCACACAAGCCGCTTGGTGTGACCTTATATCTTATTTGTTGTGTTATTTTATTTTATTTTTTTTATTTTTTTTCAAACTTATCAAAAATGCATTATTCATTGGTTAGAACAACAATTTGTCACAGACCATTGTACAACATAGAGACACAACAACGTTATTGATTTAAATTACATTCGTTACAACAACACAAACGGTTGTTTTTCCAAACAAGCGTTTCACGCAAGCATCTGCCAGGGAGGCTCATAAGGTGAACTAACAGAAGCTATGCCTGAGAGGGTGTTTATTGAGCCCAGTTGGCCCCCCGTGTGGTTTTGTCCTTGTTAAAGGAATACATACGTAGTGTGTTAAGCCGAAGGGGCGTGGTTGTGTTTGTTGTGTGACAAAAAGATATACTGTCTCGAGAAGTACAGAACCGGAGCTAGTAAGATTTCTGTACTAGCTTTTAGTAGGTAAACTGTCAAATGTCTCGTTTGTTTTGTTGTAAAGAATGTAATTTATTGCGATTATTTTTTGACATATGATATAAAATACCAGAAAAAATAGGATATATGGTCATACCAAGTGGTTTGCGTGATCATGATGTGAGATGGTGAATTGAGATCAGTACTGGCACGTGTGTAGTTTTTTGGGGGCATATCAACAAGAAGGCGATAAAAAATTATCGCCGCTTTTGCGGCCGTTTTCAGCCGAAAAGCGGCGATAATTGTATCGCCTAATCAGCAAGGTCACGCTAACGCGTGAAACCTTGCTTTAGCGTCAGGATTCCTAACGCTCAGCTTTGCATCTCTAATGAGATGCAAAGTGGGCGTTCCTGACCTAACATGACTGGAGAAATGTCGCTAAGCGACATTTCTCCTATCATCAAGCCCCACGATATGAAGCATAGTATCAGGAAAAGTAGCGATAACCCCTGTTATCGCTACTTTCCTTACGCCTGCTTCAGGACTGACTTAGCCATGATATCCTATGGAAGGTGGATATCATGGCTAAGCTTGTCTGTCCCTATCAACTAGCTAACGTGAGATTATCGCTGGGTTTCCAGCGATAATCTCAAATTAGCCAGTTAGCGCCAGGATTTTTATCGCTGATGAGATAAGCGTTGCTAATAGCACGCTATCTCAGCGATAAAAATCGGCGCTAGCCAGCAATAATTATCCTGGCGCTAAGTGCTATCAGCGATAATTATCGCCGGTTGTTGTTGATATGCCCCTTGTTTTTTAAAATAGGCCTAGCCTTACTGATTATGGGCCCAATGAGGGAAGGCAGTAGTCCTTCACTCGTCACAGAGTGTGATGGGGTCAGTGAGGCTGCTGACCCCACGTCACTCTGTGACGAGGTGTCACTGATCGACACTCAGCCCTGGACACTTCTGGGCTTAAACTGAAGAGTCCAGACCTAGGCCATCAGGGATTCTCCCCCATGTCCCGAGGGGGAGGGCCTCGAGGCATTTTTGCCAGGATGAGGTGGTCATGCCCACAGGGCTGTGAAATCCTCAGCCTGGAAAAGTTCAGCTCAAGCAGCGGGGGGCCTGTACATTCAGCGCATGTCTAGCTCCTGCCTGCCTGACCTGAACAAGAAGAGTGTCTGTCCGGCTGACCATTCGTTCAGTCTGCAGAGACTCTGCTTGTTAGGAAATAGGCGGGGGCATAGCCCCTCGGCCCATACAGACAGGCTGAAGCAACGGCTCAGTTCAAAGTATGCAATATATAACAGCAATATGATACAGGAAAAACAAATCTGAAATGCGGCATCCTGAAAAGAGCTAAAACTGCTAGGGCATGTAAGATTAAGCAAACACATGAAGCAAAGAGTGGAACTAAAGCGCCGCCCATTGGACTTATAAATCGTTGGTGTATTTGACACAAGATTTCAACCACTGAAATACCCAGGAAAAATATGGGATTCAGCGTCTGCACACTCTTTACACTTCGTAATGTAGTCTACTTGCTTGTGTGTGCTGAGAGAGGTTTTGGTAAGATGAGCGCCACACTCGGTTCCTACAATAGTACAAACTCCCCTTGGACCGCCATCTTTTTCTGAACTAGGGGCCTCATTTACAAGTTTTTGATGTAGTGAAGTTCAGTAAGTCACTTTGCTGCGCTACGCTGCGTCAAACAGAAAGGGCAGAAATGTGCTGTATTTATGATATATAGCACATTCCTTTCCTTTCCTACTGTGTTGGCATCATTTTGGCTGCTTTGCACCAATGCAGATACCCTTGCAGGTGTCTGTGTTGTTGTCAGGATTGTTTTTGTACAGGAAGGGGTACACAAAAACAATCTCAAAAGGTGTTTTCAGAATGCAGCACACATAGAGGAAAAAACAATGAGAAATATTATTTCTCCTCGTTACGCCAGCCCTGGCGAGGCATATAGTCTAGTCAAATTAGTTCAAAAAATGTGCTAACCTAGAACTAATTGCAATACAATTTCTGTGAGTGGATTGCTATTGAAATTTTTCCGCAGAAAACGATGGTGAAAAGTCTACCACTCTATCATGACGCGTTAATCCAATATGGCGGATTTTTCAAAATGGCTGCCCATTATTTGAGATATAGGGTACAACTGTTTATATGCCCATGTGTGGTATCATTTCATATGTTTTTAGGGACGGGAAAGTCAAAAATAACATCAAAAATTGTTTCTGATGACCATAATATCAAATTGGGATTAATACAATAAACAACGATAATTATATGTTAATATGCCATACATAGTTTTGACATTATTTTTTATTTACATTTTTTTAACATCATTTTAAAAGGATAAACAAATTCCAACTAGATAATATAGCACTTCTCAATATGACACTGACAAATGAAAATTGTTAAAGAGATAGATTCAAACAGCACTGCTCAGTATAAGAATAGTATGATTTCCATCATCGTCCATGTCCACTTCCATGGAATTGCAACAGCTTATTCCTCGACAATCCGTGCACACATCTGTGCACACTATTCCCTGTCTTTTGCATATACATTGCAGAGTCGCACATTGACTCTTGCTACAGCCACATTTCACAAATTTGAATACATTTGAATAAATGATCTGGTGCTGGTGCTTCACTCATTCTAATGGGAGCCAATCTTCCATCTTTCACTTCAAATCCCCACTGTAATGAATCCATATGAATTCCCATCCACTGCTGCACCTGATGATATACTCCGAGTGAATGAAATTTGTAAGCATCCTCTGTAGGAGGCAAGACTTCCGGTTTCACATGTATTGTTGATTTTGTTGCCTTTGAAGTGAAAGTTCGAAGTCTCATATCATGTAGTGTGCTGTCTCCTGTTATTCCTCCATACAACTCTATAATAGCATTAAGACCAGCATTTTCAATTTCTTCTGTTGATTTTTGTGAAGTTTGGAATACGGCAGCACTTTCTTTGAAGCTGCCTGATTTTCTTAGCAACTTTATGGAGTCACGTTTTCCTAATTCAAATGGTTTGGAGGTGGTATCACATCCTAATACGGCGTGAGCAAATAAGATGTGAGAGCAGACGTCATTACCAAAAGCTTTTGCTAATTTCCTAATATCATACACAGTTATGTTTTTGGAAGATTTCTTAGGTTCTGGGCAAAGGAAAATATCAAATTGGTTTTCTTGAAAATGATGAAGGAGTAGTATGAGAAGATCGGTGTCCTCGCCAACAATGGCTGTAGGATGAGTTTTGGCCGACTCAATAGCCTCCAAAACGACCATGAAGTCTGCATCACTATGAGATTGCTTTGTTTTACACCCAGCTTCTTGTAACTTTTGCGATAATTGATCAATGAAGGCTTGTTTATTTTCATTTTTACTCAGAAATAATTGTTTCTGGATGGCGATGGAGGTAGAAGTTATGAAATTTACTTTAGGTCCTACAATACCTGTTTCTTTTTAGATGGGCTTCTGATTTTGTAGAAAACGTATCTCCATATCCGTCGAATACTATTATTGCCTGGCCATACTTTGTTAGCACATATCTCGCATAGGCACAAAGCAGCTCATGGAATGTCTGATTCGGACTCCAAGGAAGGCGATGTAGTAACCACCCACCATCAATGACGAACTGCATGTTTTCGGACATGTTAGCAACGGCTGGTACTTCCTCTTTAATATAATTGGCAAGCTGCGACTTCCCAGATTCCCTCATAAATCCATGTTTATTGAATAAACTAGCTGGGTATGAGCACAGCTCATAACGAAACACCTCCTGCAAATCCACGCCACTAGTCTGAGCACAAAGCAACAATCCTGAAACAATAGTTCAGGATCCATGACAAAGGTTTCTTCTTTCAATTTAACAGATTGAACTGATTTCATTATCTTCACCTGGTTGCTTTTTCTGAATATTATCAGCTGCATATTGAACGAATTTCGGAGAACTTTCAGGAGGTTCCACAAGGACAGGTATAGTATTTTCTCTTTCTGCTGCAGCTGAACGTTCAAAACGAAGAACTTCTGAATAGGAGCTGCAGAATCCCATATGATTTACTGCTTCAACTACAAATCTCCAGCTTGTGTTGTCATGTAATTGAACTGCCAGCCCTAACTGCAACGGTGCAACTAAGACTCGTGGGCGCACAGCTTGCATAATTGCCTGTCCTATAGAAGCTACTTTTCTCTCTCTGTTGGTTTTATCAGTAACAAAAACTGATAATAAGAGCCTTAACGAATCAGGAATATAGCTCACATTATAGTCAACACTACTCATGTTTTCAATGGGTGGATATGTTTCTGGTTCTACAGGGATGTCTTTAATATAATTTCTTATTATTTCAGCAGCTGCCATAAGAAGATTGTTTCGATCCTCTTCAACATCTTCATGGCTATGACTGTGGTACTCTTGCAATACATGAGCAGCTGTACTTTTAAAAGTAATGACATCAGCAGTCCCTGCAACTGTTCCTATGAAGATTTCATCTTCAAAATGCTCTTTGAGTTTTTGTTTCATATACTTTGAACTGTATGGTTCGCTATCTTCTGGCAGTAATTCTCGCATTTTATTAACAAGTTCTTTAACAGTAGTTTGTTCTTCATCATTTGCTTCCATGTATTTAACTACTTGAAGAAAAGTTTCCTGGTGAACTGAGTCCTCTGGTCGACCTGAAGATATTGGAGGGTTATCAGTGAACTGCCCAGGAATGAATTTTCCACTATAAAAATTGCCGTAACACGGTTTGTGGTAGCATGCATCTACAGCATGTAAATCAGACACATTTTGGATACGTCTCTTAACTTTGTCTGCCCATTCATCATTGCGTTCGTTGCATTTTTGTAAAACTGATGATTTGTATTCAACTGTTCGTGCATTAAACCACGCATTTTTTTCCTCTCCCTGAAGTATAAACTTAACTCAGTACCACAGAAAAAACAATTTTTTCTAAAATCAAACGGGGTTTCACACATCCGTAGAACACGAGAAGTTGTGGGATCTGATTCTTTCTCCTGGAACGGAGTTTTCAAGTTAACAAAATGCGCTCTACATTTCTTGTGAACTCTCTGCCCAACACAAACGTGAAACTTAGATATTTTTCTTTCCTTGCATGTTTTTTGAATTCCAATCACTCCTCTTTCAGTGAGTACAGATACATCGTCATCTTCTTGAAACACCACATCACAAATGAAACACTTTTCTACGTCCATTTTCACTGTATGTCACAGCAACTCTCAAGAACCTGTAACACATAAATGAAACATTTTTGATTAACAAAAAAACAAACAATAACAACAAAGTTACAAAACAAAACACAAACAATAGCAAACTTTTGATTTCAAAAGTTCATTGTAATATTTACGTTCCTTCACACTTTGTCATATAAGTCAACAAAAAAATTATACAAACTTTGTCTATCTGACATATTCCGCGATTATTTGATATTATGGTCATCAGAAACAATTTTTGATGGTATTTTTGACTTTCCCGTCCCTAAAAACATATAAAATGATACCACACATGGGCATATAAACAGTTATACCCTATATCCCAAATAATGGGCAGCCATTTTGAAAAATCCGCCATATTGGATTAATGCGTCATGATAGAGTGGTAGACTTTTCACCATCGTTTTCTACGGAAAAATTTCAATAACAATCCACTCACAGAAATTGTATTGCAATTAGTTCTAGGTTCCGCAACAAATTGACTAGTTTTGACGCAGTCCCAGGTTTACAGAACCTTGTAAATCTGGGAATGCGTCAAAACCCATGGGTATTACGAGCGAACACCCACTGCAACGCCAACACTTCCCTTACATATTGTAAGGTAACACAGCTAATTGCGCTGCATTGCCTTAAACCTTATCTATGAGGCCAAGAAAAGCCACAAATAGTGACTTTGCCTGGCCTCATAGATATGGGTCTGCAATTTGTGCGATCGGAGCATCATAAATAATGAGGCACCGGTGGTGCCAGGGGCTTATAAATAAGCCCCTAGCTTTATTGCATGTGTATCTAGCTGCTCTATAACAAATCCGAAGACTACCGGGGTGGATTTTGCTACCTTTTTAAAAATCTCAGACTTCCTTTTTATCTCATCTGGTGCCACAGTCATGCCGTGCCTGGGTATCAGAGCGTAAAAGAATCTAGAAGTGACCAAGACTGTTCTCCAACCCATTTTCTGTTCTAAGGGATGATCATCAAAGTGTCTTATGGCAGGCACAGTGTACCTTGGGTAACACGTTTTAAGGGATGATCATCAAAGTGTCTTATGGCAGGCACAGTGTACCTTAGGTAACAAGTTTTAAGGGATGATCATCAAAGTGTATTATGGCAGGCACAGTGTACCTTGGGTAACAAGTTTTAAGGGATGATCATCAAAGTGTCTTATGGCAGGCACAGTGTACCTTGGGTAACAAGTTTTAAGGGATGATCATCAAAGTGTCTTATGGCAGGCACAGTGTACCTTGGGTAACACGTTTTAAGGGATGATCATCAAAGTGTCTTATGGCAGGCACAGTGTACCTTGGGTAACAAGTTTTAAGGTATGATCATCAAAGTGTCTTATGGCAGGCACAGTGTACCTTGGGTAACAAGTTTTTAGGGATGACCATCAAAATGTCTTATGGCAGGCACAATGTACCTTGGGTAACAAGTTCCAGTGCAGTCCAAATGCAACCAAGGGTAGGCTCATACCCACAAATGAAATAAGCATGACCATCTTGTGTTCAAAGTTTGGAGACCAACAGTCCATGAGGAAGACGATACTCAAGGAATGTTCTCTACAGTTTAATCACAACTACTATGTCTAACGAAGATACTGGATGTGTTAGTTCTTGTGGAGGTACAAATAAAACCTCATTTAGCCATTGCGAGGTGTGTTATATCTGGCATGTTATTATTAAAAGGGTTGTTAAAGTTCTGAAGGCCTGAACAAAAAAAATGGGTAGATTCCAAATACATCCTGGCAGTCCCTGTCCAAGATGGTAAAGATGCAGGAAAGTGTCACTAAAACTGCTCGGCACTACTTCCAAAGGTGCACTATCTTCTAAATTGACTGACATAGATCCAGCCTGAGGAAAAGTCAATTGTCTGTATTTTTCCAGCAGCAATACATAAGAGTTGCCTTTGTAGGCTGAGTGGTGAGCTTTGGCACAGTTCGATTTAGGAATAATTCCTCATTCCATCACAAGAATGTATCCCACTACTAGCCAACGAAAAGAGTAGGCTAGACCAAGAGTAGGACCCTAGACCTGGGAAAAGAAGGCTATTTCCTTGGAGAAGAGACAGTCATGAGGAGCGGCAGCTGAGGCACCATCCTGAGACGCGAAGGTAGGCAGAGCGTTTACAAATGCTCTGACCCCACAACAGATAATGAGTCTGTAGCTGAGAGACCGTCCCAGACCTTGGATCAACTGATGGAGCACCATTGCCCTTGAGCAGGCCAACTCTCTTGCAGTGGGGGGAATGGAATAATGTCACCAGACCTCGGTATTTGACCTCAATGTTTGTGACAAGCAAGACTTCTTATGGGCCATACCAGTGAGGCTGTCTTCCTTGGATACATCTGCACACACACTAGATCGCCAGGCTGGATGGAGTGGTAGGCCTCAGTCGGACACTCGGGTATTCTCACATTTGAGAACGGAAACTGTAGAGACATTGTATGAGCTTTCTGCAATATTGAGATACTGCATCATCATTCAACTGTAAATCACACGTCGAAGGTGAACCAAGGTTTCGTGCTGAGCACCAGGGGTTGGCGCACAACTATCTCATAGAGGCTCAGCTTAGTTTTCTGGGAGGGGATCTCTCTCAGTCCATAAGGCTAGGGGTACTTGCGTGGCCACATCAACTGAGTTTCTGCGCACATCTTTGCCATCTTATTCTTCAGGGTCCCTTTACTCCTTTCTATTTTCCCTACTGATTTGGGTTGATAGTGCTGATCTGTTCCTAGCGCTTTGCAGACTCACTGTCCAACTGCAGAGAGAAAGTATGTCCCTTAATCACTAGTGATCTGGCTTGGCACTATGAACCTATAGAGAAAAAGTCACTAAGCAGCAACTTATTGACAGTGACAGCTTGCATGTGGGCATAGGCGTGTGCTTCCACCTATCCTGAGAACAAACAGACCACAACTAACACAAAACAAAAAATTGTATATTTAAGTAATTATATGAAATCTACTTGGATATGCACAAAGGGGCCCCAAGGCGGAGGGTGAGCAGCAGGGATCGTTTTGATCCCTTTTTCAACTAACCAATCAATTAGTAGATTTGTAGAGTGCTTCTTGTCACCAGTGAGGGTATCCAAGTGCTGGCACAATCCAGCTTTCATCTGGAAGAGATGGGGAGGTTCGTAGATGAAAAGGTAGCTCATTCCATGTCTTTGCTGCTAGGTAGGAGAAAGAGGGACATCCGCATCTGCTATCTCGGATGTGGGGGTGAGGGTTAGAGAAAGGGACGCAGAGCCGAGGTGCCTGGTGGACTGATGGGAGTTCAGTCAGTGGTTCAAGTAGGAGGGTCTGCAGTTGTGCATGGGTCAGAAATTTGAACTGACATCTTTTCTGTACAGGGATCCGGTAGAGTTCCCTGAGGTAGGGGTGATGTAGGTTCATCTAGGGAGATTCAGGATGAGTCTGGCTGCGGTGTTCTGTATGGTTTATAGTCATCGGAGGTGAACTGTGATCCCTGCGTAGACAGCGGGGACATAGTCCAGTCGGCTGGAGATGAGGGCCTGTGTGATAGAGCGTCTACATCTTTGGGTAGCCATTTGAATATCTTACATAGAATGTTGAGTATGACGTAGCAGGAGGAGGAGATTGAGTTGACCTGTGTTGTCATGGTTAGCTTGTTGCCCAGAATGATGCCTACATTCCTAGTGTGGTCAGTGGGTGTAGGAGTAGGTCGGAGTTCTGAGGGCCACAGTGATGAGTCACATGGGGAGCTTTTGTTTCCAAAAATCAGTACCTCTGTCTTGTCCGAATTGAGCTTTAGGCAGTTGTCGTTCATCCAGTTGGCGACGTCTGTAATGCAGTTATGGAAGTTGGTCTTGCTGGTGTCTTTGAAGAGGGAGAGGATGAGTAGTGTATCGTCGGTGTAGAATATAATGCTGAGTCCGTGGGCTTTGACGCTGCTGGCCAGAGGTGTTATGTAAGTGTTGAAGAGGGTGGGGCTGAGCGAGGATCCTTGGGGTACTCCGCAGATGATGTCCTTGGGTTTGCAGGTGAAGGCAGACTTTTTGTGTTCTCCCAGTGAGGAGAGGAGATCCATCAAAGAGCGGCTCCTTGGATGCCTATGTTGTGCAGCCTTGTGATGAGCGTGTGGTGGGAGACCATATTGAAGGCTGCTGAGAGATCTAGGAGGATCAGAGCCGCAGTCTTGCCTCGCTCAACGGTAGCCGCAGTGAGGCCTGTCTCGGCGGTGTAGTTGCTGCGAATTCCAGATTAGGAGGAGCTGAGTAGGAGATTCCGTTTCAGATGTAAGAGGAGTTGTTGGTGTGAGAAGTTGGCCTGATGTATGATGTCACTAGTTATAGTGTACACCTTATATCAGTCCAAATACCCTTATGGTGATTGGTTGTAAAGTCAACCTTATAGACCAGCTATCCTAGTGGTAGCATGGACAAGAGCAGTCTTAGGCTAAACTCTGAATGGCATGTGAAGCCAGCTGTGATACCATATATAATCCCTTGAATACCAAATGAAAGGACACCACAACAGATATATATATAAAATAAAGTGTATTTATTCTAAGCAAACCCTCAGCACTCTTTATGAGATTAGAGGTAAGTACAACACAGTCTTATTAATGCATACAGTAAGTCACACAGGTAAGTAATACAGTTAGGCCCTAGGGGCCACGCAAACCATATACTAAGTAAGTGGTATAAGAACCACTGTCACGGAAATAGAATAGGCCTAGGCCTAGGGAATCGCTGGGGCTACACTACACTAGCGTTAGTTAGGAAGTGGGAGGCCCACGGGATTCGTGTGCAGAGTGGAAACACTCACGCGTAATGCGTAAAAGTCAATAGCAATAGTACAGTTTTAGAAACGGTAGATTTAGGACACTTCCGGAGTAGCTAGGAAGTTGAGACTTGAAAACTAGACACTAGGATAGTCACTATCCTGATGAGCACCGGAGTACCCAAGTTACCTAGCCCACAGGCTGCGGGTGCATAGGGGTGAAGATGCGTCGTTTTCGTCGTCGACTCCTATGGATGCCTGAAGAAAGATGCTAACAGGCAGTCAGTGAAGAGTGTCCGGTGGATCCCAAGGCTGGGATCAAGAAGAGAAGAAACCTGCAAGCAGAAGGGACAGAGTCAAGGTCACTAGCCAGTGACCACGTGGAACCAGGAAGGAACCAGGCGATGTCGTGAAGAGTTGCAGGTGAAGGTGAAGCTTGTCGCTGCAGCCAGGAGGACCAGGAAGCGTTGAGGACGACCAGGACCAGGAGGCGAGCTGTCCCACGAAGGCTCTTGCTGTCGGCGGCGTCGAAGTTGGACTAGGACTCACCAAGCCTTGGCAAGCGGAACCCACGAAGAACGAAGGACTTGCTTCTGGTGCAGACCAGGAAGGTCTGGGGTGCTTCTTCTTTGCAGAGAAGTGAGAGCCAGTCTGGAGGAGCCAAACCAGCGCAGAAGATTTCAGGGAGCGTCGTCACAAAGGCCACTAGCCAGCGGGCAAGCAACCGGACAGACGCGGCAAGCAGGAAAATGCTGAAGGGCCCCACGCAGGACTCGTGGAGTGTGGGGGGCTGATCTTCGGTGCAGATGGTGCTTGGGGTTGGGGCTTCTCAATCCCCGGTGCACAACTTCGAGGGTACCTCAGAAGCTGCGCTGTAAGTTACTAGCCACTTTTCCCAGGTAGCCGGTCCCACGTCGCTCGTCGCCTCCACGGATCTCAGCTCTGCTGCAGATGTGGATGAGGGTCGGAGAAGTCTGGAAGTCAAGGCTCTGGTCGGGCTCTGCAGTCGGTTCCTCGTAGAACGGTCGCAAAGCAAAGGGTAGTCTCTTGATGGTGCCTGTTTGCACAGGGTAGCCACTCCTTGGCTACAAGGGAGATTCTTCAGTCTTCTTCTTTCGTCGAATGTCGAAGGTCCAGAGTTTCTGTTCAGTTTTGCAGGTTCAGGATAATCTAAAGTCTTGAGGCCCAACTCCCACTCTTATACTAATCTGGGGGGCTGGGATACCTGCTAGGTCACGCCTTATGGGTGGGACCTGGGAGGGGGTGGTTACACCCACTTCCCTTTGTCCAGTTTCGCGCCAGAGCTGGGGCTGGAGTGCCCCAGCGCCGGTTTGAACTGGACTATGCAAGGAACACCTTGTGTGCCCCAGGCATGTCTCATTCCTTTCAGCCCACCCTGCCCCAATACACTAAAGGCTGTCTGGGGAGGTGCTAGCACCTCCCCAAGCAGGAAACCTATTGTCCAGGCCTCCCTGGCTGGGATCACTCCCAGCTGCAGGAGGTCAGACTTGTGTCGTGGCAGCAGCATCCATTTTGTGATGCTGAGGCTTTGGTCAGAGGCTAACAGTTGAAGTATGATTTTAACATGTCTTTCCCTCTAGAAGGGGGGAATAATATTCTCATGTCCAGAAATGGCATGGGGGTATTATTCCACAGTGTTAGACACCTTACACGACATGTTTCGATAAAGCCAAACCATAGTTACCATAACCGTCTAAGATTATAAGGCACTTTAAGAGTATATGGTAGGCTATATCATAGAACAGCTATAAGGACAAGGTTCCGAAAGCTGCAGACAGGCTCAGCTCATGCTAGAGCACCATCTCACATGTTACCAAGCACTCTGCCTCCAGGACTGTCAAGGCCTGCCATAGGAGTGACTGATAGGTACACATGTGTCTATATGTAAGTTAGGTATAGGAATACTACACCTAAGCAAGGGGTGATTACACGACCTTGCCCCAGCTGAATGATCAGCCAGTTGTGTCAAAATGGAAGGCCAGGCCAGGGGTGGCATAATACATGCTGCAGCCCCTGGTAGGCCTAGGGTACACCTATGCCCTGGGTACCTAGGGTACACTGTACAGGGGCCAATAAGGTGATCCTATCCAAATGGGTTATGCACCTAAAGTACATAGTATTAATTTAGAGAGAGAACAGCAGGGCTGTGGGTCTGATTAGCAGGCCCACAGCCACATCTAAGTCGAAAACCAGTAAAGCAAAAGCAAAAAGTGGGGGTGAACATAGAAAGCAGACCCTACTCTCCTACACAACCCCCCCCCAAACTTAGGGACATTAAACTAACCTTGACCAGTTGAGTCCTCATGTTCTAAGTGGAAATATCTGGAGAGTCCATCTGCATTGGCATGGTCAGTCCCAGGTCTATGTTCCACTGTGAAGTCCATCCCCTGTAGGGAAATGGACCACCTAAGAAGTTTGGGATTTTCACCCTTCATCTGATTTAGCCACAAGAGGGGCTTATGGTCTGTCTGAATCTTGAAGTGAGTGCCAAACAAGTATGGCCTCAGCTTCTTCAGGGCCTAAACCACAGCAAAGGCCTCCCTCTCAATAGCTGACCAACGTTTCTCTCTAGGGGTCAGCCTTCTACTTATAAAAGCAATGGGCTGGTCTTGACCATCTACATTCAGTTGTGAAAGAACAGCTCCCACACCCAACTCAGAAGCATCTGTCTGGACAATGAAATCTTTGGAGTAGTCTGGACTTTTCAGAATAGGTGCACTGCACATGGCCTGCTTCAGGTCATCAAATGCTTTTTGACAGCTGACTGTCCACTGAACTTTCTTTGGCATCTTCTTGGAGGTCAAGTCATTAAGTGGTGTCACTATGGACCCATAGTTCTTAACAAACTTTCTGTAGTACCCAGTCAGGCCCAAGAAAGCTCTGACCTGAGTCTGGGTAGTTGGAGGAGCCCAGTCCTTGATGGTCTGGATCTTGCTCTCCAGTGGTTGAACCTGACCCCCACCAACTAGGTGGCCCAGGTATACAACCTTGCTCTGCCCTATCTGGCACTTAGTGGCCTTGATAGTGAGGCCTGCCTTTTGCAGGGCCTCTAAAACATTCCTCAGGTCGACCAGGTGATCCTCCCAGGTGGAGCTAAAGACAGCAATATCATCAAGATAAGCTGCACAATAATCATCCAACCCAGTAAGGACTTGATTCACCAGCCTTTGGAAAGTGGCAGGTGCATTCTTCAAACCAAAGGGCATTACCACAAATTGATAATGCCCTCCTGGGGTCGAGAAAGCAGTTTTGGCCTTTGCACTCTCAGCTAATCTGATTTGCCAGTAGCCTGCTGTTAGGTCAAATGTGCTCAAAAATTTAGCAGCTGCCAGTCTGTCAATGAGCTCATCTGCCCTAGGTATTGGGTGGGCATCTGTCCTAGTGACAGCATTGAGACCTCTGTAATCCACGCAAAACCTCATCTCTCTCTTACCATCTTGGGTGTGAGGTTTTGGCACAAGGACTACAGGACTAGCCCAAGGGCTCTCTGAAGGTTCAATGACTCCCAGCTCCAACATCTTTTGTACCTCAACTTTTATGCAGTCCCTGACATGGTCAGGTTGCCTGTAGATTTTACTCTTCACAGGCAGACTGTCACCAGTGTCCACCTCATGGGTGCACCAGTTTGTCTGACTTGGGGTCAGAGAGAACATATGTCTGTAGGATTGCAGAACCTGTCTGCAGTCCTGTTGTTGATGGACAGTGAGGCTGTCAGAAAAGACCACACCATCAACTGAGCCATCATCAGGGTTCTGAGTCAACGGGTCTGGGAGAGGGTCACTCTCTTCCTCCTGCCCCTCATCTGTAGCCATGAGTAGCCCCATGTCTGCCCTGTCAACATATGCCTTCAATCTGTTGACATGAAGCACCCTGTGGGGGCTTCTGGGAGTCCCAAGGTCCACCAAGTAGGTGACTTCTCCCTTTTTCTCAACAATAGTGTGGGGTCCAGACTATTTGTCTTGGAGTGCTGCTGGGGCCACTGGCTCCAACACCCACACTTTCTGTCCTGGCTGGTAAACAGTCAGTACAGCCTTTTGGTCATGCCAAGCTTTTTGGAGTTCTTGGCTTGCCTCAAGGTTTTTAGAAGCCTTCTTCATATACTCTGCCATCCTGGAGCGGAGACCAAGTACATAATCCACTATGTCTAGTTTGGGTTGTCTGAGAGGTCTCTCCCATCCTTCCTTCACCAAACACAGGGGTCCTCTTACAGGATGCCCAAACAAAAGCTCAAAAGGGCTGTAGCCAACCCCCTTTTGTGGGACCTCTCTGTAAGCAAACAGAAGGCAGGGTAAAAGGATGTCCCATCTTCGCCTAAGCTTGTCTGGTAATCCTTTTATCATTCCCTTTAGGGTCTTGTTGAATCTCTCAACAAGCCCATTGCACTGTGGGTGATAGGGTGTGGTGAACTTATAGTTAACACCACACTCCTTCCACATTGCAGTCAAGTATCCTGACATAAAGTTGGCACCTCTGTCAGAAATGACCTCCTTTGGAAAGCCCACTCTGGAGAATACTCCAAGCAGGGCCCTTGCCACAACAGGAGCTGTTGTGGTCCTCAGGGGAATTGCTTCTGGGTACCTGGTGGCATGGTCCACTATCACCAGTATGAATCTGTGCCCAGATGCTGTTTGTGGGTCCATTGGTCCTACAATATCTATGCCCACTCTTTCAAAGGGGACCCCCACCACAGGTAGTGGTATGAAGGGGGCCTTTGTGGTGCCAGCTGATTTGCCACTGGCTTGGCAGGTGACACAGGAGCGACAAAACTCCTTAGTATCTTCTGACATATGGGGCCAGTGAAAGTGAGGGACAAGCCTGTCCCAAGTCTTGTTCTGGCCTAAATGTCCTGCAAGGGGAATATCATGGGCCAAGGTTAGAAGGAAGCCTCTGAACTTCAGTGGTATGACCAACCTCCTGGATGCACCAGGCTTGGGGTCTCTAGCCTCTGAATACAGTAGCCCTTCATCCCAATACACTCTATGGGTACCTTGAGCATTCCCTGCAGCCTCAGCAGCAGCCAGCTGTCTGAGGGGTTCAAGAGAGGGGCAGTCTAATTGAGCCTGCCTCAGATCTGCCCTGGAAGGTCCCCCTGTCCCAAGAAACTCAACCTGATCAGGTTCAAGTTCTTCTAGGACAGTTCCTTCAGGGGTCTCAGAATCATCCTCCTGGGAGGGCTGATCCACCACCTGAGGCAGGGGGGAAGGCACAGCCTTAACCCTACTGCTCTTTCTCTTGGGTTGTGACTGGTCCATAGTTTCAGGATCCAGCACTTGTTCAGTGTTGCACTTTCTGGCCTGTGACCTGGTCACAGCAAGGACATGTGCATCTATCCCCAGCATTTCTGCATGGGTCCTATACTCCACTTCAGACCAAACTGAAGTTTCAAGATCATTGCCCAGTAAACACTCTACAGGAAGGTCTGAACTAACAACAACTTTCTTGAGGCCAGTTACCCCTCCCCAGGAGAAGTTAACAATAGCCACACTATGGGAGGTAGTGGCATTGCTAGCGTTGGTCACTAGGTAATTCTCACCTAGTATGATCTGTCCAGGGTCCACAAAAGCAGGTGTCACCATTGTGACACTAGCTCCAGTGTCCCTGTAGGCCTGAGCCATTCTTTGGTTGATAAAAGGTGTCTGTCTGTACTTGCCCAGGTTACTGGGGCCTACAGTAGAGGACAAAGCTAAGTCCCCATCACAGATCAGGACAGCCTGAGTAGGTACTCTGACTAGGCCAGAATCCTCCTCAGTTCCCAGGGTTAACCCTACTACACCCTTTTGCTGGGAACCACCACTTACAGCTGGACTAGGGGGTACAGTTGCCTTAGGGGCAATGGTGGCTGGGGGCTTATCCTTTTTGGTGCACTCACTAAACCAATGTGAGTTGGACTTACAATAGTTGCACCATGGTTTCTTTTGGCCATCTTTCTTCTTATCCTTTTTGGAACCACCCTCCCCCTGAGCCTTTTGGGGGCCTGGTGAAGACTTCTGGTCTTTTTGTTTCTGCTCATTACCCTTCTGGTCTGCCTTTTTCTGATCACCGCCCTGGTTCTGGTTTTTCTGCTTAACTCTAGTCCTGACCCATCTATCTGCCTTCTTTCCCAATTCTTGGGGAGAAGTCAGATCAGAATCAATCAGGTGTTGATGCAATAGCTGGTTTTGACAGTTGTTAAGTATTTGCTCTCTCATGATCAAATTATACAATCCTGTATAGTCCTTAACCTTACTTCCCATTAGCCAGCCTTCCAGAGCCTTAGTGGCACAATCTACAAAGTCAGTCCAGTCCTGAGTCTGTGTCTTCTGGGTATCCCTGAACAACAACCTGTATTGTTCAGTGGTTAGGCCAAACCCATCAATCAGAGCACTCTTCAGGACAGTGTAATTATCTGCATCCTCATCACTAACTGTGAGGAGCTTGTCTCTTCCTTTCTCAGAGAAGGAGAGCCACAAGATAGCTGCCCACTGACTTTGGGGTACCTGCTGTACTTTGCAAGCTCTCTCCAAAGCAGTTATCCATTTGTGGATGTCATCCCCACACTTGTAGGGAGGGACAATCTTGCTCAGGTTTCTATTATCATAGTGCCTGTCTCTATCTCTAGGAATGTTGCTGCCACCAGTGGGTTCTAACCCACTTAACTTTTGCTCTCTAGCCAGAGCAAGCTTCTCCTTGGCAAGGGCAAGTTCTTCCCTCTGAATCCTCAGATTAGCCTCCCTCATTCTGGCTGCATGCTCCTTTCTCTCAGGTGAAGTCATTCCCCTGTGAGAGGAAGCATTAGAGATGCTAGAGACATGGGAGTGGATGGATTCCCTTGAAGGGGATCTGTCCCTCCTGCTTCTCTGTGAATGCCTACTTGGGGGTCTGTATGGGGGGACCCCATGCAAACTCCCATGTAAACTTAAGTTAGCCTGGCTAAGTCTCCTTACTTGGCTCTGGCTGTCTACCTCCCCATCTGAAGCCCCATCTGACTCCTCTGTGGTGGGTAGACCCTCCTCTGTGCCTAGGGCACCTGCCTGAGATGCCCTATGAGCATCATACTCCTCTAGGAGTTGTCTTAACTGAAGGAGGGTAGGGTTTGCACCCTGTTTTATTCCTCTGGATGTACACAAGTGTCTCATCTCCTGGAATGTTAAGGTATCATATCTAGAGGGGATCTTTTGCAGACCTGATCCTCCTGAGAGAGCATCTACTTGATCTACTCTCAGAGACATGATCTAGTGAGGGTGTGGTGTGTGCACCTACCTACACTAGTTGTATCTACTAAACCTCTCTAGTAGTTGTAGTCAGGGTGTGTTATTCCCTTCAACCTACAACTACAAAGTCCAGTAGGACTTAAGTATAATAATCTATGTTATATGTACCTAGACAATATCTGTGTGATCTTTCAATTTAGTATCTCAAGATTACAATGGTATTACAACAGCAAGCTCAGATCCCAACCGCTGCTCACCAATGTGAGAAGTTGGCCTGATGTATGATGTCACTAGTTATAGTGTACACCTTATATCAGTCCAAATACCCTTATGGTGATTGGTTGTAAAGTCAACCTTATAGACCAGCTATCCTAGTGGTAGCATGGACAAGAGCAGTCTTAGGCTAAACTCTGAATGGCATGTGAAGCCAGCTGTGATACCATATATAATCCCTTGAATACCAAATGAAAGGACACCACAACAGATATATATATAAAATAAAGTGTATTTATTCTAAGCAAACCCTCAGCACTCTTTATGAGATTAGAGGTAAGTACAACACAGTCTTATTAATGCATACAGTAAGTCACACAGGTAAGTAATACAGTTAGGCCCTAGGGGCCACGCAAACCATATACTAAGTAAGTGGTATAAGAACCACTGTCACGGAAATAGAATAGGCCTAGGCCTAGGGAATTGCTGGGGCTACACTACACTAGCGTTAGTTAGGAAGTGGGAGGCCCACGGGATTCGTGTGCAGAGTGGAAACACTCACGCGTAATGCGTAAAAGTCAATAGCAATAGTACAGTTTTAGAAACGGTAGATTTAGGACACTTCCGGAGTAGCTAGGAAGTTGAGACTTGAAAACTAGACACTAGGATAGTCACTATCCTGATGAGCACCGGAGTACCCAAGTTACCTAGCCCACAGGCTGCGGGTGCATAGGGGTGAAGATGCGTCGTTTTCGTCGTCGACTCCTATGGAAGCCTGAAGAAAGATGCTGACAGGCAGTCAGTGAAGAGTGTCCGGTGGATCCCAAGGCTGGGATCAAGAAGAGAAGAAACCTGCAAGCAGAAGGGACAGAGTCAAGGTCACTAGCCAGTGACCACGTGGAACCAGGAAGGAACCAGGCGATGTCGTGAAGAGTTGCAGGTGAAGGTGAAGCTTGTCGCTGCAGCCAGGAGGACCAGGAAGCGTCGAGGACGACCAGGACCAGGAGGCGAGCTGTCCCACAAAGGCTCTTGCTGTCGGCGGCGTCGAAGTTGGACTAGGACTCACCAAGCCTTGGCAAGCGGAACCCACGAAGAACGAAGGACTTGCTTCTGGTGCAGACCAGGAAGGTCTGGGGTGCTTCTTCTTTGCAGAGAAGCGGGAGCCAGTCTGGAGGAGCCAAACCAGCGCAGAAGATTTCAGGGAGCGTCGTCACAAAGGCCACTAGCCAGTGGGCAAGCAACCGGACAGACGCGGCAAGCAGGAAAATGCTGAAGGGCCCCACGCAGGACTCGTGGAGTGTGGGGGGCTGATCTTCGGTGCAGATGGTGCTTGGGGTTGGGGCTTCTCAATCCCCGGTGCACAACTTCGAGGGTACCTCAGAAGCTGCGCTGTAAGTTACTAGCCACTTTTCCCAGGTAGCCGGTCCCACGTCGCTCGTCGCCTCCACGGATCTCAGCTCTGCTGCAGATGTGGATGAGGGTCGGAGAAGTCTGGAAGTCAAGGCTCTGGTCGGGCTCTGCAGTCGGTTCCTCGTAGAACGGTCGCAAAGCAAAGGGTAGTCTCTTGATGGTGCCTGTTTGCACAGGGTAGCCACTCCTTGGCTACAAGGGAGATTCTTCAGTCTTCTTCTTTCGTCGAATGTCGAAGGTCCAGAGTTTCTGTTCAGTTTTGCCGGTTCAGGATAATCTAAAGTCTTGAGGCCCAACTCCCACTCTTATACTAATCTGGGGGGCTGGGATACCTGCTAGGTCACGCCTTATGGGTGGGACCTGGGAGGGGGTGGTTACACCCACTTCCCTTTGTCCAGTTTCGCGCCAGAGCTGGGGCTGGAGTGCCCCAGCGCCGGTTTGAACTGGACTATGCAAGGAACACCTTGTGTGCCCCAGGCATGTCTCATTCCTTTCAGCCCACCCTGCCCCAATACACTAAAGGCTGTCTGGGGAGGTGCTAGCACCTCCCCAAGCAGGAAACCTATTGTCCAGGCCTCCCTGGCTGGGATCACTCCCAGCTGCAGGAGGTCAGACTTGTGTCGTGGCAGCAGCATCCATTTTGTGATGCTGAGGATTTGGTCAGAGGCTAACAGTTGAAGTATGATTTTAACATGTCTTTCCCTCTAGAAGGGGGAATAATATTCTCATGTCCAGAAATGGCATGGGGGTATTATTCCACAGTGTTAGACACCTTACACGACATGTTTCGATAAAGCCAAACCATAGTTACCATAACCGTCTAAGATTATAAGGCACTTTAAGAGTATATGGTAGGCTATATCATAGAACAGCTATAAGGACAAGGTTCCGAAAGCTGCAGACAGGCTCAGCTCATGCTAGAGCACCATCTCACATGTTACCAAGCACTCTGCCTCCAGGACTGTCAAGGCCTGCCATAGGAGTGACTGATAGGTACACATGTGTCTATATGTAAGTTAGGTATAGGAATACTACACCTAAGCAAGGGGTGATTACACGACCTTGCCCCAGCTGAATGATCAGCCAGTTGTGTCAAAATGGAAGGCAAGGCCAGGGGTGGCATAATACATGCTGCAGCCCCTGGTAGGCCTAGGGTACACCTATGCCCTGGGTACCTAGGGTACACTGTACAGGGGCCAATAAGGTGATCCTATCCAAATGGGTTATGCACCTAAAGTACATAGTATTAATTTAGAGAGAGAACAGCAGGGCTGTGGGTCTGATTAGCAGGCCCACAGCCACATCTAAGTCGAAAACCAGTAAAGCAAAAGCAAAAAGTGGGGGTGAACATAGAAAGCAGACCCTACTCTCCTACAGTTGGTTGATGGCTGTTTCTAATATTTTGACCAGGAACAGGAGCAGGGAGATCGGTCAGTAGTAGTTTAGTTCGCTGGGGTCTGCCAATGGATTCTTTAGCAGGGTGTTGACTTCAGCTTATTTCCAGTTCCCAGGGAAGGTGGCCATGGCAATTGAGGTGCTGAACAAGGTGGTGATTACGTGGCTGATTCTGGCTTCACCTAGGTTGTAGATATTGTGAGGGCAAGGGTCGGTTGGGGCGGCTGATTGGGCTGAGTTCATGATGGAGGTGATGTCCTGTGGGGCAAACTGGTTCCATTCCGTTAGTCGTATGCCTGGAGTGGTAGTGGGCTGGGGTTAGAAGTTCCTGTAGATGTTGACTATCTTGTCTTTTTAGGGTGATCCAGCGGAAAGGGGGGGGGAAACAAATGTACATATCCTCCCTCCGTCACAGATTTGTCAACCGCACTTATTCACACACACACACATTCATTGGTGGGGCCCATAACACCAACACTCACACGTTCTCCCTCTAAATCCGCACGCAGGAGGACGATGTATCCGCTGGACATGTGGGGGTACCTTATTACCTATAGGAGAGGAAAATATATTACAGAATATACATACTTACATCAACGCCTATAGGATCCTAACCTTAACATCAAGGCACTCCACTTGGACCAATTAGTTGGACTGGTTGATGGTGATTTAGAACCGACTAAAACACATTAAAGCTTCAGAATCCTTTTAGTAACCTACTTGAAGAACCACAAACTCATTTCTGTTAATCAATATTTTGTTTAGTCAGTCAAAAGCTTTATTTCGATAAAATTATGTCATAAAAGTATACAGACAAACATAAAATACACAATAAAAGTCAGGACAAGATCCAATAGGAACGAGGGGGTAATACGGAGAATCAATCGACAGACTAGATGAAAAGCATTGTTACATCCCTTTTCCAGTCCCCCTCGACCTAAT
This sequence comes from Triturus cristatus, assembly GCF_964204655.1. NCBI lineage: Eukaryota > Metazoa > Chordata > Amphibia > Caudata > Salamandridae > Triturus > Triturus cristatus. Next base: position 51,110,625 of record NC_140583.1, on the reverse strand, counting down.
ACATGACATCTAAAATCGTATTAAATACAATTACAAAGTTAAACATGTATTAAATTACATTTAAACACGAAAAAGGAGTTATTTCCCCAAAGCATTTTGACACGCGAGTAAAAAAGACACTAAGAAATGTTAAAACAAGGCAAGAAAAAGATATATCACGACAGAGGGCCCAGGAGTTTCAATCTAATCAGCCGGGACCAGGCAAGAAATTTGGCCACCCCACATACAAGCAAAACACTAGTGTCCGATTGGAGAATTCTCAGCACAACACGGTGGTTCACGGTGCCCAATTGTCTACAAACAGGGCTCAGCCATCTTGCCCTGGGAGTTTTATAGAAAGGGCACTCAAACAATAAGTGCGCTACAGTTTCCACCTTCGCTTTACAGCATGGACAACTTGCAGTCGTTTGGTGAGGGGGTTTCCATTTACTTGTACGCTCCCGAATGGGCAGAGTACCAAATCTAAACTGGATATACAGTCTCCTGTCTCTGGGCTTCTGGATTACATCAAAGTAAGACTCCAGCCTCGTCACTGGTTTATGCAAATAAAAAGCCTCAGTTAAACTGCCGGCAACCACAGCTGTATTCTCTTGGGTATCAATCCACATCCAATAAGCCCTTTTTAGATCAGTCTTGCTGAGACGCATTCCAGACTCCCAGACATCTCTTAAGCCCAATGCAGAAAAGGTCTTTTTAATATTACACAACCAAGTGATCCTATGGGACCCAGGCAAACTCATCACTTCTCTGAGACCCACAACATATTTGAAGAGTTCGGGGGTGCGCCACAGGCGAGTCCAGTAAAGCAAGGGGCGTAATCTGGCAAGGTCCCTAACTGAACGCCTGCCCATACCTCTCATAAGGGGTTTTAATGGAGTGCCCATTGGGAGCAAAACCAAATCCCTGAAGAATTTATTTTCCGACATAGAGATTTCCTTAACGTTGTCGAAGCCCCACAATTCGGCCCCATACAGTGCCGAGCTTACAGCTTTCGCAGCGTAAGCCACCAGTGCGGGAGCAACGGGCCTTCTCTGGGATAATCGGTGTTCCTTTCCAATTGCCCCCGCAACTCGCTTGTGGTTGAGAAGCATTTTATCGATGTGGGGTCTCCAACTAAGTTTGTCGGAAATCCTGATTCCAAGGTAATCGAAGATTTTAACAGACTCAAGAGGTGCTCCCTCCAGAGTAAAATTGGTTTTGGAAGATCTAGAGGGGTTAAACGAGAGAAGCTTAGTTTTTGATGTATTTATGGATAGGCCTCTCGTATTACAAAAAAGATTGAACCTATCCAGAAGCTTCTGCAACCCCGCAGGTGTTTTGGAAATGAGCAGGGTATCATCAGCGAAAAGTAGGGCTGGGATCTTGTCTCCCGCCAGGGCCGGGGCATCAGCAGGAAACTCCTGTAAGAAACTTACCACTCCATTCACAAATAAAGAAAATAGAGTGGGAGCCAAAACGCAACCCTGGCGCACCCCTCTTGTAACCCAGATTTTAGCCGTTTTTTGATCCTGTCGACCCCATCTCACTTGGGCATAATTGCCCTCATGAAGGCGAATCAAAAGATCTAGGATAGGTATCGGGATTCCCATTTCCCTCAACACCGACCAAAGGCGGTCCTTTTAGTAACCTACTTGAAGAACCACAAACTCATTTCTGTTAATCAATATTTAGTTTATCTAATTTCTTACTTGCAATTATATAATTAGCATTTCGGTCAATCAAGTATGAAATTTTAATCAATCAACACAAATTGCATGACATTTTATATTGACCTATTCTTGCTATCGGGCTTCTTTTCTAATTCAGTTGGCTCTGCATAACCCAAATTCTTTGGCTTAATCGTCCCAATCGAAAGCAAGCCACGACTCAATAAGTCCAAAAAGTTCTCTCGCTCAGCACGGTACGGCACGGTACGGTCCCAAAGATATCCAAAGGACCAAGCAATCGTGCAAGCGAATCGATCACGCAAGTTCTGGACACTCTCTTTTGGACACGATCTGTCTATGGTGGCCCTCTCAAACGACTAACGACGAATATCCCACGTCTCGCATCTCTCATCCTTCATCTTAACCCCTCCCTATTCTACTACCCGTTTTATAATAAAATTCTGGGTAACATGAAACATTTATTGAACTGGAAAGAAATATGATTGGTCCATTTTGCGAAAATTGTTCTATGGTCCAGTTTTCTCACTGTCTTGGGTTCTCAGAGAACTTGCTTGGTCACATCATCAGTTTATGTCATGCTCATGCAACATTGTTGATTCTTGATTATAGGTGACTATTGTTTTCTCCGGGTAATTTTCACTGACTGAAATCTGGCAGTCCTCCATGTTCCTATCCTTGACCAGGAACACTGTGCTCTGAATTGAGGATGCCTGGAGATCTTCGGAGCCATCTGAGTATGCGCAGAAGACATCGCGCTCACAAGACGGTGGCCACTTCCGAACTCCATTTTGAATGTCATGGCCTGGTAGGCCCGAATGCCAACTTAAGCAAAACAAACACAAAAAGAATAATTAATATGTGGAAATGAAGATTCTAATGTTAAACTCACACTAATCCCTTTATGTATTAGTATTTTCCTAGATTATAGCGACATTTAAAGCAATAATACTTACCAATTCGGCCCTTACAGGAACGCAAACATCACCAAAACAACATAAATCATGCAATATTCCATCACCACACATACTACTGTTAATAGGCGTACCGCAATTAGTTATTAGAGTTATTCTGCCATGCAAATAGCAATGAGTGTCGCATGTAATTTGTGTTTACCAAAAATGCACGTTGTTGGTTAATATAACACAGCACACAGTTAATTCAAATTAATATATAAATTGATTACGTCATTAGTATTTTCATGCAAAATTGAGAAGGTATACAAAAGTTTGCTTTACCTGCTCCATCAATCCCCCCTTTGGTGATTTTTAATATCACCACAAATTCCCTTAAATGTTGATAACATTTTTATGGAAATTAATTCATTTCTCTTAAGTTTTTGTTAGATCACATGATTGTTTCCCCTGTTTCACCCTCTCTTGTTTTCTTATACACATTCTCTTTCCATTCTTCTAGTTCTATATCTTCCATTTCTCTTTCCTTTCTTTCTTTCTCTCTTTTCTTAGCAGCTTCTCTTTTTATATGATTTTGTAATTTTCTTCTTTTGCTATATAAACATCCTAGTCTCAGAATTAATACTAAAAATATCACACATATTACTGGAATTAGAATCTTACCAATGAATGTACTACCTAATTTTATTAAAAAGATTTTAATAGTAGAAAACCCTTTTCCAATCTTCTCCCAAACACTTTCAACCTCAAATGGAACAATCTCCTTGTGCAAGTCAGTTATATTCTTAATATATGTCTTTATATCTTGACTTCCGTCAGGAATATAAGTACAACAATGTTGCACCTTCAGCATTCCACAGACTCCTCCCTCTTTGGCCAGAATAATATCCAGGGCAAGTCGATTTTGCTTCACCATGGCTCGCATGGCAACTAGTTCTGTATTTAATAATAAAAACCCTCCAGCAGTGCTTGTCGATAAGCGATCCACTACTGTAGGCAATTTTCTAATTTTGTGTGCATTCAGAGATATTCCAACGGCTGGTATCAGTGCTCCAAAAATATCCCCAACAATTTCTGACCAACTTTCCCTCCTTCTATGTGTTTCCCCTTCCCACATGAAATATCTTTGGGAAGACCAGGCCTAGGTAACATGTGCCATACCAATGGTCCGGTAATCGATAATAAGCTTTGTTCCCACAGATAAAATATAATCCAGGGAATACCGGATCATTTCCTCCTTTAAATCCCCATCCTCCCATGATTCTATAAGTATCATGGCAATCACTCGCACCTATAAAATAGTTATCATACACAGTTTGATTTCTTCTAATACACAATTTCCCTTTCTGAGGCCAATCTAAAGCCATAGCTGGACTAGTTTCTCCTTTCAAATGTTTTTCTCTTTCAACATCCCAGACTGTCTTTTCTTCCTTTCCCTCAGGTATCTTCCTTTGCATCCTGATTCTCCTTTCTTCTACCATATCTAAAAAAGTATTTTCTTCCTGTGAGATTATTTCTAAATACTGATTCTAAAGTTAATTCTCTAGTTTCTAAGAAAAATTCACCTAAATCTTTACCAGGTTTTACCCTATTTAATTCAGGAACTACGGGTACTTGTGAAAAAATGTTATCTACATCAGAAAAGTAATATTCTAGTTTCCTTGTTTTATAAAACAAACTCGCTAATACACTACATGTTATTCCATATGTCACTGGCAGGTGGTGGTACGTAACTCCCTCAGACACTGATGTAGGTAACTGCATGCAGACGTAGCAGTCTCTCACATCAATGGTTTTTACATATTCATACAAAAATTTTGAGAAGACATTGTTAGAAAAATCAGTTATGGACCTATCCTTATGTAAAGTAAGTTCTATCTATTTCTTTAGTTGGATTAATATCATTAATCTTTTCTACATTAGACTTGTTCTCACTATGATCTTCTATTGTTTCAAACGTCATTTTAAATGAAACTATTAAAGCTAACGCACTCCACAGAAGCATTAGTAATTCTGTACAACAGCAACACACCTTGCACCATCTTCGAAGGAACACACATGTAGATTTTCTACCTTCTGTGTTTGCCATTTCAGAAAATGATCAGTGTCTTTTGACTTAGCCTCGTCCACTCACAACTAGTTGTGTCTAAACCCAAGGCTCTAGGCGCCTACTTGTTTCCTTTCGGATATGTCTCTTATTCTGTAATTTCAAATTTTTCTCTCTTCTGAAACACCTTGGTTTCTTCAATTTGGCATTTGATCGTCTTTCACTTTACTCTCACAGTCTTGGTTCAGAATTTCCTGAACATCCGTCTCTTCTCCGATGTCGGACAAGATAACTCTCAGGATTTCCGAATCTTCGTCTTCCTCAACCACTTCTGGTATAGTCACACCTAGATCCCCTTGGCTGACTGCTTCCTCTTGTACTTCAGGAAGTGCCACGTATGTCCATTCTGGTGACTTTTACTTCTGGGTGGGTTTCGTAGTCCGTTTTTCTTTCTCCAAAGGTGTTTGATCAATGTCTTTTGACTTCCCTTGGCTAGACACCTCATTCACTTGAACAGCTCTAATTGATTTTACTCGTGTTAATCGATATCTTAATCTCTTTACCTTGTTTGGCCAAACTTCCTCCTTTGCTGTCCTTTTCAACTTCCTTCCCTTTTCTCGTCTTTCAATTTTCCATGCTCTTTTCCTCAGGACTCGGCCTTCTTGTACTTCTTCGTCACTGTCCTCAGATTCAGTTCCACCTTGACTCTTACTTTCAGTAGTTTTTCTTTCCACAACTTCGTTTTCCTTATCTAACTCTGTCCCTCCTTGTGTTTCTTCCACGCAATCTTCCTGCTGACTAACTGTCCCTTCTTCTACCTGGATGTGTGGTTTCCCTACACCTCCTCGGGGTTCTTCCGCAACAATCTTTCCCTCTCTCTCTATATCTAGTACCTCACCATCTACTTCGGTGATTTCAGGTGGAATTTCTCTTGTTTTTGCATGTGGAGCTTCTTTATCGAGAATTTCTTTGACAGTCTCTTCACTGTTTTCTTTTACTCCTTCATGTACTTGTACTTGTTTAGTATCCGACTCTGAGCTAGTGTCAGAAATCTCCAATCTCCTTCTTAATGGTAGAGTCTCTCGTGCTATAACTGGACTTGATTCTAACTCCCCCTTTCAGGAGTTGGTCTTGTTCTCGTTTCTTCTGAATCTGACTCAGAACTGGTATCAGATTCTTCACAGTATTCTTCTTCACTGTTATTCGCTGGATTAGGAATCTGCAAAGTTTGACTAGCATGAATCCAATTCTTTACTCCTGCACATTTCACAGCTGTCGTCGTGGTCAAGATTACCTGACGCGGTTTACCCCACCGCGGGACCAGACAATTTCTTCCTCTGTGCACTTTAACTCTCACCCAGTCTCCTGGGCTCAGATCATAAGCTGGCTTCTTTTCAAGAGTGGTTGCATCCGATCCAACCTGATGAAACACAGAATGAACGGAATCAGCCAACCCCTTGCAATAATCCAACACCAAGTCATCAGATATAGGCAATAGTTTGTTGACAGGAATGAAAACATGTCTCATTACCCTCCCCATTACTATTTCATGGGGACTCAATCCAGTATTCCTATCAGGAATAGATCTAATAGTCATGAGCACTAGAGGCAAGACATCAGGCCATTTCAAACCTGTGGCTAAACACATTTTTCTCAATCTATTTTTAATGGTGCCATTCACTTGTTCCACCACACCAGAAGCCTCTGGGCGATAAGCACAATGCAGTTTCTGCTGTACATTCAATGCTTCACAAATCAGTTTCATGATTTCATTATGAAAATACTTTCCTCTATCTGATTCATTCGTGACTGGAAAACCAAATCTGGGAATTAATTCTCTCAATAGTAGTTTTGCTACGGTAATTCCATCACTCCTTCTAGTCGGGTATGCTTCCACCCATCGTGAAAATAGGCAAACTACCACTAGAACATACCTCAGTCTATTGCAGGGGGGCATTTCAATGAAGTCAATCTGCATTCTGGTGAAAGGCCCTCCGTCCCGTCCTATCGTTCCTAGGCTCACCACTGTTTTCCTTCCAGGATTGTATTGCTGACATATAAGGCATCTCTGACACAGGCTCTCAGCTACGAGTCTAAACTTGGCATTATACCATGTCTGTTGAAAAGCCTAATCATAGCATCCCTTCCTACATGTGCTTGTCCATGATACATCCGTGCCATGGTAGAGACCATGGTACCAGGCATGACTGGTCTTCCATCCCGATAAACCCAAACTTGATCTGTCTCCCGGGGTGCACATCCTGATTTTATCCACTGTTTCCTTTCCTCGTCTCCTGCTTCTTCTTGTAACTGCCTCACCTCCTCCCATGTATTCACAGTAGTAAAAAGTAAGGGACATGAATTCATTTCCTTTTCCCTGCCTCGATTAACCAAATTCTGGTTTCGTGCACAATATTGTGCCATGTCATTGGCAAACTCGTTCCCCGCTGATATATAATCATCAGTCTTTGAGTGTGCAGCACATTTTACTACTGCTACTTGCTTAGGCAGCTGTATCGTCTCAAGCAATTTTCCAACCTCTTCAGTATTCCTTATAGGAGTTCCACTCGATGTCAAAAATTCTCTTTGGGACCAAATCTGCCCAAAGTCATGCACCACACCAAATCCGTACTGACTATCGGTAATCACAGTGACTCTCAGATTCTTTCCCAACTTGCACGCTCTTGTTAATGCAAATAGTTCAGCAACCTGGGCTGATTTCACTCCTTTCAGACAAGATGCTTCCAGTACAGCTGCTACAGTACATACGGCGTACGCTGCACTTAAAATCCCTTTGACTGTTCTCAAGCATTACCCATCGACAAACATCACATAGTCACTTTCTTTCAGAGGTACATCTTTTATATCAGGGCGTGGCTTAGTACAAAAAGCAAGCACTTCCAGACAATCATGATCCACATCACCCTGACTTCCACATTCTCAGCATCAGGTAACAATGTTGAAGGGTTCACATTGAGGCATCTCACAAGGCTCACATTTGTTGCACCTAAAATTACCTTCTCATACTTAGTTAGACGACTATGCGTCATAAACTGAGTGCGACTCCTAGTTAAAAGGATTGCCACGTCATGAGGCACAAACACTCTCACTGGATATCCCATCACAATTCCTTCACTCTGTTCCGGGCTCTTAAAGGTATCTACTACAGCTTTCAAACAACCAGGTAATGCCACAGCTACAGGATCTAGTATAGCCAAAAAATATGAAATTGGTCGTCTTAATTTTCCATGTTTCTGTACTAGTACGGAAAGCGCACATACATTTCTTTCGCTGCAATAAAGCTCAAACTCTTTTTCATAGTCAGGCATGCCAAGAGCTGGGGCTTCACACAAACCATCTCTCAATTGTTTAAAAGCCTTTAACTCCGCCTTACTCAATTCAATGGGATCTTTTTCATCACTCTTTGTAAAACGTACCAGAGGTTTTCCAATCAATGAGAAATTACTGATCCAATGACGGCAATACCCAACCATTCCAAGAAACATTCTCACCTCTATTTGAGTCATTGGGGCTCTCATTCCTTTGATTATACTGATCCTATCTGCAGTCACTTTTCTTAGCCCTTTTCGATTTTATGGCCTAAATACTTTTTGACAAAATTGTAACTTTGATGGGGATACTTTAAGTCCTCTACGAGTGAGTGTGGTTGTGTAGAGAGAGAGTCCTGAGGCGGAAAGCCGGGACGGATCTTTTTAAACCTGTTATATTTTATTTGTGCAATGATCTGTTGTGTTACTGTATCTTTTTAAACCTGCTAAACGCCGCTGTGCGTAGCGGAGTGCGGCACCGCTCTGAAGGACTTGGCTAGTGTTAGAGTCTTCTCACCTGTGCCTCCCTTAGCCCCATAGCAGCCGAATAGGCGCTGCCTGGGGAACCGCCATCTTGGATAGGGCGAGCAGACGATTGCTTGGCCCCTCCCCGCCATCACGTTATCAACAGGATTAAAGCAGCTGATAGACACACCCCCGCTGATTACGAGTGAGTGTGGTTGTGTAGAGAGAGAGTCCTGAGGCGGAAAGCCGGGACGGATCTTTTTAAACCTGTTATATTTTATTTGTGCACTGATCTGTTGTGTTACTGTATCTTTTTAAACCTGCTAAACGCCGCTGTGCGTAGCGGAGTGCGGCACCGCTCTGAAGGACTTGGCTAGTGTTAGAGTCTTCTCACCTGTGCCTCCCTTAGCCCCATAGCAGCCGAATAGGCGCTGCCTGGGGACCCGCCATCTTGGATAGGGCGAGCAGACGATTGCTTGGCCTCTCCCCGCCATCACGTTATCAACAGGATTAAAGCAGCTGATAGACACACCCCCGCTGATTACGAGTGAGTGTGGTTGTGTAGAGAGAGAGTCCTGAGGCGGAAAGCCGGGACGGATCTTTTTAAACCTGTTATATTTTATTTGTGCACTGATCTGTTGTGTTACTGTATCTTTTTAAACCTGCTAAACGCCGCTGTGCATAGCGGAGTGCGGCACCGCTCTGAAGGACTTGGCTAGTGTTAGAGTCTTCTCACCTGTGCCTCCCTTAGCCCCATAGCAGCCGAGTAGGCGCTGCCTGGGGACCCGCCATCTTGGATAGGGCGAGCAGACGATTGCTTGGCCCCTCCCCGCCATCACGTTATCAACAGGATAAAATGACGCACTTTCCTGGGGAGCGCAGCGGACGGGCGCAGCGACGGCGCCGGCGGAGCGCCGAAGGTGCGCCAAAGGTAAGCCCGTCTGCGCCCGTCCGTGCCTCGCCCGGGCCCAGGGCTATACACCCTGGTCGTCTTATACAGTATTCCAGGGATACCCTGTTAGGCTTTCGTACTAAAACATCCATCTGTATACCATCGCTTAACATGGAAAACTGGGTAGAACCATGGTGCTGTAATCCATGTAAAAACAGTTGTGATGATACTCTAATAAAGAGCCCCCTAAGCCCCAACAAAACAGAAAACCTACATTGTGGGCTTGTCAATGTCAGGTCCATGGGCAAGCACGCCCAACATATCTTCGATTTAATCCTGGAAAGGGAGCTGGACTGTCTTTTTATGACAGAAACCTGGCTAACCCAAAATAGCAACCCGGATGTGACAACCGCTCTCCCGCAGGGGTACCTCATTGCCAGAGAAGATAGACCCCTTCAGAGGGGCGGAGGAATAGCAATTGTCTATAGGGATTCACTGAGCTGCACGACCTTTCCAATCCCAGGTATCAAAGGTGCGGAAAGCATAGGCTTCGCCCTAAGAGTTCATGATTCCTTTACCTTCTCAGGAGCACTAATATATCGACCTCCGGGAACAGCTACCGATTTTCTGAATAACATAGGAGAAATAGCAGGAGATCTAGCCCTGAAATCTGCTAATTTCACGATTTTAGGAGACACAAATATACACCTTGACTCCTGCTCAAATCATGCCTCCTTAGGTTTTACGGACATAATGAAGGTCCTCGGCCTCAAAATATTTACCACCATGCCCACACACAATGCAGGTCATATCCTTTACTGCATTTGTTCAGACTTGGACACACTGCTCGTAAAACCTCCCCAAGAACTAACCTGGTCCGATCACAGCTATATCCCTTTTGAGCTCCAAGGAATAATGAAACATAAGCCAGGGACGAAGCCTTGCGCCCCCGGGGGTGGGCCTCACTGGAAGAACCTGACAGGAAAACCGGGGTTTCTAACCAAGGCACTAGAAACTAGACCATCAGCAGTAGGGAACCCTGAGAAGGATAGCCAGTCCTTCAGGGAATGGATGGATGCCCTAGCTACGGAAAATGACAAAATGAAACCAAGTGTAAGGCGCAATAAGAAACATAGAACCTCTGCTCCTTGGTTTTCTCAAACCCTAAAGGAAGAACAAAGGAAAGTTAGAGCATTAGAGCGGACCTGGCGCACAAAATATAATACAACTGATCAGTCCAGGTACAAAGTGGCTCGCCGACACTACCATGGGATGATAAAAACAGCCAAAAAGGATTTTTTCACTGATGCCATAACAAATAGTAACAACAAACAAAAAGACATCTTCAATATTGTAAATTCTTACACAAATCCAAAGAACATGCAGAGAGACATTCCCCTCTCCCAAATCCTATGTAACAACATCGCAGATTACTTCCACGAGAAAATACAGACGATCACCAAAGATTTCCCATATCCCCCCTCCTTGAATGAGTCTCAAACAAAAAACAATAACGCGACAAGCAAGTTAGCCTTCTTTCAGGAAGTTAGCCTGGAAGAATCTAAGAGACAAATCCTTAAAATTAAATCTGGCTCTCCCTTCGACCCCTGCCCCCCTCATGCTCTCCACACTTTGGTGGAGATCGTAAATCCCATCATCAATAATATTATCAATTCTTCACTTTCCCAGGGAGTAGTCCCTGAAGAATGGAAGCTAGCAGCAGTAAGACCCCTACAAAAAAAAACATTACCAGACCCCACCATTCTTACTAATCTTCGACCAATTTCACTACTCCCTACTTTCTGTAAACTTACAGAAAAAGAAGTAAATAAACAGCTTACCATTTTTTTAGAGGCAAATAATATCTGGCATCCAAACCAAGCTGGTTTCAGAGCAAAACATTCGACGGAATCAGCTCTAATCTTCTCCTTGGAAACACTTAGAGCAGCACTAGACCAGGGCAAAAAAGCAGTCCTCATACTTTTAGACCTGTCCGCGGCTTTTGATACGGTGTCTCATACCATCTTGATAGACCGATTAGCCGCGGCAGGGACAACTGGTAAGGTACTGAGCTGGCTAAAGAGTTTCCTGACAAACAGACGACAAGTGGTTACCTTGGGCCAATTTAGATCAGCAGAGATTCCATTAAATTCAGGTGTTCCGCAGGGTTCGTGCCTGAGTCCGACACTCTTTAATGTATACATGGCTCCCCTGATCACCCTCATATCATCCTTCGGCATAGCTACCATCTCATATGCAGATGATACACAACTCATCCTAGTGATGGAGGATGAATCCAGCCAATCAGAAGCTAGACTCAAAAACTGTATACAGGCCACTTTCCATTGGATGAGCACAAATCACCATAAATGCAACTCAGGGAAGACTGAGATTTTACCCTTTGGAAAAAACAACTCTTTCAACCCAACTCTATGGTGGCCAGAAGACGCTACAGCTCCCCCTAATACAGCAATTTCAGTCCGTAACCTGGGAATCAAATTTGACCCTTCTCTGAGCTTTAAACAACAAGCAACAGCCATGGCAGGGACCTGCTTCGGCAGGATGTATGACGTTACAACGTACACTTTTACAACGCATGCACTTACAACGCATTTTTTACAACGCATAATCCATTACAACGCACTACACTTACAACGCATGACACTACAACGCATTTTTAAAAACTACCTTTACAACGCATACCATTACAACGCATAATATTAAATTGCATTTAAGGTAAGTATTAGATAGTATAGGGGTAAAAACTACTTTTCTAACTCCAGGGGGTGCAACAGTAGGGTAAGTGTTGGATAGTATAGGGGTAAAAATTACTATTCTAACTCCAGGGGGTGCAACAGTAGGGTAAGTGTTGGATAGTATAGGGGTAAAAATTGCTATTCTAACTCCAGGGGGTGCAACAGTAGGGTAAGTGTTGGATAGTATAGGGGTAAAAATTGCTATTCTAACTCCAGGGGGTGCAACAGTAGGGTAAGTGTTGGATAGTATAGGGGTAAAAATTACTATTCTAACTCCAGGGGGTGCAACAGTAGGGTAAGTGTTGGATAGTATAGGGGTAAAAATTACTATTCTAACTCCAGGGGGTGCAACAGTAGGGTAAGTGTTGGATAGTATAGGGGTAAAAATTGCTATTCTAACTCCAGGGGGTGCAACAGTAGGGTAAGTGTTGGATAGTATAGGGGTAAAAATTGCTATTCTAACTCCAGGGGGTGCAACAGTAGGGTAAGTGTTGGATAGTATAGGGGTAAAGATTACTATTCTAACTCCAGGGGGTGCAACAGTAGGGTAAGTGTTGGATAGTATAGGGGTAAAAATTACTATTCTAACTCCAGGGGGGCAACAGTAGGGTAAGTGTTGGATAGTATAGGGGTAAAAATTACTATTCTAACTCCAGGGGGTGCAACAGTAGGGTAAGTGTTGGATAGTATAGGGGTAAAAATTACTATTCTAACTCCAGGGGGTGCAACAGTAGGGTAAGTGTTGGATAGTATAGGGGTAAAAATTACTATTCTAACTCCAGGGGGTGCAACAGTAGGGTAAGTGTTGGATAGTATAGGGGTAAAAATTACTATTCTAACTCCAGGGGGTGCAACAGTAGGGTAAGTGTTGGATAGTATAGGGGTAACAATTACTATTCTAACTCCAGGGGGTGCAACAGTAGAGTAAGTGTTGGATAGTGTAGGGGTAAAAATTACTATTCTAACTCCAGGGGGTGCAACAGTAGAGTAAGTGTTGGATAGTGTAGTGTAATATTATGCGTTGTAATGGTAGGAGTTGTAATGGAATGCGTTGTAAAGGTAGTTTTTAAAAATGCGTTGTAGTGTCATGCGTTGTAAGTGTAGTGCGTTGTAACGGATTATGTGTTGTAAAAAATGCGTTGTAAGTGTAGTGCGTTGTAACAGTTGCGTTGTAAAGGTTGTTCCCCGCTTCGGCATAATAAAAGGACTCAGGAAATTTTTCGATTTGATCCATTTTGCAGCAAGGAAGATGGTGGCAGTAGCCCTCATTACCTCCCGCATTGACTACTGCAATAGCATATACGCAGGAACAAATAGGACGGTATGCCATAAACTGCAAATGGTACAACATGCAGCGGCCAGATTAGTGTTGGCATGGAAAAGAAGGACCTCAGCTTCAACAGCTATGAGCATTTTGCATTGGCTGCCAATACATAAAAGGGTGCTGTTTAAAATCCTGTTAATCACCTTTAGGGCATTTAACAAAACAGGACCCAAATACATTGAAAATCTGTTCCAACACTACGTCCCCGCACGATGTCTAAGATCCCAAAGTGAGAATCTTCTCACCACCCCCAAGTTTAGACTCAAAACCAAAGGAGGTAAAGCCCTGCCAGTTTTGGGGTCCAAAGCTTGGAACTCTCTGCCGCCCCCACTTCGACAAATCCACGCAGAAATCCCTTTCAGAAGGACCCTTAAAACTTGGATTTATACTTTATCCGACATAAAATGCACAAATATGATATAATACTATAAACCCCGTAACATCACAAGAATCAATTTCATCTGGTTCTTTCAAACTTGAAAGCGCAAAGATGCTCCATGGAGTGCAATCCGCGCTATACAAAACACATTTACATTATATTACATTACATTATCTGCTAAATGATTCAGCAATGCAACAGTATCCACTACGCAGGCTTCTCGAGTTGCCACTAATAGGTCATCGATATATTGGACAAGTACCGAACTTTCGGGCATTTTTAAATCTTCTAGGGACTTCTTCAGAATCTGATTAAATATCGATGGACTTTCTGTATACCCCTGTGGGATTTGGCAGCATGCCAAAGTACGTTCGCCAAACAGGAACGCAAAAATTTGTTGCCTATCAGGGTGCAATGGAATGGAAAAGAAAGCATGACACAAGTCAATGACTGTGTACCATTCTGCATCATGTGGAATCTGATATAGAATCACAGAAGGATTTGGTACGATGGGACAACACGATACAACAATTTTATTCACCTTTCTCAGATCTTGCACTATCCTGAAAGTTCCGTTAGGCTTTTTCAGACCCATAATTGGTGAATTGCATGGACTACTCATTATTTCTCTCAAAATACCTTGTTCAATCATTCTGTCTATTTTAGGAGTAACTCCTGCAATTATTTCGGGTGTCAATTTATACTGGGAAATATTTGGGTAAGTTACTCCTTCCTTTATAGTAATTTTTACAGGGTCTGCATTTCTCATTAGTCCCACATCTTCTCCTGTGAAATCCCATACCTCCGTTTTCACTGCTTTCTTTAATTCCTGATGCAATTCCTCTGGGTCAAATACAGCAAATGCCTCAGTAACCTAAGGTTCAATATTGGCTATAGTACTTTTGTACAATACATCCTCATCAGGAGTCTCAAAGGCTATGCCATCTGGAGTACAGAAAATCGTGCAATTCATCTTACACAGCAAGTCCCTTCCTAACAAATTTACAGGGCTGGTGTCGCACACGACAAAACGGTGCATCTCGGAAAATGTCCCTATTTTAACCTTAACTGGTTCAGTAAGATACGTTTTTATCTGTCTGTTTGAGACTCCAACTACTTGGATTGTGTCAGCCGAGAGAAGAAGATTTTTAACGTCAGCTGATCTAACAGTTGAACGAGTAGCACCAGTATCTACTAGGAAAGTAATGTTTTCGTCATTTATCTTTCCATCCACAAAAGGGCCTGTCCGGTCTACTTCCAGAGTTGTGCCAAGTACGCACTCTTCTTCCTCTCCTCAGCACCGTCAATAACTCTCTTCTGACTCACTCTCATCACGTTGTAGCCAATACTGCGAGACAGCACTAGCGCGGCAGCTTAGTTACCTGTTCTTCGTTGTAGAATCCTGTCTCATTACTGTATCTCTGAGGGTTTACGCTCTGTGGAAAAGGCGGTTTTGGCACCTGACACTGTTGGGCAACAACCTGCTGCTGTCGCTGCGGTTGACAACTCACCTCATTCTGCACCTGTGGATTCAATGATGCATTATCGCCATTAGCACTTGGGGGAAATTTACACTCAGATTTCCAATGCCCTATCTTTCCGGAGTTATGACATGGCCACTTCTTTTTGGCTTCTTCTATACTAATCTGTCCTTTTCCTTTTCCCAATATTGGGTTTTTGTTTCATATTGCCCATGCCATTTGCTTGTTCAATCAGTTGGGCTTCCTGTCTTTCTGCCACTTTTACTTGAGCCCACATGGCTTTTTCTTTTAACTTACGTTGCTTGGCTTCGATCTCATCGCTAAAATACTTTGCATGCCTCAATACTTTGTCTATCTTTTTATTTTGCCAATCCACAGTATACTGTTTAATCATTTCACTTACTTCAGGTCGCAACCCGTATCCAAATCGATATACAAAATGACTTAAATCTTTCTCACTCAAATTTTCATCTCCACTGTATTGTTTAAAAGCCAACAACAATGTCTCATAGTAGGCATGTACAGATCCTTTTACTTCTTGGTGAGTTCTATCAATCTTTACCCAATCAGTTTCTTTTGGAGGTACTTTATTTATCAGAAAGGTAACTAACTGTTCGTATTTTCTCATTACCTCTGGATCGGGGGCACCTGTTTTAGGATCTCTAGGGTATTCCTGAGTAGGCCAATCTATTGTAATTTTACATTCTGCCCATAGATCTGCTGGCACAATTATGTCAAATAGACTATTAAAATCAATCCACAGTACTTTTGATAATTTGACAAACCTGTCTACCTGCCTATACCATTCCACCGGCTTCTCGCTAAGACGGGGGAAGTCATTTGTAAATGATAAAATGTCCTTTCTAGTCCAAGGAACATGCACACAGCCTCCTCCTGGGATCTCCCTCATAGGACACTCAGTTACCACTTTCTCTTTTTCTCTTACTGTAAAAGCTGCAAACGTTTTGTCTGTTATATCGTCTCGTTTCCGAAACCATCTGCTTTTCCATTTATCTACATCACCCCATTTTCTTAGTAAAACAATTAGCTCTTTAATTTGAGTTATTCTTACTGCGGTATTCAAATTCTCAATGTCTTTTTCAGCAAAGTCTACTCTGTATGGTTTCTGTAATGACTTTATTTTCTCAAAATCGATACCCATTTCACTCGCCACTTCTTCCAATTTTTCATGCAAATTTCTCGCCCTCCATTTTATACTTTTACATAGAAACATTAGCTCTTCATCCTGATATGCTTTTAACTTTCCTGTTGGAATAGATCCTACTATTAATTCTTAGTTATTTTTAATTTTGCCACATCTAAAGGTCGAGGTTCGGCATCTTTTTGCTGTTAACTCCTTAACCATTCACTTAGTTCATCAGAAGTGGGACCTACAGGAATTATTTCATCCCTCCCTCGTTCTAGACTCTTTGGTGAACCTGGTACTGATTCTGTTGTCATTAGTGTTTTATCTGTTGGACTCTGATTCACTGTCAAAATTTTAGGAGTACTTAATCCAGAAGTTCCTACCAATTGTCCCCATGGGTTTTCTCCTGAATTCCTTTTTCCCATTTCAGCTTGTTTATTACTGCTGTAAGGGATCGTTAGACAATGCTCACTATCCATTTGCTTATCAAAAACAGGCATCACTGGTCCTATTGTTACAGGAACAGTTACAGCTTCCATATTTTGGTAAATTCCCTAATCTTTTCAGTTAATTCCAGGGTAGTTCTGGCTAATTCAGCTGAGTTTTCAATTGTCATTCTACCGGGCTGTGTATTTTCTGATTCTCTAAAGGGATTATTTCTCCCTACCTCAGGTGGCATTGGCTCAAATTTTATATTTTGTAGTGCCTCTTTTACTGGCGCACTTGGTGTCAACAACATAGAATTTGGTTGGTACGGGGGAGGATTTTTATAAAATATGTCCTCGAGTACATCATCCTCCGACTCATTCACACCATACTTGTAGCCTTCTGATCCTGTATTGTTTCTTTTTTCGGTACACTTTCTACTACTAGTCTCCTCAGCATTTCTCATAGGGAACATCCCATCAGCCATACTCACACTCCGCCATCTCCTCATTCTGTCATCATGATTTTCCTGTCCACACGGTCTACCAAACATGTATTTATACCTTCCGCCACTCCGCTGTCGCTCTCTTTCATACATCTCATTTTCCCATTCTGTCAATCCTTCAAACTGAGTAGGTCTAGGTCTCGGTTCTAATCCCATCATCCTTTCTCTTAAGTTCCTTAATATCGCTAAACTAAATGAACCATGTTCTGGAAACGCTAAAACTCCATCATCTTTTGTATACTTTGCCCAATTATCTAGCCAAATACATGTATGATACCCATATTTCGCAACCATGAAGGATGCGGGCGATTTCGGTGGAGGAAGCAACTGTCCCTCTCTAGTCACAATCGGCTTATCCTTTTTAAATAAATTCTTGATCTTCCCAAACCATGACTTTTGCTCTTTTTCTGGTGAATCGTAATACATCATTTTCTGTATTCTGTATCGCTAGATTCCCTCTACGACTATTCTGTGGTCTTATCCAATCGTAGCGTGACTCACACTAACGCACTAATCAGGAGCGTCTATGTCACTCTTGCAACTCTCCAATCCCAGCGCGACTTACACTAACGCACCAATCAGGAGCATTTACGTCACCTTGTCACTTCTCCACTCCTAGCGCGGCTTACACTAACGCACCAATCCTGTGCGTCTACGTCACTCCACAGCTGGCCAATCCCAGCGCGGTCTTTCTGACGTCAGCTTTTCTCGCTACTCCTGCTTCTGCTGAGCCCTCCTTTACAAAATTTATCGGCAAAATTTCTCTTACGTTCTCTTTCGCTCAAAATCTGTTAGTAACGACATAAAAACACCACCATTGTCCGCTTCGCTAACCAAAGAGATAGTTTTGACCTTTTTCACAAGAATTCCGTATTTCTCGAGAACAGCGCTTACCTCTGCCCTTCCACGGAATTATTCCATTCGCAGATAAAGTAGCACTTCCTCTACTTTACCCTTCTTGCAAGCTTAGAGGAGACCTATTACCTTTCCAGTGATAAGCGTAATCAGAGCTCACAATTGACTCCTGTTCTTAAGACCGAAATTTCACAGGTGGCCTTCGCTATCTATACACCACTTTCACACAGAAAATGTCCCTACCGATAACACACGACGATGTTATCAATTCGAACCCAGACAATGCGTTGTGCGACTCCTATCGTCACTCGTTTTCCCCGTGTAACAACAGGGCAACAAGACAATGCACCGTGCGACTTCACTTGCCACACATTTTCCCCGTGTCCCTACAGGGCATCCAACTTCCTACATCCCAGAAGTTTTCCAAAACAACATAGAACGCAACGCGACTCAACATAGAATGTTAGAACATAAATCAATAATCAATCAAACATCCGCAATCAATAGCCAATAATCAGAAATCAAAAAGCAATAAGCAATAATCACCAAACCAATGCAATAAAACCATCAATCTGCTACCAGAAAAACTGATCCAGCGGAGAGGGGGGGGAAAAGCAAATTTACATATCCTCCCTGCGTCACAATTTCGTCAACTGCACTTATTCACACACACACACATTCATTGGTGGGGCCCACAACGCCAACACTCACACGTTCTCCCTCTAAATCCGCATGCAGGAGGACGATGTATCCGCTGGAGATGTGGGGGGTACCTTATTACCTATAGGAAAGGAACATTTATTACAGAATATACATATTTACATCAACGCCTATAGGATCCTAACCTTAACATCAAGGCACTCCACCACTTGGTTGATGGACCAATTAGTTGGACTGGTTGATGGTGATTTAGAACCAGCTAAAACACATTAAAGCTTCAGAATCCTTTTAGTAACCTACTTGAAGAACCACAAACTCATTTCTGTTAATCAATATTTAGTTTATCTAATTTCTTACTTGCAATTATATATTTAGCATTTTGGTCAATCAAGTTTGAAATATTAATCAATCAACACAAATTGCATGACATTTTATATTGACCTATTCTTGCTATCGGGGTTCTTTTCTAATTCAATTGGCTCTGCATAACCCAAATTCTTTGGCTTAATCGTCCCAATCGAAAGCAGACCACGACTCAATAAGTCCAAAAAGTTCTCTCGCTCAGCACGGTACGGTCCTAAAGATATCCAAAGGACCAAGCAATCGTGCAAGCGAATCGATCACGCAAGTTCTGGACACTCTCTTTTAGACACGATCTGTCTATGGTGGCCCTCTCAAACGACTAACGACGAATATCCCACGTCTCGCATCTCTCATCCCTCATCTTAACCCCTCCCTATTCTACTACCCTTTTTATAATAAAATTCTGGGTAACATGAAACATTTATTGAACTGGAAAGAAATATGATTGGTCCATTTTGCGAAAATTGTTATATGGTCCACTTTTCTCACTGTCTTGGGTTCTCAGAGAACTTGCTTGGTCACATCATCAGTTTATGTCATGCTCATGCAACATTGTTGATTCTTGATTATAGGTGACTATTGTTTTCTCCGGGTAATTTTCACTGACTGAAATCTGGCAGTCCTCCATGTTCCTATCCTTGACCAGGAGCACTGTGCTCTGACTTGAGGATGCCTGGAGATCTTCGGAGCCATCCGAGTCTGCGCAGAAGACATCGCGCTCACAAGACGGTGGCCACTTCCGAACTCCATTTTGAATGTCATGGCTTGGTAGGCCTGAATGCCAACTTAAGCAAAACAAACACAAAAGAATAATTAATATATGGAAATGAAGATTCTAATGTGAAACCCACACTAATCCCTTTATGTATTAGTATTTTCCTAGCTTATAGCGACATTTAAAGCAATAATACTTACCATTCGGCCCTAACAGGAAAGCAAACGTCACCAAAACAACATAAATCATGCAATATCCTATCACCACACATATTACTGTTAATAGGCATACCACAATTATTTATTAGAGTTATTCTGCCATGCAAATAGCAATGAGTCCTGCATGTAATTTGTGTTTACCAAAAATACACGTTGTTGGTTAATATAACACAGCACACAGCTAATTCAAATTAATATATAAATTGATTACGTCATTAGTATTTTCATGCAAAATAGAGAAGGTATACAACATTTTGCTTTACCTGCTCCATCAAGGGGATCATTTTGTTTGTTGCAGCTAAGGAGTTGGAGAATTCTTTGACAATATTGAAGAGTTTTTTGCTGTTTTTGGAGCTTTACTTGATGCTCGCGGGTAAGGCCTTTTTCTTCAATTCTCTCAATTGTTTGTGTCAGAGATTGAGGGCTGTCTTGAAGGCGGTCTTGTCGGTCGTGTCTTTGCTGGTTCTCCATCACTTTTCCCGTTGTTTCCTCATTGTTTCCAGTGTTGTTTAGTGGTTCTGAGATTTTCAGTCTAGCAGTTAGCTTGCCTGGTGGACCTTCTGTGGGTGTTGTTGCCAAGAGCGACGCTATCGGTGCAGTTGGTATTCCAATA
This sequence comes from Triturus cristatus, assembly GCF_964204655.1. NCBI lineage: Eukaryota > Metazoa > Chordata > Amphibia > Caudata > Salamandridae > Triturus > Triturus cristatus. Next base: position 51,089,872 of record NC_140583.1, on the reverse strand, counting down.
GCTGAAGTGTCTGATGTTCTGGGCTAGGTTGTTGGAAGAGATAGGTGGTGTTGAGGGCGTTGATCCATATGTCCCTTGAGACTTTGCTCCAGCTGCGGTGGGGAAAGTTCGGCAGACTGGGAGAGGTCCATAAGCTGGTGATGTTGAAGTGAATAATGGAGTGGTCGGACCAGGTAACTTCCGTGGGTGCATATAGCTGATGCGGTCACTAGTGGTGAAGATGGAATTTATCGTGTGTCCTGCAGTGTGCGTGGGGGTAGTCGACTAGTTGGGTGAGTCTGGTGTTGTTCTTGCTGTTGAGGAGGTTGTTAGTGTTAATGTCATTGTTGGCTGATCGAGATGGAACTTGAGGTCGCAGAGAAGGGGTGCGATGAAGTCAGCGATGAAGTTGAAGTTAATGTTTTCAGCATTAAATGAGAAACAACTGGCACAGAACTAGCAATAACCTTGGGCAATAAAGGAGCAGAAGGGCACATACCAAAGGGTTGCTGCACTGTGAATCATGCCGTCCCTACCAACAGGGCTGCTCCATGGAACAAGCTGGCCAGTTTGGAGAGTAGAAATTTCAGTGTGACCACAGGCCCAGTGCTGTCTCTCTATGGTAGTAGGTGAATTCAAAGAAAGCAAAAACAGAGAAAGCATACTGGAGGAAGCGAAGTCATGCACATTTTTATTAAAGGAAAGTAATTTATAAAATAAAAAAAACTAGAGGAAGCATTTACATGGAAATGCATTTAAATCGAACCAGAAACACAATTTAATCAGAACTACAGTACAGACAGAACAGCGTCATGAGTGATTTGTTGAATGTTAAACAACAGAGCAACAGTTGTTAAAATGTGTCTTGAAGTAGAACTCTGGAGCAATTTATAGTTTAACCGGCACCAAGGTTAAAGTTCACATGCAGCACCTTTCATTTTAGAAGACAGCTGCTGCGTGGCAATGGTGTTTGTTTGTTTGGGTGTCAGTGCTGAAGGAGCACGATTTCCTGAGGAACAAACTGAGGGTTTCAACTTTTCACATGGAGAACAGAAGAAGGGATAGCTGTATTGCACAGGTCTTGTTTTGTTATGTTTCCAGAGACTCGGTTGTATTTTAGTAACAGGTAGGAGTTCATTTGAACGGTTTAAAGGTGCAGTTTCAAACAAAATGCTTGGGCTTGAAGAATATCGGGTTTGCTGTATGTTTCAATGTTGTGTGGGATTAAGAGTAGCTTTTTGTTTATTTCCTTGTGCTTTCTGGATTGTTTGGAAACATCTTCTCCAGCAACATTGAGATAAACGGCGTAGAGCTGATTTGTGTCACAAATGGTGAACTTTACCTTTAGTGTGACAGATGGAGCTAGCAGAAGTCTTGTGATGCTGCGCCCTCTGCTGCCTTCCAATTAGAATTGCAGCTGGTCTGAAGAAAGATCAACATTCTTAACTGCTTGCTGCCTCACAAAAGTGGAGAATAGTTTGAGAGGGACTCAAAATAGCCTTTTTCAAGAAAAAAGACATTCTTCCAAAAGGTTTTGTTAAAACAACAAACAAACAAGCCAGTGTTAAATCCAGAATTCAACAAAAAAGTTTCCATTGCATTGTAACCATACCAATGTAGTTTGAGGAAACCGTGATGGAGCAGGGTTTTTGTGAAAACCTGCTCTAATTGAACCCTCAGTAACATTTATTAACAGTGTGCGGTGAAAACTAATGTGGAAAAGAGCCTAACATGAGGGAAAATGCTATTGCGCTAGCCTGTACTAAAAGCACCGGAGTAGGCCGCAAGTGCTTCTTGACAAATGAAAAATAAAAGGACTAATGCTGCTTTTGTGCACCTTATTAACGTTTGCTAGGAAAATAATATTAATTCGGGTTGCGCATGGATAGATGCAGCACTGGGTGGGTGCGTAATGGAAAGCGTTAAAAGTGATTAATAATGCCTGTGTTTGTTTTCCATAGAATCATGGTTTTCTGTTCTGCAGGGAACTTCTGGGTTAATGGAAAATAAGAAATAAATATGAAAAATAATTCTGAACAAGAAGGGTAAGGTGGAAGACAAGTGTCCTTCACAAGTCCTGTGTGCCTGCCAAGAGTTTTCATGAAGAAACAATTTTTTCATCAAGTGAAGAAACATTTCCTCTGAATGCGGCAGAAGTGGTCAAATGTGATACAAAATTTGCTACATGACGGGAATGAAGGAAATGAATACTATGACAGTGGCTGGAATTTGTATTTCTTAGGATGGGTGTCCCTTCCTGCACAAAATTAATCAGCCCTGCCACGCAGGCACCATGGCACAAGGGTGCCTGTGTTGGCGCACTGCAGCCCATATTGCGCCAGCGCAGGGGAAAAGGACAGGAATGCACGGTATCTTATAGATATGGCGCATTCCCGCCCTTTTGTTTTGATATAGGGCAGCGCAGCCAGATTCTTCACGACGCTGCCCTGCGCCAAAATCTTGTAAATGAGGCCTTTGTATTTTTAGCTACCCCTTTAACCACACCACCACGCTTACTCACCACACCCCCATTGTGCACATCACAGTTACCTACTTTTTTTAATGTACTTCGACCGCTGCATGTAAAGGATTTAATAACACCATTACAGTTAATATGTAAGACACAACACACAATAAAAATCCCACAACAATTTCTAAAAAAAGGAAATATTTTTTATCTTTGATAACGACACCAAAACCATCGGAACCCAATGTGGGGAACCAGAGATATGAATTTTTAAAGAATGACCAGGACAAAGTCAACATGTGAGGCAAACCGTGATGGAGCCCTTCTCGGATTCTCCATGCGGGCGACCATGGTGAAAATTTCACATTTGCCCTTAGAAACTTTTCTAGATCTTTTTCAACCAGGGACCTTTGATGCTCTCCACCAGTCTAGATTCGGTTAGGGTTCGCTGGCTTGTCTTTCCGCAAGCTCTCGGTCAAAACCTGGAAGTCGGACCTCTGGAGCTCTTCAGCAGGACGAACCTGGAATCTGGACCGGGTCACAGTTGAAGGTGGCCAGCTTAGCCCTCGCCGTCAAGTTGGTCCCCCTATGGAATGTTTTCCAAAAAGTTTCACAAACTTTCTGAAACTTCTGGCGGTCCTTCCAGAACATCTCCTAGTGGGTTCCAAGTGACCAAAACACAAATCCAAGGGTCAGGAATCTCCTAGATGGTCCTTGGCAGGGTTGGACTTCAATTCCCACAATATACTTGGCCGGCCCCTTTAAACTCCACTGGATGCACTCCAAGAGGAGGACACTGGAAAAGTGTCAGTTAAGCTCTGTTAACCTGCAACTGCACGGAGTCCTGTCCTTACTCCTTTTGAAGCAAGGCAAAGTCCCCAGAGCTGTAGCCCCAGATAGTGCAGCAGGCGTAGTCTTCACCAGGCAAGTCCTTGGATGCAGATCAGGATTCCAGTAGGACAATCTTCCTTCTTCTTGTTGTTTCAGGCAGCAGAACTGAGGTGCTCTGCACCTTTCACATTTCTATCCAGTGGTCTCTGGAGACAAACCTGTCCAAAGAGGTGCAGGACAACACCCTAAAGCATGACAACGTTCTCCAAAGTATGGCATAGTCTTGTCCCAGAAAGCACTATTCTCCCAAAATCCATCATGACTGAAATTCCAGCAGAGCAGCAAGAGCTAACTAAACGAAACTCGGAGTATGGCTTATTTCCATGAACTCCCCCCACTCACATCTGTGAATTCCTTTCTTAAGCCTCCCATCTGGCAGGGAGAGGGGGTGGCCTGGCTGATAGACTTGCTTGACCTGTTCTTCATTTGAAACAGATGCTTTATGGCCCAGCCCCCTGCTCTGGCATTCCTGTTCCCCACAGAGCTCCCTCCACCAGATAGTCTCTGCCTGGCCAGGCCACTTATCACCCAATCAAGCCAGCTTGGCTAATCCCCTCAGGGCTGACCAATCAGGGAAGAGCGCTAGAGGATGGATTTGGGCTTACAAAACAGAAAGTCTTATATCTTCTTTTCTGTATAAGATATGATAAATTCAACATTTCAAATTGCTGGATTTATCAATACCATTTTGCTCAGTCCTTGAATGCTATTTTCATACTTTTCTAGCGGTAGTTATGTGTCCATAAAGTATTGCCATGTTAGCCTATAAGGCCAACTATCTTCAATATGGGAAAATGAAACGTGCAATTTCTTCCTCACCAGGGGTTTTTAAACCTCTTTTATAAAGCCCCTGCTCATAATTATAAGACTCCCACCTTTGGAACACCTACGGGAGACCTGGGGGGTTCCTAATATGCAAAATCGATTTTGGTTATCACTTCACAGTACCCACAGCACCAAAGTCGAGTTTGCAGTGAATCTACTTTCAAAAGCAGTGCTGCAACACAGGTGTGCTTTAAAAATGACGTCAGGCTCTCAGCAGTGCACACATGCAAGTGCAACAAAGGCTGCTGGCCTCTAAACTGTGATGCCCTACTATATACTACCGATTTATAGGTAGCTTTCATCTCCTTTTCCTATTATCTACCAATGACTTATAGGGTAGATCATGCCAAGTATAAGTGCATCTCAAAGTATGTGTTTGTGTTTAACATAGCATTGGCCCTGGGCCTGACTAGGAGAGCTGAGAGCACAGTCATAGTCAGTTACCACCAGAGTCAGTCAGCGCAAAAAATGGGGGGAACAGGCCAAAAAGAGTGACTTTATAACAGACTTCAAGGTAGAATGGGCATATCTCTTAAATCTAATGCCGAAAATCCAGTTTTTTGTATAAAGATGGTTGAGTATGTGTGTGTGTTAGGAAATTACTATGATATTGAATGCTTCTTAGATAAATTGTAAAGCGGTTATGGGAAGAACTGGGAAAAGTTAAAGGTTTCACAGACAACAGTGTTTGAAAAACGCTAATCCAGTAAGACATAAACTTAGACATGTTCCTATGTGGTCCAGGTTAGAGTTATCTAGAATGTTAAGTGAGATACTTGATGCTGATATTATAAAACCTGTTGACGCATAAGAACGGGTCTCTCCCATTGTTCTAGTAAAAAATAAAACATGTGATTTGAGGCTATGTGTTGATTTAAGATCTGTGAACAAACAAATTGTGGTTGACTGTCATCCATTACCATGCATACAAAACGTACTAGCTAAATTTCATGGTTGTACGGTGCTCTTGACATTACATTAGAAATGCCATTTGGTTTGGCCTCTGCATCCTCTGTGTTCTAGAAATTGAATGCAGAGCTTATATGCGGCATCAAGGGGTGGTGGCCTTTCAGGACGATATTCTGGTGTACGCGGATTCTTTTACCAAACACAATCAAATTTTAGACACTTTATAGGCATTCTCAAGGGGAATTACTTTACAACTCGAAAAATGTAAGTTCTTGTCCCACAAAGTAAAGTATAAGGGGCGCAAAATTTCACAAAATGGCATATCACCTAAATATCATCTGAAGTCCATTAGAGAAGTACCAACACCTTTCGGACAAAGATACACTTAGGTCACTCCAAGGTCTTTGTGATGTTTTATTCTCACTTTGTAGAGACTTGTTCATTAGTAGCGGCTCATTTAAGACTCCTATTAAAAAAAGGAGTTTCGTTTATAAGGGGGCAGGAACATGGCATTACATTTCAAAATATCAAGAGTGCTATTATTAATGCTACTCTACTGTCTCCTCTTTATAATTTTAACAAAAGCATCATAGCAGTTGATGCCAGTGCATCTTGTGCAGCAGCTGTTTTCACACAACTCAAAGATAAGAAAGAGGTCACCATGGCTTTTGCTACTAGGTTATTGTCACACGCTGTGCTGAATTATTCCACTATTGAAACGGAAGCCATAGTATGCACATGAGTATTTCCATAATTATGGGTGGGGAAAGTTCTTTACGATCAGGTATGATCCTAAAGCTTCGATTTCCTTGTTGAAAAGAAACGGAACTAGAAAGGGTTCATCTAGGTTGATTAAATTGTTGTCTAAACTATATGAATACAACTGTAATGTAACCTATATTACTGGAGCAGATTATCAAGGTTACCAATTCAAGGTAAACAGAATTGACTGTTGGAAGACAAGGAAGGATGTGTAGTTGCATTAGTAAGTGACATGGCTTCTCCTATTCAACATGACATTAGCAAAGATGAGTGGGGTAGAATTACCCAAGAGGGTGTAAATTTGTGTAAAGCCCACAATTTTATTGCCTTATGGTGGCCAAATGAAAATCTTCAAATTCCGAACTGAGATTTTTCTGGAAAGTCAAAAGGGAGTTCTTTTCTGATGGGAATCTAGCTTTAAAAGTGTCTTGTTTTGTTCCACCGAAAGCAATACACATGATACTTATGTCATTGGCACATGACGGACACATTGGTGAATCAGGTACAAAAAGAAAATTAAGGGAACTTTATTGGTGGCCTTTCATGGATGATCAGATTTCATATTTTGTTAAAAATTGTGTACAATGTGCAAATTTTGATAAGGTACTTAAGAAGACTAATTCAGAAATTAACTTTCATGAATTTCCATTGACACCTTGGAAAGAACTTGTCATAGATATGTTGGGGCCTTATAAATGCCAGTCTTTTGGAAAACACTATGCCCTCATTATCACTGACTATTTTTCCAAGTGTTCAGAATTGAAGTGAATTTGTAGTTCTGATACCGCTGTGTTATTGAATTTTTGAGTGATTGTTTTAGACGGGTGGGTATTCCAACTTCCATAATGTCTGACAATGGACACAATTTACTTCGCAAATGTGGGATTGTGCATTAAGGATACGCTGACTAATCACCCACTATGAATGGATTGGTTCAGAGGCTTAATAAAGTGGTTGTAGAGGGTGTTCATTAAGTTCTTAAAGTGGGACATAATGTAAAAAAAGAAATTGCTTATTGAATATGGGCTTATCACCATACCCTTACTTCAACTTGCTGATAGCACCAACTTGCATATCAGTCTCAAGGAGCACTGGAATCAACAGTCACCCATAGGTTTAGACACTCATTCGTAATTTCATTACGCTTTTCTTACAAAAGATCCTTTTACTCTTGTTTCTCGCAAACAATTTTTTTAATGAAAAGCTCAATATTAACTTGACTTGATCTGCGTGAATGTTTAGCAGCATTCAATTCCATAGGCATGCGCAGGCAAACATATTAGGATAATCTAGACTCAGAAACCCAATGAATTTAGGGTTACAGACCCTACATCAAAGGGTACACTGTAAGAAACAACATTTTGAAACTATACATCAGTGAATTATTTCATGTTCACCATAGGAAAGCAAAACTAAACAAATCAACATGGTCAGCTTTTCGACTATGTGAAATAGTTTAATGTGCATCAAGTTTCCTTTGTACATACATAATGATGTGAGTTTTGTCACCATTCACACAGTAAGCCACTAGATTTCGTGCCGATGTTAATCACTGCATTGAACCGCAATACATACATAACTCTCTAGCAATCTGTACATACACCAAAAGTTACCACATGCGCCCCAACTACATGATGAAGTCCAAACCCCATTAATACTCCACCAACTCTATGTTTCTCCTCGCATGCACCTAACCAAACCCCCATGTTACTCAAAGACCACCGAAGAGCCAAGACTAACATTCCAAACCACCTAATCGGCTCGCATTTTTATATATAAAACTCGACATTGGTATCACGACTTCCGGCAAAAACACCTTTTGAAAAACGTGACAGAACATTTTTCCAATATAAAAACACAAAATCTCACATCTCTCATTCATCCCATTGAGATGTACTTTGTGCAGACGATTACTGTCTTCAGTAATTTCTTGATATCAATGGTTGGATAACATTCACAATTTCTAAAATCTATTCCTGAAAATGTGTTATTGCGCATAAAACATCTGCTCTCTACTTGCCCAATATGAACTGATTTCTTTGATAGGTTTAATAAAGTGGCTGTGGAAGATGTTCAGTTGGCTCTTAAAGCGGGACATAATGCAAAAAAGATATATAGCCAATTTAAATGGCCTTTTCACTATATCCCACACAACACCACTGGATTCACTCCAATTGAACTTGAAAACGGGAGGAAATCTTGTACTGTGCTTAGGTCAGAATGGCTTATTAGTCATTTAAAACCTCTACGACCTGACGATACTCAGAATCGTGTACAGTGCTCTTATCAAGGTGGCACTGGGATTATAATTAGGATTATTTTTGGAAATACGATGCTAGTAATACTGCTCCTCTCGAGACGGATATTTATTTACACAGACGACGGCCATATCTTTGGAATATATTCTCACCTTCACACATGCCCTGACGAAGCTCAATTTGAACGAAACGCGTTGGCTGAGACTATACTATGGTTGGACAATTAAAATAAAGATTTTTTCTATTTCAAACAATTGACCACTGGGTGTGATATATAAATAAGCAAATTGGTGGTGCACCGCTCCGATCTTTTCTTCAGACTTCATTGATCTGCTTGGCAGTTTGCATCTATTAGCGGCGGATGCAGGGGTGTTCATGTGCACACCATCATTAACTATACTTTCAAACTACATATTATGGGAACAAAGTAAGGAGGTGCAGCCGTTGGAGTCCGCCGTTAACCCTCCTTTCTCTAAAATTTAAATCCATATTCTTCAATGCGCATTTCTGTTTGCAAACATGAATATCCATGCTGTTTTATCTCCAGGTAGCGTAATCCGCTCTTTCAGCTAGCAAGCGGCAAAATCTGCCCTGTAACAAAATTAGCTGAAAACCAGCCCTGGCAAAGAGGTCGGCGGCCTCGCCCCCTCCCCTCCCCCCCTGGGGGAGGTGGGGGGGGGCAGCCGAGCACTTTGCCAGGGCCGGTTGTGGTTCCCAGTCCGGCCCTACTGGCAGGGCGGGTCAGTGTTATGGGAATGGAGCCACCCATAAATCGTCAAATCACTATCTCCATCTCTCCTGAAAAGAGGCACACCAACACCTACTGAAAGTAGTTTCAAGCGCTTTATTCCACACAAAGGTAAGCGCACAGGTAATGCATTATCCCAACGCGTTTCAGCCCTGCTGAGCCTTGATCACAGTAAAAAGTTTCTCGCTTTCAAATTACCTGGTGATATATGCGGTCATATTGCCTCATGGAGTGCGCAATTAGAAACAGGAGTGTCAATTCATTAGCAGAGAGCAGCATAATTATATCATAAACAAGCATTGAAAATGCAATAGGTCTTGCACTTTTTGAGTTAGACCTATTGGCATTGTAAATGGCAATGTTTTATATGTATGGAGTGTATGTATGTGGTGTGAAGTGGAATTTTGTGGGTTGGATTGGATTAGTTGTGGAATTGTGTGGCATGGAATTGTGTGGAGTGGAGTGGATTTGTGTTGTGGAATTTTCTTGCATGGTGTGCTGTGGAATTATGTGTATAGCGTTTATGTGGAACTGAGTTTACAGGAGTTATGTGGAGTGGGTTTGTATGTAATGGAGTATAAATATGTTGAATGGTATTTTATGTTTTGGAGTGGTATAGTGGAAGATTATTATGTGGTGTGCTGATGAATTTGTGCAGGAAGGAACATACATAAATAGAATAGTAAGACCATACGTAACAGGGGCAGTCGGCAGGGAGGGACGATATGAAAACCTGTAATCTGAAAGAGACATCTATCTGCAGATTCCTTACCTTTGTACTTCCAGGTGTCAGGCTGGATCCGGAAGATTTTTCTGAGCTGTAACCCTGCACGCTGGTAGGTGGCGTCGGTCGACTCCAAGTGACGTCATCAGCATCATGTTCATCGTCATTGTGACGTGCGTGTAGTCAATATAACCGCCACTCCGGCGCACTGACATCAGTTCTTTTTTTTCCGTGCCATCCAGTGTCGATCCGTTGTAGAGAGCTACCCCTGTCATTTTTTGACAGACTTTTTTCAACCTTTTTGTCGACTTTGTTGGTGTGTTTAGGAGTCATGTTGAGCAAGAAGGCTTCAGGGTTCAAGCGGTGTTGCGCCTGTCAGCGCACAATGTCGGTCACGGATCCCAGTTTGGTTTGTCTTTGGTACCTGGAGCGCGAACACGACTCCAAGTCGTGCTTTGACTGCTGGACCATGGCACTGAAGGCTTTCAGGGAGTAGTCCCTAAAGCTTCTCACGGCCCTGCATCCAGCACCATGGGGGACACCTCATCGGTCTCGATCCCGGTCTCAGTTGAGAGGAAGGTACGAGAACCACTCCGGTGAATTGAAGTCCTCTTTGTAGATGTCGTCAAAGTCAGGTAAGAGGCACCACAAAAAACACAAGAAGTTGAGGTGTGCTTCGACTTCGCCCTGCCCGTCTCGTGACATGGTGGAGGATCCTTGCTATTCAACGCCCCGCTACGCGGAGCGGGTGCCTGCGTCGGCTCCACGTTTCTCTCCCTATCTGGGTCCGGGAGGAACCCCGCCCAACTGAAGGAGTTTTATGATGCCATGTGCACAATATTTGGGCGGCCTGACCCTGCCGGCGTGCCTTCGGGCCCCGGAGGCTCAAAGGATGGAGGAGCCCCTATGGTTCCCATACGGATTGGACCCGGGTCTGGAACAACGCCAGTCGCACCTCCACAATGACCTTCCCTGGTGTCTCCCTGGCACTGAGGTGCCCTGCGTCGCCAGCGCCCACTGGTATTGCCTCCTCAATCTTAATTCCAGATGACACAGAGCCGGTTGGGCATCCTCCGACGCCGAAACCAGCGCCGACGGAGCCGAACAGCTCCATGCCATTCACCCTGCCCTATCCTGAAGGGTTAGGGATGGAGAAAGAGGATTAGTATGGGGAGCAGGTGTGAGAAGTTGGCCTGGTATATGCTGTCCACTAGTTATAGTGGGCACCTTGTACCAGTCCAAACAACCCCTTATTGATGATAGGTTAAAGAAAACCTTTATTGAAAGCTATCCTAGTGGGAGCTATGGAGAGCAGCCTTCAGGCTAAGTCTGTAATCTCTTGAGTGGCTAAATGAAAGGAGACCACACCGGGTATATATATAAAATATATGTATTTATTACTAAACACATCCTACTAGTCTCTTTATGAGGCTAGAGGTAAAAGCACATATGTTACACTTCAAATATCACAGTAAATTAGCACAATCTATGTTAGGCCCTAGGGGCGAACCAAACCATATATTAAGAAAGTGGTATAAGAACCACGACTTGACTAGACACAAGGCCTAGAACCTGTAGAAACACTGGGACCCCAAGGTAGTGACACAGGGGAACAACAAAATGGATGGTAGAGGCACTCCGTAAGATATAGTTCGTATTAGAAACAATATTTTACTCGTTTAACTGTCCTTTTAAATAGCGTGCTGTGGAGTAGATTCCAACAGTCATGGAATCCAAACAATTCAAACCTCCAATACTAGGACCAGTGGGGCCCTGGTCTCCACGCACAGTTGCGTTCAGGTAAATACCTTGACAAAATTCTCAAAAACTGTATTCTACTTATGCAGACTCGATCCAAAATTGTAGTGAATGAAAAAATATGTCGAATCAATATATCAATGATTGTAGCAATTTATTCATTGCGAAAATATTAGTTAATTGGATCATCATTCATTTCTTCATACAAATCCAAATTCCAATCTTTCAAAAAAATCCACTTTTTTAAATGCCCAATGCATTTTGAGCCAACCGGCTCTTCGTCGGGGGCTAAGTATCTAAAAAATAAATCAACATTACATATTTTCAGAATGAACGTCACAATGATGGTTAAACGTCAGTTTGCAAATACATGATCAAATTCCACAATCATTGATATATTGATTCGACATATTTTTTCATTCACTACAATTTTGGATCGAGTCTGCATAAGTAGAATACAGTTTTTGAGAATTTTGTCAAGGTATTTACCTGAACGCAACTGTGCGTAGTGACACAGGGGACCCACGAGGGACGTGTGCAGTGTGAGAACACAGACGAGTGCTCCCATTAGCTTCTATGGAGAAGGTCGCGGTTAGAATTTTAAAGTTTAAGGACACTTAGGAGTGGACTAGGAACAAACCCTTTTGGACTTAGATGGTCCTGGGGGCAACACCCACGGGAGCACTGGAGTACTCGTGTTACCTCACCCAGGGAAGCCAGGTGCATAGGTGTCAAATGGTGTCAGGTCGTGTCGTCATTTTCAATGGCAGCTTGCTGAAAAGTGCTGCTGCCGGGAAGATGAAAAGTGTCCGAAGAGATCCAAGCCTGGACCGAAGATGTGAAGCCCCAGAAAGCAGAGGGGACAGAGTCTGGGTCACTTGCCAGTGACCAGGGGCACAATAGACAAATTCCCACAGATGTCGGGTGTTTCAGGTGCCAGGAGGGGAAGCTTGACTCTTCAGCCACGAGGACCAGGAAGCATCGAGGACAACCAGGAGCTGGATTCGAGCTGTCCCCTGAAGGATGTCGAGTGCTGCAGCATCAATCCCCGGATTGGACACAACAAGCCTTGGCAACAGCAACCCACGCAGGAAGAGGAAAGATGCTTCAGTGCGGACCAGCAAGGTCATTGGGACTCCACAAGCGATGGAGAGTCAGGGAACGTCTGGAGCAACCAGGAAAGCCCAATAAAAGTAAGAGTTGCCTTCAGAGGGACCCACCAGTTGACAGGTCAGGGATCGCAAAGGAGCCTCGAGCGAACACACAAAGGGCGGCCTCACGGAACACTCGTGGAGAGTAGGCCACCAATCTTCGGAGAAAAAGGTGCTCGGGGTCTGGGCTACAAGTAACCCAATGCACAGCCTCAATGGACGTCGAGAAGCTGATGCACTTGAAAATGTGCACGGTGTCCAGGTGTTCCGGTTCCACCGTACCCACGAGGGCTACGGGTCTCAGCTTTGCTGGGGACTCGAGTCAGCCTCTGGGAAGTCTGGAAACTCACCTCCTGTGTTGCAAAGTCTTCGGCATCCGGCGGGAGCTTCGGAGATGCAGACCAGACAGATGCGTCTTTGGTGCCTGACAAGCAGGGGAGTAACTCCTTTACTCCAAGGGAGATTCTTCAGTCGTCTAGTCGTGGAGATCGTCGAAGTTCTGGGATTTCTGTAGCAGAGTTTCGTCCAGGTGTAATCTAAAGTCCTGTATTCAGGGGTTCCTTCTTTATATTTGAACACTGAGTATGAAGTTCCTATCAAAAGATGAGAATTGAAAAGTGCTAACTGTATGGTTGAAACCAATGGACGATAGGAGAGTGATCTCCTTATTGGAAAAAGACCCTCACACACCTGACAAGTAGGTGTCTTGCTTCATCATCGGGTCTGCTCCTACTCGGGCCGGCGCTGCAATGCCCGATCAGGCACCCGTAATGGGGCCTACTTCTCGGAGATCTTCTTTCCAGAGCCGATAGGTGAAGTGCAAGTGAGGGTCCTAGTGTAGGTGCAAGTGAAGGTGTTAAGTGCGTTAAAATAGAGAAAAATAGTCCAATCAAAAAATATTTTAATGAGTATGGCTACTTCCCTAGTTAAAATGAATATAACGCGTATCGTCACCTAATGTTGTGTAGTGATACGCTTAAAAAGAGGTCGACATGTTTCTTGCCTATTTATCAAGGTTGATGGCAATTCCTCAGGACCTAGTAATGTACTACCTCCACATTTTTTGGTGGTGGTCACCCAACGCATACAGTGAAGAAGCGGCCACCTTTACAGCACCCTAAAAAATGTGTGGGGGTGGTTGGTACCTTGGTATCAACAAGGGTTAGCAATTCTTAACCCTCGTTCAATCCGTGCTGGGCCATAATGGTACCGGTCGCCGCCAACACTGAAATCTAGTGTCGGTTTCAGTGGGGTTTTCACCCTTCATCTGTTTTAGCCATAAGAGGGGCTTATGGTCTGTCTGAACAATGAAGTGAGTACCAAACAAGTATGGCCTCAACTTCTTCAGAGCTCAAACCACAGCAAAGGCAATGGAATCACGATGGATCCATAACCTTTTACAAATCTTCTGTAGTACTCAGTCAGGCCCAAGAAAGCTATGACCTAAGTGTGAGTAGTTGGAGCAACCCAGTCCATGATGGTCTGGATTTTGCTCTGCAATGGTTGAACCTGGCCTCCACCTACAAGGTGGCCCAGGTACACAACCTGACTCTACCCTATCTGGCACTTAGTAACTTTGATAGTTAGGCCTGCTTTTTGCAGGGCCTCCAAAACATTCCTTAGGTGGACCAGGTGATCCTCCCAGGTGGAGATAATGACAGCAATACCATCTAGATATGCTGCACTATAGTCTTCCAGGCCTTTTATTCACCAACCTTTGGAAAGTGGCAGGTGCATTCTTCAAACCAAAGAGCATCACCACAAATTGATAATGCCCACTAGGGGTAGAAAATGCTTTCTTTGGCTTTGCATCATCATCTAGTCTGATCTGCCAGTAGCCAGCTGTCATGTGAATTGTGCTCAGAAACTTGCTGAGGCCAAAGTATCTACCAGCTCATCTGCCCTTGGGATGGGATGGGATGGGCATCAGTCCTAGTGACTGCATTGTGACCCCTGTAGTCCACACAAAACCTAATTTCTCTCTTTCCATCTTTGGTGTGAGGTTTAGGCACAAGGACTACTGGACTAGCCCAAGGGCTATCTGAGGGTTCAATGACTCCCAAATCCAACATCATTTGGACTTCTGTCCTAATACAGTCCCTGACATTATCAGGTTGCCTGTAAATCTTATTTTTAACAGGCAGACTGTCCCCAGTGTCCACTTCATGAGTGCACCAGGTAGTCTGACTTGGAGTCAGAGAGAACATATGTCTGAACTGGCTGAGAACTTTTCTGCAGTCAGTTTTCTGCTGGACAGTGAGGCTCCCTGCCAAGGCTACACCATCTACTGATCCATCATCAGGGTTCTGAGAGAGCAGGTCAGGGAGTGGGTCACTTTCTTCCTCCTGTCCCTCATCAGTAGCCATGAGCAAGCCCATGTCTGCCCTGTCAACATATGGTTTCAGACGGTTGACATGGAGTACTCTATGGGGACTCCTGGGAGTTCCAAGGTCTACCAAGTAGGTAACCTCTCCCTTCTCTTCAACAATTGTATGGGGGCCACTCCATTTATCTTGGAGGGCTGCTAGGGCCACAGGCTCCAACACCCACACGTTCTGCCCTGGCTGGTAAACAGTCAGCACAGCCTTTTGGTTATGCCAGGCCTTTTGCAATTCCTGGCTAGCCTCAAGGTTTTTTGCTGCCTTTTTCATATACTCAGCCATCCTGGAGCGGAGACCAAGTACATAGTCCACTGTGTGCTGTTTAGGGGGTTTGAGAGGTAACTCCCATCCCTCCTTCACCAGACACAAAGGACCCCTAACAGGATGGCCAAACAAAAGTTCAAAAGGGCTGTAACCAACCCCCTTTTGAGGCACCTCCCTGTAGGCAAATAAAAGCAAGGGTAAAAGGATGTCCCATCTGCGCCTAAGCTTTTCTGGGAGACCTTTCATCATGCCCTTTAAGGTTTTGTTGAACCTTTCAACTAAACCATTGCATTGTGGGTGATAGGGTGTGGTGAATTTATAATTCACTCCACACTCCTTCCACATTGCAGTCAAGTAAATAGACATGAAGTTTGCACCCCTGTCTGATACTACCTCCTTAGGAAAACCCACCCTTGAGAATACTCCCAAGAGGGCCCTTGCCACCACAGGTGCTGTTGTGGTCCTAAGTGGAATGGCTTCTGGGTATCTAGTGGCATGGTCCACCACCACCAGGATAAATCTGTGCCCAGATGCTGATTGAGGATCCATGGGACCAAGTATATCAATTCCCACCCTCTCAAAGGGAATGCCCACCACAGGTAGTGATATTAGGGGGGCCTTTGTGATTCCACCTGCCTCCCCACTGGCTTGACAGGTTACACAGGAGCGACAAAACTCCTTGGTGTCTTCAGACATGTGGGGCCAATGAAAGTGAGGAACAATTCTGTCCCAAGTCTTGTTTTGGCCCAGGTGTTCTGCTAGGGGAATATCATGGGCTAGTGTCAATAGGAAGCTCCTAAACTTCAGAGGTATTACCAAGCTCCTGGAAGCACCAGGCTTGGGGTCTCTACTCTCTGAATATAGGAGTCCATCATCCCAATACATTTTATGGGTGCCAATAGCATTCCCAGCAGCCTTATCAGCAGCTTGCTTTCTGAGGGTTTCAAGAGAAGGGCAGCTTTGCTGCTCCTGGCTCAGATCTGCCCTGGAAAGGCCCCCTGTCCCCAAGAACTCAACCAGATCAGGCTCAAGCTCCTCTGGGACAGTTCCTTACTGCTCCTCCTTTCGGGAGGCACCTGGTTCATTCTTCCAGGATCCAGGGCCTGTTCAGTGTTTGACATTTTGGCCTGTGACCTGGTCACAGCAAATACATGTGCAGGGATCCCTAGCATTTCTGCATGTGTCCTGAGCTCCACTTCTGCCCAAGCTGAAGTTTCTAGATCATTGCCAAGCAAGCAATCAGCAGGGAGGTCTGCACTTACCACAACTTTCTTGAGGCCAGTTACCCCTCCCTAGGAGAAATTAACAACTGCCAAAGAATGGTCTGCCCTAACATTGCTAGCATTGGTCACTTGGTACTTTTCACCAAGTATAATCTGCCCAGGATCCACAAAATCTTTTGTCGCCATTGTGACACTTGCTCCTGTGTCCCTGAATGCCAAAGCCTCTTTTCCATTAATCAAAGGTTGCTGTTTTACCCAAGTTACTGTTACTCACAAAGGAGGACATGCCCATGCCTCCATCACAGATCAGGACAGCCTGAGTTGGAACTCTGACTAGGCCAGAGTCCATCTCAGAACCCTGGGTTAACCCTACTACACCCTTATGCTGAGTACCACCAATTGTAGCTGCACTAGGGGGAACAGTTGCCTTAGGGGCAATGGTGGCTGTTGAGTCTTTGGACTTTGTACAGTCACTAGTCCAATGGGTTTTCTGTTTACAGATTTTACACCATGGTTTTTTTTGGCCTTTACCTTTGTTAGATTGGGACTCCCCCCCCCCAGATGATTTTTGGGGACCTTGAGAAGACTTCTGGTCTTTACCCTTTTCCCCATCCTTGTCAGAGTTCTTTGAATCTTGCTTCTTTGAGTCACCACCTTGGTTCTGAACCTTCTGCCTCACCATGGTTCTGACCCATTTGTCTGCCTTCTTTCCCAATTCTTGGGGAGCAGTCAGATCAGAGTCTACCAGGTACTGATGCAACAGCTGTTTTTGACAATTATTAAGGATCTGCTCTCTCATAATCAAGCTGTACAATCCTTTGAAATCGCACACCTTACTGTCAAGTAACCAGCCCTCCAGAGCCTTAGTAGCACAATCTACAAAGTCCACCCAGTCTTGATTCTGTTCCTTTTGTGTATCTCTGAACTTTAACCTATATTGTTCAGTAGTTAGGCCAAAACCTTCAATCAGTGCACTCTTCAAGCTTTGGTAATCATCAGCATCCTCTTCTCTTACAGTGAGGAGCTTATCTCTACCTTTGTCTACAAAGGAGAGCCACACGATTGCTGCCCACTGCTCCTGGGGGACCCTCTGTACTTTACAGGCCCTTTCCAGTACAGTAATCCATTTGTGGATGTCATCCCCACTCTGTTAGGGAGGGACAATCTTGTTTGGGTTTCTATGGTCATGAGACCTCTCCCTAACAATAGAGATGTTGCTGCCACCATGGGACTCTAGTCCCAATTTTCTTCTAGCTTTCTGAAGCTCTAGGGACTCCCTTTCTAAGGATATCTGCTCTCTTCTGATCCTATGCTGAGCTTCCTCATACTTGAGCAGTCTCTTTTTCCTCTCATGAGAGGATTCCCTCCTATGAGAGGAAACAGAGGTCCCTATGGAGGTGTCAGAATGGTTAGACTCATGAGAAGGAGATCTGGACCTTCAAGGTACACTCCCAACTCTTCCAGGTGGAGTAAAAAGAGGGCCATTATGGCCATCTTCCTCATCTTCTGGTGGAGTTGCATTGTCCAGGTTAAGATCATTATCATCTTCCTGGCCAGCTTCAGATGTTAGGTCAAGGGTATCTTCACCTCTAGACCCTTCCTCATCTGCTGCCCCACCCACTCTGCCTACCCCTTCAGACCCCGAAGGCCTTCTGAGATCATCCAACAGCAGTACCTCGATGAGGCGTTGGGTGTTTGCACTTTTCCCTGTCTTCAATCTCCTACTACTACACAATGCTCTCAATTTCAAGAACGGGAGTTTGTCATACTTGGATGGTAGAAGCCCACTGGCTTCTGGCAGGGACTCACTGGTTCCTGGCCTTGAAGACATCACTATGCACTACCTACTCTAGTGTGGCCTACAAAACTCTCTTGAGTTGTAAAAAGGGTGTGCTAAGCCCTTGACGCAACTCTAAGTTCAGTAGAACTTACTGTAATTTAAGCTTTATTTATATGTACCCCATGTACCTTTAGTGGTTTTCAGTTAGTCACTCACTTGGGATTATCTGGTAAAACAATGGCAAGCTTGAATCCCAACCGCTGAACACCAATGTGAGAAGTTGGCCTGGTATATGCTGTCCACTAGTTATAGTGGGCACCTTGTACCAGTCCAAACAACCCCTTATTGATGATAGGTTAAAGACAACCTTTATTGAAAACTATCCTAGTGGTATCTATGGAGAGCAGCCTTCAGGTTAAGTCTTGAAGGAATGTAAAGCATCTTGTTTTACCAGTCTATAATCTCTTGAGTGGCTAAATGAAAGGAGACCACGCCAGGTATATATATAAAATATATGTAAAACAATCAACACTGAGATGTCAACATTCTCACTCAATGGACATTAATTAGTGCAATGAGTCTTCTGTTTTCATTTCTTTTAGAAGTTTTATTCTTTGTTCTTGTGTAGTCAGACAAAATTTAGAAGAAATGCCAACACGTTTTTCGCGCACACTGCGCTTCTTCAGGGCTGTCACACAAACAAAAATGTATACATTTAAAATCATAATTATACTTATTGCAATATAAATCTGACTTCAACACTTCAAAAATATTTATATAACTATGTATATCAAATGCCCAATGGTATCTCCTAAAGCATATACATAATGAGCCTATTTGACAATATGTAATTCCAAAACAATCTTGTTAACAAAATACAATTTTTTTTTAACTTTCTTACATTCAGCTACTTATGAAACCGTTTCTAAAAGGGCAGCAAGAATCCCTGTACCACAAATTACTTTATACCACTTTTACTTTCTATTTGTTGTATCTTTATTTTTCTTATTGTTTTGTCTACTTTTCTCATTGTCTAAAATTAAAATTAAAACATTCTAACTGTTTATGGGGCAAGATTTCTTCATTTAATTACCTTTTCACATTTCTTGACACAAATTCTGTAGAAGTTATTTCAACAGAAGACTCATTGTACTAGTTAATGTCCATTGAGTGAGAATGTTGACATCTCAGTGTTGATTGTTTTAGATATAATAAAAATACTGGTAGAGACCAGTATCTGAGATATTTTGGCACCGGGCAAGAAACTTGTAACCCATATCATTTAGCATAAAATATGTGTATTTATTCCTAAACACACCCTACTAGTCTCTTTATGAGGCTAGAGGTAAAAGCACATATGTTATACTTCAAATATCACAGTAAATTAGCACAATATACGTTAGGCCCTAGGGGCGAACCAAACCATATATTAAGAAAGTGGTATAAGAACCACAACTTGACTGGACACAAGGCCTAGAGCCTGTAAAATCGCTGGGACCCTGAGGAACCACCCAAGGTAGTGACACAGGGGACGTGTGCAATGTGAGAACACAGCTACAAGCTCCCATTAGCTTCTATGGGGAAAGTCGCGTTTATAATTTTAAAGTTTAAGGACACTTACGAGTGGACTAGGAACAAACCCTTTTGGACTTAGATGGTTCTAGGGCCAACACCCACGGGAGCACCGGAGTACTCCCTCACCCAGGGAAGCTGGGTGCATAGGTGTCAAATGGTGTCGGGTCGCGTTGTTGTTTTCAATGGCAGCTTGCTGAAAAGTGCTACTGCCGGGAAGATTGAGAAGTTTCCAAAGAGATCCAAGCCTGGATCGAAGATGTGAAGAACCTGAAAGCAGAAGGGACAGAGTCTGGGTCACTTGCCAGTGACCTGGGGCATGATAGACGAATGCCCACCGATGTTGGGTGCTTCAGGTGCGAGGAGGGGAAGCTTGACTCTTCAGCCACGAGGACCAGGAGGCGTCGAGGACAACCAGGAGCTGGATTTGAGCTGTACCACGAAGGATGTTGAGTGGTGCAGCGTCGGTGCCCGCATTGGACACAACAAGCCTTGGCAACAGCGTCCCATGCAGGAAGAGGAAAGATGCTTCAGTGCGGACCAGCAAGGTCATGGGGACTCCCCAAGCAATGGAGAGTCAGGGCATATTTGGAGCTACCAGGGAAGCCCAATTAAAGTAAGAGTTGCCTTCACAGGGACCCACCAGTCGACGGACCAGGGATCACAAAGGAGCCTCGAGCGAACACACAAAGGGCGGCCTCACAGAACACTCGTGGAGTGTAGGCCAGCAATCTTTAGTGAAAAAGGTGATCGGGGTCTGAGCTACAAGAAACCCAATGCACAGCCTCAAAGGACGTTGAGAAGCTGATGCACTTGCAAATGTGCTCGGAGTCCAGGAGTTCTGGTTCCACGGTACCCATGAGGGCTACGGGTCTCAGCTTTGCTGGGGACTCGGGTCAGCCTCTGGGAATTCTGGAAACCAACCTCCTGTGTTGCAAAGTCTTCGGCGTCTGGCGGGAGCTTCGGAGATGCAGAACGGACAGATGCGTCTTTGGTGTTTGCCAAGCAGGGGAGTAACTCTTTTACTCCAAGGGAGATTCTTCAGTCATCTAGTCGTGTAGATTGTCGAAGTTCCGGGATTTCTGTAGCAGAGTTTCGTTCAGGTGTAATCTAAAGTCCTGTAGTCACGGGTTCCTTCTTTATACCCAAGAAAGGGGTTGGACTAACTCTGTGGACCCACCTATGGGAGGGTTTGGGAAGAGGGGTGGCTACACCCATTTCCTTTGTCCAGTTTCGTGCCAGAGCAGGGGCTGGTAGCCCCTGCAACCGGTTTGAACTGGAATATGAACAGGGACACCAAATGTGCCCCCAGTGCAGGACTTCAAAGCACTCTTGGAGTGCACCCACCCAGCCCCAATCCACTAAGGCACAGCTTTCCAAACTTTTCATGTTGGTGACACACTTTTTGGAGATGCATCATTTTGGGACACAGTAAGGTACTGTAGCGAGAGTACATAGCGAGCCCGAACAACCTAAGGGGGGGTTAGGGTGAGTTCTCCTTCCGGAAGAAAATTTTGAAATAAAAGTGGGCAAGTGGTGCATTTTCAAGCAAATTTTCAGATAGCAGGAAGGTTACTAAAGCAATTGTGAATCTGTTCTAACAAAGACAGTGACTGGCAAAACTGGGTGTAAGGTTAGGTTTGTGCCTGAAGCAAGAATATAATCATGCACACATTGACACATGCCCCAGTGATTTATGGCACAAAGAGGGCTGGTTCACGCACTGGAAACCCTTTCAACCATGCACAAAGTCCACCTGTTGGTGAGCGAGCCCGAACCACCCAAGAGCGGTTCGGGGGGGGGGGGGGGTTCTCCCCCCGGAGAACATTTTGAAATAAAAGTGGGCAAGTGGTGCATTTTCAAGAAAATTTGAGAACACAGCAAAGTTAATAAAACACACATTGACACATGCCCCAGGGATTTAGGGAACAAAAAGGGCGGGTGCACGCACTGCCAACCCTTCCAACCATGCACAAAGTCCGCCTGCTGCCTTGCTGAATATGAGTTATACAAAAGTCCGTTCAGGAAGGGGAAATTGTGAGTGGTAAAACAATCATGCAACTTATCAGCTGGTCTCTGCGCATTGAACTCAGATGAGACCGCCCTCCGTTTCTAAGTGCTGGAATATACAGGCAATATAGTTACCAATGTTTTGGAAGTATGGAAGGGTGACTCAATCTTGCTGTAATTCTGCCTGATGTTCTCAGTCACAGAAAGACACTGCACCAAGAATGTCCTGAAAACCTGACTTCACCCCATTTCCTAGTGAGATTTCTCAGTGAAGCAGGATAAAATGCTATGAATTTTCCTGATTAACCATGGACCATTCTCTTGTGGGAAACCTGTAACAATGTCCAGTGAGTGACAGTAACACGACTAAACAGCATTATGTACAGTTGAATACCACATTCTTCATAAGTCATAGCGCTTCTTTCCAATAAAAATTCTTATTATAATTATAATAGTTCCTTCCAGTATGCAGGACCCCCACACAATACCAGCAAGGGCCTACAATAGAAGATACATTGAATGGTTCATTGCATGAGAAAAAGAGAAATGTACGAACAATCGACTAATATCTCCTTAAAGGTCTGTGCAAGTTTTCTTATTTTAAAATGGGAGGAACAATGTTAAACTATTAATGGGTCACAATGAAATCATAAAAACTGAATTCCATCCCCTGGCGATGCTCGCAAACAAAAAAAAACTCACCCTAGTGACCTGGCTGTCAACCGAAGCCGTCACTTAAGAATACTCCAGAAAACATAGATACCAAACAGAGGGGTATTACAAGACAGCCCCACAAGCTCTACCCCTGACATCCTCATCCAAATCCAAGAGGAAAAATGCTTCTTTGCTACACAGCTTAAGACCAAAGGATTGACATCACCCAAGCAGGCAAATAACATAAAATGCATTCTGAACATGAACATACGCTAGTAATGCACTTACAGGAGAAGGAAAGTACTCTATGAACCCAAGCTGTTAAGCGTTATTCCTTCTAAAAGCACCAACATGGCGAAAGTTACAAAAAAGGTCACACATTTGTGGGGGAGGGGGCGGGGCTAGAGCAAAAAAAAACTGTGCCCCTCTCTCTCTCTCTCTCTCTCTCTCTCCCTCTCTCTGTCTCTGTCTCCCTCTGTCTCACTCTGTCTGTCTGTCTCCCCCCCCCTCTCTCTCTCTCTCTCTCTCTCTAACTGTCTCCCTCCCTCTTTCTCCCTCTCCCTCCCTCTGTCTCCCTCTGTCTGTCTACCTCCCTCTGTCTCCCTCTATCTGTCTCGCTCCCTCTGTCTCCCTCCCTCTGTCGCCCTACTCCCTCTGTCTGTCTCCCTCTGTCTGTCTCCCTCCCTCTGTCTGTCTTCTGTCTGTCGCCATCTGTCTCCCTCTCTTTGCTTCCCTCTGTTACTGTTCCTCTGTCTCCCTCCCTCTGTCTCGGTCCCTCTGTCTCCCTCCCTCTGTCTCCCTCACTCTTTCCCTCTCTCTGTCCCCCTCTGTCTATCTCCCTCTGCCTGTCTCCCTCTGTCTCTCTCCCTCTGTCTCTCTCCCTCTGTCTCCCTCTCTGTCTCCCCCTCTCTGTCTCCTTCTCTCTGTCTCCCTCTCTCTGTCTCCCTCCCTCTCCCTCCCTCCATCTGTCTCCCTCCCTCTGTCGCCCTCCTCCCTCTGTCTGTCTCCCTCTGTCTGTCTCCCTTCCTCTGTCTGTCTCCCTCTGTCTGTCACCATCTGTCTCCCTCTGTCTCCCTCCCTCCCTCTGTCTCCCTCCCTCTCTCTCTCCCTCTCTCTCTCCCTCTGTCTGTCTCCCTCTTCCTGTCTCCCTCTGTCTCTCTCCCTCTGTCTCCCTCTCTGTCTCTCCTCTCTGTCTCCCCTTCTCTGTCTCCCTCTCTCTGTCTCCCTCGCTCTCTGTCTCCCTCGCTCTCTGTCTCCCTCTGTCTCTCTCCCTCTCCCTATGTCTCCCTCTCTGTCTCCCTCTCTGTCTCCCTTTCCCTCCATGTCTCCCTCTCTCTCTGTCTCCCTCTCTCTCCCTCCCTCTGTATCCCTCCCTCTGTATCCCTCCATCTCCTTCCCTCTGTCTCCCCCTGACACCCTCCCTCTGTCTCCCTCCCTCTGTCTCTCACTCTCTGTCTCCCTCTGTGTCCCTCTTTCTCTGTCTCCCTCCCTCTCCCTCCCTCTTACACCCTCTGTCTCCCTCTCTCTGTCACCCTCTGTCTCCCTCTCTCTCTCTCTCTCTCTCTCTCTCTCTCTCTCTCTGTCTCCCTCCATCTCCCTCTCCCTCTCTCTGCCTCTCTGTCTGTCTCAGTTTCTGCCTCTATCTGTCTGTCCCTGTCCCTGCCTCTATCTGTCTGTTCCTGTCTCTGTCTCCCTCTCCGTCTTTCTGTCTCTGTCTGTCTCTGCCTCTATCTGTCTGCCCCTATCTGTCTCTGTCTGTCCCTGTCTCTGTCGGTCTCTATCTCTTTCTGTTTCTGTCTCCCTCTCTCTCTCTCTCTCTCTCCCCCTCTCTCTCTGTCTCTCTCTGTCTCCCTCTGTCTCACTCACTCCCTCTGTCTCCCTCCATCTGTCTCCCTTTCTCTCTGTCTCCCACGGTTTCCTTCTCTCTCTGTCTCCCTCCCTCTGTCTGTCTCCGTCTGTCTCCCTCTGTCTGTCTCCCTCCCTCTGTTTCCCTCTGTCTCCCTCCCTCCCTCTGTCTGTCTCCTTCTGTCTGTCACCCTCTGCCTCCCCCTCTGTCTCTGTCCCTCTGTCTCCGTCCCTCTGTCTCCCTCCCTCTGTCTCCCTCTCTCTGTCTCCCTCTCTCTGTCTGTCTCATTCTGTCTCTCTCTGTTTCCTCCCTCTTTCTCCCTCCCTCTGTTTCCCTCCCTCTGTCTCCCTCCCTCTGTTGCCCACCTCCCTCTGTCCGTCTCCCTCCCTCTGTCGCCCTCCTCCCTCTGTCTGTCTCCCTCTGTCTGTCACCCTCTCTCTGTCACCCTCTGCTGGGGACAGGTGACAGAGGGTTACAGACAGAGGGAGACAGAGGGAGGAAGACAGAGGGTGGGAGACAGAGGGAGGGAGACAGAGGGAGGGAGACAGAGAGCTGTCTCCCTCCCTCTGTCTCCCTCCCACTGTCTTCCTCCCTCTGTCTCCTTCTGTCTGTAACCCTCTGTCACCTCTCCCCAGCTTCCTGGGCACACACACAGCCGCACTTGAGCACTTCACAGGTCTTTAAAAGACCATTTACTTGTTAATGAGGCTTTGTTGTGAATCGCCCAGCCCCCATAGAGCAGAGTGTCTAGGAATGCCTCTTAATTAGCAGCAGTTATGTGCTAAGTGCCCGCGACACACCCACCATTTGCAGGCAACACAGTACTGTGTCGGGACACACAGTTTGGAAAGCTCTGCACTAAGGCCTGTCTGGGAGGTGGTAATGTGAGAAGGTGGCCTGATAAATGCTGTCCACTAGTTCTAGTGAGCATCTTGTATCAGTCCAAACAACCCCTTATGGTGAAAGACAAACTTTATTGAAAGCTATCCTAGTGGTAGCTATGGAGAGCAGCCTTCAGGCTAAGTCTTGAAGGAATGTAAAGCAGCTTGTTTTACCAGTCTATAATCTCTTGAATGATCAAATAAAAGGACAACCACACCAGGTATATATTCAAAATATATGTATTTAGGTTAAAACACACCCCTCTAGTCTCTTTATGAGACTGGAGTTCGAAGTACTTTGTTTACAAGTTAGCAATTATCAGTAATAGCACAAATACACGTTTGGGCCCTAGGGGCGTACCAAACCATATACCAAAAAAGTGGTATAAGAACCACGACTGGAATAGACACAAGGCCTAGAGCCTGTAGAATCGCTGGGATCCCAAGGAACCACCCAAGGTAGTGACACAGGGGACCCACGGGGACTGTATGCAGTGTGTAAACACAACCGCGGGTTCCCGTTAGCTTCTATCGGCAATGTTGCGGTTGGAATTTTAAAAATTAGAGACACTTAGAATCGAGTCAGGACCAAACCCTTTTGGACTTAAGAAGTTCTAGGGCTAGCACCCACAAGAGCACTGGAGTACTCGAGTTACCTCACCCAGGGAAGCCGGGTGCATAGGTATCTTTTGGTGTCGGGTCGCGTCGTCGATTGAAATGGGAGCCTGCAAAGAACTGCTGCTGCCGTGAAGAGGAGAAGTGTCCGAAGAGATCCAAGCCTGGAAGGCAGGAACCTGAAAGCAGAGGGGACAGAGTCTGGGTCACTAGCCAGTGACCAAGGGCAGGATGGACCAATGCCCACAGATGTCGGGTGCTTCTGGTGAGTTGATGAGTATCTTGACTCTTCAGCCACGAGGTCCAGGAGGTATCAATGAAGTCCACGAGCCGGATTCGAGCTGTCCCACAAAGTCTGTCGAGTGCTGCGGTGTCGGCGACCAGAATGGGCCCAACAAGCCTTGGCAACGGCAAGTCACTGGAATTCAGAGAAAGGACTGCGGTGCAGACCAGCAAGGTCTGAGGGACTCATCCAGTGAGGGTAAGTCAGGGCACGTCTAGAGCAACCAGGAAAGCCCAAGCAGAAGAGGAGTTGCCTTCGTGGGGACCTGCTTGCCAACGGTCTAGTGATCGCGAAGGAACCTCGAGCGGTCACACTTGAAACTGGCCCATGGGTCACTCGTGGAGTGGAGGCCAGCAATCTTCGGTGCAGAAGGTGCTCAAGGCTGGGGCTACTCGGAGCCTAAAGCACAACTTCGAGGAGGACCAGGAAGATAGTGTTGCTGCAAAAGTTCACGGTGTCCAGGGGTCATGGTTCCACGTCACCCACAAAAGTCACAGGCCTCAGTTTTGCTGTGGACTCAGGGTAGCCTCGGCGAAGTCTGGAAATCTACCTCTGGTGATGCAAAGACTTCGGCGTCCGGCAGGAGCTTCAGCGATGCAGACCGGTCAGTTGCTTCTTTGGTGCCTGCCAAGCAGGGGAGTCACTCCTTGACCCCAAGGGAGATTTCTTCCGTCTTCTAGTCATGATTGAAAGTCGAAGGTCCAGGATATATGTTGCAGAGTTTCGTCTAGGGTAATCTAAAGTCCTAGGGACTCAGTTCCTATGCTTATACTAATTCTAGGGGTTGGACTAACTCTAAGGTCCCACCTATGGGAGGACCTGGGGTGGGGGTGATTACACCCCTTCCCCTTTGTCCAGTTTCGTGCCAGAGCAGGGGCTGAGTGCCCCTGCAACCGGTTTGACCTGGGCTGTGCATAGGGACACCTTGTGTGCCCCAGGCAGTGTCTCAAAAGCATTCTCTGAATGCACCCACCCTTCCCCAATACACATCTGCCTGTCTGGGGAGGTGGTTACACCTTCCTGTGACAGGAAACCTATTGTCCAGGCCTCCCCTGCCTGAGTCTCCCTCAGCAGCAGGAGGCCAGACCCGTGTCTGTGGCAGTGGCATCCATTTTGTGATGCCAGGGCTTTGGAAAGTTTGAACCGGGTAGACCAGTGTGAACATGTCTTGCCTTCTAGAACGGTGGAATGCAATCCTCACTGCCAGGACTGGCGGGGGGTAGTATTCCAAGATGTTTGACACCAAACACGACATGGTTTGATGCAGCCATTTCAAAGTTAGCATTTACCGCGAGGTTATAATGCACTTAAGAGTATATGGTATGGCTGTATCACAGAACAGCCATAAGGAAGTATTTCCGAAAGCTGCAGAAGGGCTCAGCTCATGCTTGGGCACCCTCTCACACAAAACCAAGCACTCTGCCTTCAGGATTGTCAAGGCCTACCATAGGAGTGACTTATAGGTTTATATGTGTCTGTATATATAGGTGGATATAGGTAACTTATCCCACTGTAAGGGCAGACCTGTGATGTCATTTTGGAGTGCTTCCCAGGGGTGGCATAATACATGCTTCAGCCCCTGGTAGGCCTCTAAGGTACCTATGCCCTAGGTACATAGTATACCATATACTAGGGGCTTATAAGGCACTCCAGAATCCAATTAGAAATGTACCTAATGTACATGGAAACCATTTTACAGATAAAGCAGATAGACTGGGGCCCTGAATAGCAGGATCCCAGTCCAACTAAGTCATAAACCAGCAAAACACCAGGAAAAAAGTGGGGGAAACCATATAGTCAGATTCCACCTTCCCACATAACCCCCCCCACCCCCCCCCCAAAGAAAGGCGATAAGGGTAACCTTGGACAGTTGAGCCTTTATTGACTAAGTGGACATATAAGGAAGCACCTGCACTAGGATGGTTGCCCCCTGTATTATGGTCCACTAAGCTATTCCTCACCCTAAGGGCATTAGAGGATCTCCACCATGGGAAATTACTACCTGTGGTGTGTTTTGGCAAAGTAGAAGGCTGGTGAGGTGTCTGAGTAAAGAAGTGAGGCCCTAATAAAGTTGGCCTCAGTTTCCTCAGATCACTTGACACCATAGATGCCTTACTTTCCATGACTGAGTTGTACTTTGCTCTAAGGTCAACCTCTGGCTGCCTACAGCTGGGGGTTGGGTCCCTTTGGTTGGAACACTGGAGGGGCTGGGCAGGTTTGGAACCTTTGGGTCCCATGTTTGCCCTTGCACAACAGAGGCCTGCTGGGGGAGGTCCCTACACAATGGTAATGGGGATCACTCAGTGTGTTGAGGAATTCTCACCTGGCTAGGGCTACTAGACTAGGTGCCCCTTATCTGCTGATGGGGGGTTCCTCTGGACAGGGGGCCTGTGGGGTCCACTGACCTTCCTGACCTCTGCAGCCCTAGGCTGACTAAGGCAGGGTAGAGAGGGGCAGGTTACCTGCTCCAGACTGGGTACCACCTTGGAAGGTTCCACTGCCATCAGGGGTGTTGCCAGGCCAGGGCTGACTACCTCTGGGGCAGTTCCTTCACAAGGGGTAGGATCAGCTCCCTGAGGAGGCTGACCCTTACCTATTGTCTGGGGGGTGGGGAGAAGACTTTTCTTCAACCCTTGTGCTCTCTTGTGGAGGCGAGTGGGCCATTATTTCAGGCTCCATCACTCCAAACGTTTTTAGGGTTTGGGCTGTGGCCATCACAGCCCCACTAACTCTTTCAGGGATGCCCAGCATTCTTAGATCAGTTTGGTGTTCAACTTCAGCCCAGGCTGAAATTTCCAGATCATTGACCATAAAGCAATCTACAGGCAAGTTTGGAGACACTGCCACTCTTTTTGGGCCTGGCTGTGACCCCTCCCCAGCTGAGATTGACTATGGCCATGGGGTGATCTGTTCTGACACCATCAATGTTGGTCACCTGGTATTTAAACTCAGGTAAAAGCTGCTGAGGGTTGACTAGTTTCCCAGTCACCATGGTGACACTAGCCCCTGTGTCCCTGAAGGCCACAGCTTTGTGACCATTAATCAGTGGCTTCAATCTGTACCTGCCCAATGCATTGGGACCTATGGTAAAAGTGGCAAATCCCATGCCAACATCAGAGTCAGAGGAGTCAGGTGAGGAGGTCCTTCCTAAATTGGGGCCTACCTCTGTTCCACTTGCAAAAGCACCTAACCTTTTGGGTGCACTACTCCCAACTGGGGGATTACTACTGGTAGTACCAGAAGGGGTGCTAGTGTTAGTTGGTGGAACATTTTCTTTATTGCCAATCCTGGGGCAACTGGGATCAGTTTTCCAGTGCCCCGGCTTTTTACAGACATGGCAATAGGGTTTCTTTTCAGGAGAGGAAGGAGTTTGGGACCCACCCCCAGGAGAGGACTTTTGGGGCCGTGTAGTGGACTTATCTTTAGATTTGCCCCCACCTTTCTCTTGGGGCTTGGTAGAATCTTTCTTCTGGTGACCCTCCTGATTCTTAGGCCTTATCCTGGTTCTGACCCATTTGTCTGCCTTCTTTCCCAATTCTTGGGGAGAGGTCAGATCAGAGTCTACCAGGTACTGGTGTAAAAGCTGGTTTTGACAATGACTAAGGCTCTGCTCCCTCATAATCAAATTGTACAATCCTGAAATGTCATGCACTTTGCTGCCATGTATCTAACCTTCCAGAGCCTTAGTAGCACAATCAACAAAGTCTACCCAGTCTTGAGTCTGAGCTTTTTGGGTGTCTCTGAACTTCAACCTATACTGTTCAGTGGGTAGGCCAAACCCATCAATCAGAGCACTCTTCAAGACCTTGTAATCATCAGCATTCTCTTCCCTTACAGTGAGGAGCTTGTATCTACCTTTGTCTGCAAAGGAGAGCCATAAGATTGCTGCCCACTGACCTTGAGGGACCTTCTGTACTTTACAGGCCCTCTCCAAGGCAGTTATCCAATTGTGGATGTCATCCCCACTCTGGTAGGGAGGGACAATCTTACTTAGGTTTCTATGGTCATAAGACCTCTCCCTATCTCTAGGGAAATTGCTGCCATCAAGGGACTCTAGTCCCTCCTTTTTAGTAGCTCTGTAGAGCTCTAGGGCCTCTCTATCTAAGGCCATCTGCTGCTTTCTGAGGTTGAACTTGTCTTGCTCATAGTTCAGCAGCCTCTCTCTCCTCTCCTGGGAGGTTTCCCTCCCTCTGTGAGAAGAGACAGAGGTTCCTATAGATACGTTAGACTGGGCAGTTCCCCTTGACAGAGATCTATCCCTTCTAGCCCTACTTCCAACTCTACCTGGAGGAATAAAGGAAGGAGCATTATTGTCATTCTCCTCATCCTCATCCAGGAGAGCTGTGTTCACCAGATTCTGATCATTGTCATCAGTCTTGTCATCATTAGAGTTAGGGTCAGGGGAGTTTCCACCCCTAGGCCCACCCTCACCTGCTGCCCCACCCACACTGCCTACTCCATCAGAACCACTAGGTCCTGGGAGATCATCCGGCTTCAGTATCTTTATGAGATACTGGGTGGTTGGGCTTTTGCCTGTCTTCAGCTTCCTAATGGAACATAAGGCCCTAAGCTAAGCAAAGGAGAGATCCTCATATCTATAGGGGAGGAGCTCACTGGCTCCTGGCAGGGACCCACTGGTTCCTGGCTGGTTAGACATTACTAATGTGGTGTGGTGTATTGCACTACCTACACTAGTGTGGCCTAATAAACTCTCTTGAGTTGTAGAAAGGGTGTGCTATCCCTTAACACACAACTCTAAGTTCAGTAGAACTTACTGTAGCTAAACTTGATATTATATGTACCTTAGGTACCTTTAGTGGTTTTCAGTTGATCAATTCAATTGAGATTATCTGGTAAAACAATAGCAAGCTGGAATCCCACCGCTGCCACCAATGTGAGAAGGTGGCCTGATATATGCTGTCCACTAGTTCTAGTGGGCACCTTGTATCAGTCCAAACAACCCCTTATGGTGATAGGTTAAAGACAACCGTTATTGAAAGCTATCCTAGTGGTAGCTATGGAGAGCAGTCTTCAGGCTAAGTCTTGAAGGAATGTAAAGCAGCTTGTTTTAACAGTCTATAATCTCATGAATGATCAAACAAAAGGACAACCACACCAGGTATATATTCAAAATATATGTATTTAGGTTAAAACACACCCCTCTAGTCTCTTTATGAGACTGGAGTTCGAAGTACTTTGTTTACAAGTTAGCAATTATCAGTAATAGCACAAATACACGTTTGGGCCCTAGGGGCGTACCAAACCATATACCAAAAAAGTGGTATAAGAACCACGACTGGAATAGACACAAGGCCTAGAGCCTGTAGAATCGCTTGGGCCCCAAGGAACCACCCAAGGTAGTGACACAGGGGACACACGGGGACTGTATGCAGTGTGTAACCACAACCGCGGGTTCCCGTTAGCTTCTATGGGCAATGTCGCTGTTGGAATTTTAAAAATTAGGGACACTTAGAATCGAGTCAGGACCAAACCCTTTTGGACTTCAGAAGTTCTAGGGCTAGCACCCACGAGAGCACCGGAGTACTCGAATTACCTCACCCAGGGAAGCCGGGTGCATAGGTGTCTTTTGGTGTTGGGTCGCGTCGTCGATTGCAATGGGAGCCTGCTAAGAACTGCTGCTGCCGTGAAGAGGAGAAGTGTCCGAAGAGATCCAAGCTTGGATCTAGGAAGGAACCTGAAAGCAGAGGGGACAGAGTCTAGGTTACTAGCCAGTGACCAAGGGCAGGATGGACCAATGCCCATAGATGTCGGGTGCTTCTGGTGAGTTAATGGGTGTCTTGACTCTTCAGCCACGAGGTCCAGGAGGTGTCGACGAAGTCCACGAGCCGGATGCGAGCTGTCCCACAAAGTCTGTCGAGTGCTGTGGTGTCGGCGACCAGATTGGGCCCAACAAGCCTTGGCAATGGCAAGTCACTGGAATTCAGAGAAAGGACTGCGGTGCAGACCAGCAAGGTCTGAGGGACTCACTCAGTGAGGGTAAGTCAGGGCACATCTGGAGCAACCAGGAAAGCCCAAGCAGAAGAGGAGTTTCCTTCATGGGGACCTGCTAGCCAGCGGGCTAGTGTTCGCGAAGGAGCCTCGAGCGGTCGCACTTGAAACTGGCCCACGGGTCACTTGTGGATTGGAAGCCAGCAATCTTCGGTGCAGGAGGTGCTCAAGGCTGGGGCTACTCGGAGCCCAAAGCACAACTTCGAGGAGGACCAGGAAGATAGTGTTGCTGCAAAAGTACACGGTGTCCAGGGGTCACGGTTCCACATCACCCACGATAGCCACGGGCCTCAGCTTTGCTGTGGACTCAGGGTAGTCTCGGGGAAGTCTGGAAATCCATCTCTGGTGATGCAAAGACTTCAGCGTCCGGCGGAAGCTTCAGCGATGCAGACTGGTCAGTTGCTTCTTTGGTGCCTGCCAAGCAGGGGAGTCACTCATAGACCCCAAGGGAGATTTCTTCCGTCTTCTAGTCATGATTGAAAGTCGAAGGTCCAGGATATATGTTGCAGAGTTTCGTCCAGGGTAATCTAAAGTCCTAGAGACTGGGTTCCTATACTTATACTAAGTTTAGGGGTTGGACTAACTCTAAGGTCCCACCTATGGGAGGACCTGGGGTGGGGGTGGTTACACCCCTTCCCCTTTGTCCAGTTTCGCGCAAGAGCAGGGGCTGAGTGCTCCTGCAACCGGTTTGAACTGGGCTATGCACAGGGACATCTTGTGTGCCCCAGGCAGTGTCTCAAAAGCATTCTCTGTATGCACCCACCATGTCCCAATACACATCTGCCTGTCTGGGGTGGTGGTTACACCTCCCTGTGACAGGAAACCTATTGTCCAGGCCTTCCCTGCCCGAGTTTCCCTCAGCAGCAGGAGGCCAGACCCGTGTCTGTGGCAGTGGCATCCATTTTGTGATGCCAGGGCTTTGGAAAATTTTAACCGGGTAGACCAGTGGGAACATGTCTCTCCCTCTTGAAGGGTGGATTGCTACCCCCGCAGCCAGGACTGGCAGGGTGGGGTAGTATTCCAAGATGTTTGACACCAAACACGACATGTTTTGATGCAGCCATTCCAAAGTTAGCATTTACCGCGAGGTTATAATGCACTTAAGAGCATATGGTATGGCTGTATCACAGAACAAATGAGTTCGAATACGCGCTACTACCTGGTGTGCTTAGTTGATTGGTTGCTATTTCTTTGATTTCGTTTATTTGTACCTTTTGTTGCGTGCTCCTGGGGCGGCGTTTTCATTCAAAACGTCATAAATACTGTTAGTAGTTGCACTTCTTTCATAGATGTGTCCCCCTAGGCACAGCTTTAGATCCGTTCTATCTTTCTTTAAAGTATTTGAGGCGACTCGTGGTAGATTGAATTTCAGTTCATGTATTTTATTCATACATTGTGAATATTCATACTAAATTGGTTATTCGTATTTATGGACTATTTATTCCTAAGCATTTCAGGTATGAATACCCTTCGTCAGGGATTAGTCCTGCAGTAAAAATATAAGTATCATAAACAACTGTGCACAATATTGTATAAGGTATATCACATTTGGTTGATGTACTTGTTTGGGTAATCAGGTTAGGACTGCGTTTACATACATTCGTTGTTGAATTGTGAAAAAAGTTACATTAGAAGTAGCGACTGCCGTGCGTTGTTAATATCGTGAATTTTATCTGATTTCATTCGCCGCTCAGTGCGAGAAAAGCATTATCAAATTATGGTGCGCGGTACAGGAAGTGTCGTAGAATTTTTCAAACCATGTGAATGGATAAAGTAAATTGTGTTTAGCGTCCACGTATATGTGCCCGTGGGTTTTCATTACGCTAGATGGTTTGTGAGTTAGTGACCAGTTCATAATGGAAAAAAGTTATCGATAATGGTTTAAATAACTGTTATTTTCATGCGTTATACAATAAAGTGAAGCAATGAGGTGAAACAGGTTGCCGTTAAAGTGTTCGCGACGTGCCATTCTAAAACTGAAAGTGCTTAGTGTAGCTATTCGCGTGTTGTGCAAGATTGAATATCAACAAATTTCATGCCATTACATACCAAGAATCTTTTCAGTACTCCTTGCTGGAGAATTTTCGTTGCCGATATGTGCTATACCGTTCGAAGAGCGTCTATATGATAGGATTCGTTCGTGTGAGTGACATAATGAATGACTAGGGTGTACTAACATTGGGGGCCATCTTGAAGTGTAGGTATGGTTAATCATGTTGGGGGCCATCTTGGAGAGTGTTTATGTGCCATTGTGATGGATATAAGTGATGTTTAGGAAGGATACAAGTGGAATAAGAACAAGATAAACTGATTCAAAGATAACAAACAAATTCAATGCGTTCATTTATCCCATGTGGATGTGCGTTGTCCAATTTTTTGATCCAAAAGTTTTCTCGCTGCAGTAAGAATTTTCTATTGTCTCGTCTTTCTGCTTTTTGTACCACTTCGAGGATTAGGAATCGTAGTTGGCTAATGTTGTGATGGTTTTCATGGAAGTGTTGTGCCACGGTTGATTTGAGTTGTTTAGTACGTATATTAGATTTATGTTCATTGATTCTCGTCTTTATTTTTCTTTCTGTTTTTCCCACATAGATTTTGCCACATGGGCATTTAATCAGATACACTACATTGTTGGTATCACAGGTAGCTGTGACTTTGAGTTTTATGATGTTTCCATTTCTTGGGTGAGTTATGGTTGTGCCTGGTATGATGTTGTTACAGTTGTTGCAGTTGTAGCATGCCATCGTTCCTCTGTAAGTATTGACATCGACTTTATTGGTTTGCTTGAGTGTTTCACCCAGGTTTTTACTTCTGGTATATGCGAATGTGGGTAGTTCCTGGAATACATTTTGAAAGTCTAGTTCCATGGTTAACATTGGCCAATATCGTTTAATTATGCATTTCATATCTTGACTACCAGTAGAGAATTTAGAAACCATCACTAAGGGGTTTGTTTTTTCTTGTATAGGCTTGGTAAGAAGATCATTCCTGTTTTGTGATTGACATCTGTTAAGTGCTTCATTTAATATTCTTGGTGGGTATCCTCTTTGTAAAAAGCGCTCTATGGTTTCCTGTAGGCGTATATTGGTGGTTTGTGGATCGGATACTATGCGTTTTACTCGCAACATTTGTGAGTAAGGTAAATGTTGTTTGAGTGTCTCTTGGTGGAAGCTGGCATAGTGCAGTGTGTTGTTTCGATCAGTTGGTTTCCTGTATAGATCTGTTTCAAATTTGTGATTGATGAAGGATATTCGGACATCCAAAAAGTTGATGTGTTCATTTTGTATGTCATGAGTGAATTGTATTCGCTCATCGATTTGATTGAGATTTTGGAGTGCTTCTGATAGAGTAGGTAATGGACCATTCCATACTACAAATATGTCGTTGATGTAACGTAAGAACAATTTGCTGTGTTTCTTCCATTGGTCTTTCGAGAGTATGTTATCTTGTTCGAATTTGTCCATGAACAAAGTCGCGTACGCTGGTGCGGCGCAATTGCCCATGGAAGTTCCGGTAGTTTGTATATACCATTCATTTTTCCATTTGAAATAGCTGTGAAACAAAGTAAATTGTGACAGCTCCATAAGGAAGACTTGGGTGTACAGATTTTGGTCTGAGTGTAACAGTGCTTGTTCAATCGCTTCGATCCCTAGGTTATGTGGTATGGATGTGTATAGAGATTTCATATCGATGGTGCACAGTAAAATCGTCTCATCTGGATGGATTTCAATTTTCTGCAATTTTTTGAGAAAATCTGTAGTGTCTTTGACATATGTTTGCATTTTGAAGACCATAGGTTGAAGGTATCGGTCGATGAATTGTCCGATGGGTTCGTGTATGCTTCCTTTTGTGGACACAATTGGTCTGAATGGTGGGTTTCAGTGAATCTTTATCTATTTTTGGTACCATGTGGATGGTCGGGCTTTTTGGAAATTCTTGGATTAGAAATTTTTGGGTCCTGTTGTTGATTATTCCTTTATCAAATGCTTGGTAAATTAGATGTTTTAGCATGTTATGAAAGGTGTCCGTGGGATTGTTGTCAAGTTTTATGTAGGTTGTTTCATCCGCTAGGTGACTGGTTACTGCTGTTTCATAAGTTGTTGTATTGAGGATAACTAATGCCCCTCCCCTTGTCTGCTTTTTGACATGTGATGTTCGGTTTGTTGGCTATGTTCTTAATAATGCCAATTTCTTTTTGAGTTAGATTGATTTTTCTTCTTTTTTTGGAAAGATTGAGTTTCAATAAGTCATGCTTAACTAAGTTTTCAAAAGTATCCAATGTTTTATGGCTTACTGGTGCCATATATGTGCTTTGTGTTGATAATCCTTTGAGTTGGTCGGTTCAAGATTGATTTGTAGGGGTAGAATGTTTTGGAAGTAGTGTCGAAGGCGTAACTTTCTCATGAATTTGAATAGACTTATTTCAAGTTCCAAATGGTTGGTATTAGTAGTCTGAACATATGAAGTTCCTTTTTGCAGGGTTTTTAATTCGATGTTGTTAAATTGTTGGTTTGATATGTTTATTACCAAGCTCATGTTGTTTGTTTCTTGGCTTTCTCTTTCCTCGGTCCCGTAGGGCTTCTGGTGTTTGGAGTTTCCTTTTCTTTTACTCCTCCTGGTGGCCAGACCCGTGTCTGTGTCCAGACCCGTGTCTGTGGCAGTGGCATCCATTTTGTGATGCCAGGGCTTTGGAAAGTTTTAACCGGGTAGACCAGTGTGAACATGTCTCTCCCTCTGGAAGGGTGGAATCTGACCGGCAAAGTTTAGCTGATCAAAAATCACTCCCAAGTTCCTTGCGTTGGTTGTCAGAGGTGGACAGTTGCCTTCCTCGGTTGGCCACCATGCTTGGTTCCACAGGATTGGGCCCTTACCAAACTCCATGACCTCAGTTTTATCAGTATTGAGCTTGAGGAAGTTTGGTTCATCCAGATCATGATGTTCGTCATGCAGTTATGAAAACTGACAGTTGTGAAACCATGCTCTCTGATTACTCTAGCCAGCGAGTTGGCCTTGACCAGAAACTATTTCGGCTACAAGAACCAGCTGTTTTTACAGGTGTCTTGTACATCTATGGAGGCAAACTTTGTGCCGAGTCTGGCATGTATTTATGTGGGCCAGTTTGAAGAGAAATACATCTACCACCAAATCCAATCCCTTCCAGAGGAATATTTGCCTCTGGAGGAGATATATTGTTGATGTGTTGTGTATTGGATTGGATCCAATGCCAGACTCAAGGATTTTTTGACGTGGTTGAATGAACTGGAGCCACTATGAATCTTCAACTTAATTAGCCTCATGGCGCTTGGCTCTTTCTCCCAGGGTTGATAATAATAAAGAAACTCTTCCTGATTTTATGTTCAAGATTTCCCGGACTCAGGTTTTAATTGTAGCCCGACTGGCAAAATGGTAGTAGTGTTGACTGTTGACAGCGGACCATGCTAAGAGATAGCTGGCTATTTCAAGAGTTTGCTGACTCCGACACGGGCACATGAGGTACCCATAAAGCGTTATCATGGAAATATATTTTCGGGATACGCGCAGGAATGAAAGTGCGAATAGAGCACTTGATAGTGGTGAGAAGACAAGAACTGAATACACAAATGAAAATATCCTTTTAATCTCTGTTTAAATTTGACATTAGAAGTAAAAGTCGAGTTTACACTTGAAACATCCATTACAGTATGGCGCCCATGATGTGGCGGTCATGTGACATGATCACTAATGTGGTCATGTGACTACGGGCTTCCAGTACGCGCTGTTGAGTGAATGTAGAATCAGTATGGATATGTATATCCTTTCCTTTTTACAGACTGTGAGTCCATGGTCTGGACTGGGGTCGGAGGGTTTCTACTTGAATTGAATTAACTTGAGCAATGTGTGTATCACTACAGACTGAGAACAGGTTGAAACTGACATGCATATGTTCACAGGTATACGGACGGCAACAGATTGTGCCGCCGCGGGACTTACAATTGAAGGACACCCCCTTAATCCGGTGGGAAGCTGGTATGAATTTTGAGGGCTACCACCTGGTAAATATACTCTGAACGATATCGATAGAGTACCCCTGATAAGCCTTCATTAAAAATTGACGTTGGATGTCCTAACTGGTTGGTATTTTTAATTTGTTCTCTACTCTTTGTTTACCAATCACTCATGGTCACAATTTGAAGTCCAGTGAAGTGAAGCTTGGCCTCGAGCCCTGATGAGATTGCTGTAACGGAAGATTGGCAATGAAACATGTTGGCCCATCTTAAAGTGGTCTGAAACATGCAGTCTGTTTTTAATTTTGAGTGGGATCACAGCATGGAATAAAAATAGGACCAAGAAAATGTGAGTCATATAACTCGAATTTAGTTGGAGATAAGTGCTTGTTCTGTCTCACATTACGGGGTCTGATTTGACACAAACATGTTCTTGTGATTATTCTTTCTTCTGCTGTTCTTCACTATTAATTCATTTCTTTATACTGGACACTATATATTTTTTCCTCACAGGTAGGAAAGTTACAGATGATGAGAAACGTGGACAAACTGGTGAGTACCTTCCAGCAGCTCCTCTGGTGATGCTTACATGAGGTACTTTCTCACCATCACACATTTTTTTGTACACACCTTTGAGGGGGTACAGTTACACAGGGTGGACTGGTTTACGTAGTATTTTTGGAAAAGTTTTCGGGGGACATTGTGGACTGGAATACGGCTGGCAATTGACTAAAGCCAGCGGTTGGGTAGAAAGAGTAATTCCCTGCCCCCGGTTTTGATTAGGTTTTGACATGTCATTATACAGTCAGGTCTATTAAGTATATTGTTAGACCATGTGTTGCCAGATTGTCTAGTAGCCTCGCAGTATCTGGGTTATTGTTAGATTCAAGATGAAAATTAAAATCGCCTAAAATTCGGAAAGTGGGAGATTCTAAACAGGATTCAAGAAGGGTCTGGAGTGCTAGGGTAAAGACAGATCTT
Source organism: Triturus cristatus (assembly GCF_964204655.1). NCBI lineage: Eukaryota > Metazoa > Chordata > Amphibia > Caudata > Salamandridae > Triturus > Triturus cristatus. Next base: position 51,050,917 of record NC_140583.1, on the reverse strand, counting down.
AGCCCAGGTGGTCGATATAAGAGTAAGCCAGGGAAGGTCAAGGTGTTATTTACTTTGATAGTAAAAAGCATAGCCTCTGCAGGAAGTTGTAGGGTGGACTCTATTCGAACGTTAAGGTAAGAGCGATATAGTATGGCAATGCCCCCTCCTGTTTTCCCTCTACTTTCTAAGCTGGCTACTACATAGCCTGCAGGGAGAGCTATGTTCCAGTCTGAATTTGTGTTTTGTAGGTCATATTCATATTCCTTTTTAACTAAATACACACATAAATTTGTGAAAAACTCATGTACAACGTATTGTTTTTCTTTGAAAGACTTCAGGCAATTTATTGAATTGATTAACCCCCAAACGCGCTCCTTAACTAAGACTCGGTAATTTCCTATTTGGTTTGTTTTGTTTCCATGGAGATTGGCAAAATGGCTGTCCTTAGTGATGTATCGCGCACAGGCAGCGTGGTGATCAAAGCGCGCTTACATCGGCAGGAACTTGCGCGCGTTACGAATACGAGTGCCTTCGCTGACTTAAGATGTCTCATGTAGCGCGCTCGTGTACTCGTCTCGGGATCGGTAAGCGTCTTTAACGATGTTTTGTATTATTTTTTTAAAATGAAGTAACTAAGTCCATAATTTCATGTACCTTCCTTGAGTCTGCTGCAAGATACCGGGGGCCTCATTTATGAAAAGTGACGCATCACTGCGTGAAAACAGTGATGCGCTACTTTTCACTGGGCCCTCCCTGCGACTCCAATGATGCGTCATATTTACAGTATGACGCATCATGTCGCAAGGAGTCACAGATACGTCAGTATTTCTGACGTATCTGTAGGCGCAAAAGTGACGCATTGCTGGAGTGTGTCACAAAAGTGACGCAAATCCAGCAATGTGTCCTTTCACATGGGGCAAGCCCCATGTGAAAGGGCCTGCGTCAGTCTTACGCCTGCTGTGAGGCAGGCGCAAGATATTGACGCATTTGCACCCTAGAAGTGGCGCAGTGAAATCTCGTAGATTTCACTGCGTCACTTCTACGATGCATACTTACGTGGGAACGCCCACCCTGCATACATTATACCTGACACAGGTATAATGTAGCGCAGGGGTTTACAAAGTGACGCATCTAGGTAGATGCGTCACTTTGTAAATATGGCGCATCATGGCGCTTGTTTTACGCCACTGGTGCGTCACAAAAAGTGACGCACCGGTGGCGCAAAAGTGACGCAGGGGCTCATAAATGAGCCCCTTTGAATGAAACGGTCCAGCAGAATTTCACAAACAAGGTGAAGCTCTTTCATGAATAACAAATGCAAATGCAGTTGAATCCAGCGTAGGTTACCGCATGCACTCTGTCCCCGTGCTGCAGTTCAAACAAGAGTAGGCGGTAGTTTTCCCTTCATCGCCATTGTAATAAAGAAGATCATAATCCAGAATGATTACATTGATTTATTAGCAGCACGGCATACATCCTTCATGTCGATCGCCCATACAGTATCTGACCCAACTGGAATCTTACACTCCAACAATCCAATTAGAATATGGAATGTCATACAAAGGATGCACAGTGCTTATGTTATAAATACATATTGTGATTACTTGTGTACTATTAAATTATGTAAATAACAGGATATAACAGGAGTGCTCTCTGAATCCGCAGTGCCTGGACCTGCCAGGGAAGACCTGCCCGATATGGAGGAGTGGGGAGGTTCCGAATCTGATCCCCCGGTGACTGTTGCTCCTGTTCCGGATGTGGTGAGAGCAGTCCATGCCTCCCAGAAACCTCCCTGTGCTGCCTCCCATCGGCTTACTGGGACATCAGGGGTCTACTGGTACAGTCTGAGGTGCAATCCTGAGCCCTCCACCAACTGTAGGACCACTTCATGTAAGACTGCTCCTTTTTATGTTTTTAACATGTATGTACCATTTGTTGATTACAGTTTGGTATCTGCATTCCCAGTCTGTAGGCATGTCTTGATAAGCCAATGGGGGGGGTTGTATTTTTCTTGGTATTAGTTGGTATGCTGTTGATTTGCATCAGATCTGTTTCAGGAGGAATGTAGTGTTGTTCCTGTGACGCAACAGGGGTGACACGGGACTAACCACTATAGGAGGGGAGTTTGTGTGGGACCCCTGGGTTTTGTATTGCAGTGCCGTGGTCCAGCGACCACGTGATGTAAGGGATAAAAGGAAGCCTGGCAGCCGTGACGTCAGGTGACGTACAGAGGCCGGAGGGGCAACGCAGTGTTCACGTGGACACAACATACCTCACAAAGTAAACTCTATTGAATTCGCTTGTTTTAACCCTACTAAAATCTTTTCACATTTCAAAATTAAGAGTCTATGGTGCCTTATTTCTACTGGGACACTAAACATACTTATAAAGTTTAAAATCAGATGGAAATCAATGTTTTTATTTGCACAACAGTTAGAAATTCTTTGTCAAGCAGACGCCTTTGCTTCTACACACTTGTGTAATAAATAAACACTTGTGAATAAATAATATAAAAAATAAAATAAATAAAAATCCCACAGATTCATTGATGGGTTCAGGATCAACAGTCCCTCGCCTAACAGGCAGAGAAAGGTAAATACAACAAAGGTCTCTATATTTAAATAGTTGGCGGCTGTTGCAGAAGCTGCTTGATATTTGACATCTGTTTATTTGAAAAATGCTGCCAGGAGAAAAACAAATGAATGGCCACTTAACTTGTCATCGTTCATCAGAACTCTTTATCTGGGGGTGCTACAGCACCTCATGAACAAACCTAGAGTCAGTAAAATGGAATCTTTATTTGTTACTTTAATATAATGCGGAGGTATCAGAGCGCATTATGTTACAGACGGGCACATTCATTTGGCTGTACATACTAGACATAGACATTCCATTCTACCCAAATGTGCAACCTCACAATTTTTTTATTATTGACCCCGAGTTGTTGAAACTCTGTGTGCTGTTCTAGTAAGTGCATGGTAAGCAGCGCAGCACTTTTCCACTGTAAAGACACATACCTGGGTACATCAGCTAGTCTCGCTATCAATCCTGCAAGAGCTTTAGGGTCACGTGTGTATGGCGGTCTTTGAACACCCGTGGTCGCGCAGTCCTTGACCGGGCAGGTGGAACTCGCTATTGTCACAAAAATAACATATGATATAAAAAGCCTAAACTCTAAGTGATATCCTCATAGAGAGACTGGGGTCCTTATTAAAGATAGCGCTTGATCCGCTAGATCAGAGACTAGCTCGCATGGAATCTCAGCTCTCCCAGCTACAACAGGCTATGGCTGGGAATGGGGTAAAAAGAAAGGAAAAAATGCAGTCGGCAGAAACAGCCCAAACCAGTTCTGTGCCCATTGGGGTCGTGAGTCTTGTTCATTCTCCTACTGCCGGGCCTTCTATCACAGCTGCAAACATGACAGCTGCGGCCGCAGGAGTCAGTGCTGGGGCAGTACCGGCAGTTAATTTGAGTACGTCCACCTCAGACGCGATAGCACCAGATGAGGGAGAGTCTCTATCTAATTTTACATCCCAGGTTGTGAAAAGAATTGATTTACCACCTGAAACCAGCCCGTATGTAGTGGTATTGACAGGTATTCCTGAAATTAGCAACCCATGTCAGGAATCATTTATGTCCCTAAAAAATAAAGTGACCCACTGGCTCAATCATAATAGGCCTCTACCCCACAATGTTAAAAGTGAAGTACTGATGCTACATAGGATAGCTTGGGTGGGACACAGTAGAAAAACCATCCCAGGCGATTGTGTTCTGGTTAACTTTAGGGACCCGCGTATAGTAGAACACATTTGCAATTGGACTCACGACTGTGTAGGCTCAAGAATCAAACCCTATCCCCTGTCCTTTTTTTACCCCCGACCTGTAACGCCAGTTTGCGCATCGGATTGGTCACTGGTGATGCAAAGGCGGGGTCAAAGGGTGAACAGGGGCGGTCACAGAGACTTAATCACCCAAAATTACCCTGTGACCCATAATAGGTTTAGTTCCCTCGAAATGGTGGACTGACTCCATGTGGATAGGGAGCTGAGGGTGGGTAATTCCCAGATTATGGATCCTAAAAAGTCTACTGAAAGCACAGAGGAATTTGAGGGTGGTCCAGAAAGTGCGTTTTCAATTATCCAGACCTGGGCACCTAAACCGGCAGAGGGGCTTGTGACTCAAGAAAATGTGGTGCTACAGCACCAAGCTCAACCTGATTGTGGGGGACAGAGTATAGGTGAGATACTAGGAAGGGCTGTAGCAACCAAAGCAGCCACGGTACTGTCATCAATTAAAATACTGTCTTGGAACGTGGCGGGTATAACAAATAAGCTACATTGCACAGAGTGGGGTGTCCTGGTTGATCAGATGGATTTATGTTTGTTTCAGGAGACTTGGGCCAGGGAGGAACACTCAAGAGTGGGATTTGCCACTTATCATGTACCTGCAAGGTGGGGAGGGAAAGGAAGACCTTCTGGGGGATTGGCTATATGGGTTGCTCTCCACTTGGGTTGCATGGTGGAAAATATGCCCACTAATTCAGAAGACGTGCAGTGTCTAGTGCTAAAATGGCCCAATGGGTATGGACTGGCGGTTGTGAATGTTTACTCGCGGCCAGTTCGGACAGGGTTGGAGTCATCCACAATTGATGATTTATCCCAATTCTTGAATACATTGCCAGGGGATTCTAGGCTTTTGGTGGCAGGGGATGTGAATTGCCAATATGAGCCTTTTCTTGGAAGTAGCGAAGGTGCGCTTATGGGAGAGGACGATTACTGGGCGATCCCCCAATGTCAGTCCCCACGTCCTAAGGTGTGGTCCCCACTGGCTACTCAGATTACAGCCCTTGCATTAAATAATTCCCTTAGGGCTTGTAATGGCCATTCAGCGTCCGACAGCCCGTCAGTATGCACCTATAACAAGAAGGGGCAAGAGTCCCGAATCGATTACATCATGGTGGAAACCCGGATGTGGTCGATGCTCATTGATTTCAGGGTAGTTGAGAGGGCTGATAGTGACCACAACGCGTTATGCCTGGAGCTGGTGAATCCAGGGCAACAAGATACAGACTCACTTAATGCAGGAGGAGATGGTGAGGGTACTGGTCTGATCTTAACAAGTAACAGGCGTAGGGTAAAGTGGGTTCGGAAGAGAACTTAGCTAAAGTCTATAACATAGTTCTAGCATGACTCTTGGAGGTCGAAACTTTAATCTCCCAAGATGCTCCCAGTGACTTCAATGGAGTACTTAGTGTAATCCATTCAGATTTGGCCAATAATTTGGCTGAAGTCTTCTACCCCCAGGCACCTACGAGAAGGCCCAGACAACCTGTCTCATCCTGGTATAATTCAGCATGCAGGAGAGCAAAGAGCAATCTTGTTATAGCAATCAAGGCAGGGCACAGCAAAATGGCGATTCGAGATTGCAGATTGCAGTACAAAGAGGTCATGGGGCATGCAAGAAAAGAATGGGACATGGAAAGGTGGTTGAACGTAAAGCTAGCCCTGGACACAAAAGATGCGCGCAGATTTTGGTCACTTGTTAACCATGGTTCGGGTGACCCAAAATCTGCTATAGAACCGAATATTGCGGCATCAGCATGGGAGGCCCATTTTAAAGGTTTATATGGGGGGAAGCCGCGTTGTGTAGTTTGCCAGACCCACAAGTCCCAGAAGATCAGCAGGAGCCCCTGGAGTTTACCTTGGGGGAGGTGATAAGCGTAATAGGCAAACTTTCAGTGGGAAAGGCCCCGGGACTTGATAAATTACCGGGGGATCTTTTTAGACATCAACCTGAAATCTGGGCCCCCTATCTCCTTGTCATATTTAATGCTATCTCGAGAGGCATGGAAATTCCCAGTACTTGGCTGGGGGCAGAGATAGTCCCGATATTTAAGAAGGGGTCACCTCTGCTCCCTGTCAACTATAGGCCAATCAGCTTAATTGACGTTCAACAAAAAATATTTGCAAGATTGGTCTTAGACCATTTGTTGACGTGGATGGAGGATCACGACGTACTGAGCCCCTTCCAGGCGGGATTCAGAAGGAATACGTCCACTACGGACCAAATTTTCCGACTGATCCTATTGTACTGGAAGACGGTAAAGGTAGAGGGTGGCAGCCTCTATATGGTCTTCGTGGACCTCCGGTCCGCGTTTGACCTAGTTCCTAGGGGGAAACTGTGGGCTGTCCTTCAGGATCTGGGCCTCCCGCATCAGATTTTAGTGCTACTCATGAGATTGCATGAGGGGAATTTCGCCCAGGTTCGCTGTGGTAAGAATGGGACGCTGTCACCAAGGTTCCCCTTTGCCAGAGGGGTGAGACAGGGTTGTGTCTTAGCACCGACCCTGTTCTGTCTTTATGTCAATGGGGTAATCTCACATCTGGACAGTGTCCCTAACAATGACGCACCAAGGCTGGCTGGTAGGAGGGTGCCGGCGATTATGTTCGTGGACGACACCCTCTTACTTTCCAAATCTCCCATGGGGATCGAGAGGATATTGAATGGCTTTGGGGAATTCTATCGGAGCAGAGGCCTTGAGATCAACGCCGACAAGACCAAATTCATGATTTTTAACCCGCCTGTATATACTCGCGCAAATCCATCACTGGGCGATGTCTGTCTGGAAAGGGTTACGACCTTCCAGTATCTGGGTGTTACAATTCATGAAAATTTGTCATGGGGTCCGCAAAAGGCCAAATTCCACATGAGACTTTCACAGCTGTCGGGTGCTATCTCAAAGGTTTCCAATTCATCTAGCTTTAGACCAGTGAGTCCTGCCCTGGAGGTCTACAAGACTCAAGCAAGGGCAGCTGCTCTCTATGGGGGTGAGCTTTGGGGTCACAGTGCTGCCCCTGAAATCATTAATGTTGAGTCCAAATTTCTAAGGCGATTACTATCGCTTCCCCAGAGTACTCCACTAACACCGCTGAGGTTAGACCTGGCATTGACGCCTATTGGAAACGAGCTAGCAGTAAAACCCCTAAGGTTCTGGCACAGACTATGGACTACTCCAGATCTTCTAAACTACAGGGATGAACTTAAACAGATCCTTAGTTTTAATTGTGTAAGTAAAATCCCGTGGCTTGCGTTCATTAAGCGTGAACTCATAAGTCTAGGCCTACAATCCATGTGGGAAGACCCAGATAGGGCATGCGGCCGGATATCACGAAAGATGTTCACCAAAATTTACAAAGAGCAAAAGCTGGAAGTTTTAATCACGGCCCCTAATGCAGGTTCCCTTGCTAACTCTTTTTTAGAATTCAAAAATTCTTATTATTTCGAGGACTTCATGGATGTTGTCTTCCCGATTTTAGCGCGTAAACTTTTTATCCAATGGCGACATGGCACTTTACCCCTCAAGGCCGTCACAAGTAAGTGGACGGCCTCCTCTGATAAGTCTTGCCCGGGCTGTAGCTGTGACTTAGAGGATGAGCTTCATGTTCTCTTCTTCTGCCCAGCATATACCAAACCAAGAAAACACTGGTTGATACCATTGTGCAGAAATCTGGGTTTTAAACATTGCTTGAATGCTTTTAGAATTTTTAAAACCAATACATCGAGCCCTATTGTTTTTGCACTTTCTAAATTTTTGCTAGCTATGTGGTGCAAGCGGCGGAAATTAATTAATATCGATTGCTAGCTTTAATGTTTATGAAATGAGCGTTTGGAACCTGATTTATTTTTAAATATTTTACAGATGAGAGGGTATTTTTGCCTGTACGAAAATATTGCCATGTGTATATAAATGAATTTTAAATGTTATCTGCCTTCCCTTCCCTCCTTCTTCCCTTTTGTCTTTTACTTTGTACTCTTTTATGGCCAAATTGGCCGAAATAAAGAATTTTTGATTTTGATTTGAAATTTAAACAAGCATTTGCAACGCAATCGGTCTCGCCTTTGGGATCTTATTTGTAATTAGCTATGCAGCACGTTAGCCTGTGTGCTGAAACATCTCCTGTTCTTTAACGTGGGGTGAAAGTAAGCACCAAGGGGCATATTATCAAGCCTGGCAATAAAATTATCGCCGAAAACTGCCGCTAAAACGGCGATAATGGGCTTGATAATGTGCTCTATGCAATTCCAATTGAAGTCCATGTTAGACGTCCTGCACATCTAACATGGGCTTCAATTGGAATTGCATAGAGCATATTATCAAGCCCATTATCCCCGTTTTAGCGACAGTTTACTGCCGCTAAAGCGGCGATAATTTTATCGCCAGGCTTGATAATATGCCCCCAAATTGCGTGACACGCTATGTATGGGAACACATGGAGAGAAATATTGCCTTTCAGTGGAAAATGGTATAGTCCAAAGCTCTGTTTTTAATATAAAGTCGGGGCTTTCGGTGTCATATCACTGAAAACACAAGTTTTGAAACAAATATTATTGTCTATGGGTGCTCGTGGAAGACAATTTCTATGGACTGGAATCTAGAGAATGTTCAGTGATTCTGGTATTTTACTGACCTTTGCTGGTCGTTTTTTATCAAGAAAGTTAAATAGAGGCAGTTGAACACAAAAAAAGTCTCTAAGCGGAAGCAGACCAGTCCTGGGGCTGATCACCAGAGCCCACAAAGTACATACACATACAACTATATACTAAAGTATATACTAAAGTATCTACAAGAGGTCTCGAATGCTCAACCTAACCATGGGGATATTAGTTGCCAACATACTTTTACACTGGATTACAAGCGCTTGATCACAGATAACAGTGAAAGGTGTTTGCCACTCAGAATAATGTTTGAAACTACCAATTGGAATTATCTAATAAATCTCATACAAGAACAAGGCCTATTTCAAGAGATAACAGGTCAAATTATGTCGCAGCTAAGGTAAGTTTTGTAGGCCTGCATTGTTAATCATTCATATGTGCCTTAAACTGCTAATGTGCTTAATACACAACTAAAATAAACATCCCGTGCTAGATGGAATAGGGAATTTGCATCACTGCAAAACACACACACGTGGACCAGATACTTGCAAAACTTCACACCAGCACCACCTCGCTGGACAAAACAACGAGCTGCTAAAAGTGTAGCCTTTTCGCAGCTCTAATTATATATGCTTACAATGTCATAAGTACAAATAGAAAACCTCTCCAATTGACTGTGCCTTTTGTTAACTGCTTAGGCCGGGTTAACCATATCACAATAGGTCATTTAAATTTGATTTTGTGATCCTCTTTTCTGTTGGCATAAAAGTCTTGTATTTTTCAACACAAAAAGAAGTCATTAAATTTATCTTGTTTCCCTGGTACCTCTTCTAAAGGTGTTGTTTTTGCTGTGCTCTCTACGTGCATCTCAAGACTAGTAGGTAATCTTTAGAGTCTGACACTTGTTTAATAAGTTTAAGTTTTATTCATTGTCAGTCACCTGAGGTAGGTACTTGCAGAGGCCCAGTTGTAGGATTACAAAAGGAGGTGGTGATGGACGGAGCATCAGAACCAATAAAACACTCACACCCAGTCAACAGATCGGGGTTTGATCCATCACCGTTCTTTAGCCCACTTTGCCACCCCAGTTCAGACATGGCCATATGCAAATCAGTCTGACCCTGTGCCTTATGGGCACAGTCCAGCTCGAACTGCCAAGCCATGTCTTCCCTGGACCGGAAACAAGCTTTCTAGGGCCGGTTTCTGGCATTTCAGCCGTCTTCAGCCAGGCTTGCTTGAATCCAGTGGCAAAGTGAGCAAGGGACTCACGTCTGAGCATACCCTGCCAACTTATGGCGAACATAGCAGTACAAAAGGGGGTGGTGATGGCCGGAGCTCAGAACCAATCAAACACTCACACCCAGTCAACAGATCTGGGTTTGATCCATCACCGTTCTTTAGCCCACTCTGCCACCCCAGTTCAGACATAGCCATATGCAAATCAGTCTAACCCTGTGCCTCATGGGAACAGTCCAGCCTGAACTGCCAAGCCATATCTTCCCTGGACCGGAAACAAGCTTCCTAGGACCGGTTTCTGGCATTTCAGCCGTCTTCAGCCAGGCTTGTTTGAATCCAGTGGCAAAGTGAGCAAGGGACTCACGTCTGAGCATACCCTGCCAACTTATGGCGAACGAAGCAGTACAAAAGGGGGTGGTGATGGACGGAGCATCAGAACCAATCAAACACTCACACCCAGTCAACAGATCTGGGTTTGATCCATCACCGTTCTTTAGCCCACTCTGCCACCCCAGTTCAGACATAGCCATATGCAAATCAGTCTGACCCTGTGCCTCATGGGAACAGTCCAGCCTGAACTGCCAAGCCATGCCTTCCCTGGACCGGAAACAAGCTTCCTAGGACCGGTTTCTGGCATTTCAGCCGTCTTCAGCCAGGCTTGCTTGAATCCAGTGGCAAAGTGAGCAAGGGACTCACGTCTGAGCATACCCTGCCAACTTATGGCGAACGAAGCAGTACAAAAGGGGGTGGTGATGGACGGAGCATCAGAACCAATCAAACACTCACACCCAGTCAACAGATCTGGGTTTGATCCGTCACCGTTCTTTAGCCCACTCTGCCACCCCAGTTCAGACATAGCCATATGCAAATCAGTCTGACCCTGTGCCTCATGGGAACAGTCCAGCCTGAACTGCCAAGCCATATCTTCCCTGGACCGGAAACAAGCTTCCTAGGACCGGTTTCTGGCATTTCAGCCGTCTTCAGCCAGGCTTGCTTGAATCCAGTGGCAAAGTGAGCAAGGGACTCACGTCTGAGCATACCCTGCCAACTTATGGCGAACGAAGCAGTACAAAAGGGGGTGGTGATGGACGGAGCATCAGAACCAATCAAACACTCACACCCAGTCAACAGATCTGGGTTTGATCCATCAATGCCAGAAACCGGTCCTAGGAAGCTTGTTTCCGGTCCAGGGAAGGCATGGCTTGGCAGTTCAGGTTAGAGTTCTCTCCTGAGGCGGAAAGCCTGGAGCGCTTTGCTTAATTATTTAAAAAAAAACAATTTACTGTGTACTTTGAGATTTTTAACCCACGTGTGTGGTATCCCCTTCCTACCTTCACTTGCTCTTCGTCACTCTCCTCTTGCAGCCGATTAAGGTGCTGCCTCGGAGCCCGAGCGAGTTTCGCCGCCATTCCCTGGGAATCCCTGGGCACAGGACACGCCCATTTGCGCCAGGCCACGCCCCCCTCTGACCACATAAATCGCGCATCCTTCCTAGCGCGTACTAGGTTAGAGTTCTCTCCTGAGGCGGAAAGCCGGGAGCGCTTTGCTTAATTATTTTTAAAAAAAACAAATTACTGTGTACTTTGAGATTTTTAACCCACGTGTGTGGTGTCCCCTTCCTACCTTCACTTGCTCTTCGTCACTCTCCTCGTGCAGCCGATTAAGGTGCTGCCTCGGAGCCCGAGCGAGTTTCGCCGCCATTCCCTGGAAATCCCTGGGCACAGGACACGCCCATTTGCGCCAGGCCACGCCCCCCTCTGACCACATAAATCGCGCCTCCTTCCTAGCGCGTACTAGGTTAGAGTTCTCTCCTGAGGCGGAAAGCCGGGAGCGCTTTGCTTAATTATTTTAAAAAAAAACAAATTACTGTGTACTTTGAGATTTTTAACCCACGTGTGTGGTGTCCCCTTCCTACCTTCACTTGCTCTTCGTCACTCTCCTCGTGCAGCCAATTAAGGTGCTGCCTCAGAGCCTGAGTGAGTTTCGCCGCCATTCCCTGGGAATCCCTGGGCACAGGACACGCCCATTTGCGCCAGGCCACAGGCCCAGGTGCCAGGCCACGCCCCCCCTCCGACCCTACTTTAACCATGTGCCTGGCCCGGCTGCGCAGCGGACGCGTGCAGCGGGCGCGCCAAAGGCAAGCCCGTCTGCGCCCGTCCGCGCCAGACCGGGCCAAGGGGCAACGCACCCTGCCCCTCTCCTTACTTATCCACCCCAGCAGCTTTTGGCCTACTACAATGACTCAGTCACCTCGGCCACGATTAACTCTCTTAACATCGAGCGGCCCACCCAAAACTGCCTTCTCAACCCCTCTCTTACGCTGCAAGCTCTGCTGCCGCACCTCACCTCCCCTTCTACTTTCCCTAGCCACTCCAATAGCCACTCGGCCGCTGTTTCATTAACTCTCCTCAACACCCGCTCGGCGGTCAAGCATCATTTGGAATTGTTCGACCTTATTGATACCACCTGTCCTGATATCCTGTTTCTGAAACCTGGTATACGGTTAACTCTTTACCTGATATTCTTAGTTCTCTTCCTGACTCCTACTATACTCTCCGTGCTGACCGCCCCGGGGGAAAGATTGGCGGTGGCGTCGCTATGATTGTCCACTCCAACCTTCTATTTCAACCCCTCTCTCACTATCCCATTCCATCTGTTGACCTTTTAGTAGTGCGCTCCACTAACCTGGCCACTCCCCTCACGATCATTTTGCTTTATCTTCCCCCCCAATCCATGCCCCACTTCATTTCAGCCTTTCAGGATTTACTTGCCACCCTGGTAGTCAACAATTCATCTCTCCTCCTATTAGGGGATTTTAATTTTTGGCCAGGTGACCCGCGTGAGGACATCATGTCCAAGGATTTTTCTGAAACCCTTTATAGTATTAACTTTACTCCCCACATCTTTACACCTACCCACAAACACGGTCATATTTTGGACCAAGTATGGTCCACCAACCTATCCATCACGGCTCCTAATATATCCCCATGTGCCTGGTCCGACCATTTCCTGATCACTTTCTCTACTCACCTGGCAGAGGTTAAACTCTCCCCCTGTCCTAAAAATATCCCCGCCCGAAATTGGAACAGAGTAGACATGGTCGCCCTCGAATTGTCTTTAGCCTCATCAGTTCCCACTCTGATCAATATTCATCCCAACAAACAGGTAGCCAGCATTAACACCTGGCTCCTTGACACCTGCAATCAAGTGGCCCCTCTTAGACGGGTGAGAACTCGGCGCCCCCATGACGCTAACAGATGGTTTTCCAGTGCCCTTAAAATCCAAAAACTTGCGCTGCGCCAGGCGGAACGCCACTGGCGCCGTAAATACCACCCTGACGCTAAGCTACAATACCTCACTCTTTTGCAGGCATACAAAAAATCTATCCTCTCTGCCAAACAAGAATACTTCTCGATGAAAATTCAATTTGCAGCCAATAAACCTAAAGAGATTTTTTCTAATGTACACCAACTCTCCTCCTCTGACAGAGCCGCCTCTAAACCCGTCCCTTCCCAGACCCTCTGCGATACCCTTAATGATTTCTTCATCGAGAAGATTGCCATTATAAAACAGAATATCCCCATAGCCCCCGCCTCCTTCACCTGTCCCCCGCTACCTTTGTCATCTTTTTTCATAAACCAATTTCCATTGATTTCTGATGAGGCTCTCAGCATGCTTCTAGGAAAAGTCACTTCAGGTTCTCCGGCCGACCTCTGCCCGGCACACATCCTAAGAGATATTATTTTTCGCTGCCTTTCCCCTTTCATTACCCTTCTAAACTCCTCCATCACTTGTGGCGTGGTACCTGATTTATTTAAAGCTGCCACTGTAATTCCCATTCTAAAAAAAGTCGGCGCTGATTCTACTATTCCTTCTAATTTTAGACCTATCTCCCTATTACCGCTCTTAAGTAAAATCCTTGAGAGCCACATCACCTCTTCACTCTCTAATCACGTTGAGACTCACCATCTCTTAGCCGCCCATCAGGCCGGTTTCCGACCGGCTCACTCTACTGAATCTATGGTCCTCTCTGTAGTAGATGAGCTTAGGCTTAGCGCCGATATTAACTCCCCCCAGGTCCTTGTCTTTCTTGATCTTTCCGCGGCCTTCGACACGGTCGATCATTCCATCCTTCTCGACCGTGTCGAGGGCGCTGGCCTTCGAGGCCCAGCCCTTGCCTGGATTGTGGAAATTTAGCTTGTAACTGAACATTATCTGCGCCATCTTGCCTCTCCCCAGCGCCACGCACAGCGAACGCACGGCCGCCATTTTAGGCACCCCACTCTCTCCCCGCTCATTCTCGATCGCCAGCGCTTTCCCCTGGCGCTGCGAGCATCCCCCGCGTGCCGGCCACCCCCGCTCTCTCATACACGGGCCATAAACCCCCTCATTCTGCGCGACCCTGCCATGGAACCACATCCCACGCCTGACCGACATCCCATACATGGTCATGCCTCTCTTTGATAACCCCCTTCCTCTGCGCCCCATTGTCCGAACCGATCCCAGGCCATCACCTAGCCCTGCGGATGCAGTTTATTGCCCCTACTGTAAGGGAAACACCCCACATCAAAGGGATTACAGTGGATCAAAGCCCCTACCCCCTGAGACCCGGCCAGTTGCACACACCCCCGGGAATTGGCGGAATGTCCAGCTGCGTGATAGCCATCTCCTACTGTAGATGGGGTGGGGACTTCCACTGTAGACATGTGTGGGAACGAGTTCGAAGTGGGGATTCCGAAGACGTTCTTTTATACATCAAAGTAATCTCAAGAATGTGCCATGTACAATAAACCTGCAATAAAGTCATAAACCTGTGTATAAGAGGCCAGGCCTCAGAGATGCAGTTAGAGCACCTCGTGACGATACCTTGCTGTCTGATCTGATGTGTTCTGCTCCGACGGAATAAAACTTTGTTTCCTGCCTTCCAGTCTCCGGCGCCTGCCTCTTTCGTTGGTAAATTATCGAGTGGTATAAGAGGCGATTACCGCCGGGCAATACTTGAAAGGTTATCGACTGACACTGCCGCTACCATTTAACAATTGGCGCCCAACATGGGGCCCATCAGAGACACGTGGATCCAGTGGGAGAGGTCCTGACGACAGAGTGAACGACTGCAACGATCGGGAGAGCTCCTGCCCAATAGACCCTCGTCTGGCAGCCGATCATCCGAACTTCACTGGTTCCGAGCAGACCTCTCTCGAGTGATCTACGGTCCTGACTGGGAACCATCAGGAGTGCCGCGGCAAATACGGAGAGTAGAGGACGATCGGGCGCTGGAGGCGGAAGACGAGAAACTGTCCACGCGGTCCGGGTAAGGTCGTGATACACGACAAATTGCGAAATAATTGATTGATTGTTTGAAGTTTTGAAATACTAGTATTGCTCATTGATTGTTCTCTTTGAGATATTCGCCGTCTACAAACGGGGAGGAGTAGAAATACTCTCTCTCTCTCCCTTTGCAGATAGTGAAGGGTAGGTAACGCAGACTTTTGTCCCCGTTGAAACCCGTCGTGCCTATCTTTATCTCCCCACTGATTGATTGTCCGAACATTGATTGTTTTGAAGAATAGTGCTCTTTGAGATATTCTCTGTTTGCAAATAACGTAGAATAGAAATATTCTGTCTAGTCTTTGCAAATAGTGAAGGGTAGGTAACGCAGACTTTTGTCCCCGTTGTAACCCGCCGTGCCTATCTTTATCTCCCCATTGATTGATTGATTGATTGTCCGAACACTAGTTGTTCGATATTGGTTCTTTGGAGGTATTCTCTGCTTACAAATAACGAGGAATAAAGATATTCTGTCTAGTCTTTGCAAGCAGTGAAAAGATAGGTAGTGCTGACTTTTGTCCCCATTGAAACCCGTCATGCCTATCTTCTCCCCACTGATTGGTAGTTGGTTCTGCCCGGACCGCTTATTAGAGGTGGACCATCCGGCTCCACTGGAAGGCACCCCTAATAAGGACATGTTCACTAAATATGGACTAGTCGCTGTAGCTTATAGCAAGCTATGGCATAAATATACAAGGAAGGACCCCGAGAGTCAGTGGCCACTGATGGGATCCTTCGAGGACCATAAGATAGAAGTGCTAGAAATGGCTCTGCGTAGCAATAAGACGACGCCTACTATGCTTGACAGTATCGGCATGTGGCGCAAAGAAGCAACGCAACGGAAAAAGAGGGAAGAAGTAAAGGCAGAAAAGGAATTACGAAAGGCAGCGCACCTTGCCGCTAGAAAGTTAGAAGAAGAAATAAAGGAGAGAAGGGAAACTAAACTAAGACAGGAGCCCGAAACCTCAGGCCAGTACGCTGTTAGGAACCCCTCTATGCTCTACCCTGAGTTGTCCTCTAAGCAACGAACGAATGACGAATTACTATTAGGTCCCCCAATCATTTACATGCCCCCTCCATACGCACCCTCCCAATCGGTAGTGCAACACCCACAACCCCCAAACACGAGCGAAAGCAGTGCAGGGGCCTCGGTCCTCACGGCCTCCGCGCCGGCCGAGCCTCTTGTACTGAACACAACGTCGGCAATGACGTTGGATGACCCTGAGATAAGAAAGAAAGATTCCACCAGAATGAATCGAATAACAAAGGATGAACGAGCAGGAATCGACAAGATAGTAGGGACACTGGTGGAGCGAAAGGAAAGTGAGGAGTATATAACAGATGTGTATAACTCGTATGCCGACAGCCACAGACGACACTTTGTCATACGACTTTGTTACCACGCCCTGAACGCATATGAGGATAGGTACCGCGATAAAGGTCCCGAAGGCTTAGCGGCCCTATATAGGAAGGTAGACATTGGGGAAGAAGGAGAGGGCGATGTGACGAACCTCTTCACTCGTACACTCGAGGTCTATCGACACCTTAAAGAACACAGGCAGACAACCAAAACAGAAACCCCCATAGCGGCTAAGCCCCAGGAAGGAAGGACTGATACCATGATGCCCATCAAAGAGGCCGCCCCCCACTGGGTCCCCCCACGAGGTCAGGGAACACATGACGACATCAACCACCAAGATGCGAAGGGGAGGGTTGTATATAATTGGGTCTACCAGCCATGGGATCGACAAGATATTTTGACCTTTAGAAAAACTCTACCCGACTTAAGAAAGAACCCGACTGCCTTCTACACCGAACTAGGTACAGCCTTAGGCTCAACAATAATGACTTTAGCAGATATTGACTTGTTCTTCGGATTATGTCTGCCGGCTGATGTGTGGAAACAAATCCGGAAAGTTGACCACGCTGAGCCGTTCGGATACACCTGGGTACAACTCGATACCATAGATAAACAGCGAGAACCAGGACAGAAACCCCCGAAAGCCATATTGGAGCTCCAAGACAAGATTGTACATAAGTTGAAGACTCTAATCCCAGAAAGAAAGGTAGATTGGTCGATAGTGACGGCTTGTCGCCAGAAACCCCAGGAGGATGTGACTGAATACTTCTCTCGGTTCGAGACTGTGTTTTCCGATTATAGTGGCCAGGACATGACCACTGCAACTGGACATCACCTCTTTGTCCAGAATTATGTGAAGGGTCTGTCACAAGAAGTTTCCCAGAAGCTGCAGACCAGCGAGAGTAGTTGGGCAGCCTCCAAACCCGCAGCTATCCTCCAGATGGCCCAATACTACGAAAACCAAAAGAATGAGAACGATAGGGCGTCAGAAAGGAAGAAAAAGGAACTGAAGGAGAGGGTAATGATAGCACAGTTGCAAGGGGTGACCATAGGAAGAGAACCCCCGAAAGGGAATTACCAACCAACCGCCCCTAGAAAGCTACCCCCTAGAAACCATGCCCCTGCACCCTACAACGGACGGAGAGACTTAGATGGGAATCAATGTGCGTTCTGTAGAGGGTTCGGACACTGGAAATCCCAGTGCCCGGTCCTTCTGGAAATGAACAAAAATAGGGACCCCAGAGACACAGCATATGACCCCAGAAATAGAGGACAGGGACGAGGGTACACGAACGACGCCATCAACGACAGGCCAGGCAGACCAAACACCTTTGATCGCCCCCGACAAAACCAGTGTCAACAGTCCGACTATGAAAGCACCCATGACTTCGCATAGGACCGCCAGGGGCAAGGGAGGGATCCAGTCGAACTCCGTGTTGACCAGCAAGGTCCTTACGTCACTGCTAAGGTCTTGGGCACAAAATCTCCATTCCTGGTAGACACTGGGGCGACACGTAGTGCGTTATCTAAACGACTGATTCCTAGGGCACCCTTGTCTGGCTCACATGTAACCTCAATAGGCTTCGATGGAACGCCCTCCACTAACCCCTTATCAGCACCAATCTCCTTTGACTTAGAAGATAACACCACTGACACGACCTTTCTGCTCTCCTCCAACACCCCCGATGCTATTATGGGACTTGATTTGCTAAAACATTTTCGAGCTACCATCAGATGCTCCCCAGATGGAGTTCGAGTCATCCTACACGATAACCCAGATCTGTCCAGACCCTGTCACACACGGCGTATGCTCTCTATAACCGATGCTGACATGTCCCTACTCGACACATTACCTTCACATCTATGGGCTAAAACCGACTCAGATGTAGGGCGCATGGTGATCGACCCGGTACACATAACCGTCCGACCGGACGCAGTGCTCCCAAAGCTTCCACAGTATCGGATATCACCCGAAGGCGAGAAGGCATTGGTGGAAATCATCGAGTCCCTAGTCGAGGCAGGAGTGGTAGAAGAAGTAGTCAGTAATGTTTGCAACAGCCCTATCCTACCCATTGTAAAGAAGCAAGGCGAGGGAGATGAGAAAGCCTACCGTTTCATTGTTGATTTGCGAGAGGTTAACAAAGTAGTCATACCCCAGTACCCCGTGGTCTCAGACATCACCACCATCCTCACCCTGATTCCATCCACTGCCACCACCTTTACTGTTATTGATCTCAAGAACGCATTCTTTTCCATCCCCATCCACCCAGACAGCCGCTACCTGTTCGGCTTCACTTTAAAAGCCCGTTCGTACAGATTCTGCAGGGCACCCCAAGGCTACACTGAGAGTCCCAGTATTTATAGCCAAGCCCTCAAGAGGCAACTAGATGCAGTCCAACTACCCGATGGAGTGGTGTTGATACAGTACGTCGATGACATTCTTTTGGCGGCCGACACCACTCCACTTGCCGTCACAGCCACCATTCACCTCCTCCGCTTCCTCGCGGAGAACGGTCACAAGGTCTCCAGGAAGAAATTGCAATTCTGCCAACCACAAGTAACATATCTAGGCCACCTACTATCCAAAGACGGGAGAAAACTTACCCCTGACCGAATTCAGACCATCCTAGAAACCCCTGTTCCCAAGACTCAGAAGCAAGTACGGTCCCTAGTAGGCCTCACCTCCTTTTGTCGACAATGGTTGCCAAATTTCAGTCTTATCATAAAACCTCTGCTTTCCCTGCTGGCTAAAGATGTCCCCTTCCCCCTCCCCTGGACACCCGAATGTCAATCCTCCTTCAGAGAATTACGAGACGCCCTCTGCTCGGCCCCAGTCCTAGGAACCCCAGACTACACTAAACCTTTCTCCCTCTACACCCACGAAAGGGAGGGATGTGCGTTGTCTGTCCTAACCCAGTCCATAGGCCCTAAGCAACGCCCTTGTGCCTACTTCTCTGCCACTCTTGACCCTGTAGCCAGAGCTTTGCCCGCCTGCCTTCGAGCAGTAGCCGCCGCTGCCATCTCTATCCGGCAAAGCGAGGGGATCGTGCTCTCGAACCCCCTCACAGTATTGGTACCCCATGCGGTTGACACCCTCCTGAACCAAACCAAGACTCAACACCTGACTAGCGCACGACTGACTGGTTACGAACTGACTCTGCTTGCACCCCACATCACATTGAAACGATGCACCACAATGAATCCAGCTACTCTACTGCCTCTCCCTGACGCTGACCCCAATGTGTCCCCTATACATGATTGCGTGACCCTCACAGACGAACAAACCAAGAGTAGGGTTGACCTCCGGGATACTGCCTTCCCGGACCCTGACGGAGAACTGTGGGTGGATGGCTCATGCATCAAGCACCCCGATGGCACCACCTCAGCTGCCTATGCAGTCACCACAGCCCGAACAGTTGTTGAGACAGCCCGCATCACACAGCGATCCGCACAGGCGGCGGAACTAATTGCTCTCACACGAGCCTGCATCCTGGCAGCAGGGACAACCGCAAACATTTACACAGACAGTCAGTACGCCTTCGGGGTAGTTCACCACTTTGGGCTCTTATGGAAAGAGAGGGGATTCTTGACTTCTCATGGCACACCCATCCTGCATGGAGATCTAGTCTCTGCCCTGACCGAAGCAGTCTTCCTCCCCACACGGTTAGCTGTGATCAAATGCCAGGCACACAAGAAGGTGACAGACATTATAGGACAGGGAAATGCACTGGCTGACATTACTGCCCGAACCACAGCCGAGAATAGGTCCACGACCCGTATGTACGTGACCAGGTCACAAACTGAGAAATGGAAGGATGCTAGGGAAACGATTAGGGATATCCAACTAGCCAGCACACCACACGAATTAACTGAATGGGCCCGGGTGGGATTGAAGGACGATGACGGTTGCTGGCGAACTAAAGACTTGAACAAATGGTTGCTACCAGACTCATACTTGATCCCCAGGCTGACCATGGCACACTCCCCCGCACACATAGGGTCTGCCCCCATGATCGAACTCATCTCCAAAGTCTGGCACAACGACAAAATCCCAGACTCAGCCAAACGTCTGGTCCAACAATGCCTAGAATGCCTCCAACACAACCCTGGGAAAGGAACTGCTGTACCCCGGGGAGGGTTTGGGGTCCCCAATCACCCCTTTGAAGTCCTACAAATGGACTATGTCCAGTTAGAAAGGTGCCAAGGTTTGAAGTACGTACTTGTCGTTGTGTGTGCCTTCAGCAAGTGGGTGGAAGCCTACCCAACCCATGACAACACCGCTATGACTACCGCAAAAGTACTACTGAAGGAATTCTTCCCCCGATACGGCCTTTGTCGAATTTTGTGGAGCGACAACGGCCCCCACTTCGTAGCCGAAGTTATCCAACTCATCTTAAAAGGGTTGGGTGTAAAACAGAAATTCCATGCGGTCTTCCATCCCCAATCTGCAGGCTTGGTTGAGCGACACAACGCCACATTGAAGCTTAAGATAGCAAAAATAGTCGCCACCACAGGACTGAGATGGCCAGACGCTCTCCCGCTAGCATTGCTATCAATGCGTTCCACCCCCACTAAACACCACTTAACCCCCTACGAGGTCGTTTTCGGGCGGCCCATGAACCTTTGGGCTGCTCCAAAGCCAACATCCATCCACGACGTCCCGGACGTCCTCATGTCTGACTATTTGTATAACCTAACTAAAACGTTGTCTGTTATCCATCAGCAGGTGCTGCACGCCATTCCCGATGTTTCCAGGGGCCCCGGACACGACATCCAACCCGGTGACTTCGTCTTAGTGCGTAACTTCCAGCGCACCAAGAGTCTGGAGCCCCGGTGGACGGGCCCCCTGCAAGTCCTGATCACCACCCGAACAGCTCTTCGAGTGGAGGGGAAACGCAATTGGCTGAATGCACACCACTGCAAGAAGGTATCACCGACCCTGACAACCACGGACAACATCACCGCCCAAGAAGAACTTCTGGACAAAGACCGACCATCCCTGAGCCGCTGCCCAGATACAGAGACACTTGAGTTAGTAAGATATCCCGATCCCACCGTGCCATCCAAGGAAGGGTATAACTTGCGACGAAAGGAGAGAACTTCGGCTAAGCAGACCACAGGCTAAGTGGAAATCTCAGAGCGGTAGCCTAGTCACCTCAAAGGCCACCAGGAGAGAAACTAAACAAAGTCTGTGGTTCTGCCCGCTACCGAGTCTCTTGAAGATGATGGAAGCAACCGGACGTCCGAAGATCCACTACAAAAACCCAAAGACTGACCGAATGCACAGCTCAAAGACTATTGCACTTTTCATTACCCTTCTCTTTTGCCTTCTCCTCGTGGTCACCTTCTGGATCATGGAGGAGAGCACACCCGCTCATAAGACATTGCTGACCACCGTTCAACCTACCACCATGAAAGAACACCATCTGATCTCACTTTCACCCCAACTCCGAGAGAGGCGTAAGGAGTTCTGGAATAACTCTTTTGTGCAGTTGCTCCACCAACACAATCTTGCTGCCAACGCCACTAATTGCTGGATCTGTGGATTGCTACCACATGCCACTGGACACTCTATCCCTTTCATCCCTTCACCTTTTTCTGTCCATGGCTCCTGCCTCGCCTGGTTAATCCTCCTGCAGGAAAGCTACAAGGACAATGCCACTTCCAGCAGAACCATGTCACACTTTTACCATGGGTTCTGGCTGAACAAAACTGGAAGAACTTCTGCCCCCTTCTGTCCTCTGAGATCAAACACTTCCTTTCACATGGACATCCCTGCCAAAGAACGAGTTGAAATGCAAGTGTTCAACAACCCAGCCAGACCCACCTTCTCTTACCTCCGGAAACGAACGGCCGCCACCCTGACAGTGGCCCTATCCGTCGTCAACATCACTGGATTTGTATGCCTCGAAGGCCTGGGGGCGCAGCTGGTGGGCCACAGCTGCTGCCTCATCACCCGAACATTGGACTCAGTTGATCCGCCTTCCTTTGTTGCCTCCCCGAATATGTACTTCGTCTGTGGTACTAAGGCCTACACCTGGCTTCCGAAAGGTTGGGGAGGCACCTGCTACATCGCCTTTGTCCTTCCTCCGACATATGTGGCTCCAGCAAACCCTCACCGACAGAAACGGGCCAAAGACATTGTGCAAGCCGACTCCGCCGGAGCGCAGTTCATGGACGCAGTAAAAGGCCTTGTTCCACTCTGGGGTCCAATGGCAAACAGCCGTGCCATCCGCCACTTAACCCAGGCAGTCGAAACGGCGATGAACATTAAGGCCGGCATCCTCGCCAACAACACCGCCGAGCTCCAGGCCGTCCGCCTAGTGGCTCTTCAGAACCGCCTCGTTCTAGATGTGGTTCTGGCTGATCGTGGAGGAGCATGCCGCATCATTGGGTCCAGCTGTTGTACCTACGTACCGGATAACTCACCCTCAGTCTACAAAGCAATTGAACACCTCCACAGACTATCCGCAGAGGTCCATCAAGAGCAAGAAGAATGGTCACTGGGGAGTTGGTTTTGGGACACTATTAAAAGTTGGGGATGGAGGCTGTTTTCATTTATCCTAATACCGATTGTGATACTATGTGGATGTTGCTTGGGGATTCAGTGTCTGCCACCTTTATGTTCGCTTTTTATGAACTGCATCTGCCCTAAGACTTTGGACTTTGAAACAGAGCGAATGAAAGCTCTGTATGAGGTGGAAATTCGTAGTATTATGGGGATAGATCCGAACTAGACAAGCTGGCGAGATATGTTAAAAGGGAGGACTGTGGAAATTTAGCTTGTAACTGAACATTATCTGCGCCATCTTGCCTCTCCCCAGCGCCACGCACAGCGAACGCACGGCCGCCATTTTAGGCACCCCACTCTCTCCCCGCTCATTCTCGATCGCCAGCGCTTTCCCCTGGCGCTGCGAGCATCCCCCGCGCGCCGGCCACCCCCGCTCTCTCATACACGGGCCATAAACCCCCTCATTCTGCGCGACCCTGCCATGGAACCACATCCCACGCCTGACCGACATCCCATACATGGTCATGCCTCTCTTTGATAACCCCCTTCCTCTGCGCCCCATTGTCCGAACCGATCCCAGGCCATCACCTAGCCCTGCGGATGCAGTTTATTGCCCCTACTGTAAGGGAAACACCCCACATCAAAGGGATTACAGTGGATCAAAGCCCCTACCCCCTGAGACCCGGCCGGTTGCACACACCCCCGGGAATTGGCGGAATGTCCAGCTGCGTGATAGCCATCTCCTACTGTAGATGGGGTGGGGACTTCCACTGTAGACATGTGTGGGAACGAGTTCGAAGTGGGGATTCCGAAGACGTTCTTTTATACATCAAAGTAATCTCAAGAATGTGCCATGTACAATAAACCTGCAATAAAGTCATAAACCTGTGTATAAGAGGCCAGGCCTCAGAGATGCAGTTAGAGCACCTCGTGACGATACCTTGCTGTCTGATCTGATGTGTTCTGCTCCGACGGAATAAAACTTTGTTTCCTGCCTTCCAGTCTCCGGCGCCTGCCTCTTTCGTTGGTAAATTATCGAGTGGTATAAGAGGCGATTACCGCCGGGCAATACTTGAAAGGTTATCGACTGACACTGCCGCTACCATTTAACAGGATTACCTCTTTTCTTACCGGTCGCACCCAGGCCGTCCGTCTTGATGGCTTTCTAGCCTCCACCCACTCTATCTCTTGTGGGGTCTTTCAGGGTTCCTCGCTCTCCCCCCTCCTGTTCAACCTCTACATCCACCCCCTTATTGCTGCTCTTCAGGATATGGAGATCACCGCGTTTAACTACGTTGATGATTTGCAGCTTATCTTCAACCTCTCCCCGTCCTCTGACTCCATCGCCAAGGTCCACTCCACCCTTACATTCATCTTCAACTGGATGAATCTCAACCAGTTGAAACTGAATCCTGATAAGACTGAGTTGGTCCTCCTTGGCGGTCCTTCCAATCCTTGGTCTCCTGCTTTCTGGCCCTCCGTCTTTGGTTCCCCCCCTACCCCCTCTACCTCTGTGAAAACGCTGGGTATCAAAGTAAGTCAAGACCTCTCCATGCGTCCCCAGATTAGTTCCGTAGTATCCTCATGTTTCTTGGCCCTCAGAACTATCTGAAAAATATCACGTTACTTCACTATGGAGGCACTTAAACTTATTATTCTTGCACTCATCTCTTCTCGCCTGGACTACGGCAATGCCCTTTATGCGGGCATTCCTGCTTATGAAGGCCGCCGTCTTCAACTCGTCCAAAATCAAGCGGCCCGTCTTATTCATAGGCTTTCTAAAACTTGTCACGTCACCCCTTTGTTGAAAACCCTCCACTGGCTTCCCATCAAGGAACGCTCACTCTTTAAAATAGGATGTTTGACCATCATGTCCCTAGCTGGCACCACCCCTGCCTTCATCAATGCCAAAATTAACTCCTATGTTCCCACCAGAGATCTCCGCTCTTCCACTCAGTTCCTTCTCAAAATTCCCCGCTTCCGTAAGAAAAAAACCGGTGGTTTCAGATTCACCATCCTCGCCCCTATCTTCTGGAACTCTCTTCCCCTTGCCATCCGTTCTATTCCCTCCTACTCGGACTTCCGGGCTAAACTTAAAACCCACCTGTTCTCCCTAGCTTATCCCTCTTAATTCTCTCACTTTCCCCCCTCTGGTCTGACTCTGACCTACAGCGCCAAGAAACCGCATGGTGATAGAGCGCTTAAGAAATCCTTTTCAACTTCAACTTCAACTTTGGGCTGGACTGTTCCCATGAGGCACAGGGTCAGACTGATTTGCATATGGCCATGTCTGAACTGGGGTGGCAGAGTGGGCTAAAGAACGGTGATGGATCAAACCCAGATCTGTTGACTGGGTGTGAGTGTTTGATTGTTTCTGATGCTCCGTCCGTCACCACCCTCTTTTGTACTTCAGTTGTAGGATTGTCATTATCAAAAGAGTGTCAGCTAATGTTTGTAGTATTCTGTAAATGGATACTCTCCTCCAGACGTGGGCTTTATAAGCACTCTTTATCAGTGCGGTGGCCCTCCTATGCATTCTCAAAATGTTTGTTCACGCGAGCCATATTGCCTGGTACTGCCTAAGTCCCCTTTTCTTTCAGACCCAAGACCACCCTGGGATGAGGACTCACTCCCTCCTCCAAGGCAAGCATTTCAGACCACACTCTTTTGGATTAGGGGGAGTAACCCCCAGCCGTATTTATTACATAATTAAAACATTGATATTATTTACATTATGTACAACTACGCAGAAAGTCTGGGTACCTTGATCGATACCCGAGGTTACTTGGCTAACCTTAACATGTTTCTAATCCATCATCATTCCTATCGTAATCTACACATGTATATACATTACTTTCTGTGTGTCCCCGCTAGAGCCTACGGCAAGGTCAATGACTGGCAGCCCCAGATCCCAGTAAAACAACTAAAAGGCTTCACTGGAGTAGGCCTGCGTAGGGGGTACAGCTTATCAGACGGATATTTTTCCCCCGGGCCCCCCCTACGCCCTGAGCCTTAACTCCATAATGGGGGCTGCAATTCTGCATATTTGTGCCCTGATGCGCATACGTGTGTGAGGGTGGCCACATCCCAATGGAAAGAGTGACTCCCCTGGCCCCGACAGCCTACCGACCGGCTGTCACTGCCGCTGGAGTTGTAAACATTGCGTAGGGGGTCCAGCGTACCGGACGGATATCACTCCCGGGCTCCCCCCACGCCCTGAGCCTTAACGCCATAAAGGGGCGCTGCAATTCAGCATCATTGTGCCCTTGTGCGCATGCGTGTGCGGCAGCCTATTCAATGCGAGACCTTCTGTCTCCCCCTCGGGGGGCATCCCCAATTTGATAACTGGTGATGCCCGCTACGAACCGAAACTATGCTCACCAATCATGACCTTACTGCCACAGTCCAGTATAGTTGCCCAACTATCTGGCCTCCCCCTACTGCCTACTAGAGAGGTCATGCCTACACCCTTGCCGCTTTTAAACCATGCCAGCAAACTTTCTTTCAAAAAATTATTTCTTCACCCAATCATTAGAGCTGTACCCCATGCTGTAGCAGAAAATACTTCTCGTGAAGGCACCACTGCCCTACTGCCCCAAGCTTTGTATAAACAATCGCAATGGACCGCACTCCGCTAGCTCCTCCTCCGGGTCGCCCCAAGGGAAGCTGGTACATGAAGTTCTTGAGTGGTTCACCCCAGTGGGTGCAAGTAAGTACTTGTTGAACTGATGATCTCTGATGGAGTTCTTGAGTGGGTCACCCCAGTGGGTGCAAGTAAGTACTTGTTGAACTGATGATCTCTAGACCCGATACATGTCCCGGGTTTTAAAATATCGCCCGAGACATGGCTCGGGTTTCGGGATAACTTCCCTCCTCAGTAGAGAAAATAGTTAGGGGTGGAAGAGAGGGCCGCCAAGCAACCGTCAAGGGCCTCAGTGCCCGCACAGGCACGCAGGTGCGTCGTCCAGGAGCTCGTCAGCTCAAAGCTCGAGGGAGCCATTTTTATAAACAATCGCAATGGACCGCACTCCGCTAGCTCCTCCTCCGGGTCGCCCCAAGGGAAGCTGGTACATGAAGTTCTTGAGTGGTTCACCCCAGTGGGTGCAAGTAAGTACTTGTTGAACTGATGATCTCTGAGCTTTGTACTCCTGAATAGTGCTCCTGACTGATTCAGGAGCCCAGACAGACTCACCCCTCCTTCTACTGTGATATGGGGGTCGTGTCTGACCACCTATTACGTGACTTGGGGCATTGTTCCCCCCATCCCTGCCCCTGCAATCATTAACTGCTGGGAGCACATCCCCCTGTTGGAATGATTCACGCAGGAAACCCCAGCTCGCCTGGTTCAAATGCCTGAATTTATAAAATGCTGCTCTGTAAGCACTGCGCAGTTTGGGCTCGCAGGCCAGACCTATTCCTTGGGTCGCAGCGGACTGCTGGATGGCGCCTGCGTGCATGAGTGCAGTAAACTACTGCCTCACATGCGGGGGTTGCCACCCAGCCGGCTGGAAGAGTGACTCCCTGGCCCCCGCACCCTTTCAGCCTACTGACCTAACTGAACCCATATTCCACAGGATCGAATCTTCACGGGGAGATTCCAATGGATTTGTCGTCATCACCTTAACCATTCAGCCACAACTATTTCTCATTCAATAAGCTGCCAATGTGCTACCTCTGTACGCGGCTGCATGAGTTTAGGCGTGCTGGCCAGACCTATTCCCCAGATTGCGGAGAACTGCTAATCGCCCCTGCATGTACACGTGCAGTAAAATATTGCCCTCTGGCAGATACCCGTTCAACTGGCCGCCGGGATGCTGCAGATGTATGCCGCCTCCCCAGTTTGGTCATGAAGGCAAGACATTCCCCCTGATTCGCAGACGACTGTTAAATACCTTCTGCTAATGATACATTTAATTTAAAAAAGCGTTAGAACAATTGCCCCAAAATCTTGTTTAAAAGCAATATGTGCACCTTCACCACTACAGGACAACCTGACAGCCTAGCAGTAGAAAAAACAGCATAGCAGGAGCTGAACCACTGACTTGTGAGATCCTTTGCCCCTAGATCATACCAGTTCCGGATCCTGTGGTCCAATTCTTGCAAGCATCTTGCTGTCCTCGTGATGTGGTTCCTCCCCGTTATCACTCGGAATCCGTTCCATAAATAAATAAACACATGTTGTTAATTTTCATTGGTATCTGTTGCTCAACATAGCATTGCTAAGCACCTGCTTTGAACAACTAAAATGGCAGCTCTTTGCAGGCAGAGAGCAAGCTACAGAGCAAGCGTTCACTGAGAGAATAACTTAGCACAATATGCTTGGGCCTAGCATTGTACGCTGCTGCACAATGTTGTAATGCCGCTGCACAAAGCAGTTCAGTGACGCAATCAATACTTTGTTGTTGCTTTTCCTTAATATGCCCAGCATCCTGAAACGGACACCGGTTAATGAGGCAACGCAAATTACAATTACGCCTGGGTTATCCGGTTAAATTGATAACTGCTTTGTTTACGAGAGTCACCTAGGCATGAGCACAATCAGCCCGGAATTGGAATTCTGGCAGGAGCCGCGCGGCTTTCAGCGGTGCCATCAACGCGACAATGAACGAGGGCAGTGAACAGAGGACCGCTGGATTGTTGAAGTAAAGCAGGGAGAGCAGATTCAGAAAACCAAAACCGGCAAA
Source organism: Triturus cristatus (assembly GCF_964204655.1). Classification (NCBI taxonomy): domain Eukaryota; kingdom Metazoa; phylum Chordata; class Amphibia; order Caudata; family Salamandridae; genus Triturus; species Triturus cristatus. The sequence goes on along the minus strand of NC_140583.1, from coordinate 51,022,380 downwards.
GGACAGAAAGTGCATACATTGACAGCGCCAAATCTGAAAACACATTGAAACATTGAAAACACAGACAGTGAGGCACTGTGGTGCAAAAAAGTACCTTTTACGCGCAGTATTATCTGTGTTAATTAAGTTGCTTCCTGTAGGGTTTCTAAGTATTCCTGCTTTGAAACATGTGAACACATGACTCCCTCTGTTTTCAGTTGACCCTTTCTGGAAGTTGGTTGGCATTGTTGTTGATCTTAGGAAAGCTGCCACTGGTTGGAACTCTGATGCAGAAATGTTACCAGAGCCTTCAACTAAACCCCTGATGTAGGAGAGTTGGATCTGCTTCGCACGGGTACCCCCACTTTTTGCTGGTGTTTCACTATTTTTCGTCTGGCTGTGGCCCTGCTAATCAGGACCCCAGCCTAGCTGCTTCCTCTCTAAAATGGTTTCCATGTACATTAGGTACATCTCTAATTGGATTCTGGAGTGCCTTATAAGCCCCTAGTATGTGGTATACTATGTACCCAGGACATAGGTACCTCAGAGGCCTACCAGGGGCTGAAGCATGTATTATGCCACCCCTGGTAAGCACTCCAAAATGACACCACAAGTCTGCTACTGCAGCCTGGGTAAAGTGGTGCATGCACCGCTTACTGAGATATCGGTTCACTATATCTCACCCTATCACTGCACATATAAACCTATCAGTCACCCCTATGGCAAGCCTTATCAATCCTGAAGGCAGGGTGCTTGGTTTTCTGAGAGGGTGCCCATGCATGAGCAGAGCCCCTCTGCAGCCTTCGGAATCTCTTCTCCGGGGTTGTCTGTGATGCAGCCTGACCATATACTCTTAAGTGCATTATAACCTCGCGGTAAATGCTAACTTTGGACTGGCTGCACGGAAACATGTTGTGTTTGGTGTCAAATGCTTTGGAATACTACCCCCCCCCCCCAACAGGTCTGGCGGTGGGGGTAGCATTCCACCCTTCTAGAGGGAGGAGAGGCATGTTCACATGGTCTACCCGGTAAAGACTTTCTAAAGCCCTGGCATCACAAAATGGATGCCACTGCCATAGACAGGGGTCTGGCCTCCTGCTGCTGACCAAAACTCCGGCAGGGGAGGCCTGGACAATAGGTTTTCTGTCCCAGGGAGGTGAAACCACCTCCCCAGACAGGCAGATGTGTATTGGGGCTGGGCAGGAGCACTCTCTGGTGCTTTGAAGTCCTGCACTGGGGGCACACTTGGTGTCCCTGTGCATAGTCTAGTTCAAACTGGTTGCAGGGGCTAGTGGGTCACCACAAAGGCAACTCCTTTTCTGCTTGGGCTTTCCTGGTTACTCCAGACGTGCCCTGACTTACCCTCGCTGGGTGAGTCCCCCAGACCTTGCTAGTCTGCACCGACGTCTTTCTTCTATTTCCACTTGACTTGCCGTTGCCAAGGCTTGTTGGGTCCATTCTGGTCACCGGCACCGCAGCACACAGACAGACTTAAGACAAACTTAAGACAAACTTAGGACAGACTTAAGACAGACTTAAGACAGACTTAAGACAGTCTTAAGACAAACTTAAGACAAACTTAGGACAGACTTAAGACAGACTGAAGACAGACTTAAGGCATACTTTAGACAAAATCCTAACTTTACAACTACTAAATGCCTTCTGTGAATACCAAAAGTAGTAAGTTTAGGATTTTGTCTTAAGTTCTTTGAATTGGGCCCTCTATGCCTAAGAGATCAAAGGATTTTGGGATATAAATATTGGGGCCCGACCCCTGAACTTTAGAACTCTTTTGGACCAAGAAGACTGCCTAGAAGAAGAGCTGGAGAAACTGTGAGGAGGAACTACCCCTTTGCTGTGTGCTTTGCTGTGTTGGCCTGCAGTGGCTGCTTCTGTCTTGGGCAGTGAAAGGACTGGACTGAACTTTCTGCAATCTACTTTTGTGAGTTTCATCAAGGGCTTTAGGTAGAGCTTCCCCCTGTTCAAGAAGTCTTACGAACAGCAAAGACTTCAAGCTCTTCTGCCCTCATCACTGGGAACTGTGTGTTTTGTGTTGCAACAGAATAAAAAGCAACCCAACGCCGTCTACGACACCTCTGCCGACTCCGTGTCCTGAAGGCACCGCAGGGGGTACCGCCACAATGCCGCACCGGGACCCCGGTCTCACCAACGCCACCTTCTGATGCCGCCACCGAGCCGCAGCTCGCACCACGACCTATGGGCACAGCTTTCCGCACCGCCTCGCTTCACGATGACGCCTTGGCAACCCCGGCGACGCCGCTCCACACCAAAATCTATGCTGCTGCTTGCACCATGGTTCGATGGCAATGCTCATAAAGTTATATGATGCACTGCCCTCATCCCGCACCGCAGCCTTGGCCTACCAACGCCGGCGCCATCGACTCCAGTTCTTCAGCCGACAGCGCTTCTGCAACGACGCTGCTTGAACTGCGACCTGCCAGCACCGCGACGACCACCGCATTCACCTCGCACTGCGACCCTGGTCTCACCGACGACCCCATCTAACACTGCCACCAAGCCGCTGCTTGCACCGTGACCTGAGGGCACCGCACACCGCACCGCTGCACTTCGCACCGCAGTACCTGATGACTGCCAATACCAGTGCTCCTGACTTCAACAGAGAGGATTTTGATCTGCAACGTGTTTGAATTCGAGGGCGCGACGACTCCTGCACCGACCTCCGGAACCGGTGCCTGCGGACGCCGTGCTTTCGAAAGCTCAATGAGAGGTTGCCGACGCCCTGCCTCTCTAAAGGTACTGTTTGCAGGTCTTCCTGACACCGTAGCTGACCTGCGACTGTGCGCTCAGACAGAACTGTTTGGATTTGTTTGTTCATGACGCTGTGATAGCCCCGGATGGAGCTATCGACATCAAGGAACTGTTTTTCAAGCATATTTTGATAACTGAAGACTCCTAAGCAATGTATTGTGGATTTTTTTTAATCATTTATGGTCTTGTCTTATGTATATAAAAATATTGGATACTTTTCTAAACTGGTGTGGTGTCCTTTTGTAGTGCTTACATTGTATTACTGTTGTTATGGGCAAATGCTTTACACACTGCCTCTAAGATAAGCATTACTGCTTGTGCCAAGATACCAAGGGGGTGAGCAGAGGTTATATTAGGAGAGTAACTCCCTTATCCTGACTAGGAAGAAGGGTCCCTCTTTGGACAAAGGTGCAAACCCTTGCCAACTAAAGACCCCCATTTCTAACACTATTTTACTATCCTTCCTTGTTTGCCTCAGGCCCCTTTACATCCTTGCTGGGCAAGTGTTTTTGGCCTCATACCAATGGCCCAAACAAGGTGAATATTGAAGCAGTGGAGACAGCTTAGCTCGGGCCTCAGGGAAAAGACAAAAGGGATATGGGGCAAAATCAGGGCCCATGTTTTTAACAGAGAACAGAGGAAACTGTTTGTTTCTCAAGGCAGCAGCTGCCATTAGCGAAGCAGGTAAAGAGGCGCTGGATCCCAGGGGGTGGAGAGGCCCTCTACATCAGAATCATGACTGTCCTACTTTCCAAAACAGCCATGTGGCATTGCTAGCATTAGAGCTGAGGAACACGATACTCACAAAGCGGAGACGACATGTGGGGGCTCATTTTTTTGGAAAGGGACAGAGAGTCTGTTTCTGGACTGAAGCAATGGCAGGGTATGGCGGAAAGGCCAGAGGCAGAGAGGCAGCCTGCTACTGAGGGCTGCGGCTATCATTAGAGCAGCAGGTACCGTTGCATCAGGCCCGGGACTGTGAGGGGCTCACCACAACACCTCCATTGTGTGGAGTAGAGTTTTTGCGTCAATTTTTGTTTTTGTCTCATGTATTTGCTCTTTTATACGGGTCACATTTAGCGCAGACTTTAAGCTACATAAAAGTGCCCCATATGTTATCTCAAACTCCCGCCCCCTACACTCTATCTTACCACTCCCACTCCCCCAAGTCTTGCCAAAAGTTTTGGAGAGGGCCCAACTTCAAAATATTTTCCTAAGAGTGGCTGAGAGTGAATCAGTTTGGAGAGTGAATCAGTTTGGAGAGCTCTGCCTCAGATTGAGGCAGGGCCGGACTGGGAACCAAAACCGGCCCTGGCAAAGTGCTCGGCCGGCCCCACAGGGCTTGGGGGTGCCGCCGAGCTCTTTGCCAGGGCCGGTTTTCGGCCGATTTTGTTACAGGGCCGATTTTGCAACTATGCTGCTAAAACGGTCCTGTAACAAAAACGCCCCCCAGGGGCCCAAAACCGGCCCCCACCCGTGCGGCGCACCGGGGGATTGCCCGGTGCCCGCCACGGTCAGTCCGGGCCTGGATTGAGGGCAGGCTGGCCTGAACCCTCACCCGGGAGACTGGTGACCGAGGGTTAATGAACGTCTTTGCCTCACTTGTCATCATTGGTGCCTCAGGGCTTCTGAAACTGATGTGATTTGAGGAGCATTCTCGGGGTGATGTAACCCCCCACCCCCTCATTTGGCCCCACCCCTTCCCTATACCCTGTGCCATGGTTGAAGATGCTGTTTGCAATGTGTTGTTGTTGCAGTCCCTTATACCAACAGGGCCCTGATGTGGGGTTGTCAAGTGGATGTGGGGTTGTCAAGTGGCTATAGGCCTTTTGTGTTTGCTAATGAGCACTCGCACATTCCTGTGCAGTGCACACAGGCAGTGATTGAGCGTTAAATACTCACGTAAGCCTGCCCTCGTGTCCAGCCTAGAGGGGGACCGGGCCTTCCCTCGTGTGCCTCTCCCTGTTTCCACCACCAATCATCTCTCCATGTCCAAGTTTCGGCTGACCTTGCCGGGGAGTGCCAGATTGTGAAGATCTCTTATGAGGCTCAGAGGTCAGCTGATGACGCTCCCCTTTAGTGCACACCGTTCGTACTGACGCATGCTTAGGGCATGACCTCTGACCCATGGCCCCTGCAGAACCTGGGGGCCATCGATGGAGTTCTGCAAGACGTGCAGCTGCACACGTTTCTGGGCAGCAGGAAGAATTTGTTGCTCTGGGGATGAGAGATGACAGCCCTCCTCCTTATACTGCAGTTATAAGGCCACCCCAAGACCCATGAGAGGTAGGAAAGGAGTGTGCAGGGGGCGAAGTGAACAGAGACTCCGAAGAGGACATTATCCTGAGACTGTCGATCATGGGCGTCCTCACAGCCGTCGCCATTGTGCTGTCTGTGCTGCACCTCACGCTGGGCAGACCCGTGGAGGTAAGGAGGGGGTGTCCCCCTTATATCTGACAGCTCACGCCCCCCAAAGAAGCAGCCACACTTTATGAAGTCTAGAGAGAGCTGAAGCGTCGCGGTTGGCCTGCTAGAGACACCTGACACCTGATGCGTGGCCTCCGGACCTCCTCATGGCTTGGGACCAGCGCTTAGTGAACTGATAACTGAACGATAAATCGAGGCGCTATGAAATGTGGCAGCCTGGAGTTGCATCGCTGGCCCTGGCAGTGGGGTTTGCAGTGTTTTTGATATCAGGCAGAGAGAGAGCTCCCGGAAAAAGAATGACCGCTGAAAGTGATAAGGGGTGCTCCAAAGGAAAGGAGCGGAAGGGGAGGAACAGTTTGTTGAAGCTCCAGCGTGCGGATGAATCGTTGAATGCTGGAGGGGGTGTGTGCCCGGGGCTGTGTGATGAACATGGGAGAGGGCTGCGCGGAGGGCACCCGAGAGAGTCACCAGCAGGGAGTGGATTTTAAACAAGTACATTTACCAAGTAACATAGTGTTAGTTCTGCTTCACACGGTGAGCTCACTCAGTGGCGCACGATTACTTCAGTGGTGCACACACGGTCAGCACTGGAGCCAGGGCAATGCGCAGCGCTCCAGATCCTCGTGAAGCACTTGTGGGAAGTGCACCGAGGCAACTGCCCACTGGGAACACACAACAAAGCTTTATTGTCTTGAGCAAGATAAGTGTACAGGTCTCGTGCGGAAGGAAGCATGGCCTGGTCATGGCTAGTGCACGCTGGTTGCTAGCACGGTCGAGACCCGAACACTACAATAAAAGGGGTCCCGTTAACTAAGCAGAGAGCCAAGTCACTAGCGGCCCACATTGGCAGAGCAGGCTGTTTTGAACTTGAAAGACTCCATGTGATACTGTGTGCATGTGTGTCTCCAGCAGGCACTGTTTGCGCTAATATCAGAGAACCCCCCGTAAACTCCGCTCCAGCAGAACATAAAACCGGCCCACACTGGCCTCTCAGACCAGACCATAGGGCACTGCCTGGTCGCCCTACAGGCCAGTCCGACCTCGAGCCCGGCACGTGCGAGATGTGTTTGTAGCATTGTGTCCATACATTAATTAGGAGTCACAAGGCCGGCTTTAGTGCTGGCGGGGCCTGCTGCGACCATCATTTTTGGCACCCCCGCACCTATCACCGCCTCCTCGGATTCTCTCACAACCATCGGGCAAAAGTGCCCCTCATCTCTCCAATAATAAGATATTGCTAAACACAGTGCCCTCCCCTCCCCCCAGGTCAGCGCCCCCTCTACAGGTCAGCGCCCTGTGCGGCCCCACCGGTGGCACTGCCCTGAGGAACCATGGGCAGGGTGCGCTTAGGGCTGCGTCGGGGATAGTCACTCCTTGACAATATTGTCAATGACTCTGGGAAGCAGTGTATGTAGAGTGTGTCACGTGCGACCTGTTTTGAATATTCATAGATGTGATTTATCAGAGAGGAGAGGGAAGGCGGGTGGAACCTGCTGTCTGATTTACAGAGGGCCGGGATTCCATGTCACATTATTGTAAAGTTAGAGTTCGGTAAAGTCGCGCAGTGCTTCGATGCCCCACGTGCGCTGCTGAGACGGCTCAGGGGGTGAAGCGCTTGTTGCCCCAGTGGCGTCAGTGTCCCTGCCGTGAGCTCGGGCAGGGTATGAAAGCGGTCTGATTCGGTACTTGTGAGTAATATTGTATGTTTTTGCTTATTTTACTGCTTCTTACCTGCCCTGAGATGTGCCTGATACCAGAATGCCAGCTTCTTGACCAGGATGTTTCAGACAGACAATGTAAATAAACACTGGCAGTCCTGTGTACATTAGGGGTGCGTAGCTTACAAGCTCTCCTTTGCCTTACACATCACGGGTTCTCAAGGCCGTCAGTGGCCTCACTCCTACTTTAAGTGTGATAGTGTGTAGTGTCTGTGTAGTGACACCCTGGCGCCACACCCCAAGGCGTGTGGAATCTCTTTATTTTCAGAGAAGAAGCTGCCGAGCGCCTGCAGGGGTCCCGTCCTTTCCTTACCTGCCTCTTACTTCCCCTCTCCCTCCTTGGTCCCCCTTCGAGTCCATCTTGTTCTCACTCCTGTCCCCAGACTGTTCTTGTCCGGGCCTCGGTGCCCAGTGATCAGCTAGAGTCTGTGGTCAGCTAGAGAACTAACAAGTGTGCCTCAGTGCCCCGTGGTCAGCTAGAGCACTGATGTATGTGTGCCTCGGTGCCCCGTGGTCAGCTGGAGTACTGATGTATGTGTGCCTCAGTGCCCCGTGGTCAGCGAGAGCACTGATGTATGTGTGCCTCAGTGCCCCGTGGTCAGCTAGAACACTGATGTATGTGGGCCTCAGTGGCTCGTGGTCAGCGAGAGCACTGATGTATGTGTGCCTCAGTGCCCAATGGTCAGCTGGAGCACTGATGTATGTGTGCCTCAGTGGCCTGTGGTCAGCAGGAGCACTGATGTATGTATGCCTCAGTGCCCCGTGGTCAGCTAGAGCACTGATGTATGTGTGTCTCAGTGCCCTGTGGTCAGCTGGAGCACTGATGTATGTGTGCCTCAGTGCCCTGTGGTCAGCTGGAGCACTGATGTATGTGTGCCTCAGTGCCCCGTGGTCAGCTAGAGCACTGATGTATGTGTGCCTCAGTGGCCCGTGGTCAGCGAGAGCACTGATGTATGTGTGCCTCAGTGCCCCATGATCAGCAAGAGCACTGATGTATGTGTGCCTCAGTGCCCAGTGGTCAGCTGGAGCACTGATGTATGTGGGCTTCAGTGCCCCGTGATCAGCGAGAGCACTGATGTATGTGTGTCTCAGTGCCCTGTGATCAGCGAGAGCACTGATGTATGTTTGCCTCAGTGCCCCGTGGTCAGCGAGTGCACTGATGTATGTGTGCCTCAGTGCCCCGTGGTCAGCTGGAGCACTAATGTATGTGTGCCTCAGTGCCCCGTGGTCAGCTAGAGCACTGATGTATGTGTGCCTCAGTGCCCTGTGATCAGCGAGAGCACTGACATGTGTGCCTCAGTGCCCCGTAATCAGCTAGAGCACTGATGTATGTGTGCCTCAGTGGCCCGTGGTCAGCTGGAGCACTGATGTATGTGTGCCTCAGTGGCCCGTGGTCAGTGAGAGCACTGATGTATGTGTGCCTCAGTGCCCCGTGGTCAGCGAGAGCACTGATGTATGTGTGCCTCAGTGGCCCGTGGTCAGCGAGAGCACTGATGTATGTGTGCCTCAGTACCCCGTGGTCAGCTGGAGCACTGATGTATGTGTGCCTCAGTGCCCTGTGTTCAGCTGGAGCACTGATGTATGTGTGCCTCAGTGCCCCGTGGTCAGCGAGAGCACTGATGTATATGTGCCTCAGTGCCGCATGATCAGCAAGAGCACTGATATATGTGTGCCTCAGTGCCCCGTGGTCAGCGAGAGCACTGATGTATGTGTGCCTCAGTGGCCCATGGTCAGCTGGAGCACTGATGTATGTGTGCCTCAGTGGACCGTGGTCAGCGAGAGCACTGATGTATGCGTGCCTCAGTGCCCCGTGATCAGCTAGAGCACTGATGTATGTGTGCCTCAGTGCCCCGTGGTCAGCGAGAGCACTGATGTATGTGTGCCTCAGTGGCCCGTGGTCAGCTGGAGCACTGATGTATGTGTGCCTCAGTGGCCCGTGGTCAGCTAGAGCACTGATGTATGTGTGCCTCAGTGGCCCGTGGTCAGCTAGAGCACTGATGTGTGTGTGCCTCAGTGCCCCGTGGTCAGCTAGAGCACTGATGTATGTGTGCCTCAGTGCCCCGTGGTCAGCGAGAGCACTGATGTATGTGTGCCTCAGTGCCCCGTGGTCAGCTAGAGCACTGATGTATGTGTGCCTCAGTGCCCCGTGGTCAGCGACAGCACTGACGTATGTGTGCCTCAGTGCCCCCTGGTCAGCGAGAGCACTGATGTATGTGTGCCTCAGTGGCCCGTGGTCAGCTGGAGCACTGATGTATGTGTGCCTCAGTGGCCTGTGGTCAGCTAGAGCACTGATGTATGTGTGCCTCAGTGGCCCGTGGTCAGCGAGAGCACTGATGTATGTGTGCCTCAGTGGCCCATGGTCAGCGAGAGCACTGATGTATGTGTGCCTCAGTACCCCATGGTCAGCTGGAGCACTGATGTATGTGTGCCTCAGTGCCCCGTGTTCAGCTGGAGCACTGATGTATGTGTGCCTCAGTGCCCCGTGGTCAGCGAGAGCACTGATGTATATGTGCCTCAGTGCCCCATGATCAGCAAGAGCACTGATGTATGTGTTCCTCAGTGCCCCGTGGTCAGCGAGAGCACTGATGTATGTGTGCCTCAGTGGCCCATGGTCAGCTGGAGCACTGATGTATGTGTGCCTCAGTGGACCGTGGTCAGCGAGAGCACTGATGTATGCGTGCCTCAGTGCCCCGTGATCAGCTAGAGCACTGATGTATGTGTGCCTCAGTGCCCCGTGGTCAGCTGGAGCACTGATGTATGTGTGCCTCAGTGCCCCGTGGTCAGCGAGAGCACTGATGTATGTGTGCCTCAGTGGCCCATGGTCAGCTGGAGCACTGATGTATGTGTGCCTCAGTGGACCGTGGTCAGCGAGAGCACTGATGTATGCGTGCCACAGTGCCCCGTGATCAGCTAGAGCACTGATGTATGTGTGCCTCAGTGGCCCGTGGTCAGCTGGAGCACTGATGTATGTGTGCCTCAGTGGCCCGTGGTAAGCTAGAGCACTGATGTATGTGTGCCTCAGTGCCCAATGGTCAGCTGGAGCACTGATGTATGTGTGCCTCAGTGGCCTGTGGTCAGCAGGAGCACTGATGTATGTATGCCTCAGTGCCCCGTGGTCAGCTAGAGCACTGATGTATGTGTGTCTCAGTGCCCTGTGGTCAGCTGGAGCACTGATGTATGTGTGCCTCAGTGCCCTGTGGTCAGCTGGAGCACTGATGTATGTGTGCCTCAGTGCCCCGTGGTCAGCTAGAGCACTGATGTATGTGTGCCTCAGTGGCCCGTGGTCAGCGAGAGCACTGATGTATGTGTGCCTCAGTGCCCCATGATCAGCAAGAGCACTGATGTATGTGTGCCTCAGTGCCCAGTGGTCAGCTGGAGCACTGATGTATGTGGGCTTCAGTGCCCCGTGATCAGCGAGAGCACTGATGTATGTGTGTCTCAGTGCCCTGTGATCAGCGAGAGCACTGATGTATGTTTGCCTCAGTGCCCCGTGGTCAGCGAGTGCACTGATGTATGTGTGCCTCAGTGCCCCGTGGTCAGCTGGAGCACTAATGTATGTGTGCCTCAGTGCCCCGTGGTCAGCTAGAGCACTGATGTATGTGTGCCTCAGTGCCCTGTGATCAGCGAGAGCACTGACATGTGTGCCTCAGTGCCCCGTAATCAGCTAGAGCACTGATGTATGTGTGCCTCAGTGGCCCGTGGTCAGCTGGAGCACTGATGTATGTGTGCCTCAGTGGCCCGTGGTCAGTGAGAGCACTGATGTATGTGTGCCTCAGTGCCCCGTGGTCAGCGAGAGCACTGATGTATGTGTGCCTCAGTGGCCCGTGGTCAGCGAGAGCACTGATGTATGTGTGCCTCAGTACCCCGTGGTCAGCTGGAGCACTGATGTATGTGTGCCTCAGTGCCCTGTGTTCAGCTGGAGCACTGATGTATGTGTGCCTCAGTGCCCCGTGGTCAGCGAGAGCACTGATGTATATGTGCCTCAGTGCCGCATGATCAGCAAGAGCACTGATATATGTGTGCCTCAGTGCCCCGTGGTCAGCGAGAGCACTGATGTATGTGTGCCTCAGTGGCCCATGGTCAGCTGGAGCACTGATGTATGTGTGCCTCAGTGGACCGTGGTCAGCGAGAGCACTGATGTATGCGTGCCTCAGTGCCCCGTGATCAGCTAGAGCACTGATGTATGTGTGCCTCAGTGCCCCGTGGTCAGCGAGAGCACTGATGTATGTGTGCCTCAGTGGCCCGTGGTCAGCTGGAGCACTGATGTATGTGTGCCTCAGTGGCCCGTGGTCAGCTAGAGCACTGATGTATGTGTGCCTCAGTGGCCCGTGGTCAGCTAGAGCACTGATGTGTGTGTGCCTCAGTGCCCCGTGGTCAGCTAGAGCACTGATGTATGTGTGCCTCAGTGCCCCGTGGTCAGCGAGAGCACTGATGTATGTGTGCCTCAGTGCCCCGTGGTCAGCTAGAGCACTGATGTATGTGTGCCTCAGTGCCCCGTGGTCAGCGACAGCACTGACGTATGTGTGCCTCAGTGCCCCCTGGTCAGCGAGAGCACTGATGTATGTGTGCCTCAGTGGCCCGTGGTCAGCTGGAGCACTGATGTATGTGTGCCTCAGTGGCCTGTGGTCAGCTAGAGCACTGATGTATGTGTGCCTCAGTGGCCCGTGGTCAGCGAGAGCACTGATGTATGTGTGCCTCAGTGGCCCATGGTCAGCGAGAGCACTGATGTATGTGTGCCTCAGTACCCCATGGTCAGCTGGAGCACTGATGTATGTGTGCCTCAGTGCCCCGTGTTCAGCTGGAGCACTGATGTATGTGTGCCTCAGTGCCCCGTGGTCAGCGAGAGCACTGATGTATATGTGCCTCAGTGCCCCATGATCAGCAAGAGCACTGATGTATGTGTTCCTCAGTGCCCCGTGGTCAGCGAGAGCACTGATGTATGTGTGCCTCAGTGGCCCATGGTCAGCTGGAGCACTGATGTATGTGTGCCTCAGTGGACCGTGGTCAGCGAGAGCACTGATGTATGCGTGCCTCAGTGCCCCGTGATCAGCTAGAGCACTGATGTATGTGTGCCTCAGTGCCCCGTGGTCAGCTGGAGCACTGATGTATGTGTGCCTCAGTGCCCCGTGGTCAGCGAGAGCACTGATGTATGTGTGCCTCAGTGGCCCATGGTCAGCTGGAGCACTGATGTATGTGTGCCTCAGTGGACCGTGGTCAGCGAGAGCACTGATGTATGCGTGCCACAGTGCCCCGTGATCAGCTAGAGCACTGATGTATGTGTGCCTCAGTGGCCCGTGGTCAGCTGGAGCACTGATGTATGTGTGCCTCAGTGGCCCGTGGTAAGCTAGAGCACTGATGTATGTGTGCCTCAGTGGCCCGTGTTCAGCTAGAGCACTGATGTGTGTGTGCCTCAGTGCCCCGTGGTCAGCTAGAGCACTGATGTATGTGTGCCTCAGTGCCCCGTGGTCAGCGAGAGCACTGATGTATGTGTGCCTCAGTGCCCCGTGGTCAGCGAGAGCACTGATGTATGTGTGCCTCAGTGCCCCGTGGTCAGCGACACCACTGACGTATGTGTGCCTCAGTGCCCCGTGGTCAGCTGGAGCACTGATGTATGTGTGCCTCAGTGCCCCGTGGTCAGCGAGAGCACTGATGTATGTGTGCCTCAGTGCCCTGTGATCAGCGAGAGCACTGACATGTGTGCCTCAGTGCCCCGTGGTCAGCTAGAGCACTGATGTATGTGTGCTTCAGTGCCCCGTGGTCAGCTGGAGCACTGATGTATGTGTGCCTCAGTGCCCCGTGGTCAGCTAGAGCACTGACATGTGTGCCTCAGTGCCCACGTGGTCAGCTGGAGCACTGATGTATGTGTGCCTCAGTGCCCCGTGGTCAGCGAGAGCACTGATGTATGTGTGCCTCAGTGCCCCGTGGTCAGCTAGAGCACTGATGTATGTGTGCCTCAGTGCCCCGTGGTCAGCGACAGCACTGACGTATGTGTGCCTCAGTGCTCTGTGGTCAGCTGGAGCACTGATGTATGTGTGCTTCAGTGCCACGTGATCAGCGAGAGCACTGATGTATGTGTGTCTCAGTGCCCTGTGATCAGCGAGAGCACTGATGTATGTGTGCCTCAGTGCCCTGTGGTCAGCGAGTGCACTGATGTATGTGTGCCTCAGTGCCCCGTGGTCAGCTAGAGCACTACACCTATGTGAGCCAAAGTGCCCTGTAGTCAGCAAGAGCCCTGGCCTATGGGAACTTCAGTGCCGCGTGGTCAGCTGAGCACTGACCTATGTGTGCCTCAGTGCCCCGTGGTCACCTGAGAACTGACCTATGTGTGCCTCAGTGCCCCGTGGTCAGCGAGAGCACTGATGTATGTGTGTCTCAGTGCCCCGTGGTCAGCAAGAGCATTGATGTATGTGTGCCTCAGTGCCCCGTGATCAGCTAGAGCACTGACCTATGTGTCCCATGGTCAGCTAGAGCACTGACCTATGTGTGACTCAGTGCCCCGTTGTCAGCTACAGCACAGAGCTATGTTACTTAATTTGCCGAATATGTTCTAGGTGGATGAACATATTCGGCAAATTAAGTTGCGTGAATTGAACCAGTAACGTCTGGGAACCCCCCTGAAGATAGATACGACTGGGATTTTTGTCAGACCAAGCAGGATGTGTATAATTATACTGCACTAAGTTATTGAATTCTTAAGCAAATGGAAGCTGAATTTTAAGAGCTCACATTTCTTATCTATATAACTCTAGAATTCAATCGATACACTAGCACGGATGTAAACTGTACCCTAGATTGTATCAAGGATTTAATTATTTGGTGAGATGCTCAGCTATCTAATTGTCCTGATGATGACCATGTACTTGTGACAAAGGTCGAAACGCCGTCGACGCATTTGTGGCCACAATTCATAGAGGACACATTGTTCTGTGTGTTGAACTTCCAGTGTTGTTTTGGAACTCCGACTTTTATGTAAATCTCTGTTTGTGTACGCCATTTTTGTCTGGTTTTATATGTTTATTGAATTGATTATTTGTACCAGCTTGTATGTCTGAGCATTATATTTTACTTAAGAATATTTTATGCTGATGATTAAAGTTGTTTTTTGTATAAGGGCCTTATTTTCTATTTTTCTATCCATTTTTATAATTTGTTTGGTTTTTCATTATTTTTAGGAATACGGTATAATTTGTATGGTTATGTGTTGATCATATATATTTTTTATATGTTGATTATTTTGTAAACACTGTGAACCATTGTTAGGATACATTACTGATTGCCCCTGGTTCAGGTGGTTAGGGCTGCCCTTGTGGTAGTTAATTAATTTTTCCGTGGTCAGCTAGAGCACTGACCTATGTGGGCCTCGGTGCCCAGTGATCAGCTAGAGTCTGTGGTCAGCTAGAGAACTGAACTATGTGAACCTCAGTGCCCCGTGGTCAGCTAGAGCACTGATGTATGTGTGCCTCAGTGCCCCGTGGTCAGCGACAGCACTGACGTATGTGTGCCTCAGTGCTCCGTGGTCAACTGGAGCACTGATGTATGTGTGCTTCAGTGCCCCATGATCAGCGAGAGCACTGATGTATGTGTGTCTCAGTGCCCTGTGATCAGCGAGAGCACTGATGTATGTGTGCCTCAGTGCCCTGTGGTCAGCGAGTGCACTGATGTATGTGTGCCTCAGTGCCCCGTGGTCAGCTAGAGCACTACACCTATGTGAGCCAAAGTGCCCTGTAGTCAGCAAGAGCCCTGGCCTATGGGAGCTTCAGTGTCCCGTGGTCAGCTGAGCACTGACCTATGTGTGCCTCAGTGCCCCGTGGTCACCTGAGAACTGACCTATGTGTGCCTCAGTGCCCCGTGGTCAGCAAGAGCACTGATGTATGTGTGTCTCAGTGCCCCGTGGTCAGCAAGAGCATTGATGTATGTGTGCCTCAGTGCCCCGTGATCAGCTAGAGCACTGACCTATGTGTCCCATGGTCAGCTAGAGCACTGACCTATGTGTGACTCAGTGCCCTGTTGTCAGCTACAGCACAGAGCTATGTGTGCCTCTGTGCCCAGTGACCAGCTATAACACTGACCTATGTGTGCCTCTGTGCCCAGTGGTCAGCTAGAGGACTGAACTATGTGAACCTCAGTGCCCCGTGGTCAGCTAGAGCACTGACCTATGTGGGCCTCGGTGCCCAGTGATCAGCTAGAGTCTGTGGTCAGCTAGAGAACTGAACTATGTGAACCTCAGTGCCCCGTGGTCAGCTAGAGCACTGACCTATGTGGGCCTCGGTGCCCAGTGATCAGCTAGAGTCCGTGGTCAGCTAGAGAACTGACATGTGTGCCTCAGTGGCCCATGGTCAGCTAGAGCACTGATGTATCTGTGCCTCAGTGCTCCGTGGTCAGCGAGAGCACTGATGTATGTGTGCCTCAGTGGCCCGTGGTCAGCTGGAGCACTGATGTATCTGTGCCTCAGGGCTCCTTGGTCAGCGAGAGCACTGATGTATGTGAGTCTCAGTGCCCCGTGGTCAGCTAGAGCACTACACCTATGTGAGCCAAAGTGCTATGTGGTCAGCGAGAGCACTGACCTACATATGTCTCAGTGCTTGTGGTCAGCTAGAGCACTGACATGTGTGCCTCAGTGGCCTGTGGTCAGCTGGAGCACTGATGTATGTGTGCCTCAGTGCTCCGTGGTCAGTGAGAGCACTGATGTATGTGTGCCTCAGTGCCCCGTGATCAGCTGGAGCACTGATGTATGTGTGCCTCAGTGCCCCGTGATCAGCTGGAGCACTGATGTATGTGTGCCTCAGTGCTCTGTGGTAAGTGAGAGCACTGATGTATGTGTGCCTCAGTGCTCCGTGGTCAGCGAGAGCACTGATGTATGTGTGCCTCACTGGCCTGTGGTCAGCTAGAGCACTGTTGTGTGACTCAGTGCCCTGTGGTCAGCGGAGGCACTGACCTATGTGTTCCTCAGTGCCCAGTGGTCAAATAGGGCACTGACATCTATGTGCCTCAGTGCCCTCTGGTCAGCTAGAGCACTGACATATGTGTGCCATGGTCAGCTAGAGCACTGACCTATGTGTGACTCAGTGCCCTGTTGTCAGCTACAGCACTGAGCTATGTGTGCCTCTGTGCCCAGTGGTCAGCTAGAACACTGACCTAGTTGTGCCTCTGAGTCCAGTGGTCAGCTAGAGGGCTGATATCAGTGCCCTTTGGTGATCCGTAGGATTGACCTATGTGGGCTCAGTGCCTTGTTGTCAGTTAGAGCAGTGACCTGTGTGGTCCTATGTCTCTTCGCTGGGGTCCATTTCATCTCCCTCCCCTACTGAGAGTTAAATGTTAGGACATTTGCCTACATCTGCAGATGTAGGACGAGGCTCAGTGATTGTCCCTTTGTCCTTTTCCCACATTGATTGTGTCTCCTTGGTGAGTCTTGTAGGCTTCTTGAGCGCCGTTTCTGACAGTCGCAGTGGGTTTCTGTCATCTTCTTGAGCAGGATGGTTGCTGTCATTCTAATTGGTTTTGAGGTCTTAATATTCAAACTCAGTTGGGGCTTCAGAGTTCCATTGTATGCCCTGGAGTGGGAAATATTTCATGTCAGCTCTCTGCCATTGGCTTTTACAGTTGTCATCCGCTCAGGGCTGTGGCTTGCGTCAGCTCCGTATGGCATTGTGGGTCACCCTTCATGGTCTGTTTTTGCTTCAGTAATACCAAGTCGCCTACACCGATATCAGTGGTGCACTCAGGCCTTCTCTTGTTGGCATAATGTTACTTCTTTTCTTGCCCTTTCCGGTCTTGCAGACGTACCTCTTCAGATGTGGCTGTTAGGTTGTCTGTTTCTTGCTAGGAATGTGGGTGAAGGTCTTTTGGGACTGTGCGGGGTGTTGCAATGTGCACTCAGAATCATGCTGATATTCTATTGGACAGTTCAAGCGGCCGATCAATAAGGCCTGACGCAGCAAGCTGACACAACGAACAAGAATATCAGGGACACTACAAGACCGAACCGCCTAGATGGGGTTCTTCCCACGAGCAAGAACTTTGGCCCACTACTAAGGATAACAATGGCATTTTCAAGCAAGTGCAGAGCGGCTGGCACTGTATGTACGGGTAGTAACTCATAGTCAGATCGTGTTATCTTGTTCGCTGACTCTCTGCTGGAAGATAGTCCCACGAAAACAGCAAAGCAGGAACAACACCCTAAAAAGCTCTCTACATGCGATAAGACCACTGCCAAAGTTGAAATCCAAAACACAGGGAAATATACAACCAAAGTGAAACAACAAGTCTATAAAGCAAACGCACCTCCCTCAATGATCCCACACAATTAGTCCAGTGTTCAAAATTTTGTTGCTGTGTGATTTGCACATCCACTACTCCTGCTATTTCCAGAGAGCAATCCCTAGGACCAAAGTTAATTAAATCACAAATGTGAAGTGCACCACAATAAATAAGTTCCAAAATTGATTTAAGCCATCCAATTAGTGTGAATCCAAAATGTTCTTTAATCTTCACATGTATATTGTAAAAACAGCCAACGCGTTTCGCCTAACTTCTGTGGACTTCATCAGGGCTGTGAAACATACAAAACATATAATGTATAATACAACTTATATAGAGACTGACAGTACAACATTTATAAGTAAAAAATACTAAAAGTCTCTAACGGGAAAGTTTAGATTTCCACATGAACACCTCCAGGGACAGTATATACAATCAGAGACCAACGTGATAACCAGAAAAGAAGCTAAAGGGGTCACCAGAATGTAAACTTAGGATGTTGATACTCCTTGTTGATTATAATGCCTTGACATACTATTTACAAGTTATTTACATTAAAACGGAACTGCTGTTTCTAGTTGGCCGGAGCCCAAAGTAAACCTCCTACATGTTCTCCAACTATTGGGAAACGTACTGCAACAGTCACTATTGTGATACGGGGAAACGGCTACCCATGAGGAACCCGGAGCCCAGATTGAGCCTCCAAAGTAATCCCTGTATTCTGTTATTAAAATTCTCCACATTTGTAGTTGGGAACCATTTATTGTAATCAAAAGAAGTGCGGCAGAGAGGATAATGGTGACAAAGTTCTATGCGCTGAGCCTACCTTTATGGAGCTCTTGTCGCTTCTTGTGCATTCACAGCACACTATATTGAAAACCCACCACCTGCAACAGTACTTTACATGCCACCAGCGCACACCCCAGATCCACGATCAACAACATCCCGTATGGTGAGATGGTGAGGGTGAGGAGAAACTGTAGCTAACCAGACACTTTTGCAATTAATCTAGAAGAGGTCAAGGACCGATTTACAAACGGGGTTACAAGGAGAGGGTCCTACAAAATGCAAAGAAAAGATTCAGTCAAACACCCAGAGAGGTTACACTAAAACAACACAGAAAAGAGTCTAGATCAAGGACCAACAACAACAGTATCAACTTTGTCACAAAGTTTAGTAAACATAGTAATGAAATGTACAAGATACTACTGAAACATTGGGCCTTATTGCAGGAGGTGCCAGGCATTAGGCATGTCATCATATAGAAACCCAAGGTAACATACCGACGAGGCAGGACCATAAGATACATGCTGTGTCCAAGTTACATAGTACCAGACAAGGTAGATAAAAACTGGTTAGCAAGACAAACACTGGGTTTCTTTACATGTACGGACTGTAATGTATGCCAATATGGTAAAAACAAAACAAAACAAAACAGTTTCAGTACAATAAAGAGCAGACTTTCATCATCCGTCACGTTATCAACCGCAAAACACCCTTTGTGACATTTGTCATTGGTTGTAGTTGTGATATTATCTATGGGCCCGATTCACAGAACTAATTTGAGACAAAATCCTAAACTTACTACTTTTGGTATTCACAGAAGGTACTTACTACGTTTGGTATTCACAGAATGCACTTTCTACTTTTGGTTAAACTTACCACTTTTGATTAAACTTACTATTTTTGGTATTCACAGAAGGCATTTAGTAGTAGTAAAGTTAGGAGTCCCAATTTTACTACTACTAAATGCCTTCTGTGAATACTAAAAGTAGTAAGTGCCTTCTGTGAATTCCAAAAGTAGTAAGTTTAGGATTTTGTCTCAGATTAGTTCTGTGAATCGGGCCTTATGTCGGGAGCACAGTTAGGGCCTTGAAAACTAGAATACAGGAGCATGTCACGGCAATCAAACTACAGGACATCAGGTATCCCATGACCACACACATGATGGAACAGCATGCCGGGAAACCTGAGATCGGTTTCATAGGATTGACCATATCCCACCTAGGGTGAGGGGTGGAGACAGAGAGCTGGCACTCAGAGGCAATGAGGCAGGATAGATATCCGCTTACGTTGTGTCACTATGGAGCACATCATGGATGGTGAGCTCCATTACTTCTTGTAGGGGTAATCACTCATTAGATGACAGAACATTCGGGACAACACGTCCTTTATAGGGAATGTCCAACTCGCATTCACCATAGACCATTTGTTGAATGCTTGCCTTCTTTTTGATATTGAAGTACACCATACTGTCGCATCTAGGGACGCGTGGTTTGCCTTGCCATTTTCTCTTAGCAGAGAAGCTATGAAAGCTTGTACCCCCAGCACTCAAATAAGATGCTGTCACCAGTTATGTTCACTATGACCCATTCCAAGGCCATCATTTGACATGGATTGTGACAGACGTTAGTGTTAGCATAATGAGTTTAGCATTGGACGACAATTCAACACTTGAGGTGGGAATACACACTCCACCAATAACATTGATTTCAACCATATGCGATTATGTTAGATTATGGTTGAAGCATGATAACGGCAGCAGTGGATTAAAACACAATATTCAATGAGGGAATATTTATCCCACCAATATCTCTTTTTAGTAAATGAGAAATTTGTGGGAAATTTGTCCCTAAGGGCTATTATGTGACTATTCAATCGAGACGCCACCTATACATGGAGGACAATCCTGCCAGACGTAGATTATTTTGGATGGAGATGTGCCTTTAAGGGCCGTTGCGTGATCCTAGAGTGATTAGATTGACTGAGAAATATTTGAATCACAAATAGTTCATAATGGTCCCACTATCCCTCCACCCCCTTTCCCAAACTTTCCCCTTTTATTTACCTTCAGTGATAATTCAATACATGTAAATAGTATGTCAAGGCATTATAATCAACAAGAAGTATCGACATCCCAAGTTTACATTCTGGGGACCCCTTTAGCTTCTTTTCTGGTTATCACGTTGGTCTCGGATTGTATATACTGTCCCTGTAGGTGTTAATGTGGAAATCTAAACTATCCCTTGAGGGATTTTTATTATTTTGTACTTATAAATGTTAGACTGTCAGTCTCTAAATACGTTGTATTATACATGACATGTTTTGTATGTTTCTGAACCCTGATGAAGTCCACAGAAGTTGGACGACATGCGTTGGCTGTTTTTACAATATTCATGTGAAAATTAAAGAACATTTTGGATTCATACTAATTGGATGGACTAAATCAATTTTGGAACTTATTTATTGTGGTGCACTTCACATTTGTGATTAAAATGCAGGGAAAGCAAACACCATAACGCAATTGCAAAACATTAATTTGAACTTGTCACAAAACTTGTTGGATTCCAGCTTTTGCTCTGTATCTGCCTTCAAATCATTCTCACACCAGACTACGCATACATATGCCTGGATGGTAGTACAATCCTACAATAGTTTACAACCAGCAGAATATCTAAGCACAACAGATCCAGCACATTTAAAAAGAAAGTTGATGGCTCTTCGATGACGAGTATTGCCATCCCTGGCCGACCAACCGGAGATATAAAGGCCCAAATTCATGTAGCTATGTGTTGCTCTAAAGGAAGATCTAATACACCTGGTTGGCATATGCCCAACCATAAAGGAATCCCGTACTTTATTATTGAAATCCATATTTAATGAAGGGGGATTTGAACATGCCGGATGGCAATAATCGAGAGACTTGACCCCATGGACCCCCAGATTAATTTAAATTGCTGAAACTCTTGACATTGCACAGGAAATTACTTAATTGCGCCTCATTTTTTTCTTTAATATAACACAAATAGTGGGATGCATAGGCTGCTTTAGCTGTAAAAAAATATTATTTTAAAACTTTAAGTTGTCTAGTGCTAATACCTTAGAATATTGTGTAATTTTAATACTATTCAGTGATTTTAGCACGGATATTTTAGATACAGCATTTTGCACAATTTAAGTGAGCACTAAGCTAGATTTGTTATAAAAAAAACATGCCCAATGGCACTTTACTTATTCTAATTAAGATTGACATCAGAATGTTTAGCACCTTACATTTCATTTTTAAACAGCAACAACTGACATTAAGATCTACTTAGCAAAAAGCTCCAACAGCTGAGTTTTATGTTCTATAAAATTAATGTACATGTTTGGGAAAGTGCCATATTTCTGCATGGTTGCCCCCACTTTTTGCTGAACTGCTGATGTACTTTGACTGAGTGTGCCCTGGGCTCATGCCAATCAGGTACCCAGGTCCTATGGTCTTTCCCTAAAACTGCAATGAAGACCAAACCCAATTGGCACTCTCTGGCCACAGGACAGCCCCTGGTAAATGGTACCACAGGCCTTCAGGGCACTGTGACCAGGGAAGGACTCTAAGGGCTGCAACACTTATTGTGCCACCCTTAGAGGCCCTGTACCTTTTCACTCACATACTGCCTTTGCGGGCTGCATGTTTTGGTGCAGAACAAAGTGAAGAGTTGACATGGCACACATCCCTGTGTGCCATGCCTACAACCCACTGCCCTGGTATAGATCAGCCACCCCTCTAGCTGAGTGCACGATACCAGTGGTGAGAGTACAGGTGGATGAGCCCTGTACCCCTACAGAGTCAAAGTCCATTCTTAGACATTGTAAATGCAGTAATGCCATTAAGAGTATATGGTGCTGGGAGTTTGTCATTATGAACTCCACAGCACCATAATGTCTACACTAAAAACTGAGAAGTTTGGTATCAAACTTCTCAGCACATTTAACACACACTGATGCCAGTGTGGGATTTAATGAAAAATGCACACAGAGGGCATCTTATAGATGCCCCCTGAAAAATGACCTCACACTAGCTCCCCAGCTGCCACCACCAGACATGTTTCTGGAACCCTGCTGCTCTCGGGGGCCTGAAACAATTCACATCCTGGGAGGAGGTGCCAAGCCTCCTCCCCCAGGATGGGAAGGGTCCATGAAGGGGAAGCTTCAAAGGCTTGTTGCCTTTGTGAGCTTCCCCAGGCCTTTTGGTGCTTCCAGCAACTGGTCCCCACTGGTTCTGACCGGCGGGAAAACCAAGTGAGGAAGGGAGGTGTGCCCACCTTTGCCAACCCCACCCCTCAGGTTGAGGAGGGGCGAGGTGAAACACAACTCTCAGTTCATGCCATATTGTAGATGGGGAAGCCAGCCAACCAGAGTCAGGCATATGCCCCCCTCCCTCTGGAGAGTGGCATAATAAGGGGTGTACTCACCCAAAGGAAGGGACCCATTGGTCCCACCCTTTTACTTACCCGTAACGCCCCTAAATCTAGTATTTAGGAGCACCCCCAAACCTTGCCTCCTCAGACAAGAAAATGACTAAAAGAAGAAGAAGGACCGAACAGCCGTGCCAAAACTAAGATGAGGAGGACCCCAACTGACTTGGCCCCAGCCCTACCGGCCTATCCCCACTTTGAACCTGCAGAAGCAAAACTCCGGTGTGTCCTGCGCCAGCAACCTCAAGACCCACGTGGACCTGCCCTGCTTTCCAAAGAAAAGACTTTGTCTCCCATGAATACCGGATTTATTCCCCCACAGACTTCAGCTCCAGCAAAATCCCCGAATCTGCACCACTCTGCACCCGTCGCCCATGGCCCGAGTTCAAGTGGCTTAACACCATGAGGAGGTCTCCCTGACAATACTGACCCAAGATCCAGTGATCCCTGACCTGCCTCCAGCCTCCAGCCGACGCCTGCAGTGTCAATCCGGAGGGTCCCCCGAACCGCGACCAGGAGCTGGTAAGAAGATCCGACCCTAAAAGACACCCCTGCACCCGACGCCCCATGGCCTTGGTTGGTCCAAATGACGGTGTCTAGCCAACCTCCAGCATCCCAACTAACCTCTCCAAGTGGTGGTCGCTCCCAGAAGACCTTCGTCCCTGAGCCTGCAGTGTGTTGGCAAACTGAAAAATCCCTATTGAAAGTAACAGGGCACCTGTTGATGACACGAACTTAGTCTTTGGCTCTGAATTTTCTGTTATTGTAGGTCAGTAATGGGTATTGTGACGTGTAGTCGGCTGGGTTGTTGTGTTTTTCTGGGTTGTGGATTATAGAGTTGATGTATTCTTGTAGGTAAATCTGCCACCTCTTCATGGCTGGTGGCATTTTTTGCTGTTGGATTCCTGAAGGTTGTTGTGAGGACCTGATGGTCTGTTAATATGGTGAAGTCTTTCCTGCCCTATACACAAAGACATGATAGAGTTTGCAGGCCCGCACCATGGCTAGGCTGTTTTTCTGTTGCTAATATGCCCTTTCAGTGCCTGTGAGGCCTCAACTACCGTAGAATACCACATGCCTCTGTTCGAATCCTTTCTTGGGTTGGGCCAATATGGCACACAGTCCTACTGAGCTGTCATCGCGTGTGAGTTTGGTGCATGGTGTACAGTCAAACTAAGGCATGTTAGTGGTGCTACTGGCTCACAGCGAGATTTCCCTGTGTAGACTCGAACCTGCTTCCTTGTTTTGTGAATTCTCTTTAACGGGCTGCCAATGGTGGCTTAGTTCTCGGTGCAACTAGAGCTTCCTAGCGACTTGCAGAACCTGTATACCGTGGTGCAGAGGTGTGTCTCGTATAGGTGTTTGTACTGGGAGCATTAGTTCTTGATGCATCTAGAGCTTCCTAGCGACTTGCAGAACCTGTGTACCGTGGTGCAGAGGTGAGTCTCGTATAGGTGTTTGTACTGGGAGCATTAGTTCTTGATGCAACTAGAGCTTCCTAGCGACTTGCAGAACCTGTGTACCGTGGTGCAGAGGTGTGTCTCGTATAGGTGTTTGTACTGGGAGCATTAGTTCTTGATGCATCTAGAGCTTCCTAGCGACTTGCCGAACCTGTGTACCGTTGTGCAGAGGTGAGTCTCGTATAGGTGTTTGTACTGGGAGCATTAGTTCTTGATTCATCTAGAGCTTCCTAGCGACTTGCAGAACCTGTGTACCGTGGTGCAGAGGTGTGTCTCGTATAGGTGTTTGTACTGGGAGCATTAGTTCTTGATGCATCTAGAGCTTCCTAGGGACTTGCAGAACCTGTGTACCGTGGTGCAGAGGTGTGTCTCGTATAGGTGTTTGTACTGGGAGCATTAGTTCTTGATGCATCTAGAGCTTCCTAGCGACTTGCAGAACCTGTGTACCGTGGTGCAGAGGTGTGTCTCGTATAGGTGTTTGTACTGGGAGCATTGGTTCTTGATGCATCTAGAGCTTCCTAGGGACTTGCAGAACCTGTGTACCGTGGTGCAGAGGTGTGTCTCGTATAGGTGTTTGTACTGGGAGCATTAGTTCTTGATGCATCTAGAGCTTGTAGCGACTTGCAGAACCTGTGTACCGTGGTGCAGAGGTGTGTCTCGTGTAGGTGTTTGTACTGGGAGCATTAGTTCTTGATGCATCTAGAGCTTCCTTGCGACTTGCAGAACCTGTGTACCGTGGTGCAGAGGTGTGTCTCGTATAGGTGTTTGGACTGGGAGCATTAGTTCTTGATGCATCTAGAGCTTCCTAGGGACTTGCAGAACCTGTGTACCGTGGTGCAGAGGTGAGTCTCGTATAGGTGTTTGTACTGGGAGCATTAGTTCTTCATGCATCTAGAGCTTCCTAGCGACTTGCAGAACCTGTGTACCGTGGTGCAGAGGTGTGTCTCGTATAGGTGTTTGTACTGGGAGCATTAGTTCTTGATGCATCTAGACCTTCCTAGCGACTTGCAGAACCTGTGTACCGTGGTGCAGAGGTGTGTCTCGTATAGGTGTTTGTACTGGGAGCATTAGTTCTTGATGCATCTAGAGCTTCCTAGGGACTTGCAGAACCTGTGTACCGTGGTGCAGAGGTGTGTCTCGTGTAGGTGTTTGTACTGGGAGCATTAGTTCTTGATGCATCTAGAGCTTCCTAGTGACTTGCAGAACCTGTGTACCGTGGTGCAGAGGTGTGTCTCGTTTAGGTGTTTGTACTGGGAGCATTAGTTCTTGATGCATCTAGAGCTTCCTAGCGACTTGCAGAACCTGTGTACCGTGGTGCAGAGGTGTGTCTCGTATAGGTGTTTGTACTGGGAGCATTAGTTCTTGATTCATCTAGAGCTTCCTAGCGACTTGCAGAACCTGTGTACCGTGGTGCAGAGGTGTGTCTCGTGTAGGTGTTTGTACTGGGAGCATTAGTTCTTGATGCATCTAGAGCTTCCTAGCGACTTGCAGAACCTGTGTACCGTGGTGCAGAGGTGGGTCTCGTGTAGGTGTTTGTACTGGGAGCATTAGTTCTTGATGCATCTAGAGCTTCCTAGCGACTTGCAGAACCTGTGTACCGTGGTGCAGAGATGTGTCTCGTATAGGTGCTTGTACTGGGAGCATTAGTTCTTGATGCATCTAGAGCTTCCTAGCGACTTGCAGAACCTGTGTACCGTGGTGCAGAGGTGTGTCTCGTGTAGGTGTTTGTACTGGGAGCATTAGTTCTTGATGCATCTAGAGCTTCCTGGCGACTTGCAGAACCTGTGTACCGTGGTGCAGAGGTGTGTCTCGTATAGGTGTTTGTACTGGGAGCATTAGTTCTTGATGCATCTAGAGCTTCCTAGCGACTTGCAGAACCTGTGTACCGTGGTGCAGAGGTGTGTCTCCTATAGGAGTTTGTACTGGGAGCATTAGTTCTTGATGCATCTAGAGCTTCCTAGCGACTTGCAGAACCTGTGTACCGTGGTGCAGAGGTGAGTCTCGTATAGGTGTTTGTACTGGGAGCATGCCCTTCCAGGACACAAGCCAATGCCTAGACAAACTCTGTAAGATTCCACACACTGAATGTGTGCTGTGCAGCGAAGAATGTTTGGAGAAAGGAAACTATTTCTCCTTCTTAGCACCTTCTTCAAGGAGGCAATAGTTGTTGTTGCAAAGCCTGGTGTGGCTGTCCTTGTAGAGTGGGCTTTGTGTGAAAAACTATGGACATTTATAGAGATGCACTCAAGTAACACCCGAGTAACGCTCCTTGAGGCAGTGGCACAAAGCAGTGAGAAACGCTATTTGTGCTGAGAAATGGGCACCTTTTCAGCGCTAAAGACCGTCTGCACTTAAAGCGTTAGTGCCCTTGAAGTCTCTGTAGGACTTTGTGCCAGTGTAATGTTTTTGTAAATCTGTGCAGAGGAGAGTAGAAAGAAGCAAGTTAGATACACGTTTGTTGCTGAGACCTCTTTAGAATTTAGAATTATTAAAGCCAAAGAGATTCGCTCACTTTAACTATTGCAGTGAAAGATTATTATTGTGGGTTGTCCTGGATTTAAGAGAAAGGTTACTCAGGAAGTGACAGACCCACTGGCATTCATGGGTATTCAGTGGAGCACATGTCTTTTTAGGGTGGGGCTTCTGACCCAATGTCTGCCATGCTTTTTTCATAGCAGGAAATAAACAATATCCCCAAGCGTTTGAAGAGTAAACCTAGTGTGTCAAGGACAATCATTTTCCATTAAGAAAAACAAATATATATAAAATCCAGTCAGTCGGTTTTGCCGGCCTGGCTAGTTTGGCATTGTGTATATTCAGAAAATGTGCTCCTGCATATGGGCGGAAGAACTTTCAGCATAACATCCAATCTTATGCAGGGAACCTTCTGTCCTGTTATCTGCCTTGATAAGCACTGCCTCTATATACTGTATGTTTGAGCATAAAATAAAACCTATTGAATTATGCAGGTGCAGATTGTAATAAATCTTTCTTGTTTCTTCCACAGTTGGCAATCAGTGAGAAAATACCTGGTAAGCAAACAAGAATACTGTGGTCCTTTTCTGCAGGGTCATCCCTAAACGTTTTGCCTTTCTCCTAGCCTTTTCTCTGACATGGTGTTGGTGGTTTTAGGCCTCTGGGCACTTTAGCACTGCTGTCCAGTGTAAAGTGCGTACGCTCTCTGTGTCACATTTGGTAGGATTGGTCTACACCTGTTTGGCATATTTAATTTACCTGTCAGTCACTTGTAAAATGGTATCTCATATACCCAGGGCTTGTAAATTAAATGCTACTGGTGGGCTTGCAGCGCTGATTGCGCCACCCACCAAAATAGCCTTGCAAACCTATCTCAGGCCTCTGCCATCACAGGGCCTGTGCGCACATTGTCACTGCCGCTGTGACGTGGCACCTAAAGTGTGTGCCATGTCTATGACCCCCCCTTTTCCTGCATGTCAGTCACCCCTAAGGTAGGCCCTAGCTAGCCCTATGGGTAGGGTGCATTGAAGGTAAAAGATAGGACATGTACCTTAAGTGTGTGACATGTCCTGGTAGTGACAAACAGCCATTTTGGTTTCTCACTACTGTGGGGCTGCCCTCTCTTAGGAATGCATTGGGGATTCCCCGAGAAGTGTTTCAGTGGTAATTCCTGATATGAGAAGAGCAGCGTGGTCAAGTTTAGTATATTTGGAATTGTCATTATAAATGCTGTGCAATGGTGTGCGCAGATTTATTATAACTATTTTAGAAATACCACTTTTAGAAGTTGGCATTTCTGTGTGCTATGTGTCTGCCTGCCTGATGTGAATTGCGTGTCTGGCTTTTGAGTGACAGGGGCTGGGAGGTGTGTGTGGCTCCAGGAGCGGCAGGGTGAGTCAGCACTAGGCTGAATGGGACATCTGCATTGGGAGTAGTGGGAGGAGTAATCCCCTGACCCTGAATAGGTCTGTGCCTAGCCTATACAATGCTGGCTCTGCCCCCTGTGGAGTTTCTGATCACCAAGCTCCCACCTGACAAAGGGGAAGAGGAGCCTGGTAAACAGAGTGCTCCAATTCCCCCCTGAACCAATTGCATCTGGTTCCCCCAAACCCTGCACTGCAGACAATGGACTGTGGAGTATAAGTATAGGGGCTGTGACCCCATGTTTTTTTGCTTGTTCCTGAACTTGCTGGGGCGTGCTGCTGGGGCCCAGGAGGAACCGCCATGAGAGCTTGCCTCCCTGGGCCCAGCCTGGTCCCTAATCTCTAAGGACTCTTTTTGTTGCTTCTAGCGCCTCATGAGCGCTATACTTGATGTGCCAAGAAGAGGAGAGCCTGGGCTTTGCAGTGCGGAGCTGCAGCCCTGTTGGAGGGAATCCCAACATAGGGATTCCCCCGCATTTGGTGCATTTTCGGCAGGAACCCACACCACATTGTGGTGCCTAGCGGGAGCCTACCCCGCTTTATGGATATTCTAAACGGCGGGTGCCCACCCCGCCTTGTGATGCCTTTTTGTGGGTGTCCACCCCGCTTATGATATTGACCGCAGGTGCTCACCCCACTTTTCGTTGATGTTCGCAGGTGCCCACCCCGCCTTGATGAATGATTGGTGAAGCGGGTGTCCACCCCGCAATTGTCTTTGTTTAAAACGGGAGCCTACCCCATATTGCAGCCGCAGAGGAGAAGTGCCGCCGGCTGCCGCAGCACGATCAGGAAGCCAGGTGAGTTGCCAGACTCTGGGCGGAGTGGCGGCCGGAAGGAGGAAGTCTCGCCCGCCGAGGAAAGCCTTTCGGAGCCTCGTGGGCTCCACGCTTGAGTCCCGTGTCCCTGTAGAGGGACCGGGTGAAGGAGAGCGGTTCCGTGGTCGGGGCCGGCCTGGGGTGTGTGCCGGCCTGCCTTCCACCAACACCAGAGGAGCGGAGCCCAGAGAGAGGAGACTTCTCCCCAGCAGAGAGCCCAGGTGAGTGGGGCTCCACGATGGTCCTGTGGGTGCCTCTCGAGGCACATTGCCGGTGCTTACCTGTCCTGAGCGGACCCGAAGGAGAACGGAACGCTCTGATATGGGCTACATTGTTGTTAGAGCCCCCGTGGGGGTCCAGAGGGCCCAGAAGGCCCGTGCCTCTTCCATTTTGGCTATTTGTACAGCTGCCCTGCCTGCTAGAGGACAGCTACAAAGAGGGGCAGTTTTCGTTTAAAGAGCCCCAGAGCAATGCCTCTTTGTTACTCATAGCTGCAGCGCCGTAGCGGGCAGCTGCAACGTTGGCGCATGTTTATGTAGAGAGCCCCAGAGCAGGGCCTCTTTGTGTATTCCTCAGTTGCGCTACCGTAGCGGGCAACTACAACGTGGGCCACATTTTCATTTTACAGAGTCCCAGTGGGGACCTACCCAGAGGGCATAGTGAGTGCCCATGCCTACAGTTCATCACAGCTGCACAGCAGTTAGTGGCAGCAGCAACGTTTAGGCCAGCCCAATGTGCACTTGTGAATTCTGCTGCATTGGCAGCCCAAACCCTGACATTATGGACATAGGGCATTTGAGCCCTCTGAAAAGGCCAGTTGGCCAGGGGGACTGTGTTAGGTTGATAGGGCACCAGGCCCTAATGTGATGCGCAGGAAATTTGATTTATGCACCCCAATTTATGCCTCTAATGTGGTTTATGATTATGATTTATGAAGTTTTGCATACTGTGTTTATGCTTGTGAGGTTATTCTCTACTGTGATTTATGCCTCTAATGTGATTTATGGTTAGGAGGTTATGGTCTAATATGTTTAGGCTTATGAGGTTGGCGCATAATGTATTTTACGCCTGATGTGATACTGATTGCATAATATGATTTATGTTGCAGGATATAATGCTGAGTACAGTGTTTGCTAGTAGTTACTGGTTGTGTTCTACATTTACTATTTTCACTTTGTGATGGTTCTGACAGTGGCCCAATTGGCCCGGTCATGTGTATATGATCCCCTGTAAATATTGCCTAGTGCCAGTTGGCACAGTGTATATTGTGTGATTACTATTCTAATATATTTATGATACTACAAAGGCTATTTTTATATATAACCTTGTGTAGAGTTCCTTTTGAGGTGTGCCTAGTGTGTTGCTGCTGTGTGTGTGCTTCGCAAACGCTTTACACATTGCCTCTGGGATAAGCCTGACTGCTCGTGCCAAGCTACCCAGGGGGTGAGCAGGGGTTATCTTCAGCGTGTAACTCCCTTGCCCTGACTAGAGTGGTGGTTTCTGCCTGGATTAGGCGCAAGCCCTAGCCAACTAAAAATCCCATTTCTAACAAATACCTTTACACAAGAAATGTACATTGACTGACAATTTGTTTTTTTGTGCATTTGATACCCAAATTGTGCTCTATTGGCTCAGTGTAGTAGGCTAGTATATGGTGCACACTGATGTAAGTGGGCACCCAGCACTACTCCAGACAGCCCTTATAGTGATTTTAGTGGTCTTAGACAATCTTAGAAAGCTCTCTAAGTGGTAGCTGTGGAGAGCAGCCTTCAGGTTTAGTCCAGAAGGAGTGTAAAGCAGCTTGTTTTACCAGAATGTAATCTTATTGGTATGGGTTAAGTGAAAAAGAACTACACAGTATATTTATAAAAAATAAGTATTTATTATAAGACACTCACTAGCACATATAAATATCTCCTACTCAGAGATATACATAATGCACACAATAATTTGCAATAAAAACAGGTAAGTAGCACAAATCCACATTGGTCGCCAGGGGGTGACCAAATCATATACTAAAATATTGGTATATGAACCACGACTCGTGTCAAGACTATTCCCAGAAGACGTAGAAGTGCTAGAGACTGAAGGAACCACCCCAGGTAAGTAACCAGGAACCTCACAGAGGCCGCGTGCAGAGTGGGAACATGACGGCGTGCTCAATTCAAGTCAACGAGTAAATCGCGGTTCCAATTTTAAACAAGAAAGGTCCTTCCCAGTGGACCCTGAAGAAACCCTGTGGAAGACAGAAGGTTGGAGAGCCATCCCACCTGTGAATACCCTAGGAACCAGGATACCTACACCAGGGAAGCCGGGTGCATAGGTGCGAAGTGGCGTCAGAAACCGCCGTCAAACTCAATGGAGAACTTCAGGAAGATGCCGCTAACAAAGAAGTTGAAAGTGTCTGGTTGAACCCAAAGATGGATTCAAGTTGAGAAGTACCTACAAGCAGTGGGGACAGAGTCTATGCCACTTAGGAGGGACCCAGAGGCACAGATGACGAATGCCCACCGATGTTGGGTGTTGTAGGAGAGTTGACGTGACCTTGGAGCTGCAGCAGTGTGGACCAGGTGATGCTGAGAAAGACCAGGAGCCATCCACGGTGCTGTTCCTTGTTGGATGTCGAGAGCTGAAGGGTCGGTGTCCGTCGGAAGCACCAACAAGCCTTGGCAACTACAAACAACGTGGAAAGCAAAAAAGGTGCAAAAACAGGAACAGCACGGTTCAAGTGACTCACCACAAGCAGGGTTGTCGAAGCAGGTCCAGAGCAATCAGGGGAGCCCACTGGAATCAAAGAAGACCCTCAAGAGGACCCACAGGTCAGAGACACTGGAATCGCAAGAGGACCTCGAGCAGCTCACCAAAGATGCAGGCCCACGGTGCAAGAGATGCGGTGAGGACTAAGATCTTGGTCACAGGAGATGCTTGAGGTGGAGGCTATTTGGAGCTGGAAGATCTTTGACGAAGAGAGCCACCAAGCCTTTGTAACGTCAAGTTGACGCGTTGCACAGGGGTTTGGTTCCTTTGGTTCTGTCAAGGGATACTGGTCTAAAACTTGGTGTGAGACAGTGCAGGCCTCGAGGGAGTTGTAGAACCACCGCCTATCTTGCTGGGACTTTTGGAGTCTATGGGAGCCCAGGGGCAGCAGACCGGTTAGCTTGTTTGCAGCACCTGCAGATGCAGACAAGTGACTCCTTCACTTTGAGGGAGATTCCTTCAGGTGTCTTGGATGTCCACTGGCCTTGGAAGGTTCCTGTATGGAGCACAGGCACCGACGTTGCAGCAGACGAGCAGGGCCACGAGACCATGAGCAACAGGAGTCTTCCCAGATGGAGCCTCGGTGACCAGAGCGAAGTCCAGAGTGCCCAGATGGTCAAAGATTAATTGATATCTTGATCTGAATCTTGTCCCACGATGAATCTAGGGACCCACCCACAGGTAAGCCCTTAAGTACCCTAAGGAAAGGGTTGGGACGATTCAGGGGTCCCTCCCAGAGGAGGGGCTGGACAGTGGGGAGGATACTCCCATGTCCTTGGCCAAGTTTTGCACCAGAGCTGGAGCCAACAGCTC
The DNA here is from genome assembly GCF_964204655.1 of Triturus cristatus. Classification (NCBI taxonomy): domain Eukaryota; kingdom Metazoa; phylum Chordata; class Amphibia; order Caudata; family Salamandridae; genus Triturus; species Triturus cristatus. Next base: position 50,990,228 of record NC_140583.1, on the reverse strand, counting down.
CCTGAAATGGTTTGAACTGGAATATGCAAGGAGGGCACCAAATGTGCCCTGCAAGCAGGCAAAGTGGTGCTGGTAAGCGCCCCCACCCTGCCCCAATGCACTAAACCCTTTCTGGGAGGTGAGCACACTTCCCTGTAACAGGATATCTTCTGTTTTGCCTTTCCCTGCTCAAACTTGGCTCAGCAGGAGGAGGGCAGAAACATCTCCCTGGTCGACAGCAACCCTAGCTTGCTGTCTGGTTCTGGAAGACTGGTACAGGGAGGACTGATGTTCTCCCAGAGAAGCACTGTTTACCGTGTGAGGGCATGATTCCCACATGTTTGATACCAAGCATGATAGGGTTCATTACAGCCAGTTTAGCGATGTCATCGCGTAATGACGCATGGCCCCTCTATATTTTATAGGTTGTAGGGGCGTCCTGCTCATGTAGGGGCACCCTCACACTTAGAACTGAGCACCCTGCCTTCAGGATTGAAAGGCCTGCCTTAGCGGTGGCATAGGTTTTAAATGCAGTGACCTTAGATATAGGAAAACCTCGATCTGTCCTAAGTGGTGCTAACATGTGCTTACACAGGCTGCAATGGCATTCCAGGAGTCACAACTGAAGTGGCCTCCCATGGGTGGTATAATACATGCTTCAGCCTATGGGAGACCCGTAGTGTATCAATGCCCTGCATACCTCAGTACTATAAACTAGGGACTTATAAGGGTACACCAGTAGCCATTCTGGGATGCACATAAATACTCACCATAACTAATTTAGGGGAGAAAGCACAGAGTCTGGTGTCCTGATTAGCAGGTTCCCAGCCAGGCTAGTCATAAACAGCATAACACCAGGCAACATACGTGGGGGTAACCATGAAAGCAGATCCAACTTTCCTACACAACCCCCCACCCCCCAAACGTAAGGAGATAAGACTAACCTTGCCCAGTTGAGTCTTCATTTTCTAAGTGAAAATATCTGGAGAGTCCATCTGCATTGTCATGGTTACTACCAGGTCTATTTTCCACTTTATAGTCCATCACCTGTAGGGAAATGGACCAACTCAAAAAACACATCATCTATTTAAGCCACAAGAGGGGCTTGTGGTCTGTCTGAACAATGAAGTGAGTACCAAACAGGCATGACCTCAACTTCTTCAAGGACAAAACCACAGCAAAGGTCTCCCTTTCAATGGCTGGCCAATGTTTCTCCCAGGGGGTGAATCTACTGCTCATAAAAGCTACTGGTTGATCCTGGCCCTCTGCATTAAGTTGTGATAAAACAGCCCACCCCTATCTCAACTGCATCTGTCTGGTCAATGAAAATTTTAGAGTAGTCGGAACTTTGCAGAATGAGAGCAGTGTACATGGCCTGCTTCAGGTCATCAAATGCCTTTTGATAGCTTACTCTCCACTGAACTTTCTTTGGCATTTCCTTAGATGTAAGATCCATTCAGGGGAGTCACAATGGACCTTTATCCTTTAACAAATCTTCTATAGTACCCAGTCAGTCCGAAGAATGCTCTGACCTGAGTGTGGGTAGTAGGAGCAATTCAGTCCACTATGGTTTGGATTTTGCTCTCAAATGGTTGAACCTGGCCTCCACCTAATAGGTGGCCCAAGTACACAACCTTGCTCTGCCCTATCTGGCACTTAATGGCCATGATAGTGAGGTTTGCCTTTTGCAGGGCCTCCAGAACATTCCTGAGGTAGACCAGGTGATCCTCCCAGGTGGAGCTAAAGACAGCAATATCATCTAGATATGCCGCATGTAGGAAAGTAGGATTTGCTTTTATAGTTACCCCCACTTTCTGCCTGGTGTTAAGCTGTTATTGACTAGTCTGGTTGGTATCCTGCTAATCAGGACCCCAGTCTCTCCTCTTTCTCCCCTAAATTGTTATGTTCAGTACTTAGGTACATCCCAGATTGGATACTGAGGTACCGTTATCAGTCCCTAGTATGTGGTATTAAGGTACAAAGGGCATAGGTACCGCAGAGGGTAAACAACCAAAATATAGAATCCAAAATATAGACAGGACAGAATATCGACTCCAAAATATAGATAGGACAGAATATCGAAATTGGGGTATGAAATATCGATTTCCATAATATCAATTTTTTTTGTGTTATGTATGGTAGTATATGTGTTAAAATTATGTATTATTTTTGTAATGGATGTTTAAGTTTTTTAAAGTAATGAATGTTATGTAATTTAATTTTTGCGTAATTTAATTCCGTAGCGGGTTGTGGGTTTATAGGGGAATAGGGTGGGAAGTAATTTGATTATAGTAAATTAAATATTAATTTTTATTTATAAGTATTGATAATTAATTGAGCGATAATTAATTATTAATTGGTAATACATTTTTATTAATTGGTAATTTATTTTTATTAATTGGTAATTCATTTTTATTAATGGATTAATTAATAATTATGTTAATTGTACTTTTTATTATTAGGAGCGGGTTGTGGGTTTATAGGGGAATTGGGTGGGAACTAATGTAATTGTAATAAAGTAAATACACATTTTTATTTATGTGTATTGATAATTAATTGATAATTAGTTTTTAATTGGTAATTAATTTTTATTAATTGGTAATTAATTTTTATTAATTGGTAATTAATTTGTATTTGATTAATTGATAATGTTAAATGTATTTTTTATTATTGGGAGTGGGTTGTAGGTTTATAGGGGAATTGGGTGGGAAGTAATTTAATTGTAATAAAGTAAATATACATTTTTATTTATATGTATTGATAATTGATAATTAATTATTAATTGGTAATTAATTTTTATTAATTGGTAATTCATTTTGTCAATGGTAATTATTTTTATTAATTGGTAATTATTTTTAATTATTTTTTTATTGGTATTGATAATTAATGTAATCTTATTTTAATATTAAATCATTACTTTCCCTACTGTTGCACTCTCAGGAGTGGGAATAGTAATTTTTACCCTCCCGCTATCCAACGCTTTCCCTACTGTTGCACTCTCTGGAGTGGGAATAGTAATTTTTACCCTCCCGCTATCCAACGCTTTCCCTACTGTTGCACTCACTGGAGTGGGAATAGTAATTTTTACCCTCCCGCTATCCAATGCTTTCCCTACTGTTGCACTCTCTGGAGTGGGACTAGTAATTTTTACCCTCCTGCTATCCAATGCTTTACTTACTGTTGCACTCTCTGGAGTGGGATTAGTAATTTTTACCCTCCCGCTATCCAACGCTTTCCCTACTGTTGCACTCACTGGAGTGGGAATAGTAATTTTTACCCTCCCGCAATCCAACGCTTTCCCTACTGTTGCACTCTCTGGAGTGGAAATAGTCATTTTTACCCTCCCTCTCCATATTCAACGATTTCCCTACTGTTGCACTCACTGGAGTGGGAATAGTAATTTTTACCCTCCCGCTCTCCAACGCTTTCCCTACTGTTGCACTCTTTGGAGTGGGAATAGTAATTTTTATGCTTTCACTATCCAACAAAATCTCTACTTTTTTTTACATTACATTTATTATTTTTACATTTTAAGCTTTTTTATATTATTTTAAGTATGTTTTATTTAATTGTTTTTAATATTTAATTACTTATAATTTATTTTTAATACATTTAAAAAATTCGAAATTTTAGTTAACTATATTTTAACATTCTATATTTTGGAATTGATATTTTAGTACTTACCTGTTTGTAGATAGGGATTCTATATTCTGTACTTCGATATTTTGGAGTCGATATTTTGGGCATTCTATATTATGTCACTCAATATTTAGTCACTGAACCACCGCAGAGGTCCCCGATGGGCTGAAGCATGTATTATGCCACCAATGGGAGACCATTTAAACTGTAACTACAGGCCTGCCATTGGCTCCCTGTGTAAGCTGGTGCTGGCACCAGTTACAGAAGATATAGGTCCCCTATATCTAGGGTTACTGCACTTAAAACCTACAAGTCACCCCTATGGTAGGCCTTTACAATCCTAAGGGCAGGATGCTTGGTTCTTAGTGTGAGGGTGCCCCTGCACGAGCAAGACATGGAGTCTATTCTCCTGGGTTGTAAGTGAAGCCGCCATATACCATATAGAGGGGTACTGTGTAATTACGCAATGACCATCTCAAAATTGGCTGCAACGAATCCTATCATGTTTGGTATCAAACATGTTGGAATCATACCCCCACACAGTAAACAGTGTGGGAGGTATGATTCCAAGACCTGGAACAGGCCTCCGCTAGAGTCTCTGTGCTTCCGGTACCAGTCCTCCAGACCTGGACAGCCCAACATGGCTGCTGACGACCAGAGACACGATTCTGGCAGAACAATAGGTATTCTGTCACAGGGAGGTGTGACCACCTCTCAAATAGGATTTAGTGTATTGGGGCAGTGTGGGTGCGCTTACCAGTGGCACTCAGTCTGCATGAGGAGCACATTTGGTGACTCCTTGCATAGTCCAGTTCAAAGCAGCTCTGGGAGCCATTGGCTCCCGTTCTGTCACGACACTGGACAAAGGACGTGGGAGTAGCCTCCTCACTGTCCAGAACCTCCTTTGAGAGGGTCCCTGGAATCGTTCCAACCCGTACCTTAGGGTACTTAAAGGCTTACCCGCGTTTAGGTCCCTAGATTCATTGTGGGACAGGATTCAATTCAGACGCTACTTCAACTTCTATCGTTTGTTCTCATATTCGTCTCCCTTCCAGTCTGCTGCATCGTCTGTGCCTGTGCACCATACAGGAACCTTCCAAGGCCTGTGGGCATCCACGACACCTGAAGGAATCTCCCTTGGAGTGAAGTAGTCACTTCCCTGCATCTGCAGACACTACAACTAAGCTGACCAGTCTGCTGATCCTGAGCTCCCACGGACTCCAAAAGGCTCAGCCACACAGGTGGTTGTTCTCCATAGATCTGGAGGCCTGCCATGCCCTCTCACTAAGTTTGAGGCTAGTATCCATCGTAGGAGCCGCAGGAACAGAACCCCTGTGCACCATGTCGACTTGCTGTTGCAAAGGCTTGTTGGCTTCCTTCCACCAAGATCTTCGGGCTCAAAGTAGCCCCTACTTTAAGCATCTCCAGTGACCAGAATCTTTGTCCACACCACATCTTCTACACTGTGGCCTGCGACTTTTAGTGAGCACCTCAAGGCCCTCTTGCAACTCTAGTGCCTCCGGCCTGTGGGTCCTGTTGAGGATCACCTTTGTTTCTTTTGGGCTCCCCTGATAGCCTGGGGCCCACCCTGACTCCCTTGCTTGTGGTGGGTGCACTGGATCTTGCTGGTCCTGACATTGCACGTTCTTTGGCACCCACTCTGTTTTCAGTTGGCAAGGCTTGTTGGTGCTCCCGACGGACACCGACCCCTCAACTCTCGACATCCGACGTGGGACAGCTCGTGCATGGCTCCTGGTCTTTCACAGCATCACCTGGTCCTCACAGCTGCAGAGTCAAGGTCACCGTCAAGTCTCCTGCAACTTCTGATATCGGTGGGCATTCGTCATCCAAGTCTGCGGGTCACTCCTGAGTGACACAGACTCTGTCCCCTTTGCTTGCCAGTACTCTTCAACTTGAATCCACCTTCGGATTCCACCGGACGCTTTCTCCTTCTCAAGGAGCGGCACTTTCCTGAAGTCCTCCATTGGGTTCAACAGCGGTTTCCGACACCACTTTACACCCATGCACCCGGCTTCTCTGGTGTAGGTAATGTGGGTCCTAGGGTACCCACAGGTGGGGTGGCTCTCCAACCTTCTGACTTCAACTGGGTTTCTTCAGGGTCCTCTGGAAAGGGTCCTTAATCTCTTAAATTGCAACATCGACTTACACATTGATTTGTACGGAGAATGCGGCCGGGTTCTCACACTGCACACAATCTCCCTAAGGGTCCCTAGTTACACAACTTGGGTGATTCCTTGGGTCCCCTACACTTCTACATCCTCTAGGCATTGTCCTGACATGAGTCGTGGTTCTTTTAACACTTTCTTAGTATATGGTTTGGCCCTTCCCCCGGGGTCTACTGTGTATTATGTGCTATTTACGTGATTTCTATGCAAAGTATTGTGTGCATTGTGCATATCTCCGGGTAGGAGATATCTGTATGTGTTAGTGAGTATTATAAAATATATACATATTTTTATAAATATATTGTGTGGTTCTTTTTCACTTAATACCTATAAGATTACATTCTGGTGAAACAAGCTACTTTACACTTCTTCTGGACTAAGCCTGAAGGCTGCTCTCCACAGCTACCACCTAGAGAGCTTTCTAAGGTTGTCTAAGACTCATAAATCGCCATAAGGGTTGTCTGGACTGGCGCAGGATGTCTACTTACATAAGTGTACATCATATAACTTGCCGGCCTTTCAGACTGCATTAGAGGCTTCCAGACCTGTTAGGACTTTGTTCACCAACCTCTGAAATGTGGCAGGTGCATTTTTCAGACCAAGGGGCATCAAAATAAATTGATAATGTCCACTAGGGTTTGAAAATGCTGTTTTTGGCTTAGCCAGTAGCCAGTAGTCTGGTCAAATGTACTTAGAAACTTGGCTGATGCCATAGTATCTATACGTTTATTTGCCCTTGGAATAGGATGGGCATCAGTCCTAGTAACTGCATTGAGGCCTCTGTAGTCACCACAAAACCTCATCTCTCTTTTTCCACCCTTGGTATGAGGTTTCGGTACCAGGACTACTGGACTAGACCAGGCGCTATCTGAAGGCTCAGTGACCCCCAATTCCAGCATCTTTTTTTACCTCTGTCCTGATACAATCCCTGACATGGTCAGGCTTTCTGTAGATTTTACTATTGACAGGAAAGCTGTCACTGTGTCCACTTCATGGGTACAGCAGGTAGTGTGACTGGGTATCAGGGAGAACATGTGTCTGTACTGTTTGAGGACCTTCCTGCAATCAATTTGTTGCTGGTCAGTGAGGCTGCCTCCCAAGGCTACTCCATCTACTGACCCATCATCAGGGTTCTGAGAGAGGAGATCAGGGAGAAGGCCACTCTCTTCCTCCTGTCCCTCATCAGTTGCCATGAGCAAGCTCATGTCAGCCATGTCCACAAACGGTTTCAGGCGGTTCACATGAAGTGCCCTATGGGGACTTCTTGGAGTGCCTAGGTCCACCAAGTAGGTGACCTCACCCTTCTGCACAAGGATAGTGTGGGGGCCCCTCCATTTGTCCTGGACAGCCAAAGACTCCAACACCCATAAACTTCAACACCCACACTTTCTGGCCAGTCAAGACAGCCTTTTGGTCATGCCAAGCTTTTTGGAGTTCTTGGCTGGCCTCCAGGTTTTTGCTGGCCTTATCGTGTACTCAGCCATGCCTGAACTCAGGCCAAGGACATAGTCCAGAATATCCTGTTAAGGAGGTTTGAGAGGTTGCTTTCAATCTTCCTTAACTAGACACTATGGACCCCTAGCTTGATGTCCAAACAGAATTTCAAATGGGCTGTAACCAACCCCCTTCTGAGGAACCTCTCTGTAGGTAAAGAGAAGGCAGGGTTGTCAGACATCCCATTTTCACCTAAGCTTTTCTGGAAGTCCCATGATCATACCCGTCAGGGGCTTATTGTACCTTTCAACAAGCCCATTGCACTGTGGATGGTAGGGTGTGGTGAACTTTTAGTTTACTACACACTCTTTCCACATGGCAGTGATATAAAAATACATGAAGTATGTAGCTCTGTCTGCTAAGACCTCCTTAGGGAAACCCACTCTAGAAAAAGTTCCCAGGAGGGCCCTGGTCACTATAGGAGCTGTTGTGGTTCTAAGGGGAATGGCTTCTGGGTACCTAGCGGCATGGTCTACCACCACCAGTATGTAACAGTGCCCAGATACAGTTGGAGGGTTCAAGGGACCAACAATGTCAATCCCTACCCTTTTCAACGGGACCCCAACCACTGGAAGTGGAATTAAGGTGGCCTTTGTAGTGCCACCTGACTTACCACTGGCTTGGCAAGTGTCACAGGAGAAACAAAACTCTTTGGTGTCTTCAGACATATGGGTATAAACGAAATACCTTTACTTTTTCCTCAGTAGTCCCTTTTATTAACTCTGGGCCTTGAGTAATTTCTCATATCTCTTTTTTATATATTTTGGTTCCTTAGACCAATATATTTTGGACATACCCTTAGAATTATCTAAAAAAAAGCATTGCAATTGTGACAATATTTACATTACTTACATATGTACAATACAAACAGTACAAAAACAACAAAGGATTTCTGACGTAGAAAACATATAAACAGATATACTTTGTTTTAGAACTGTGTTTGTCCTACACATTTCTAATCATTGTTGGAACCTTTCCCATTGGGTCCTCAACTGTAACTATACTCGAGGTCCTGTAGAGGTCAGAGACAATTTTGTGAACTCAAAGGCTTCAGTTTAAGCTTTCTAACTTAAGATTCCCTCTATTAGGTATATTTTTGTCCGTGTTTGCTCTGAACCTCTAAGAAATAGAGTGCCAACGCGTTTCGACCTTCATTGAGGGGGACCACAACAGTGTACTTGTGCGAAGGTCTTTATCAGGGCGGTGAAGTTTTCACGTAGGGCATTATGCCTGTATGAATAAAGATATATGTATTACAAAAACTGTACTTTGTACTGCATTTATTACAATTCCGTTGCATTTTGCAACTTACGTGTCAATTCCTTGTCCTTTGCTGTGGTAAAGTGTTTCACAGCCTGTATCAATAAAAACACTATAGTATGGCATCACTAACTTTTTTAATTGTCTTGTTGTTTTACACTAGAAGGGTCTCAATATATAGGGCTTAAAACATACCGGTTCTGGTTTTGATGGTACATATAATGATCTTAGTGCCACTATTTTATAGTTGTTCCGACTTTTTCGGTACGTCTGTGTCAATTGCGCACCTGAAAAATGAAGCATTTAAAAAAAATGTAAGTGCTAATGCATAGCTTTTTTTCAATATAAAACATGCACTATCACCATTCTGCATTTCTTATGCTAGCAGGGGCGTGACGTGTATAATAAGATTAATGGGCTCTTAGTTACTTCTATCTTCACCGCGTGAAGTAGGATTCGATATTTTAGTCCGGAGCGTTATGATATTCGTAACAGTACGTGACCGTAGCTGTATATTGTTATCAACGGTAATGCGTAGCCCATGGCTAACCTAATTTAAACGTCAAGTACATGGTGTGCCCCCTTCTCATGGATCACTGTTAGGTGCTGGGGAGTTCGGCAAGGTGTATACATGCATAACATTGGGGCCATGACCTTTGTCGATACAGTGTGATACCATGGGTGCATTCAGGGTTTTGCATCTTATTTTCGAACAATGTTGTGTTATTCTTGTTTGATATACAGTTTCCACATCTCCTATGTCCTTTTATTGGTACCACCAATAAAAGGACATAGGAGATGTGGAAACTGTATATTGTGTGAAAGCACAATAGAAGGTACCCAATTCACATACTGCAACAAATATATCAAACATGAGGAGTTTACAAACTGTAACACACACAATGCAATCTACTGTTAGCATGTCCATGCTCAAAGGCATATATTGGGAAGACAACGCAACCAATCAAAATGAGAATAACACAACATCGCTCGAAAATAAGATGCAAAACCCTGAATGCACCCATGGTATCACACTGTATCGACAAAGGTCATGGCCCGAATGATATCAGATGGACGGTACTCAGGCATCTTATTGGAATGAATATCGACAGTTCCTTATCAAGAATAGAAGCAAAAACAATCATGTATCTGGGGAGGATTGAAAATGGACTGAACGAAATGACTGAGATGACACACTGTGGCTAGAACCATATAGAGTGACATTGCTGCACATAGTAGAAATTGACCTAACCAATAAAAGGGTTTCAGTTCGTCAAGACCAAAATTGGGCTTAGAAAAAGAGAGCATTCTACATCAAATCACATATCCCCAGAATATAGGGTGATCGACTACTACGTTTGCTTTAATGCTTTAAACGGATTCCATAAAATAGTCTGATGAAAATGCGAATTAAATAATCAAAATCAACGTAATCAAAAACCAAAAGAAACGTACTAAGCAGGTTGGCAATACAAATAAACTGTCAGTCACCACAACAACTGTAAATGCCGGTTAGAATCCTAGAACTGGAAGTCAGGCAAGGTACACGCATCAGCGTACTAGGCATCTTAGAACCGGAAGCCGGGCAAAATCTGGCTGAAAGTATACGCATGTGCGAACTAGGACATACGTCAGGACGCCAGAAAAGATCCGGGAAGTTTAAACTACGGCAAAGTGGCGTCTTGCTACACCAGCGAAAAAACACAGAGGATTTCCCTGCTAATGGTCCTAGACGGAGAAGAAACCACGAGAAATTGCTAAATCAGGTAAACGCGATTGTTTAAATGATGAATCGCTGAAAATAGGTCCCCAGGAGAATGGGCAATGCATGGGTGTAGAGCTGTAGGCAAACAGATCGGGGAAGTCACATTTTGACTGTTATGCATGTTTCCCCCCCGTCGAACTCCCCAGCACCTAACAGTATTCCAAGAGAAGGGGGCACACCATGTACTCAACGTTTAAATTAGGTTAGCCATGGGCTACGCATTACCATTGATAACAGTATACAGCTACGGTCATGTACTATTACGAGTATCATAACGCTCCGGACTAAAATATTGAATCCTACTTCACGCGGTGAAGATAGAAGTAACTAAGAGCCCATTAATCTTATTATACACGTCATGCCCCTGCTAGCATAAGAAATACACAATGCTGATAGTGCATGTCTTATATCGAAAAAAAGCTATGCATTAGCACTGAAAATCTTTTTGAATGCTTCCTTTTTCCAGTTCGCAATTGAGACAGACGTACCGAAAAAGTTGGAACAACTATAAAATAGTGGCACTGAGATCATTATATGTACCATCAAAACCAGAACCGGTATGTTTTAAGCCCTATATATTGAGACCCTTCTAGTGTAAAACAACAAGACAATTAAAAAAGTTAGTGATGCCATACTCAATTGTTTTTATTGATGCAGACTGTGAAAATCTTTACCACAGCAAAGGACAAGGAATTGGTACGTAAGTTGCAAAATGCAACGGAATTGTAATAAATACAGTACAAAGTACAGTTTTTTGAATACATATATCTTTATTCATACAGGCATAATGTCCTACGTGAAAACTTCACCGCCCTGATGAAGACCTTCGCACAAGTACCCTGTTGTAGTCCCCCTCAATGAAGGTCGAAACGCGTTGGCACTCTATATCTTAGAGGTTCAGAGCAAACACGGACACAAATATACCTAATAGAGGGAATCTTGAGTTAGAAAGCTTAAACTGTAGCCTTTGAGTTCACAAAATTGTCTCTGACCTCTACAGGACCTCGAGTATAGTTACAGTTGAGGACCCAATGGGAAAGGTTCCAACAATAATTAGAAATGTGTAGGACAAAAACAGTACTAAAAAAAGTATATCTGTTTATATGTTTTCTACGTCAGAAATCCTTTGTTGTTTTTGTACTGTTTGTATTTTACATATGTAACGAATGTAAATATTGTCACAATTGCAATGCTTTTTTTGATATAATTCTAAGGGTATGCTCAAAATATATTGGTCTAAGGAACCAAAAAATATAAAAAAAGATATGAGAAATTACTCAAGACCCAGAGTTAATAAAAAGGACTACTGAGGCAAAAGTAAACGTCTGACTTATGGTTTCAGAGGTATTTCATTTATATTCATTTGTACTGATTCTTTCCTCTGAATCCCTTAACAGAATCACTCCCCTTTTGTTCAAATCCTTCAGACATATGGGGTCAGTGAAAATAAGGGGTAGCCTGCAGGGCCGGACTGGAAACCGAAACCAGCCCTGGCTAACTGCTCGGCCAGCCCCCTGGAGGGGAGGCGTAGGTGCGGCCGAGCTGTTGTCTAGAACCGGTTTCAGACATTTTTGTTCCAAGGGGCCAATAATGCCGGCCCCCAGTAACAAAAACAATCCCCAGGGGCCCAAAACTGCCCTCCACACTGGCGGCCCACTGGAGAAACACCCGATGCCCGCTAAGGCCAGTCCGGCCCTGGTAGCCTGTCCAAAGTTTTGCTTTGCCCTAAGTGTCCTGCAAGAGGAATATCCTGTGCTAGGGAGAGGATAAACCCTCTGAACTTCTGGGGTATTACCAACCTCCTGGTGGCACCAGGCTTGGGGTCTCTACCTTCAGAATACAGGAGTCCCTCTTTTCAATAGATCCTATTGGACCCACTGATATTTCCTGCTTCCTCAGCAGCAGCTTGCCGTCTGAGAGGTTCAAGAGAGGCGCAGGCCTGCTGCTCCAAACTCAAGTCTGCGCTTGATGGGCCCCCTTTCCCCAGGAGCTCTGCCCAGTCAGGCCCAAGTTCCTCTTCAACAGTTCTTTCACAGGGACTTTGATTATCTCCCTCAGGAAGTTGATCTTCACTGGGAGTTTGAGAGGAGGGCAATTTTACCCTTCCTGCTCCTTCTCTTAGGAGGCACAAAGTCCATTCTTCCAGGATCCAGTGCTCCCTCAGTGCTGAGCTGTTTGGCCTGAGCCCTGGTGACAGCACTCCACTGGCAGAAATCCCCATCATTTCTGCATGTGTCCCGAACTCTACTTCAGCCCAGACTGAAGTTTCCAAATCATTGCCCAACAAACAATCCATAGGTAGTTCTGGAGATACCACAACTCTTTCAGGGCCAGTTACCCCTCCCCTAATAAGATTCACAACTGCGAGGAATAATCAGTCCTGACATTGCTAGTGTTGGTAACTTGGCACATTTGTCCAAGTATGATTTGTTCAGGGGACACACGTTTCTCTGCCACCATGGTGACACTGGCCCCTGTGTCCCTGAAATCTATTGCTTCTTTTCCATTTATCAAAAGTTGTTGTCTGTACTTGCCCAAGTTAGTGGGACGTACCAGTAGAGTGGCAGGATCAATACCACCATAACAGACCAAAATAACCTGAGCTGGAGATCTTACAAGGCCAGAACGGTTGTATGATTAAACAACTACCTCTTGAATCACGAGTGCCTAAACCACGAAGGCTAAACAACTACCAAATCTTAAACACTAAGTATTGAACCACGACTTACTTAACCACGAAAAAAATTCTATTGACATAAAAACTGAATCTAAATGTGAGAAATCTTTTTTTTGTTTAGTATGCCATTTGTGAACGTTCGCTTTCATTAAACCATACTTTTTAATTTTTGGAAATGAAAACCTGACATCTTTTAAAATGCCTCTCCAATTCTTTTTTTTCTTTTTTAACAATACTGATATTTACACGTAGAGGCTTACCTCAGATTTTATTGACAATTTCTACAATGCTGCTATCCGTTAATCTCCAGACTTAAATTAAAGAAAAATGTTTTCTTGTTTTTACGTTTGATTACGGAAATATTTTCCTAGAGCTGCAGAAGTAATTGCAGAAAAGAGAGAAGAATGGAGTAAAATAAAGTAAGGGATCCCGCTACAAGGGTGATCCTAGTGATGAAAAACAACCTGCTGTAATTAGTTTAAGAAAGAGTAAGTGCCGGGTGGTCGGTTTCTAAAATGATATATATTCCAATAGCTACGTGATGCAGCATGCCACATCAATTTACTCTATTTCTGATTACTGAGTTATATAATTTGAATAAACAATTGCAAAATGCCAGAGATCATACAGAATGTCACTTTGAAGCTGGGATGTGAAAGTGTTCCTCACTAGTATACTTACTTATTTGGCAGCACATCAAACGTAAAATTAAATCCAAATGCTCTATTTAAAGCGATTAAAAAAACACACGTCAGCATTAAAACATCAGTTCAAAACAATCCTACAGTGCCATCTATTGGCCTCACTAGGTAAATTAAAACTGTCTCTCTTTCCAAGATTGTTTATTAAAAATAATTTTCAAAGTGATCTTTGAATTAATTGCATTCTTCTTAGTGTTTATAGGTCAGAGTCGTAGTTAAGGCCACTCCTTGTTTAATAAAGTAGTTGTTGAGTAGGTCGTGGTTCAGTTCCAGGTCGTTGTTTATGAGTCGTCGTTAAGGACACTCGTTGTTAAAAATTAGTTGTTCAGGCCGTTTCCCGGCCAGAACCCATCTCAATGCCCAAGGTTAACCCAGCTAATCCCTTGGTTGCTGTATTACCACTTGTACTTGTGCTAGGGGGAGCAGGTGCCTTAGCGGTAGTGGTAGTAGAAGTTTCCTTGGCCTTTGGACAATCAGCATTCCTTGTCCAATGGGTATTTACGTTACATAAATGGCACCAAGGTTTCTTTTTGCCTTTTTGGGGATTTTGGGACTCACCTCCAGTTGCAAGTTGTTGGGGCCCTTTTGAAGACTTTTTCTTATCTTTACTCTGGTCCACATCCTTATCGTGGGATTTAGATGAATCTTGCTTCTACTGTTCACCTCCATTACAATGGTGTTTCTGCTTAACTCTGATGCAGACCCATTTATCTGCCTTCTTTTCTAATTCTTGTGGAGAGGTCAGACCAGAGTCCACCTGGTACTGGTGCGATAGTTGATTCTGACAGTTATTAAGGATGTGCTCCCTTATTATCAAACTCTACAATCCTTCATAGTCCTGCACCTTGCTTCCATGAAGCCAGCCTCCCAGAGCCTTAAAATAACCACCAATGAAATCTACCCAGTCCTGGGTATGTGCCATCTGGGTGTCCCTGAACTTAATTCTCCACTGATCAGTGGTTAATCCAAACCCATCAATGAGTGCACACTTCAGAACTGAAAAATCTGTCAGCATCCACTTCTTTAACAGTGAGAAGCTTATCTCTACCATTGTTAGCAAAGGAGAGCCACATGATAGATGCCAACTGCCCTTGAGGGACCTTCTGAAACTTATAGGCCCTCTCTAATGCAGTGACCATTTCTGTATGTCATCCCCCTCCTGGTAAGGAGGGACTATCCTGCTCAGGGTCCTACCATTAAAAGAGTTTTCCCTGACTTTAGGGACAAGAGAGCTTCAGCCATGGGACTGCTGTCAAGGGCCAACTGATCTTGCCTGAGTTAGAGTCTCACCTTTTCAAGCTTGAGCAGCTGGTATTCCCTATCCAAGGAGTCCTTTCTCTTAGTAGAGCTTGAGGTCCCTAAGGACTGTCCTGCAGCATTGGGCTCGACAGAGGGAGATCTAGACCTCCATTGTCTGCTCTGAACCCTACAGGGAGGAATAAAGGGGGAACTCCTTTAGGGACAACTTCTATACAATCTGCACTATTTCCTAGATCTGAGTTTTTTTCAAAGTGGAGTCTTCAGACTCTTCTTGATCATGCTCAGAATTAGGGCCAGTGGGGGTTACCCCTCCTGCCCCATCCTCTGGAGAATCCTTACCCACTTTGTCCTGATCTCCCAACCTCTCAGGGTGCTAGAGATCATCCAGGATAAGTAACTCTAGGAGATGCTTAGTGGTTGGACTGCTACCTGTATTTAACTTAGAAGTACACAGGGTCAGTAGTTCCTGGAACTTAAATCCACTATATCTAGAGGACTCGGGTGCACTAGCATCCCAAACTAAAGACATGGTTACTAGGTATGGTGTAGTGTTGCACCTACCCAACCTAGTGTAAACTTAACTATCTAAGGTTGGAGAAAGAGTTGTGCTTGACCCTTAACTACCCAACCCCATGTTCAGTAGAACATGCTTATTTTTAACTGTGTTATATGTGCCTAATGTTAGTGTTGGTTTTTCAATTCATCCAAACCAAGATTAGCTAGTAAAACAATGCAGGTTTAATTCGCAACCACTGCACACCAATGTAGGAGGCTAGCTTAGTATATGGTGCAAATGTATGTAAGTGGGCACCCTGCACTAATCCCGACAACCCTTATGGTGATTTTAGTGGTCTAGCTGTGGAGAGCAGCCTTCAGGCTTAGTCCAGAAGCAGTGTAAAGCAGCTTGTTTTACCAGAACGTAATCTTATTAATATAGATTAAGTGGAAAAGAACCATTCTGTATATTATAAAAAATAGGTATTTATTATTAGACACTAACTAACGCATACAAATATATCCTACCTGGAGATATACACAATGCACACAATAAAATATATACTTTGCAATAAAAACAGGTAAGCAGCACAAATGCACAGTGGTCGCCAGGGGGAGACCAAACCGTATAAGAAAATAGTGGTAAATGAACCACGACTCAAGTCAAGACTATACCCAGAAGACGAAGAAGTGCTGGGGACCCAAGGAACCACCCGACGTAAGTGACTAGGAAACCCACGTAGACCGTGTGCAGAGTGGGAACACCACTGCATGCCCAATTCAAGTCAATGGGTAAGTCGCAGTTGCAATTTTAAAGAAGGACCCTTCCCAGTGGCCCCTTTAAGAAACCCTGTGGAGAACAGATCCACCCCACGATACCCTCGGACCCAGTATACCTACACCAGGCAAGCCGGGTGCATAGTTGTGAAGTGGCGTCGGAAACCACCCTCAATCTCCTTGGAGAACTTCAGGAAGTTGTTGCTGCTGGGGAAAGTGAAACTGTCTGGTGGAACCCAAAGGTGAATTGAAGTTGAGAAGTACCTGCAAGCAAAGGGGACAGAGTCTATGCCACTCAGGAGTGACCTGGAGGCATGGAAGACCAATGCCCACCGATGCCTAATGTTGTAGGAGAGCTGAAGGTGACCTTGGAGCTGCAGCTGTGTGGACTAGGCGATGCTGAGGAAGACCAGTAGCTGTCCACGAGCTGTCCCATGACTAATGTCGAGAGTTGATGGGTCGGGTCCAACGGAAGCACCAACAAGCCTTGGCAATGGCAAACAACGTGGAAAGCAAATAAGGTGCAGTTTCGGGACCAGCAAGGTCCAAGTGACTCACCACAAGTGGGGAGTCGGAGCAGGCCCAGCATAATTAGGGTGGCCCACTGGAATCAAGGAAGACCCTCAAGAGGACCCAAAGGCCAGAGACACTGGATTCTCAAGAGGACCTCGATCAACTCACCAAAGATGGAGGCCCACAGTGCAAATGATGCGGCTAGGACGGAGGTCACAGGAGATGCTTGAGGTGGAGGCTATATGGAACCCGAAGATCTTTGAGTAAGAGAGCCAACAAGACTTTGCCGCGACAAGTTGATGCGGTGCACAGGGGTTTGGTTCCTGCGATTCCAATGAGGGATACTGGCCTCAAACTTGGTGTGAAGACAGTGCAGGCCTCCAGGGTGTTTGTTGCTGAGCCTTTTGAAGTACGTGGGAGTCCAGGAGCAGGAGACCAGTTTGCTTGGTTGCGGTTCCTGCAGATGCAGGCAAGTGACTCCTTCACTTCAAGAGAGATTCCTTCAGGTATCTTGGATGTCCACAGGTCTTGGAAGGTTCCTGTTTGGAGCACAGGCACAGACGTTACAGCAGAAGAGCAGGGCGATGAGACCAGGAGCAGCAGGAGTCTGCCCAGTTGCAGCCTTGGTGCGAAAAGAGAAGTTCAAAGTGCACAGACGGTTGAAGATGAAATGGTATCTTGATCTGAATCTTGTCCCATGACGAATCTAAAGATCCACCCACAGGTAAGCCCTTAAGTTCCCTAAGGAAAGGGTTGGGACGATTCAGGTGACAGTGGGGAGGAGAATACTCCCATGTCCTTTGTCTAGTTTCAAGCCAGAGAGGGAGCCCACGGCTCCCTGAACTTGTTTGAACTGGAGTATGCAAGGAGGGCACCAAATGTGCCCTGCAAGCAATCTCAGTGGTGTCCACCCCGCCCAAATACACTTAACCCTGTCTTGGAGGTGGTGACACCTGCCTGTGACAGGATCTCTCTTGTTCTGCTTTCCCCTGCTCGAGCTTGGCTCAGTAGCAGAAGGGCAGAAGCATGTCTCTGGTCAGCAGCAGCCCTAGCTTGCTATCCGATTCTTGAATACTGGTACCAGGAGCACTGATGTCCTCCTGGAGGAGTGAATGGAATCATATCTCCCACACCGTCTACCGTGTGGGTGTATGATTCCCACATGTTTGATACCAAATATGACATGGTTTGTTAGAGTCGGTTTACAGATGGCCATTGTGTAATGACACATAGCCCCTCTATATGTTAAATGGCTGATTCACTTAAAACCCAGAAGAATGGACTCCGTAGGTTGTAGGGGGTGTCCTTCTCATGCAGGGGCACCCTCACACTTAGAACCGAGCACCCTGCCTTCAATATTGATAGGCCTGCCTTAGGGGTGACTTATAGGTTTTAAGTGCAGTGACCTTAGATATAGGGAAACTTATATCTGTCGTAAGTGGTGCTAGCACCAGCTTACATAGTCTGCGATTGCAGGCCTAGAGTCACAATTGGAATGGTCTCTCATAGGTGGCATAATACACGCTTCATCCCATGGGAGACCCGTGGTCTAGCAATGCCCTGGGTACCTCAGTACCATATGCTAGGGACTTACATGGGTACCTAAGTACTCACCATAACCAATTTAGGGGAGAAAGCACAGAGACTGGGGTCCTGGTTAGCAGGATCCCAGTCAGACTAGTCAGAAACAGCATAACACCAGGCAAATAAGTGGGGGTAACCATGAAAACAGATCATTCTTTCCTATACTCAGGCTGTAAACAACACATTCTAATGGTTGGTGACCCTGCAGACTCCTTATGCGAACTCTCTCCAGGTCCCAGACTGGATCCGAAAATGTATATCTGCCAAAGGCATTCATCATCACCAGGTGGTGCTATACAATGTTATTGAGTGGAACCACGTGGTCCCCGACATTGACGCCATTGATGGCAGCTGATTTGTTTTTTTGCTTTTGATTCAATGGTTTTCATTGAACATTTTGACTTTTAGGAGCATGCCATCCTCTGTGGTGTAAGAATTTAAGCACTGCAGTGCTTTTAGAAAGCAGATGTAAGTCACTGACTCACAGATGGAGTGCCTTTGGTGTCTGGGTAAAACAGAGGCTGACATGTCATGTTAGTTGACTGCCACTATGCATTCAAATGATGTAATGGAAAGTGAAACTACAAATAGAACAATCAAAGGACTAATGCTGAACAATGTTAAACATTCACCCCCAGTACAGAGATCTGGCACTAAATTCATAGTTTTTTTGCTCACCATGCCATTCCAGTTTGTGCCCAGCCATATGTAATCAGCCCTGATTTTGTTTCTCATGGAAACAGTGTAGCCCGAATTGCCAGGCCTGGTTTCCATGGTCTGGAAACAAGCATCTTGGGACTGGTTTCGAGGCACCACCCCTCATCATCCAGGCTAGCCTGACTGCAGTGGCATGGTGAGCACGGGACCCACCTGTGGGCATACCCGTCCCACTTGATGTGACAAATAAAAAAAGAACAATTGATGGATGCAATGCTGTACAATATCAAATATTCATCCCCAGTACAGAGATCTGGACCTAAAGTTTGCACCCAGCCATATGCAAATCAGCCTTGACTGTGCTCCAAATGGGAACAGTCCAGCCCGAACTGGCGGACTATGTTATCTGTGGTCCGAAAAAAAAGCATCCTGGGACCGGCTTCGGGGTACCACCCCTCATCAGGCAGGCTAGCTTGACGCCAGTGGCATGTTGAGCAAGGGACCCACTTTTGGGCATACCCGTCCCACTTGGGTTGACAAATACAACAATTGATGGACCACATGCTGTACAATGTCAGACAATAAACCCCAACACAGAGGTGTGGGCCTAAAACTATCATGTTTTTTGCTCACCATCTTATTCCAGTTTAGACCCAGCCAAATGCAAATCGGCCCTGACCCTGCTTCCCATGGGAACAATCCAGATCGAACTGTCTGACCAGGTCTTCCATGGTCTGGAAACAAGTCTCCTGGGACCAGTTTCGGGGCACCATCCCACATCATTCAGACCAGACTGACTCCAATGGCATGGTGAGCAGGGGACCCACGTCTGTGCATACCCGCCCCACTTGTGATGACAATTACAAAAATAGCTTTTGATGGACAAAATCCTAAATGATGTCAAACATTCATCCCCAGTACAGAGATCTGGGCCTAAATCCATTGTATTTTTGCTCTCCATGCCATTCTAGTTTGGGGAGCAGGGTCAAAACTAATTTGCATACGGCCGGGTCCAAACTAGGGTGGCGTGGTGAACAAAAAAACAATGGACTTAGGCCCAGATCTCTGTACTGGGGAGTGAGTGTATGACATTATTCAGCATTCCATCCATCAATTATTCTTTTTGCATTTGTCAACCCGGGTTGGATGGGTATGCCCAGATGTGAGTCCTGTGCTTGCCATGCCACTTGATTCAAGTTATCCTTGCTGATGAGGGGTGATACTCCAAAACTGGCCCTTAGGATGCTTGTTTCCGGTCCATGTAGGACCTCGCCTGGCAGTTTGAGATGGACTGTTCCCATGGGGAGCAGGGACAAGACTGATTGGCATATTGATGGGTT
Source organism: Triturus cristatus (assembly GCF_964204655.1). Lineage (NCBI taxonomy): Eukaryota > Metazoa > Chordata > Amphibia > Caudata > Salamandridae > Triturus > Triturus cristatus. Next base: position 50,969,901 of record NC_140583.1, on the reverse strand, counting down.
CAAACTGGGATGGCATGGTTATAAAAAAAATGGATGGAATTAGGCCCAGATCTCTGTACTGTGGATAATTATTTGGCATTGTTCAGCATTCTTTCCATCAATTGTACTTTTTGCATTTGTCACCCCAACTGGGACGGGTATGCACAGACGTGGGACCCTTGCTCATCATGTCACTGGTTTCAAGCTAACCAGTTTGTTGAGGGATGATACCCTGAAACCGGTCCTAGGATGCTTGTTTCCGGTCCAGGTAGGGCCTGGCAGTTCAGGATGAACTGTTCCCATGGGGAGCAGTGTCAAGGCTGATTTCCATATGGCTGGGTCCAAAATGAGGTGGATGGTGGTGAGCAAAAAAATTATAGATGTTGGCCCAGATCTCTGTACTGGGGGTGAGTGTTTGACATTGTTCAGCATTCCGTCCATCAATTGTTGGTTTTACATTTGCCGATTCGAGTGGGATGAGTGTGCCCAGAGGTGGGTTCTGTTCTCACCATGTCGCTCGATTAAAGTTATCCTGGCTGATGAGGGGTGATACCCCGAAACCAGTTCTAGGATGCTTGTTTCCGGTACAAGTAGGACCTGACCTGGCAGTTTGGGCTGAACTGTTCCCATGGAAGGCAGGGTCAAGATTGATTTGCATATTGCTGGATCCTAACTGGGGAGGTGTGGTGAGCAAATAAAGAATGGATTTACCCTTGTATCTATGTACTGGGGAGAGTTTGACATTGTTCAGCATTCCCTCCATCAATTGTTCTTTTTGCATTTGTCACCCCGAGTGGACGGGTATGCCCAGACATGGGTCCCGTGCTCTCCATGCCACTGGAGTTAAGCTATCCTGGCTGATGAGGGCTGAAATCCCGAAACCAGTCCTAGGATGCTTGTTTCCAGTCCAGGGAGGAACTGGCCTGTCAGTTCGGGCTGGACTGTTCCTATTGGGCGCAGGGTCAAGACTGATTTGCATATGGCTGGGTCCAAACTGGAATGGCATGGTGAGCAAAAAACAATGGATTTAGGCCCAGATCTCTGCACTGAGGTGAATGTATGACATTGTTCTACATTCTGTCCATCAATTGTTCTTTCTGCATTTCTCACCCTGAGTGGGACCGGTATATGCCCAGACATGGGTCTCGTGCTTGCCATGCCACTGGATTCAAGTGATCCTGGCTGATATGGGGTGATACCCTGAAAGCGGTCCTGGGATGCTTGTTTCTTGTCAAGGTAGGACCTGACCTGGCAGTTCAGGCTGGACTGTTCCCTTGGAAAGCAGGGTCTTCACTGATTTGCATATGGGAGGGCCCAAACCGGGGTGGCATGATGAGCAAAAAAAATGATTGATATAGGCCGAATATGCCTCTTATTTCCACTGCCAATCACCCCGTATGTTGTTACAATGCGGTCGTTACAACGACTGCGTTGTAACAACGCATACCATTACCCTGCAAGTCTTAACAACGACTTGTGGAGGAGGGCGCTAGATGTTGGAAAAGTATATTTACTATTCCAAATCCATCTATGCGGACAGTAGGGAAGGTGTTGGATTTTAAATCCAACACCTTCTCCCCCCTTCGCAAGTTGTAACGACCATGTTGTAACAACATGGTGACGGTTTCGTGGTTAGGGTTGTTTACCATATAGGCCTGGATCTCTCTGCTGGGGGTGAGTATTTGACATTGCTCAGAATTCCGTCCATCAATTGTTCGTTTTGCATAATGGAAAGTGAGGCTACGTTATGGAGGCATCTATGTGGAAATCTAAGTTGAGGTCACCTTGGAGGTCAAGAGGTCAGGAACATTGTCACATTCATCCAAGCAGTCTGCCTTTAGCCATCATATGAAGCATGAGAGATCCAAGAGCTCCTCCTCATCTTCCTCTTCAGAGCCACTCTATAGGGTCTTTCTCGGTCCAGCTTTCCTCCTCTAACTTTCAGGATCCAGTCTGCCTCCTAGAGGTCTGTGTAAGGGATCCGTCGGAGCCTAACCATCCACCAGAAAGCACATTACCTGTAAGCATGTCTATAGTGATAGATGAGGGAGCACCTCTCATCAGGGCTTCTCAGATGGGCTCTATCTTTTTAAGAAGACAGTAGCAACAATTCTCAATGTGGCTTTTGTACCTTTAAGTGGTCAGCACCAGCATTTCATGTCAAGGCTTTAATACTTTTAAGAGCACAGTACCGACACTTTGCATTAGGGGTTCTGTACCTTTAAAAGGGTAGTAGCAACAGTTTTCAGCTGGGTTCCTGAAATGGACAGAAGCAAAACATCTAATCAGGCCTTCTATACCTTTCAGTGGACAGTAGTAACACTATGCATAACGGCATCATATGCCTTTAAGTGGGTAGTACCAATGCTTCAGAAGGAGGAATCTATAGCATTAGGTGGACACTTCCAACACTTTACATCAGGGCTTCCAGCACCTTAAAGTGGACTGTTCCAACACGCTTCGAATGAGCTTTAATAACTTTATATGGACAGTATCAACATTTCTCATCCTTTCTTCTGTATAGTGAACGGTACAGTCTCAAGCCTTCACAATGTGTTTTCTCATCAGGGCTTCTGGACAGTTCAACACAGCTAATCAAGCATTCTGTGCCTTTAAGCGGACAGTGACACAACTCAAGCGAGCCTCTATTCATATGTGTGAACAGTACCAGCAGTATTGAAAAGGCTTTCTAGACATTAAGGGGTATTTTTATTGAATTAGTGGCGCAGGGCAGTGCAGCAAGTCACCTTGCTGCACTTCCCTGCGTCACTGAGAAAGGGCAGGAATGCGCCGTATTCATCCAGTTCGGAGCTTTTCTGTCTTTCCTTCTTGCGATTGCACTGTTGTGGCTGTCTAGTGCCAACGCAAGCACCCTTGCACCATGGTGCAGGAGGGCCTCTGTTGCATGCAGGATTGTTTTTTGTGCAGCAAGGGACACCTTCCTGCACAAAAACAATCCTGAGAGGCTTTTTAATTTTTCTTTGTGTACTACAGAATACAGCACACGTAGAAAGAGTAAAAAATGAGAAATGAAGATATTTCTCCTTGTTACGCCTTGCCTGGGGAGGTCGTAAGATTTTGGCACATTCTCACGATTACAGGTCCTTGAAAATGCGTCACAAACCATGGGAGTTGCTTCGGAACACCCTCTGCAACGCCCATGGAATGAACGCCGTATTTGCACAGAGTACGGCAGCACAGCGATTTGTACTGCATTGCCTTACTCCAGAGTTTTTGAAGCCACGCAAAGTGGCTTTGCGTGACTTCATAAATCTGACGTAGTGGCTACCACTTAGCGTGGTGCAAATGTGACGCAAGCCACTCAAAAATATGTCCCTGAGTCTACAATAAACAATTACAGTACCAAATTCTGTTCATATTGGCCCACAAAGTCAGTTCTGTGCTCCACAGAGCTTTAACAGCAGTCAAGCGATGGGTGCGGTTGACGTGGAGGAGTTACTACTTGTGTCAGTGAAGAGTGAGGCTGTATGGATGTAGATTCACTTCTCAGAATCTATGTGTGATTCTGGTGCCTATGTGAACTCATTACGGTCACTATGAGCCCTCAGTTGGTGCAAGGGGTCCACATTCTCTGACGAGATTGCTTTCCCAGTCCTGAGGCGAAAAGCCAGGAGCTGGAGGTACGAGGATCTTGCTGAAATTGCTTTTTAAATTCACAACTGCTTTTAATTCTTGTAACATTGTGTGGTGTCACTTACTCTCTCTCTGTGTTTGCAAAGCGCCACTACCTGACATCTTCTGCAGCGCATAGACGATCTTGTCTCTGCTCGCGCTTGGCATTTCTCGAGCGGCCGCCATCAGCACAGGCGTGCGCGCTTACAACGCCCCCTACAGGCCACGCCCTCTACAGGCCACGCCCCCTTTTACCCTTCCTACTTAAGCGCTGAATCGCTAGCGCTGGGTAGATTGCTTTCCCAGTCCTGAGGCGAAAAGCCGGGAGCTGGAGGTACGAGGATCTTGCTGAAATTGCTTTTTAAATTCACAACTGCTTTTAATTCTTGTAACATTGTGTGGTGTCACTTACTCTCTCTCTGTGTTTGCAAAGCGCCACTACCTTTCATCTTCTGCAGCGCACAGACGATCTTGTCTCTGCTCGCGCTTGGCATTTCTCGAGCGGCCGCCATCAGCACAGGCGTGCGCGCTGACAACGCCCCCTACAGGCCACGCCCTCTACAGGCCACGCCCCCTTTTACCCTTCCTACTTAAGTGCTGAATCGCTAGCGCTGGGTAGATTGCTTTCCCAGTCCTGAGGCGAAAAGCCGGGAGCTGGAGGTACGAGGATCTTGCTGAAATTGCTTTTTAAAATCACAACTGCTTTTAATTCTTGTAACATTGTGTGGTGTCACTTACTCTCTCTCTGTGTTTGCAAAGCGCCACTACCTGACATCTTCTGCAGCGCACAGACGATCTTGTCTCTGCTCGCGCTTGGCATTTCTCGAGCGGCCGCCATCAGCACAGGCGTGCGCGCTGACAACGCCCCCTACAGGCCACGCCCCCTACTGTTATACAAATGTGCATGCACAGGAAGCGCAGCGGACGAGCGCAGCGGGAGCGCCGTTTGCGCGCCGAAGGCGCGCCTAAGGCAAGCCCGTCTGCGCCCGTCCGCGACTGTCCGGGGCTAGGGGCGCGTCACTCTGCCCCGCTCACCACCTATACCCCGGACCAACTACACAAACTCCAGGGACCCTGGCCCATCGCTACCTCCACCTGTTCCCGCATCCTCTCTCTTGGTCTTTCTCCTGCCGCTCCCTCTCACATCCCCCTTCCCACAGTTGACCCCTCTCTCTCGTCCAGTAGCATCACCCCTCCCACTACCCCTAAATCCCTCACGGTGTTCTATCTCAACACTCGGTCAGCAGTCGCCCATGCACACGAACTCTCAGTCCTGCTGGATCTTCAAGCCCCTGATCTTCTTTTCCTAACGGAGACCTGGTTCAGCGACGACTCCCTCCCCGCCCTATTAGCCACCTTACCGGCCTCCTACTACGCCCTTCGGGCTGATCGCCCTCCCGGCAGAGCTGGAGGCGGCGTGGCGGTCATCGCACGCACCGATATCCCCTTTCAAATTCTGTCCCTGCCTGATATCGCGACCACCGAATACTTGGTTATTCGCACTACCTCCATTAGTCCCCCTCTGACCTGTTTTCTCACCTACCGTCCTCCTCAATCCCCTTTACAGTTCCTTTCTGACTTCTTGGAAGTCCTGGCTACCATTACAGTTAATAACTCTTCTATCCTACTCCTAGGCGACTTCAACTTCTGGCCTTCCGACCCAGCTGAATGTTCGTCCTCTAAGGAATTCTCTGAAACCCTCCAATCCCTCAGCTTCACCCCCCATGTCCACTCCCCCACCCACATCAAGGGTCACACGCTTGACCAGATCTGGTCCCTAAACTGTCCCGTGGAATCCCTCTCTATTTCGCCTTGCACTTGGTCCGACCACCACCTTATCTTTTTTTTCCTACCCATTCACCCCCCAGCCAAACCCCCTCGCCCCAAAAACATCTGGGTTCGAGCATGGGGCCGTGTCAACCCGGAAGACCTCTCCTCCCTTCTTATCACTTCCCTCCCTTCCCTGCAGGGCCTCTCTACCCTCTCCCAGGTTGAGGCCATAGATCAGTGGCTCTCCGCTGGCAGTGACTCTGTTGCCCCGCTCAAACGTATTACTTCCAAGCGTGACAAGGATGCCAACCGGTGGTTCAACGCAGAGCTTAAGGCCACCAAACTTACTGTACGCCGCGCGGAGCGGGCTTGGAGGAGAAGTTATTGCCCCACTTTAAGACTGGAGTATACCAACATCCTTACCCAGTACAAAAAAGACATCTTGGTGGCCAAAACCGCCTACTTCTCCTCCAAAATCCTTGCTGCAGAAAACCAGCCTAAGGAGATTTTCACGATTGTCCATAACCTGGCGTTCTCTGACAGAACAACTTTGAAGCCCGCCCCCTCCGAGGAACTCTGCCACTCCCTCAACAACTACTTCATCCATAAAATTTCTACTATTAAAGCTAACATCCCGCCCCCTTCTCCCTCCTTTGTTGACCCCCAATGCCCCCCTCCCAAGGGACAACTCACTGCCCTCCCCCCCATATCTAAGGAAGCCCTGTCTTCCTTGGTACCTTTGGTTAAATCTGGCTCTCCACTCGACCCCTGTCCTGCTCACATTCTCCGTCACATCTCTGTTTCCTGCCCGGATCCTCCCCTTCACCTCCTCAACAGTTCTCTGGCTAAAGGTGTGGTTCCTTCCCCCTTGAAGTGTGCGGTTATTGTGCCGATTCTAAAAAAACTTGGGGCAGACCCCTCTGTCCCTGCCAATTTCCGCCCCATCTCCCTCTTACCTTTTCTAGCAAAGGTGCTCGAGCGCCATGTCACCGGCGCTTTGAGCTCCTTTGTAGAGACTCATGGAGCTCTCGCTTCCCGCCAGGCCAGCTTCCGCCCCGCACACTCCACGGAGTCCGTTGTTATTTCGGTCTTGGACAACCTCAGGGAGGGTATGGATACTAACCGACGCCAGGCCCTTGTGCTCCTCGATCTCTCAGCCGCCTTTGACACGGTGGATCATACCATCTTGCTTTCCCGTGTCAGGGCGGCCGGGATCGGAGGGACCGCCTTGGTCTGGCTATCATCCTTCCTGAGCGACCGCACCCAGGCCGTTCGCCTGGGTGATTTTACAGCGGACGTCCGAAAAGTCCAGTGCGGGGTTCCCCAAGGCTCCTCCCTTTCCCCCCTCTTGTTCAATCTCTATATTGCCCCTCTTATCTTTTATCTTCAACAAATGGAGGTCGCCGTATTTAATTATGTGGATGACCTCCAGCTGGTCTTTAACCTCTCCTCTTCCCCCTCTTCTGTCCTTAATTTTCAATCTGTCATGCTCCACATCCGGGACTGGATGAACCACAATCACCTTAAACTCAACCCCGACAAGACCGAGCTGGTGTTGACGGGTGGTTCATCCAGCCCCTGGTCCCCTCTCTTCTGGCCCCCTTCTCTTGGCCCCTCTCCGGAACCCTCTACCTCTGTTAAAACCCTCGGCATAAAACTCAACTCTCAACTCAACTCTCAACTCACCCTTCACTCCCAGGTTAGCTCTGTGGTATCTTCCTCTTTCCTTTCACTGCGCACTTTCACTTTCTCAGCTCTCAAACTCATCACCTTAGCCATGGTGGTGTCCCGCCTGGACTACGGCAACGCCCTATATGCAGGTATCCCTGCATATAGTTTACGGCGTTTGCAGCAGATACAAAACCAGGCGGCCCGCCTGGTCTTCAATCTTCCCAAATTTCACCGTTCCTCCCCCCTCTTGAAATCCCTGCACTGGCTCCCTGTGCGAGCCCGAATCCAATTCAAGCTCGCCTCCATCACCTTCTTGGCCCGACTGGACCTGGCTCCAGCATTTATCTCCTCAGAGATCACCCCCTATGTACCCACTAGGGAACTCCGCTCGTCCTCCCAGTCCCTCCTCACTATCCCACCCTACCGGACAAAGAAGTGGGGAGGTTCGAAATTTGCTACCATTGCCCCGATCCTCTGGAACTCCCTTCCCCTGGATCTGCGATCCATCACCCTGTACCCGCAATTTCGCAAACATCTCAAAGCCCATTTGTTCACAAAATCCTTTGATTAAATCCCCAGCAGTCTCCCCCGTTTTTTAGCCCTGGATCTGGTTAGCAGTAGCGCCAAGAAACCGCAGGTGTACGAGCGCTTTACAAGTATTTTAAAACTCAAAACTCAAACGTGTTCTCACATCACGTTTACAACACTTGTCACATGTCACTTTCTCCCTAGATTCCATGGTGCTGGGGCAGGTCCTACAAGCCCTCAAGTCTATCCCATCTGCTTGCAAGGAGGCCCAGGACATCCTTAGGACAATCATAAAGGCACAGAATGGTGAGTGACTAAGAGCAGGTAAGGGCCTGAGACAAGCCGTCTGTACTGATGAAGAACAAGGAGAGGAAAGGTTCAGAGGAAAAGAGTAAGAGAGGAGGGGAGGGAAGCAGGCGAGGAGAGGGGAGAGCTGGGGAGGGGAAGGTCAGGGGATGGGGATGGGGTGAAGATAAGAGGGCACGAGAAATAATCATCAGAAGCTGGGACTGTGGACGAGAGGAGAGGAGAGGAAAAGACGACAGATGAAAAGAGAAGAGAGGAAAGTGGAGAGCATGCGACGGTAGATGAAAAGAGGAAAGCAGAGAAGACACAAGCGAGGAGGAGAGGGGAAAAAGAGAGGAAAGGAGAAGAGACAAGTGGAGAGTAGAGTGGAGAAGGAAAGCAGAGAAGAGAGATGAGAGGACTGTGGAGAAGAAGCAAGAAGAAGAGAAAAGTTAATTGGAAAGGAGAGAGGCATGGGGAAAGCAGAAAAAAGAAAATGGGAATAAAGGAGAGAAGAATAAAAAAGAAGAGAGGAGAAGATAAGAGAGAGAGGAGCTGAGATGATAATGGGGTAGAGAAGACGAGAGCAGAGGAGAGGAGACAGATTTCACAAGAATTTAAAACAGAAAAGAATTCTTACATGCAATGTTGTCACCAAATTATGGTTTTTTTTTCCCCGGACAATTGTGCCAACTCATTTTAATACTGTGAGTTTGGTACCCTACATTTGTTCTAAATGTGGACACGCGCGGTAAATACTTAGACGCGCTAGCAGCTACAGGTGTGCCGCTGTTCGCTTTTCCTGTTTTAAAATCTGTTTTAAAAAGTGCCTCATACTTTTACTCTGCCTCGTTTTTAAATTGTAAAAATTACCTCTGTTTGCTTTGCTGTGCCTCGTCACTCCGCTCCTACCCCGGTCCACCACGGGATTGCCCGATTGTTGTGGAGGGTAGGGCGGCCAATCACCACGCTGGGAGGGTGGAGCCAGGGGTCAGCGCGCCAGCCACTTACGGAAAGGCTGTTTCCTGCTTGCTGTGGACACGCGCGGTAAATACTTAGACGCGCTAGCAGCTACAGGTGTGCCGCTGTTCGCTTTTCCTGTTTTAAAATCTGTTTTAAAAAGTGCCTCATACTTTTACTCTGCCTCGTTTTTTAAATTGTAAAAATTACCTCTGTTTGCTCTGCTGTGCCTCGTCACTCCGCTCCTACCCCAGTCCACCACGGGATTGCCCGATTGTTGTGGAGGGTAGGGCGGCCAATCACCACGCTGGGAGGTTGGAGCCAGGGGTCAGCGCACCAGCCACTTATGGAAAGGCTGTTTCCTGCTTGCTGTGGACACACGCGGTAAATACTTAGACGCGCTAGCAGCTACAGGTGTGCCGCTGTTCGCTTTTCCTGTTTTAAAATCTGTTTTAAAAAGTGCCTCATAATTTTACTCTGCCTCGTTTTTAAATTGTAAAAATTACCTCTGTTTGCTCTGCTGTGCCTCGTCACTCCGCTCCTACCCCGGTCCACCACGAGCTTGCCCGATTGTTGTGGAGGGTAGGGCGGCCAATCACCATGCTGGGAGGGTGGAGCCAGGGGTCAGCGCGCCAGCCACTTAAGAGGATGTACTTTCGGACGCGCAGCTGGCGCGCCGCTGGCGCGCCGTAGGCGCGCCTAAGGGAAGCCCGTCTGCGCCCGTCCGCGCCTGTGCCGCGGCCTGCGCCGGAAATTCTGTTGTTGTCCCTCCATCCAGGCGATTAAGCCTGTCAAGGTCACTTCTTTTATCACTGAGACCTCCGCTCTGCAATGGTAATAATAAATGCAACCCTTCACAACTACTTACTAGGCGTTTTACATATAAAAACTGCTCATGCCAACTCACCTATATACCTAGCGGCACGCAAGATCGCAGCTCCCTGAATCCCTATTGGACGCCGCCCAGACAAATAAACGCCTGCCTACTGAACTGCCGGTCCGTCGCAAAACATGCAGATGGTATCTGGCTATGTCTCACGTCTCACTCATGGGACCTGATACTCCTAACTGAAACCTGGCTCAAAGACACTTCCAAACCTGATATTACCTTAGCAATTCCCGTGGACTACTGCCTTGCAGGGATCAGCCGGCCAGGTACCAAAATGGGGGGGGGGGGGATTGGCATTATATTGCGGAAAGAATGGAACATCACATCGAGAAAATTAGCTAACTCCGGTCCCATTGAAGCCATGTATTTTAGCATATCAGATGCTACGCACCTGATCCTGGCGGGAGTCTTGATCTATAATCCACCAGGCACACCATCTTCGCATCTCTCGGAGATACGAGTGACCCTGGCAGACCTATCACTGAAACACCCCCATTTCACCATTTTAGGTGATTTCAATCTCAATGTAGACGTTATTTCTTGCCCTAAAGCGAGATCTTTATTAGAAACGCTCGAGGGCCTAAACCTAGTCTAAAGAATCCATGGTCCTACGCAGAAGGCGTGGCATACCCTTGACCTCATATTTACTAACTTATCGACCGTCACCACCTTAGAGTCGCAACCCCTGCTCTGGTCTGACCATTTTCTTATACCATTTTATTTAACCTTCAGCCCCCAGCCGCCCAATGACAACAGGAAAGAGGGCTTGGGGAGAAAATGGTATAAAGTCACTTGTGATAAAATCAAGCCCATATTGAACATCCTGAACGAGCTCACATCAGATGACCCTAACTCCAATGTTGAGAAGTTTAACAGGTACCTCTCCTCAGCTGTGGATACCATTGCCCCCCTTTTAGCTTTCTCCTCGGCTCGGTCTACCCCTTCTGCCCCCTGGTTCTCTCCTAAGCTCCGTGAAGACAGAAGCAAATGCAAAAAGCTGGAACGTCGATGCCGACTAACATATGACCCCTCGGCCAAAGCCATCTATAGAGCTGCAGTGAAAAAATTCCACACACTTAAAAAGGCTACTAGGCAAGAATATTTCTCCAATAAAATTACTACTGCCAAAAACCCCACAAACTCTATATCAAATGGTGAGAAATTTTACTCATCCCACAGCCCTTACTTGTCCCACAAAATCCAGTCAAGAGCTCTGTGATGGCCTCTCTGACTTTTTCCATAATAAAATAATCAATATATTCTCCACTTTCAATCCCCCGGGGAGAGCAGATATGGGTACTCTCCATCAGGATCCCAGCACTTCTAGAGAAACACTACAGCTGACACTGCTCTAAAAAAAATACAGCAGTGTAAATCAGGTTCACCTCTCGATCCAGTTCCAGCTCAGGTGTTCACTTCCCTTGCCCCTGCTATTGTCCATCCGCTTATCTCTATCTGGAATTAATCTCTCGCTATGGGCCAATTTCCTTTATCTTGGAAACAGGCCATGCTAATTCCTATTTTAAAAAAGGCTGAAGCTGATCCTTCTATCTACTCGAACTATCGACCGATTTCACTTCTGCCCAAACCAGCCAAAATATTAGAAAAAGTCGTGCAGGAACAGCTTGCCGCCTACCTAGAGGCCCAAAATCTACTTCACGACTCACAATCTGGTTTCAGATCCGGCCACAGTACGGAGACTGCACTATTAGAGGTCTCGGAAACCATTAGAGAAAGCGTGGACAGAGGAGAGGTGGCCATGCTGGTACTCCTCGATCTGTCCGCGGCATTCGACACTGTCTCACACTCCAGACTGCTGGACAGACTCTATAGTGTAGGGATTCATGACACACCACTGGCCTGGATTAAATCCTTCCTATTTAATAGAACCCAACAGGTATGGTGCCACCCCTTTAGGTATAAAGACAAAAAAATCCTCAGCTGCGGAGTCCCTCAGGGGTCGGCGCTTAGCCCTCTCTTTTTCAACATATACGTTTCACCTTTGGCAAAAGTGGTAGAGGCTTCTGGAGTCAGAGTGGTCTCCTATGCGGATGATACTCAGCTCATCTTTTCCTTCAAAGACTACTCTGACAAAGGACTCTCCAATTTCAAAACTTGCCTCTCTAACATCGTATCCTGGATGACCTCCAATACTCTGAAACTTAACACAGACAAAACCGAGGTGCTTTTCTTTAACCAAAAATCTCCTCTTCCCCCATCTCTATGGTGGCCTTCAGAACGTAACCCTCCCCCTTCACCGGTCAAGACTGCCCGCAACTTGGGCTTTCAAATGGATAATGAGCTATCAGGTAAGACTCAAATGCTTAAGGTCACTTCTGCCTGTTTTGGCAAATTACGTATGATAAAAAAGATATCCCCTTATCTGCCCTTGGATTCCTTGAAAACTATTGTACATGCTCTCATCACATCTCACCTGGACTATTGTAATAGCCTCTACGTGGGGACACCAGCCTATCTCCTTCACCGACTGCAAATTGTCCAAAACGCGGCGGCCAGGTTGATTTGCAATATCCCCTACCGTCACTCTATCTCCCCTCATCTTAAGAATCTCCACTGGCTTCCGATCTCTTCTCGGATTCACTTTAAAGCCCTGCTCCTTACCTTTAGGGCCTTGAATGGTAGGGGGCCAGGATATCTCAGACAAAGGCTGAAGCATGTTCACTCCCTCCGGACGCTCAGATCTAATCACCTTCGACTTCTGCTTCCCCCCAGATACCATAGATCGAGGAAAGGCGGAAGAGCCTTTGCAGTAATTACGGCAAGGCTATGGAATGCCCTCCCACTGAATATCCGTATGATCGACTCCGAACCCCTGTTCAGACGTAATCTGAAGACCTGGCTATTTGCTAGCTGCTAGCCTTTCTGCTCCGTACCGCTGTTTGTCCGCAGCGCCGGGACCCCCCTGTTGGGGGTAGCCGCGCGCTTAATCAAGTATCATAATAATAATGATAGTAATAATAATAATGTAGATACTGCTGTACACGTCCATAACATCCGTTTAGGGGCTGGTGAATAACATGTCAGCCTTTAGGGGTGGGAAGGGGTCGGGTGCCTATCCGCTAATTTTCCGTTTGTTTTTGTTTGTGAGTCAAATTGCAAAAAGAGCGGCTTGCAATAACTATGCTGATATTCTTATAATGTCATGAGGCTGTTGCGCGCGATAATTATGCAGTATGAATTGAATGTTTTTGCAAAATTAACTGCTGTAAGACGTAAATATTGGAATATGTTGTCTATGTTCATTGTTTTAAGATGCATAATGTAGCACAAAAATAGCGTCGTTTTGAATGGGAAAGGTTGTTAATCAGCTGAAACACGTCTCTGTGTCGCATGAGGCCCGTCGCATTCAAATGTCGAGATTTCTGCAGTCTTCGTGTGCGCGCTCTCTTCTTTGATGTCTTATGAGGTTGGTTCGATATACCGATAGTCCGAGACAGCATCCACATCTCCGGATTAGAGCCAAGAGAAACCAAGGGGCATATCAGCAACAACCGGCGATAATTATCGCTAAGCGCAGTTAGCGCTAGGATAATTATTGCCGACTAACGTGAATTTTTATCACTGAGATAGCGTGCTATTAGCAACGCTTATCTCAACAGCGATAAAAATCCTAGCGCTAACTGCCTAACGTGAGATTATCGCTGGAAACCCAGCGATAATTTCACGAAATGTGGCGTTAGCTTGATGATAGGGCCCCACAAACTTAGCCATGATATCCACCTTCCATAGGATAGCATGGCTAAGTCAGTCCTGAAGCAGGCGTAAGAAAAGTAGCGATAACGGGGGTTATCGCTACTTTTCTTGCCGCTAGCGTGGGGCTTGATGATAGGAGAAATGTCGCTAAGCGACATTTCTCCTGTCATGTAAGGTCAGGAACGCCCACTTTGCATCTAATTAGAGATGCAAAGCTGGGCGTTAAGAATTTTTGCGCTAATGCAAGGTTTCCCGCGTTAGCGCGACCTTGCTAATTAGGCGCTAGAATTATCGCCGCTTTGCGGCCGAAAACAGCCGCAAAAGCAGCGATAATTTTCTATCGCTGCCTTGTAATTATGCCCCCAAGGCTTGAAAGAGATAATAAACAAACTTGGGGGCATAATAACAAGGGCTTTATCTCCGCTTTTTTGGCTTTAAAAGCCAAAGAAGCGGAGATAAAAATATCGCCCTATCAACAACAGGGTGCTAACATGCAAAATCGCATGTTAGCACCCTTTTTCACTACGATTCCCTTTGCATCTCTAATGAGATGCAAAGTGGGCGTTCCAAAGCAAAATAATAGGAGAAATGCCGCTAAGCGACATTTCTCCTATTACCAAGCTTTACACTACCCTGTTAGAGACAAAAAAAGCAGCGCTAACCACGGTTAACGCTGCTTTTTTACGTCTGCTGGTTTTCAGATTTAGCCATGCAATCCAATGGGAGGTGGATTACATGGCTAAATCCACCATGGGCTATCAACAAGGATATCCCTATCCTTGTAGTTTTATCACTGCATTACCAGCGATAACCTCCCAAAATGCCGCTATCGCTGGATTTTTTATCGCCTAGGCGGTTAGCGTTCTTAATAACGCGATAACCAGGCGATATTATCCAGCAATAGTAGGCGTTAAAAAAATTAATGCTAAGCGCCTTTAGCGTTAATTTTCCCTGTTCCTTGTTAATATGCCCCTTGGATATTAGAAACAGAGAGAAAACAGGAGTTAGTGGAAAAGTGAGAAGGTGAGAAGAGAGCCAATGAGAAAGAGAGAGTGAGGGAGAGTGGAGAAGAAAGGTAAATACAGAGACATGAAGATGGGGGAGAGATATAGTGACAGAGAGACAGAGGGAGTGAGAAGATAGAAAGAGGGATGGAGATGCGGTGACAGAGAGAGAAAAAAGAGAGGACGTTTGAGAAAGTTTCAGGGAAAAAGGGAAAGGGAGACGGGGACAGATTAGGAAATGAGATGGAGTGAGATAGAATGAAGAATAGACAGATTGTGGGAGAAAGGAGGAAGAGAAAGAGAAAGCGGGAGAGAAGCAACGAGAGAGAGGGGCAGAGAAGCGGAGATTGAGGGCGAGAGGAGAGGTACAGAGAGATTCTAACAGTGTACATGCACTCTTGTGAAATTATTAGTGCCGCTATTGCGCTGCATTCTGGGATCAATGCATCAAGAGTCTAATATGTGCAAAGAAAATGTTCCTGCAGCATGCCACGTGCCTGTGGTCGAACCCGTGACTGGTTCCTGAATCCAGAATCTCGAGATTAGAGGTCATCACCCGACAACAGCGCATTTTTAACTCGCGATTGAATTGTTTTAAAAATATCTGTATTTTTAAAACTACCAAAGTGTTTCTTTTAAGATTGTTAAGTCTGAATTTATATGCCTTTTTAAAAAATTCACCAGTCCAAAAGCTCACTCACCTTGAGGGCGCTCTGAATACTAGAGCGCCCCAGCAACTTCCTGCCTCTTCCCCGGTCCCGCTCACATGACTTCCAGGAGGGGCTTAGGCAAACAGCCGACATAAATGCCGGTTGCAGTGTGGCAAGCCCGTCTGCACCCGTCCGCACCCGGCCGGGCCCAGGGCCTAGTCACTATGCCCAATTTCTCAAATACTCCTCCCCGAACCTCAGAATGCTGCACTCTGCCTCATTTAAGCCAGGAGCTAAAACTCTAGCACGCTTGCATCACTATAGCATTGGTCAGACACAAGGTTCGTTCCCCGAGGTCAGGCTGCCTGTTGCTCATGCACCCCAGCAACTAAAACAGGCAAACTTGGAGCAAAAAGACATGTCAATCTTCTACCTCAACACACGCTCACTAGTAAAACACCAGTTAGAAATTTTTGACCTCCTCGACTCTGAAAGACGAGATATTCTTCTGCTCACCGAAACATGGCTCACCTCAGAATCCTCACCCGATATTTTAGCTGCCTTACCATGCGAATACTAAACTAATCGTCCGCCTGGTAAGACAGGCAGCGGAGTTGCAGCCATCATTAACAAAAATGTGAGTTTCTCTGCTCTCCCCCCACTCAACCTCCCAGCCACAGACAACGCAGTGATAAAACTTGAGTCAAAGTTAGCCCTAATCATATGTATACTACTCTATAGGCCCCCCCAGAACATGCCCCTGTTCCCCCACTCCCTGGGAGAACAAATTGCACCCCTAGTCACTGATCGCACCAGAATTCTCTTGATAGGGGACTTCAATTACTGGGCAAATGACCCTCAAGGAGGGCCACACTCTACCGAGCTGACCAAATCACTAGAAAACCTGAATTTCACTCAAAAGATCTCCTCTCCCACCCACACTAAAGGCCACACTCTAGACCAGGGGTACTCATAGTACGGCCCGCGGGCCGCCAGTGGCCTGGCAAGCCTTCCTTGGCAGCCCGCGGACCTTGCAGACATCATATGCCTTTGTGTTTTTTATATCGCCGGTTGCGAGCTATGGGGGCCGGGCGATTCTTTTAAAGAACATTCACTTGTTAATGAGGCTTTGTTGTACTTCACCTCTTCTTAGTGCCCCTGCATCTCCACTCTGATTGAGTGGAGATGCAGGGGCACTAAGAAGAGGTGAAATACAACAAAGCCTCATTAACAAGTGAATGGTCTTTAAAAGATCTGTGAAGTACTTGGATGCGGCGGCTGTGTGCGTTCCCGGGAAGCTGTCTCAGCGCGGGGTGAGGTGACTGAGGGCGACGAGGACAGCAGGGTAAGGTGATGGAGGGCAGCAGGGGCTGAGGTGACAGCGGGAGGAAGACAGAGTGCGACAGAGGGAGGAAGAGGGAGGGATAGAGAGAGGGAGAGGGGGAAGAGCTTCCCCTGCCATCAGCCTCAAAAACTTGGGGAAAAACAGGGCTGCCCATCACCTGCTTCGGTTCAGGGGAGACGGAGGCTTCCTTTCACCGTACCCTGCCCCCCGCTACAGTGAGGACTCTGAATCTGTGGGGCGTATTGAGGAGGAAGACACTGAAGACGAGAAAGAAAGTGAAGTCGGGGAGCAGGATTCGCCCCACGTACACCTAAACCCAGACGACTCGAGGCTTCCGAGCAGCAGAAAAAGAGGGAGAGCCCCAAGACATCGCCATTGGTGATTTCAGTGAAGAGGCCATCCAACGAAAGCCTGAACAATGGCCCAGCAGCCTGATAACTGTGCTCACAACCTTTGACCCAAACCTTTGGTATTTACCCTTTGTCTTTGCCTACATGTGCCACAACAAAGTGATTTTCAACCCTTTTAGTCCATGCCCGTAAACACCGCAACATTTTAACACAACTTATTTCTGTTCAGATGTACAAATATTTCTTTCCATAGCAATCGGTTCTGTAAGCTTTGAAACATTATGTTTCTTATTATTGTGTTTTTCGGAGGTTCTGTTTTACATCATCTTTTGCTGCATTGCAAAAGTCTAAAAACGTTACACTAAAAATATAATTTCTTTCCACTCCGTCTTTCTTGAAACTTTATTACATTCAACTGCCAAATCACTAAAAAACAGAGAGGGAAGACAGAGAGAGGGAGAGACAGAGAGAGAGGGAGGGAGAGGGAGGGAGACAGAGTGAGAGGGAGGGAGGGAGACAGAGGGAGAACAGAGGAGGAGGGAGGGAGACAGAGAGAGGGAGACAAACAGAGTGAGTGAGACAGGGAGAGAGAGAGGGAGACAGAGAGGGAGAGGGAGGGAGACAGAGAGGGACGGAGACAGAGAGAAAGGGAGACAAACAGTGATTGAGAGAGAGAGATAGAGGGAGGGAGACGGAGAGAGAGGGAGGGAGAGAGAGAGAAGGAGGGAGGGAGAGAGAAAGGGAGACAGAGGGAGGGAGACAGAGTGAGAGGGAGACAGAGAGGGAGGGAGAGGGAGGTAGGGAGACAGAGAGAGAGGGAGAAACAGAGTGAGTGAGACAGAGTGAGTGAGACAGAGAGGGAGGGAGACAGAGAGAAAGGGAGACAAACAGAGTGATGGAGACAGAGGGAGAGAGAGAGATAGAGAGAGGGAGGGAGACGGAGAGAGAGAGAGGGAGAGTGATAGAGAGAAGGAGAGAGAGAGAGAGAGGGAGGGAGAGAGAGGGAGGGAGGGAGACAGAGAGAGGGAGGGAGGGAGACAGAGCGAGAGATAGATAGATAGATGGATAGATAGATAGATAGATAGATAGATAGATAGATAGATAGATAGATAGATAGATAGATAGATAGATAGATAGATAGATAGATAGATAGATAGATAGATAGATAGATAGATAGATAGATAGATAGATAGATAGATAGATAGATAGATAGATAGATAGATAGATAGATAGATAGATAGATAGATAGATAGATAGATATGTGTGAATGCCTGGTCTGGTGGCTCAGTGGACAAAGGCGTCCGCTGCAGGGGCCTGTGTTCAACCTCATGGTCATAGTTTTTTTTTTGGTCTAGCCCCGCCCCCTCCCCCACTGGCCCTGCCCCCACCGGTGCGGCCCTCAGCCAGAAACCACACTGTAAATTTGGCCCCCGAGAGAAAGTTTGTGAGTACCCCTGCTCTAGACCAACTCTGGACCACCAATATGGTGGTTTCAGTCCTATCCATCTCGCCCTGTGTCTGGTCTGATCACTATTTGGTAAAATTCTCCATAAAACTCCCATCCTCCAGGAAAATAGCCACTCTAAAGGGCGGTGTGGCGAGAAAATGGAACTCTGTTGACAGTAACAAATTCATTAACACACTGATCAATACTGCGCCCCGTCACATACATGACGTCAACCAATACGAGGAATCCTTCTCGAACTGGCTCTTAGAGGCAACTAATACTCATGCCCCACTCAAACAAATTAGACTCACCCGCTGGCATGAGGCTCAGAGATGGTTCTCCCTCGACCTAAACTCTCAAAAACGCTCCCTTCGTCAAATAGAAAGAAGATGGAGATAGGATTATTCTCTAGAAAGTAAAACCATCTATGTCAGGGCCCTGAAGGAATACAAAAAGGCAATCTCTACAGCAAAGCCAACCTATTTCTCTTCACAAATCCTCAACTTCAACAACGAAGCCAAATAAATATTCACTGTAGTAGACGAACTGTCAAACCCAGACAGAGTCCTAAACAAACTCAAGCCATCACTGGCCCTCTGCCATTCCCTGAATACCTACTTTATCGACAAAATCACTACCATCAAAGCCAGCATTCCCCCAAGACCCCGCAAAGAATTACCCCACCCACTTCCAGGAACCCCCACTCTATTGAGTCCTTCCCCCCCATTGACACACAGACCATGAATAAATTACTAGCTAAGGTCAGATCCGGTTCCCGCCTGGACCACTGCCCCCCTCACCTACTGAAAACGGCTCTCATGGCTTTCCCTGATCCAGCCCTTGCCCTCCTGAACCACTCCATGGCCCAGGGCTGTGTCCCCAATGCCTTCAAGGAGGCCACAGTAGTCCCTCTCCTAAAGAAACCAGGCGCAGACCCCCAGACACCAGCAAATTATTGCCCCATCTCTTTACTCCCCTACATTCCAAGATATTAGAAGCCCACGTGGCCAAATGCCTGTCCAATTGTTTGGAACAGACAGGTTTCCTCGACCCTAGCCTAGCCGACTTTCGGCCAGCGCATTCCACGGAAACAGTGATCGTTGCAGTACTTGATTCCCTACGCGAAAAAGCAGACACAGGCACGCCCCAGGACCTGGTGCTGCTTGATCTCTCAGCTGCATTTGACACGGTCGACCATGACATCCTGGCCGACCGTGTCAGAGAGGCAGGCTTCCAGGGCCCAGCACTCAGCTGGATAAAGTCCTTCCTAAAAAACCGCAGCCAGGCAGTCCGCATCGACCATTTCTCCGCCCCCAAACTAAAAACTACGTGTGGGGTCCCACAGGGCTCTTCCCTCTCCCCCCACCTCTTCAACCTCTACCTCCTCCCACTAATAAGATCCTTGAAAGAAAGAAATGTGACCACTTTTAACTACGCAGATGATCTACAACTTATGTTTAAGATTGACAACTTTTCCCAGTCAATCTGACTTCCAATCCACCATGACATTAATTCGTCAATGGATGGACCATAATCATCTACAGCTGAACCCCAGCAAAACTGAACTGATACTGACGGGTGATGCACACAGACAGTGGGGCCCACATTACTGGCCAAATAACCTGGGCTCCCCCCCTACTCCCACCACCTCAGTAAAAAAATCTAGGGGTCACCATTGGTAACGACCTGTCCCTCAAAACGCACGTAGGCACCGTGATCTCCACCAGCTTCCTGCAGATACGTAAAATAAGGAAGATAAGCAGGTTACTATCTCAAGCTGTACTAGATCAGGTAATGATAGCCCTCGTCCTATCTTGTCTTGACTACGCAAACCCCACATTCCTGGGACTCCCACTCGGCCTCACTAGGCAACTTCAACTGGTACAAAACCAAGCGGGACGATTAATATTTAAACAACCGAGGTGGCAACATGCTTCCCCTCTCCTTAGGAAACTGCACTGGCTCCCCATTCCCCAGCAATGTGCCTTTAAAGTTGGCTGCCTGGTGTACAAATCCCTAAACGGTCGCAGTCCCAAATTCATTGATAACCGCATCTCCCGATACATTCCCACACGCAACCTCCGCTCATCCCAACTCCACCTCCTCACAGTGCCGACCTTCAAGCTGAAACGTCAAGGGGGACGCAGATTCGCGATCCTGGCCCCTCGACTATGGAATTCCATCCCCCTGGAAATCAGACTTAGCACGAACCTGCTCCATTTCAGAAAGTCTCTCAAGGCATGGTTATTCACACTTGCTTACAAATGATCTGCTTCGGGCTGGCTACCCCCTAGTCTCTCTAGCGCCAAGAAACCAACCGGTGAACAAGCGCTCTACAAAACATTGCTAACATAACGTAACAGAAAAAATCCACATTTATGTTCCACATTTATATTAACCAAGAGAGCTTCCACCACCAGCCGATCCAACCTTAAACAAGCACCCATCTTAAGACTCAGATGGAACAGTCCTTTCCTGTAAGCTTGAACCTCATTGTCACCTTTCACAAGAGAGAGATGTGGGTCGACCTCTGTCCTTTCACTGCTGACCTTTTACTTTCCATTGCTCCTAGAGATGGAACAGAAAAGAAAGATAAACAGACAGTTCTTGAAGAGTGGGTCGCACTAGTGATGATATGTATCGTGCAAAAGCCCCTAGTTGGTCAAATTGGGCCGTATTCAGAAAAGTAATCTGAGACAAAATCTTAACTTTACGAATAGGATTTTGTCTCAGTTAAACTTAAGTTTGTCTTAAGTTTAACTTAAGACCAAAACTTAAGTTTAAATGAGACAAAATACTAACTTAAGTACTCCTAAATGCCTTCTGTGAATACAAAAAGTTGTAAAGTTAGGATTTTGTCTCAGATTACTTTTGTGAATCGGGCCCAGTGTGTTTTATACACTAGTGAAGTGATGACCTCTGTCCCTTGCTCACCAGTACAACATTTTTAGCATGAATCTTCTTTGAGATTACTTGCACACAGTGCTATTGTAGGCTAGGAAGACGCTCATAGCACAGTATGTATTTAATAAGTAAACGCAGAATCTGTTCTTTCATTTATCTCAAAGCTACATGTGGAAAGGCACAGAAAGATGTGTATCTGCAGTCACATCCAGGCCTTTTTGGTTCATGTGTCCATGACTAATATTCACTTGGACTCACAGTGAGATGGTAAAAGTACACAAATGTCAGGGATTAAGTATTGCTTTCTATGTTTGTAGGTTTTACAGTATTAAAGAACGCGGTCTCATCTCTCCAGAGACTGGCAGAGGAGAAGTGCGCAGAAAAAAAGAGCGTAAAAGACATCACCACTCAAATCCTGGAATCCAACAAAGGTAAGAGAGACAACACTGCTTACAAAGAAGAGTCCAAAACATGAACATTCTGAGTGAGTGGTGGAGAGTATTAGACATTGTTGGAAATTAGGTTACTGGTTGAGGGAGGTGAAACGCTTCTCAAGCAGCAACCACAATTCTTGTCAGGGTGAAACCCAAGCAAACCCCAAATTAAGCTGTGCTTAACCCTCTGGTAGTTTGGCACAAAATAGTTAGGCTTATCTTAGAGGCAACGTGTAAAGTATTTATGCAGAACTTCGAACAGTAATAAAGTAAAAACACAACACGAGCAAAATCCCACCCAATGTCAGAAAAATAGAGTTGAACCAGAGTTATGCAGTTTTCAAGATGTAGGTCAAAGTAGTGCTCAAAAGCACAATGTGCCATATGTGGTTATCTGGTTGTGCCGAACCGGTGCAAAGTGTAAAGTTCAGGCCAACCACGATGGAGTGCGGGCCAGATATGACTATCATGTTAGTCCCGTGTGTAGCTGTCTGTGGGTAGCTGTCTATATATCAGGGCTGGACTGGAAACAGAAACCGGCCCTGGCAAACTGCTCAGCTGCCCCCCCCTGTGCAGCCGAGCAGTTTACGAGGGCCAGTTTCGGCCGATTTTGTTACAAGGGGCGATTTTGCCGACCCCCGGTAACAAAAATGCCCCCCCCCCCCAGAGGCCCAAAACCAGCCCCCACCCTAGCGGCCCACCGGGGAAACGCCCGGTGCCCGCTACAGCCAGTCCGGCCCTGCTATATATGTAAAAGAAAGAACTACTTTACCTCACCATCTTGACTTTTCTTTCCTTTTTCAGTGACTCCTTTAACTCCTCAGTGGCTTCTCTCTCAATCATTCTCCTTCCACTACATGTGTAACTTACAGTCACTCCCACATTCCTGTGAAGGCCTACACTGCACAACCGTGACCTTCACTCCCAAAAGTATAATAAAATCGGTGCTTCATAGCAGCGGAGCTCCCAGATGTTGGGAGGTCTATTTGTGAGGGGAGGGTGTTTTCTAAAATCAGTGGGTGCTACGGGCCAAAACCTAGATGAATTGCTTGAGCTTTGCCTGAGCCTCAGTACCAAATGGTGCAATGTGGGCTTTTTGAGGTACTTTACATGAGCTATGCCAGTGTTTCAGTGCTTGAGCAGCTGTGGTACTGATGCAGAGCACGGCAGCAGTGCATTTACAGAGCTATGTGTGAAGATGAGGTATATTTACAGACTTGCATAGAGTGCATTCATTTGCAGAGCTTTGTAGATTGTGTGAAGCACATTTGCTTAAAGAGTAGTGTGTGATTACAGTTATCTGTTGAAACTAGACACTAGAGCTTGACATCTTGTTCACCCTCTGTGCCCTCATCCAGTTTGGTCCTCTCCCTTCCCAATCCATTTTTGCAATCCATGCATTTTCTAAGCAAATGACTACCACGCTTAAACACAAACCCCATGGCTTTTGCCTTGAAAGATGCCACATGTCAAGATGTGTCTAGACACATGCCTTTCATCTATTTGGCCACGTTCCCTCTCCTTGGACATGTTCCGTAATACTTGAAATTGCATCTCACTGTCTCTGATCCATTTGTCTGCCCAATGTTGAACTAACTGAACATGGTCTGATTCCTGGGAAATGCTCATTTGCCTTGTAACCATACCCTCCCTAAGGAAATGCTCCCTGAGAGCTCCATCAGAACGTTCTCCCTCTGCACCAGAATGCGTGGTCTCTATGGATACAGCCTTTATCACAGGATAGTCTGTTTATGCCTGGCTGTACTCGCTTTTTGCGGACGTCGTCCTTCCTGGATATTTCACCCATGTCACAGGATTTCTTCTCCACTAGAACACCCTCATTCTGATTTGACATGATCATTCCCATTGAACTTGCACGCTTCTTTCCTCTCTTTGCAAGAGTGAGTCTTTGTTCTAGATGGGTACTCTCTGTATGCCCTTGTACCTGAGCCATTGTGCTCCCTGTAATTCAGTCACCTAAAACTTTAGGATGTTTCTGAACATGTCCCCTCAATTCTAGACAGATATCCCTTGTGCCAGAACCAGAATCCCTCCAATGGGGCCTCTGAAGTCTCCTACCTCTTTTGGGTAGCTGCTTCTCTCTATAGACAGATGTTCTAGTCTCTGTATGTCATCGTGCATGTGTGTGTCTCATAGAAGTCACTTATGTGAAGTGTTTCATTGTTTTTTCTCTATTTCTCCTAAATATTGGAAGCCTTCTTAGTTAATAGGTAGAGAATTGAAGAGATGAAGCAACTAGCAAATGTAGAGCTATGGATTATGCATGGAGATTGAAGCTCAGCTTTGAAGGACATTATAAACTGATGGGGAGCATTGTACTCACCAATTAACCTTTTAGTGGCCAGAGGGTCTTCTATAGAAGAGGGGGGCTTATACTTTTCAGTGGGATATGTGCTGAGCAATGAGCCCTGTTAATCTCTGAGTGGAGAGCTCTGAACTTAACATATAGCATGTACTGAACACATAGATCGGCACTTAGCACTGCACTTAACGCTGGGACGCTCATGCTGGAGCAGCTGTTTTGCGCTTTATAAATCCCCTTCATTCATTCATCTTAGCAGAGTAGACCCATACTGAATATCTGGGTATGTGAGCTTCATGCCTAGCTCTGCACTCAATAGGGAGTCCTCTAATAAGTATGTATGGAGATTTGTATTTAGAATGGTGCTCTATGAGTAAGAATCTCTGTTGCTCAGTGGTGTTGAGCAGGACAGAGGGTGATTAATGAGCTCTGTAATGAGCCATTAAGGGATAGGATTTTACAAACCAGGCTATTCAATATTATAACAGGGGTATCTTTTAACTTGTTTATAATGACATTTCTTGAACCTTGTGCTCTAATATGTCCCATTTAAACTCCTGTTTTTCAAAATTGTACAACAAGGTTTCTTGAAATGTATGTTGTAAGCGCAATGCACCAAATGTAACCTTTTTTATTGTTTTTCTTGCTGTAATCCACGCTACACTATTCCACTGTATGTCACTCCACTATATGCCACTACACTTTACTCCTCTCTACGCTATTTACCTCTGCGCTATTCCACTCCATGACGCTCCTCCATACGACACTCCACTGTACGACACTTCACTGTATGACATTACCTTGTACAACACTGTCCTCCATTGTACTCTATAACACTGCACTGTACGCCACTCCAGTGAACGCCACTCCATTCTATTCCATTCAATTCAATGTAACTCCACTCTGCGCCTCAACACTATACACTATTCCACTCCACTCTACTGTAGGCCACTGCACTCTATGGCACTCAGCTCTATGTTATTCCACTGTACCACACTCAACTGTTAGGCACTATACACAAATCCACTCCATGCGATTAGACTCTACGCCATTTGCTCTACAGTATTCCACTACAGTATTCCAGTGTACATGACTCCACTGCACAGCGCTCCACTGCCCGCCATTCCATTGTACCACATCTCACTCTACGCTACACAACTGTACGCCACTCCAGACTACTCTATTCCTCTCTACTCCACTCTACCCCACTCTACTCCACTCTATTCCACTCTACACTAGTCCCCTCTGCGCCACTCCACTGTATGCCATGGCAGTCTGTGCCACTCCACTTAAAGGTATTTCACTGTACAATACTCAACTCTAAGCTGCTCCACTCTATGCCATTACTCTTTGCGCCACTCCACTCTGTTCTCCACCACTCCACTGTATGCCACTCCATGCTGCTCCACTATACGCTTTTCTGCTCTACACCATTCTATTCAAATCAACGCCCCTATGCTCTATGCCACTTTACTGTACAACACTGCACTTTAGAAGTTCTTGGGTTGAACACCTCCGGTAGGGAGCATAATTGAGGAGACCAGCAAGGTCCTCACGAAAAGTTACCTTCACAGAATGAACAGTTGTTCAGCACTTCCAGGTACTTTATCTATCCACGTCCTGATGCAAGGAATGAAAGATGCTGAACATGCTGTAAGGATGCTGTGGAAGTGACAGGGGTCTTCCTGCAGGAATTCCTTGGTCCACAGAGATGATGTGGGGTTCCTACTTGCAGGGTTGACGCCCCACAAAGTCCTTTCCAGTCTGGCCAAAGTTCAGTCGACACAGTCGTCCGTTATCACGGTCACTGGTCAATACTTTCTTGAGTTGATAAGGAGTGAGGCAAGGCTGTGTACTTGCCCCATTTCTTTTCTCTTTGTATATTAACAGTCTTGGACAATATTTGATTGAACATCGTCAGAACTATCCGACCATTAAAGATACACCAGTCCCAATTTTACTCTATGCGGACGACGCAGTCATAATGGCGCGGACGCAAATAGGGTTGCAAATAACTGTTACTAATTTTGTCAATTTTATGCAATATAGGGGTCTAAATGTGAACATCAGTAAGACTTATATAATGAAATGTGGGTAAAAAATGGCTAAAAAATGTGACGTTATCATTAATAAGAAGAAAATTTAAAGCACTGATAAATTCTCCTATCTGGGGATACATTTTGATCGCACAGGGTCTTGGAATGCCGCTATTCAGGCAAGAAAATTAATGTTCTCCAGAGCTATAGGTGGTTTGATTAATTTTATTTGGAAACTAGGTTGCAGACATGTCCCTGAGTTATTAACTATTTATAAATCCAAATGCTATGTACGGGGCAGGTATATGGGGATTTTCGGATGTACAACATCTACAATGCTGTGAGAATGCATTTACGCATTATCTGCTGGCGGTACCAAGCTCAATTTTAATTGCTATTCCGAACTTGGATTGCCTTTTATTACTGATATCATTAGAATCAACCCTCTTTTACTTTGGCACAAGGTTCGGGTATCAACAGAGGCTGGTCTCAATCGTGATGTCATTATGGATTGTTTAAAACTTGATAGGGTTGCTACCATACCCTGGCTTGGTTATATCAAAGAAATGGCTAACGGAATTGGCCATCCTGAATTTTTTGAGACACTGGAGAGCATGGTAGCCATCTCAAGAAAGACCTTAAAAACAGATTGTTTAACCTATTTAGAGATCAAGCGATGGCTCAAAGAAAGAGATAAAAAAAACATCATGGATAACCAACTGATGTTAATATGCCCAGGTATAAAACCGTCTTTGGAACAGGTACAGGGAAGCTTTGATCGCATGCTTTTAACTCGCTTTTGTTTTAGGATCTTTCATAGATTGATTATCTTTCCAGGAGTTAATGATTGGTCTAGAAACTTACTCCCATGTCCGTGTGATGACATTTCAACCCAATCTACTATGCACATATTTTATTCTGTAAATCTTATAGGCTACCCAGGAAAAGGTTCTTAATGCCAATTTTGAAGAGCATGGATTTAAGACAATGTAGAATAGCTTACCTGAAGTTAAAATCTTTGGAAAATCAGTGATTATAAGGGCTATTGCCTTATTTTTAAAAAGTTATATTAGGTACAGGAATACAATGTAAAGACAAAAGCTATATTTCTTTTTATTTTTTTTAAATCGAATAAAGCAAAATTTGATTTGATTTGAGTTGATAACTCACCTTCTGAGGGTTCCAGCAACTCTCCAACAGCACTTCCGGATTCAGCGAACCTGGGTGAAACTCTGTGCGTTGGGTGTTGGTCCTCGGTGCTGCATGGCACCCATGGTAGCAACTTGAAAGCTTTGAGCTACCAACTTGCTCCAGCAGGCTTCTTTAGCTGTTGTTTCCCTGTGCTGCGATCAGGAGGTCAGTTGGCTGGCCCTTTGAGTCTCTTGGCTTGACTGGGCTCTGGAGACAGCTTCTCCCTGAGCAGGCACAGTCCCTCTCTTCTCTAGCCACCAGGTGCAGCAGGTGCAGTTGTCGATGATGCAGCCTCTCTTTGTCTGTCCCTCAGTGCACCTGGGCACTAGTTGAGATCTGAGGTCTGGGTGCAAGGCGTGCTGCTTTATACTTGGAAAGTGCCTTCAGGGCAGGATGTGGTTGGTAGCTAATGGGCTACTAGGTTCCCTCCCACCTGGTTACCATTTCCTGTGGAGTGGGGCATTTCGCGATCACAGGATGGACCATTCTGCCCACTCCCAGAATGGGGAGACCTCTCTTTCGGTGTTCAGCCCTCCCCCATGGTGTGGCTATCTCAGTGCTACACACCCCTGGGGGAAACCAGTTTGGTCACTGGTTCCCCTGTCTGCTTCCCCTGCTAAACTGTCTACCTCGATAATGGGGAGCCCTACCCCTGATTATACACATCTGCCCTTCAAAGGCAGGTTCACCTTTAAAGCCTGCCTTTTTGGGCTAACACCCAAATGGCTTCCTGCAGGAGGGTGGTGACACCTCCATGGCCTGCAAGCCCTCAGTGTACTCCTTCCTGAGTGTCGTTATTACGTCTCTCCAGGAGAGCAGAAAGCTGTCTTGTGGATTAGGCTCCATGTGTACCCGGGAGGCTCAGGAGTTTTAAAGACAACAAATGACAGCTTTGCTAAAGCTGCACACTCCAACAAGTTACATTCATTTTGACTTGAGATACAAGTGTCCACTTTAGTCACACCATTCAGGAGTTAGCACCACTGAGGGGTCAGCATGTAACTCTGTACTCACAAGTTGGGCGATCAAGTCTTTCCACAATAAAATCTGTAGGTTTGCTGATTTTAGTGTGAGGACATGTGCAGTACATGTACTGTTGAAGGGCTATGATGAAACAAAACATTATATAAAAAAAAAAGTGAGGGTATGTCATACTGAAATCCGACAAGCCCAGGCCACTTAAAAAAAAAAATTAACATTGCTGTAAATTCTCTTAGAGAGATGTTGAGACTCACAAGGTCTTTGTTGGAGCCCACCACAAATGCTTCTGTAGCTGAACCTTCAATTGATAGGTGCAAGGCATTGGCCAACCGCTTTAGTACCACAATTTTGAATATCTATCATCCATTCCACCAGGCCAATGATAATGATATTTACACCTTCAATCCATCAAAGACTAAGGAGAATGGAGGAATGGCCACTCTCTCCCAATTCCCATCCTTTCCATGGATGAGTTCACTACTTTGTTCTGGGAAATTAATTCTGGATCCCTTCTTGACCCATCACCTCTGAGAATCCTTTCTCTTGACCCAGATACTATTTTTCTGATTTTGCTAGAAATAGTCAATATTTTCCTAGAAACGGGATCTGTGCCTCTTCCATGGAAGCATGCAATGATTAGGGCTGATCTAAAGAAACTCAACCTTGACCCCCTCTGTCTGGATACATTTTCTCCCATTTTATTGCTCTCAGGCTTAAGTAAAGTGGCAGAGAAGCCTGTGATTCAATCAATCAATCAATCATTTGTAAAGCGCACTACAGACCTGGGAGGGTCTCGAGGCGCTGGGGGGGGGGGGCGCTACTGATCGAACAGCCAGGTCTTGAGCATCCTCCTGAAGGTCAGCAGGTCTTGGGTCTGTCATAGGCTCAGTGGGAGGGTGTTCCATGTCTTGGCGGCGAGGTGGGAGAAGGATCTCCCGCCGGTGGTTGTTCTTTGGATGCGCGGGACGGTGGCTAGTGAGAGGTCGGCAGAGCGTAACTGGCGGTTGGGGATGTAGAAGGAGAGCCGTCTGTTGAGGTAGGCTGGGCTGGTCTTGTGGAGTGCCTTCTGTGCGTGGATGAGGAGCTTGAAGGATATCCTCTTGCTGACGCGGAGCCAGTGCAGGTCCCTCAGGTGGAGGGTGATGTGGCCGTGGCATGGTACATCGAGGATCAGTCATGCCGAGGCGTTTTGGATGCGTTGTAATCGTTTGATGAGCTTGGTCGGGGCACCCGCATAGAGAGCGTTTCCGTAGTCGAGTCTGCTGCTGACGAGGGCCTGGGTGACTGTCTTTCTTGTGTCTGTCGGGATCCATTTGTAGATCTTGCGGAGCATGCGGAGGGTGTTGAAGTAGGAGGAGGAGACGGCGTTGACCTGCTTGGTCATTGAGAGCGTTGAGTCGAGGATGATTCCCAGGTTGCGTGCGTGGTTGGTGGGTATCGGGGCTGCTCCCGGTGCCGTCGGCCACCAGGAGTCGTCCCAGGTTGAAGGGTTGGTGCCGAGGATGAGGACCTCCGTCTTGTCTGAGTTCAGCTTCAGACGGCTGGTCTTCATCTAGTCAGCGACGGCCTTCATTCCTTCATGGAGGTTGGCTTTGGCGGTGATGGGGTCCTTTGTGAGGGAGAGGATCAGTTGAGTGTCGTCGGCATAGGAGATTGTGTTGAGGTTGTGCTGTCAGGCGACGTGTGCGAGCGAGGCCATGTAAATGTTGAACAGTGTCGGGCTGAGGGAGGATTCTTGGGGTCCGCCGCAGATGATCTCGGAGGTTTTGGACCAGAATGGGGGGAAGCGGACGCTCTGGGTTCTGCCAGAGAGGAAGAAGGTGGTCCATTCCAGAGCCTTGTCTC
This sequence comes from Triturus cristatus, assembly GCF_964204655.1. Taxonomy (NCBI): domain Eukaryota; kingdom Metazoa; phylum Chordata; class Amphibia; order Caudata; family Salamandridae; genus Triturus; species Triturus cristatus. Next base: position 50,939,962 of record NC_140583.1, on the reverse strand, counting down.
AGATCCCTGCAGCGTGGAGGCGTGCGCGTAGTGTGCGGTGGCAGACGGTGTCGAAGGCGGCGGAGAGGTCTAGGAGGATGAGTGCTGCGGAAACCACAGCCAACTGTTTTGGAATATTTTGAATGTTGCACAAGATTATACCTCTGCTTCCCTAGACTTTGAGACAAGTGGGGGTTCAAGCCCTTGTCCTCTCCTGTGTGGACTATGGCCATTTTTTGTATCTAGGGTCACCTACGGGAGTTGTGCAAAACGTGGCTGTGGGCACAGTGCTTGGAATTCTTAGATCGCAGTCAGGCAAACAAAGACTAAGGGAGCTTCACTGGCTTCCCATTGCTCAAAGCGGGGCATTTAAATCACTTTGTATTGCCCATTGCGCATTACAAAGCCAAGGACCACTTATTTTATGCCTGTTGGTCACACCATGTACCCTCCCATAGATCCCTTTGATCATCAAATCTGTATTTTGCTACCACCCCTATCATCAAAAGAGGTAGAAGTTTTCGTAGATCCTTTAGTTTTAATGTAGCAAAGTTCTGAAACCGCTTCCTCTGTCCATCCGAACTAAAGAAAATGAACTATGCTTCGGGGAAAACGATCAAAACCTGGCTTTTTAAATATAGCAGTATTTTTTAGGTGTCCTTTGTACTGTCATGGCGATACCTCTCATCCAGAGCTGGGATGCCTCTGAGTCGCAATACTCTCTATTAATGGAATAAACAGAAATAGAAAAAGGACATCTCCTGCCCGTGCCTATAGGACTCGGTAAGCCAGTCAGAGGCGTGACTTACACACATGTACTGGGAAGGGGTGGTTTTGCCGTGGCTTACAAGGGTAAATTCAGGCTAGTAGTACAGGACACCTCTAGCAGTCTGCAGTGGCATACTGGATACCCATTTTTCTTTAGGGACCTCCAGGATGGCACAACCAGTGCTTCAAGCCCAGGGGTACACCTCTAACTTACATGCCCTGTGTACCAGGGTACCATTTATCAGGGACCTACTGGAAAGTTAGCCATTTCCAATGGGGTGGAGAAAATTCAACATACACTTTAGGGACTGGGTACTGGCACTGAGGTCTGGTTAGCAGGACTCAGTGCACTCTGAGTGGAAATACTAGCAGCATCATTTGAAAGACTTGGAGTGACCATTCAAATAGTGGCATTGCCTTAAAATATGTATATACATTTTCACTGACATAACCAAAGGCTAAAGTTCTGTAATAATTAAGTGAAAATGTCAGTGACAACGTACCATTTCGAACTGAAAAAGTACTGAAATTCACCAGTTATAGTTATCTCTAGTAACCATAGCTCGTGCCCTAACTTAAGGTAACTAAAACTTGCGCCCCCAACATGCACAGACTTCTCATCAATTATGTTATTTCAAATGTTGCAGTGATGTTATCAATGATCGGATAGCTCAGTTTCATGTCCAGAGTGGTCCCATCCACAGATGACAAAGACTCCTGTACAACAAGAGATACCACCCTCTGTGCATCCTTGGTCATTAAATCCATGGCCACAGGAGAACTTACCATAATTGTTTTAAAGCAATCCTAGATAACGTTCAAAGCTCTTCAGATGAACTGCAAGGCCCTCTTGTGTTTTTTATTATGATAGCATTTTCTGGACAGAAATATTCTAGATGATGTAAAAGTAAGCGACACAGACATGCTTTTATATTAAAATCTTATTAAACATTTTTCTAATAATCAATATAAATAAACAATGATAAGCAGTGTGTGACTGTGAATAAATGAAATATACATTTGATTAAAATATCGATGCTTCACAGGCTTTCATGCTCTTAACTTTTATGTGCACGGGTGCCCCACTTTATATTTTAGAACGGCGCACGCTTTCATATTTACAAAACGGCACTCGCTTACTGGCTGTTTCGTGGCTTTTCAGAAGTGTCCCTGAAAACCCGCTCGTTTAACCAGAAAAGTCTCTTGTAATAACATTTTTCGTAGAGCTTCTTTTATCACTCTGCAGGTGGCTTGCCTGCATTCCTAGATTGACCCACTTCAAGGAGTGAGCCTGCTTTCCCCCCCAATCTGTAACAAGGGTAGCTACTCCCCGGCACCTCCAGTCTCTGCTTGCCCTATCCTGGGTGAGGCACGAGTTGCAATCCAGGAGGGTCCCACTCTCTGTGTGCCACCCCTTGGGCTGGAAGCCCCCTATACCCGCAGCATGTTCGGAAGCCCCACAAGGACCCCAATTAGCTGCTACATTAAGTATTTAATTTTTTGCTTCAGCATTATTTTTTGGGTAAGTTTGGTTTTTGATGTGTTTACGCTCTGTGGTGTTGTAAGCATTCTATTTGGCCTCGTGAGTATCCCAGGGGTTCCTGACCCTGCCCTTCTCTGAGGTTCAGCAGCTGCCCATGAATCAGAAGCACTTCCCATCCTTTCCCTCATCCCCACTTGCCTCCTCTGGCTTTAAGTGGCCCTCTGCAATGCAAATTGATTGTTTCTGCTTGACATCTTCGTTTAGATCGAGTGTACAGCGCTTGCACTGCAGGATCATCTGTTGTATTTACTTTGTGGGCTCTGGAGTATTGCCGCAGAACTTGTCTGCTTCCGCTTTTTTTGCTTAGGGGATTTTTGCACCATTTTCTTAATGGCTACGTGCGTGCGTGCCTTTATTATTTGCTCCTGCTTCACAAGCACTGACAGCATAGGTGCAAAAAAGGTAAGCATTTACCTGCCGACGTCGAGGCATTTCACTCCCAGGGGATTCTCATCAATAGGCATAACCATTGACTATTCCGGCCCAGGCGCGGCGACCCCGGAATCTATAAAAAAAATTATATATGAGAACATACATACACACACAGCTCTCTCTCTCTCTATATATATATTTATACATATATAATTTTTTCACAAATCAGAGCAGCCTCATATAAAAAACCAAAAGCTAACCAATGTACTGAAAATCTGCTTTTGCACAGGCCTGGGCATAGTACGCATAGTTTTGCTACGCAGAACTCCGCGAAGTTACGAAAAACTCTGCAAAGTTCCGCAAGTGCTGGTATTCCTGCAGCTCGGGTAGAAATTGTAGGCGAGCGGCAGCTCGCGCTCGCGAACGGTTCGCGAGTGGGGAAAAAATTGCACTGCACATTGCAAAGCGGAGATTTCTGCACTCCGCGAGCTCTGCTATGGAAAAATGAGTGTCCCCGTCGAGTCCTCTGCCGTCTACGGTATCGGAGCTCTGCTTGACGTCGAAGACTACACCGAAAATAGCATCCACGCTGAAACCTCCTCGACAACGGTCAAGATCCAGAAGATGTTCACCATGGTCGACTATCCATACGACGTTGAGATATTGGTCTCCGTCGGTTACTTCATGACCGATGTCGAGATCGACGTAGAGGGCTAAAACATAGCTGGTGTCATAGCACCACTCTCCGTCTGCGACATCTCTCCTGACATCGAGAGTACAATCACCATCAGTGGGTCAAGACATATTGTTAATTCCACGCTCAACGTCGAGGCCTTCTCCACATTCGATGCCGACTCATCGATCAGTAAGACAGTCTGATAGGTCAAGGTCAAGACAAAGGGCGTTGTCAAGTTCGAGATCGTGGGAGCTTATCGTACCGATGTCGGATAGCTCAGTTTCATGTCCAGAGTGGTCCCATCCACAGATGACAGAGCCTCCTGTACAACAAGAGATATCACCCTCTGTGCATCTTTCTCCTAGTTGGATGTTGCCACTGCATTATTGGCAGAAATCTTCAATGAGGCAGGTATGAGAACCACTGGACACTCTAGTCCCTTGCACAGGTCACCACTGGCTCGGTTGGTGCAGACAGTAGACCTCTCTCCAACCTCTCCCCCGAGGGGTCGAGATTGTGCTAGAACAGGGATTCCTTCCACAAGAAGACATCGGAGAAAACGTAGATCACCTACATTGTTATCTTCCTCGACTCATTTTTTAAAAAGGGACTTCTCACCTACCTTAACGGACAATCCACCTTCGAAAGTCTCTCCAGTGGATGATGTTAGTACTTTTCAAGACGTATTTATCAGAGGTGCAGCAAAATTTAATATTCACATGCCTACACCTCAAACCTCATCCTCTGTGATTTTTTTAATCTTTGCACCAAAGATCAGCGACAAGGCCTCTACTGCCTTTGGTACCGGGGCTTCTTCAGCCAGTCATGGACATGTTCCTCGCACCGGCAACACTTAAGACTGCACCAGCAAGGATCTTAACAAAGTACAGGCCTCCAGAAAAGAATCCACTATTCCTTAGAGCAGATCCACCTCCGAATTCTGTAATCATCGCAGCAGCTAAAAAGACACACGCAGTGGCCTCCTTCTCAACATTACCTCCAGATAAACAAATCAGAGCACAGGACTCTTGGGGACAAAATGTTTGTGGCACTTTGGCTTCCATGTTAAAGGTTTCTAGCGCCTCAGCTCTCTTGGGGCGCTATGATAGAGCCCTGTGAGACTCTTTAGAGAAATTTGAAGACAAACTTCCCAAGGAGGATCGCAGGGACTTTGAGGAGGCATTACATGAAGAGAAATGAACAGCAAATTAGAGCAGTTCTGATCAACATAAACAGAATTAAGTTAATCCTAAAAAGCTAAATGGAAACAACCTGAAAGAAATAACATTAATCCCTGTAGGGTAAGACTCTATCCTAAATACACCTCCGAAACCGCTTTTGTGCTTACTACTGAATTGCCGATCAGCAATGAAACATGCAGCAGACATTGCCGACCGTGAAAACGTGGCTCAATAATGCATCGTCCCCTTGCCTAGACCTACTGGTCCCACCAAACTACAATATTGTGAGACTAGACAGACTAAACAAAACGGGTGGAGGAGTGGCCTGTATCCACAGATCAGACATCTCCATCTCTAAAGCTCACGCTGACCCTCTGGAGCCTTGTGAATACCTTGGGCTCTCTCTACGTCTCTCAGATAACCAACACTTTAAACTACACTCGTTCTACCATCCCCCAGGTAAAAACACAATGTTCATAGACCAACTAATGGAAATTATTACAGTAAACTCTGAACCACACTCCAATGATATCTTTCTAGGGGACTTCAATCTACATTGGAACAACCTCAAAGATAATCAGGTCATTATTTTCAAAAACTTCCTAGCAGATGAGGGGGCGTGGCTTAGCCGGCTGCAAGATGGCCGCACTTTGAGTGGGCTCTGCCGGCCAAGCCTGAAATCTGCCATAATCCTGCAGATTAGCGTGGATTTAACAACCCACGCCCGGTGATCCTGATTCCTGGCATCAAGAGGCGTAGAGTGATACCTCCGGGGGCTCTCGCTTCCTCCACAGGACGATGAAATCCTTCAGTGATCCCGGCCACTGCGCACGCCTGCCAGGCCACATCGGCGGAGTGCGGTCCAGGACGGCGCCAGGCCGTGGCAGAGCCTGAGCATCGCTGCCTGAGTCCTCCACCCCTGAGAACCTGCTGGGACGCCTCCTCCTTCTTTAACAAAAGGGTATGCAGTTCCTAATAATAACATAATGTGTGTTAGAATCACTAGGTCCCAGGGTGAAGGTGTGAACACGGTATAGTTAAGCGGAGTAAAAGGTACTCCTACTGGAAATGAAGACCCTCACACACCCAACAAGCGGGTGTCTTGCTTCATCACCGGGTCTTTGCTCCTTATCGGGCCGGCGGTGCAATGCCCGATCAGGCACCCCAAGGGGGCCTTCCTATCGGAGATCTTTATTTCCAAACGCCGGTGAGTGAGGTGTGTGGGGAAACAGTTAGTTGATATAACTAGTGTAGGTGCAAGTGGAGTGAAAGGTAAGTGTACTAAAACAGGGTAGGTGATCCACTTCAAACTGATTTAATAAAGTATGGTCACCACCCTGATTAAAAACAATCTGCACATCTCTCACCATTAGGTGTATGAGTGATATGTGCTACAACAATAATAAAAAAGGTCAACATGTTTCTTGCCTGGATATTAATTAAATGGCAATTCTTCAGGACCAATTGGTCCTGAAGAATTGCCATTTAATTAATATCCAGGCAAGAAACATGTTGACCTTTTTTATTATTGTTGTAGCACATATCACTCATACACCTAATGGTGAGAGATGTGCAGATTGTTTTTAATCAGGGTGGTGACCATACTTTATTAAATCAGTTTGAAGTGGATCACCTACCCTGTTTTAGTACACTTACCTTTCACTCCACTTGCACCTACACTAGTTATATCAACTAACTGTTTCCCCACACACCTCACTCACCGGCGTTTGGAAATAAAGATCTCCGATAGGAAGGCCCCCTTGGGGTGCCTGATCGGGCATTGCACCGCCGGCCCGATAAGGAGCAAAGACCCGGTGATGAAGCAAGACACCCGCTTGTTGGGTGTGTGAGGGTCTTCATTTCCAGTAGGAGTACCTTTTACTCCGCTTAACTATACCGTGTTCACACCTTCACCCTGGGACCTAGTGATTCTAACACACATTATGTTATTATTAGGAACTGCATACCCTTTTGTTAAAGATTGATTGTTGGGCATGTATGCTGGACCTGCAGTATCATTTAATTAGGTTATTATTGCAAAAGCCCCACCTTTCCCTCTTTTTGTTTGAGAACGCCTCCTCCTTCACCTGCTGAGTGGATGCTGTGTGAGGGGCCACGCCGCCGCTGCGGGGCACGCAAGTCGCACCGCGCGGCCCGAGGGGCCGTGCGTTGTGCCTATAAGCGCCCGTCCACACTCATCCCAGTGAGCCTGCTTCCGTCTGCCCCAGACCCCGCGACGGGGGCGGCGCGCCCCCATGCTTCCCCGCTGTTTCTAGCCCTCTGCTATGGGGCGCCCTCCTGGGCCCATGCTTCAGGACCCATTTAGGTGGCTGCCCTCAGCGGCGGCGTGGCCCCTCAGCTTAGATCTGCCAGTTTGCTGATGCACCCGGACTTACCGGTAGGTCGTGGCGTGGCAGCCTCCGACCAACATCTATTAACTCTGCCACCGGACCTATAGTGTGAGTGGCCCCCTGCAACTCTCTGTCTCTGGCACCATCCGCTGAAGTGACCAGCTGCCCTCTCCTCCTCTCTGTTGCCCCAGCTGCGTAACGGCGCTGCTTCACAGTGGTCTGCCATACTTCTGCTCCAGTGGGTCCTGGAGGCCCTGGTGGCCTAATCGACTCTGTCCTTTCTCTGGGACACCCTTTGCCATTGGACTGCGGGGCTGAGCTGCACACCAGTTGCCTAGAGGTTCCGCCAACTCCCGGAGACCGCCTCCCCAGTGGCCCCAGTGCTCCCCAGCAGCCTACGCCCTTACATCTGCACCCCCCCCCCTCCTTTCCTTTGTCTCCTGGCTGTTGGGGCGGGCCCGACCGGCCACAAAGGCCTCCTCATGGGGAAGACAGACCCCAAGCAGCTCAAGCTGGCATTTGAACAATGCAGAGAGACTCGCCAGGATGGTGCCGTCCTGGAGACAGGTGAACTGGCTACCCAGACGTAGTCTGGCACGACGAGGGACCATGACCTGTAAGCCATCACGCTGGACGTCAAGGCCACAGTCTCTGGTATTGCAACCCAGCTGGATAAGCTATCTTTCCTGTTGGACACTGTGAATGCCAGGGTAGACTCCCATGATTCCCGTATCGCACATGTCGAGGCAAGGGTCTCGGACGCTGAGGACTCGATGGCCGGAGACCGCCAAAAACTGCTGCAAATGGATAAGGTGCTGGAACTCATCAAGAACAAAAACAAGGATTTGGAGGCGGGCTCCCGCAGGAGCAACCTCCGCATCACGGAGTGTCCGAATATTCCAACATTACAAAGATGGAGGACTATGTAGAGCAACTTCTGCGAGACCTGTTTGGCGACGTTCTGTCCCCTGTCTTCATCGTAGAGAGGGCCCACCACTCTTTGGGGCCACGGCCTCCTCTGGGAGCACCCGCCCGTCCAATCATCGCCAAGCTGTTGAGCTTTCGCGACCGAGATGTGATACTTGGAGCTGCCCGCAAGAGAGGAAAGGTCCGTCATCAAGGCTCCTCTCTCGGCTTCTTTCCAGACTTCACGATGGCGGTGCAGGCCACCCGGCATGAAATCCTGCTGGTTAAATGGCTGCTCCAGAAGCATGATGTGTCCAACTCCCTGGTCTACACGGCCAAGCTGCGGGTCAAAGATGGTTCCAAAACACACCTCTTCACCGAGCCCTCAGCCTCGCTGGCCTTTGCAAAGAAGTTAGACAAGAGAAAATGCTTGCCCTCGCCCAGTACACAACAAGTTAATGGGGGCGACACTAGTAATAATCACTAGTTTGGCCTCCCGCAACATTGTCCTGGCCACTCAGCTTGTTGGTTCTGACGCTCTCTTGGGCTCCTGCCAGTTTACATTACATTCACACAGCTGGGTCTCTCTCTGTTTTCGTCTGCTGATTCCTCGACCCCGGGGGTGCGGGCTGTTTGCATGGCGTGATGCCACCCTTGAAGTCAGAGGTGGTATCCGTCCTCGCACAAGGATCTCCTAAACTCACTGCACGGTGCTGCCCTGGCTTGACGGCAGTGTATACTCGACCATGACAATATCTTGGTGTCACTCTTTGATATGTGCAAATGTAGTCGGTACTACTTTTTGGCTTGCCATGCCTCCTCAGGATAACTCCCTTCTCAATTTCCTCTGGTCCCTTTCCAAGTTTGTTAGGGTGGCGTGGCATACTCAACCTAATTGGGAGGTTGGAGTGGCTGGGGGTCAGAGGGGGTAATGTACTGCTGGGGTTGTTGCCTCTTCTCAGAGGCTTGTTTTTTTCTGTAGCTCGTATTGTTCTTGTTTCCATGTTGATTGATTCGCTCTCCTACGCCACGTCACCGACACTCACCATTCAGTTTGCGCATCGGTCTCTATCCATAGCCCAGCGTCACTACATCTTAGCATGACAGACACCACGCTTTGGACTTGGAACATTAGGGTCCTTAATGATCATCGTAAAGCCCGCCTTGTGCACGCCCACCTCATCAGACACAAGGTGGACATATGCTTTCTTCAGGAGACACACCTCCTCCCTGCCACCTCCTCCAGCCTCCTGTCAAAGCACTGGGGCGAAATCCACTCTTCCTTCTACTCTAACTTTTCATGGGGGGTGTCCATTCTTCTGCGCAGGGGGCTACCCTGGCTCACATCCCAGACCATCATTGACTCGGACGGTCGATTTGTGATCTTACATGGCACTCTCCTAGCCCAACCATTTACCGTGGCGGCAATATATGGCCCCAACTCAGATAGTTTTGAGTTCTTCTCCCAAGTTTGGCAGCACATTTCCACCCTAGGACCCGCCACTCTCCTTTGGAACAGAGACTTCAACTCCACACTCTCACCCTTGCATGATTGTTCTGGGTCGCACGCTCAGCACACCCACCCTAAGACCCTCTTACACTCCATACTGTCCGCCAACTCCCTGTTAGATGCATGGCGACATGCTCACCCAGATGTCCGTGAGGGCACCTGCATGACGGGATCGCGGGGTTGTTGGTCCCAGCCGGACCAATGGGTCACTACGCACGACGCCTTCGCCTGGGTTACCTCTGTGGAACACATGGCCCAAACTCTCCCTGATCATGCTCCTGTACTCTTGAGCATTCGAGTCCTGCAAACCCCACACCGCATGTTCATCTGGCGGCTGCCCCCAACGCGCTGCGCGACTCGGTCTTTCGCGAGGAGATACAAACAGCCATTGCTAATTACTTCAAACTCAACTCCTGTTTGGTCGATTCCCCCTTGACTCTTTGGGAAGGTTTCAAAGCGGTGATCCGAGGCAAGTGTATTTCCAAGCAGTCCGGCTTATTGCGCTCCATCCGGAGTGTCCTGGAGCGTCTGGAAGGGGACATCAGGACCCTGGACTCCCAACAGTCCCAGAACCCTAGCCCCGATATTTGGCGCAGATCAGAAGCAAACTGACTGAATTTCAGTACGAAGCCAACAGAGAGATTTTATTCTTGGGCAGGGAGGCTAGAGCCTGCCGCTTCTGTGAGGACGATCACCCAGGGAAAACCCTAGCCAGCCTTTTGCACCCACCGCACGCTTCCTCATATGTCACGGCTCTCCAAGATGGAGGCTCGGACAGGACGACCTCCCCAGCCGAGGTGGTTGCCAGGCTCTCAACCTTTTACTCGCAGCTATACGCTGCTGGAGAGGCTCCCTCCCACGAAGTCCTTGACCAATATTTTGAGACGATCGAACTCCTTTGGCTGGGTGACAGGCACCGTACATACCTTGATGAACCGTTCACGAAAGATGAGATTTTGGCTGTTATCATTGGTCTCGCCGGGGACAAAGCCCCTGGCTCCGATGGCCTACCTGCGTCTTTCTATAAGCAATTCACGCCCCTTCTTGTCCCGCATCTGGCCACCATGTACAACAAATCTTTTGAATGCGGCCGCTTTCCCCCCACACTCCACGAGGCCATGATCACACTTCTTTTAAAACCCGACAAGTCCCCCGAGCTATGCGATTCCTACCGTCACCTCTCTCTTATCAATACCGATAACAACATTTTTGCTAAATTGCTCCCTTTGCGCCTTCTCCCCCTTATGCCACTGATAGCTCGCCCAGACCAGTCAGGCTTCATCCCCGGGCGCGGCACATCGCATAATCTACGGACCATATTTGCTGTCCTTTATCAGATCAATCCCTCCCTACCGGCCGTGGCAGCTCTTCTAGACGCCACCAAGGACTTTGACACGCTTGAATGGCCCTTCCTTTTTAACCTCCTTCCTCCTCTGGGCTTCAGCCCTGTCTTTGTGCACAAGGTCCAGTTGTTATACACCCTGCTCACCACCCGCATACGAATAAATGGTCAGATCACAGAGCCAATACACATCACGAGGGGCACTAGGCAGGGGTGTCCTCTCTTCTCCATGCTATTCGCAATCGCCATGGAGCGTCTCGCTGCCAGGCTCAGACAGCATCACACTCAAAGGGGCATAGGCTTCGTGGCTCGAGCACTGGTCGTCTCCATGTATGCGCATGATGTTACACTGTATATCCGCATTCCTCAGGAGAACCTTACCCCCATGATCAGGGAAGTTGTGCGGTTCGGGGGCTTGTCCAGCATACAGGTAAACTGGAGCAAATCCATTCTTTTTCCTCTCACGGACTCCACCACCCCTTTCGCTTCGGACTATCCCTTCATCTGGGCATCAGGTCCCACCAAATACCTGGGCATTTGGCTCAGCAGGGACTTGGATGAGCTGTGAAGGGCCAACTTCAGCCGAGCGATGTATTGGTTGGACACCAAGATTCAAACGTGGCTGTACTGCTGCAACCAAATTAAACGTCTGTCCCCCAACTACCGATTGCGTCTCATTCACTTCAAATACTTGCACAGACTATACCGCACACCTGCAACACTGCACAGAATGGGTCTCATCGCCAGCAACAGATGTCTGCGATGCTCCTCCACTCCGGCGGATTTTTCTCACCTGGCCTGGTTGTGCCCTGACATCTCCGCCTTTTGGCAGGATGTTGAGCTGCCATCTTTGAGATCACATCCACACACATTGTTCCAGACCCCCTGGTGTGCCCCCTGGTGTGCCTCCTGGGCTATGTGAAAGACTTCCCAAACACAAGTCGCAAACTCATTGCCATGTTACTGGTTCTCGCCAGGCGACCGGCACCCAAGGTCTGTGCCTGGTTGGAGGATTCCGCACATTGCCAGACGCTACAAGGGGAATTTTGGGAACTGATGCCGGCTGCCAGCTAGCCGCCCGATATTTGGGGCCCTTTCATCTCATATTTACAGTGCCAAGACACCCCGTCCACTCCACTGCCCCACGAGCCCGGTGGAACAGCCATGTCCGATGTGAACGACGTGGCTGGTTAACCTCACCTGACTGTGCCACCCCCCTGCCCCCCACAACACTACATACTTCTCCCCATACATGTTTCGGCCCCTCTAGGTGTTCTATTTCTGCCTAGCCTCAAATCTCTGCCTGACATGACGCTCTCTGGTGTACTCATCATGCTTTCTCCGGTGTGTATGTAACGGGTATGCAATGTGACCTGACCTGTGCTTTACGGATAGTATGTAATGCAACATGTGGTGTAAATTTCAATAACATTTTTCAAAAGCAAAAAAAACCAAAAAAAACTTCCTAGCATACCATTCACTAGTGCAGGCTTGTGGTCTTCTAACCCACTCAAAAGGCGCTACATTAGACTGGATCATCTCCAAAGAAAACGAGGGGGATTCAATCGCTATTGTCCCTTGCTATGATCAGATCACCGCATCATCACCTTCCAAATTACACCCATTAAGAAGAAAAGAGCCTCACAATCAGTCAAACCGAAGCAATGGGTTAGAGATACTAAAGGCCTGAACATGGATATTCTAATAGCTTGTTGCGAGAACGAACTTCAACCACTTCCTGAATTGGTGGACGTCTGCGAGCTTCCGGATCATTACAACCATACGATGTCTAAAATAATCAATAACATAGCCCCTTTAAAACTCAAAAGAATACAAGTTAAAGATTAAAACCCATGGTTCAACAGTTCCCTGAATGAAGAAAGACGGAAACTCAGACTAGCAGAAAGGAAATGGAGACATTTCCCATCAGCCCCTCATCTAAATCGTCTAAAAAGATCAGGAAAGCCTACAATAAAAGTGTTCTTCAGTCAAAAAAAGACTCTTTTATAAATGAACTTGATAATGCAAAGAACAGAGTGAGAAGACTCTTCGATCTACTAGAGGATCAATCAAACAAATTGGCCAAATCCCCTCACCAAACAGCTCAATCGGTTTTTAGCTGTGAAGACTTTTCAGCATTCTTTCCAACTAAAGCTTGCTCCCTGGAGAGAGAACTCAATGATAACGTTGATGAACTCCTGACTCAAAAGAATACTCAAGCAGGGCAGCCAGCCCAGCTTGCACAAACAGTGCCCAAAAATAATGCCCATTGGTCAATGTTAGACTTGGGGGTCTCTAGTTGGCACAGGTATGCACTTGTGACAAATAGGGACCCTCTCCTCTAGTCAGGGTAAGGGGGTACACTCCTAAAATAACCCCTGCTCACCCCCTTGGTAGCTTGGCACGAGCAGACAGGCTTATCTCAGAGGCAGTGTGTAAAGCATTTGTGAACACATACAGTAACCAAGTGACAACACTACAGATGGACACCACACAGGTTTTATATTAAAAATAAGTATTCTTTATATAGATTTACCACAAGACCATTAAAACACACAATACTGTTACTTTAGATGGTAGAATTTTGCTTAGTTCTCTTAAGTTCTTGAATGCGACACTTTAAGTCAATGTACCTTTTAGATGCGTTGCGCTTCCACGACAAGCAATGTCGCAGCGATGGAAATGCGGCAAAGTTCTGGTGCCAAGAAATAAAGACGTGAAGATCTTCCAGATGCGTTACGCTTCTCCGATGTTGCGAGAAGACTCGACTCGATGCTTCAGCTGCAGCAGCGACACACTTTACGCGATGCGAGGACAGCGGCCTTGGCAGCGACACTCTTCTCCGACGTTTGCGAGACGCGTCCGCTCGATGCGATGTTGCAGCGGCGACACCCCTTTACGCGATGCGACGACAACTGCTCCGACAGCGGCATGCTTCTCCGTGGATGCAAGGCGCTTTTCTTGATGCGGTGCAATGCGTCAGCTACGATGGCTGCGGTGGTGACACGCTTCTTCCTCAATGCGAGACTCTTCTCTTGATGCGGTGCAATGCGTCAGCTACGATGGCTGCGATGGCGACACGCTTCTTCGGTGTTGCAAGACACTTCCTGGGTGATGCGAGACACTTCCGCTCGATGCGATGCTGCAGCGGCGACACACTTTACGAGATGAGACGACAACAGCTCCGACGGCGGCACGCTTCTCCTTCTTGAGCCGCGCTTCCAGCTCCTTGCGACACGCAGTCCCTCAGAAGGCACAACAACAGCAGCAGGCACTTTCAAAGAACTCTGGGGAGCGGGGAGGGTGAAGTCTGTTGTTCCTGAGACTTCAGCAGGAGGCAATCTCTTTGCCAAGCCCTTGGAGATCCTTCACAAGCTGAGCAAAAGTACACACAAAGTTCCTTTCTCCTCTCTTTGGCAGTAAGGCAGCCACTGCAGGCCAATCCCCCAGTTTCAGGGATAGTTTCCTCCTCAGCTTCTTCTGGTTCCTCCCTCAGCAGAGGTTCTTCTTGTTTTCCCAAAGTGATCTAAATTCTTGGGATCAGGGTCCCGATATTTATACCCAGAAATCCTCTGTCCTCTGAAGGCAGAGGGGCCATTGCCCAGTCCAAACCAGTTCCTGAGCACTCTGTTTACCAGACCTCTCCTTTCCTTTCACAGTGCAGGGCAGAAACATTAGACGCCCCACAGGAGGTGGAGCCAGCATTGTGGAAGGCAAGTACAGCACTGGAGCACTTTGTTGACAGGATTCCTTCTCTTCAGTCACTGTGCAGGGCAGAGACATCAGCTGCTCCCCAGGAGGTGGAGCCAGCATTGTGGAAGGCATGCACAGCCCTATTCAGATCCCAGGTGCAACTCCTCCCACCCATCTGGATGCAGATCTCTCTATTCACCACTGGGACACCTCACCCTGTCTCCTGGAATTCCCCAGCCCTGTCAATCAAACTCCAGACAAAGGAATACACACAGCCTAGCAGAGGCAGGTTTGAATGGTTAGACAAGAAAATCCCTACTTTCTAAAAGTGGCATTTTCAAACACAGAATGTTAAAACCAACTTTACTAAAAGATGTATTTTAACATCCTGAGTTCAGGCATACTAAATTCGAATTTCTACCATGTTCCCTGAGTCAGTTACGATTATAAGATGTAATAACCAAACTGCCCATTCTGGCCTATGGAGAACAGGTCGCCTTGCAATAGTGAAAAATGAAAATGGCTGTAATTCACTATTAGAACATGCCACACACACCAGGGCATGTCCTACCTTATCCTTACAATGCACCCTGCCCTTGGGTCTACCATAGGGGTGTCTGATATGAAGAAAAGGGAAGGTTTAGAGACTGGCAAGTGGGTGCACGTGCACAGTCAGCATGACAGTACCAGACTGCACGCAAGCTCTGCAATGGCAGACCTTAGACACATGTTTACAGGCTGCTTCTGTGGGTGGCACAACCAGTGCTGCAAGCCCACCAGCAGTATTTGGATTACAAGCCCTTGGCACTCCTGGTGCACTGTACTAGGGTCTGACAAGTAAACCAAACCAACCAATCATGGAATCACAAATTATACATCAATTTACAAAAGGGAGCACTTGCACTGTGGCACTGGACAGCAGTGGCACAGTGCCCTGAGCAGCTAACACCAGCGAAAACATACATGAGGCACAGCTAAAAATGGAAGGGAGACTCACGCCAATGTGCCAGGTCTAACAGTCAACCTTCAAACTACATGATCAGGAAGACATTGCCAAAACCCTATTGACCTTAAAACCGAACAACCATTACAATGATCCTCTTCCCGCAAAATGTTGGCCTACGATCAGCCACATGGTCATCCCTAGTTGGATAATTAACGCCTCGCTTTCCCAAGGTTCCTTTCCTGACTGCCTAAAAACGGGCCAGGTCATCCCTCTTCTTAAAAAACCTACTGAGAACCCCTCGGATCCAAATAATTTTAGGATGTTAACAAATATTCCCTAACTGGCCAAGGTTTTGGAAAAATGTACTCCACAACAACTGAGCCTTCTCGTCACAGAATATAAGCTACTAGATGACTGCCAGTCAGGGTTTAGACCCTATCACAGCACGGAAACAGCAATTATGCCCATAGTTGATGATTTTTTACTTGCTCTACACCGCAACGAAACCTGTCGACTATTCCTCCTCGACCTATTTTCAGCTTTTATACCATAAACCATGGCAAATTATTAGACCGATTAGAGAATAGGATGTTTTCATTCTTTGTTATTGAACAGATCGCAAAGATTCCTGGTGAACCACAATCTATCCCATCCATCCCGAGTCATATTGGAATTCCACAAGGATCAACTCTATCCCCATCCCTATTCAATCTGTACATTGAGCCACTCACTGAAGTACTTCAGCAGGCTAGCATCTCCTTCCACATGTATGCAGATGACACTCGGCTGTATATGAAGATCACATCGCTGGAAGAGTTAAACATGATGAACCAAGCACTACAAAAGACCGTTCAATGGCTATCTAGCAATCATCTTAAACTCAACTCGCAGAAAGCAGAATTCCTTCTGATCTCCCCTCCTAAATCCTCCACGATGATCAAAGAATGGACCAAATTGATCACAGCACTAAATGGTACTCTGATTCTACTTGATTCTACCAAGTCTCTTGGAATCACGCTGGATAAGAATTTAAACATGCGAGCACACATCAACACTATGGCAAAAAATGCTCGATTCCATCTGAGCTATCTCAGAAAATTGAAAGAGTTCATCGACACTGCTGACCAGTCCAAGCTTTGGTTATCTCAAGGATTGAGTATGGATGCACAACTCTAGCAGGGCTTCCTAAGATTTCAACAGCTCCACTAAAATCTTGCTTTAATGCTGCAGCAAGACTCTTAACGGGTACAAGAAAATGTGACCACATCACTCCATATCTAAAAGCGCTCTCAAATGGCTCCCCTAAGAGGCAAGAATTCTGCTAAAGATGGCGTTTATTACACACAAAGCTCTACACTGCAAAACACCACTTTACCTTGCACAGAACATTACGATTTCAGGAGGCATTAGATCTGCGAGGGGGTCTGCAGATTTCTTACTGAAACCAGCATTCTTCCGTAAGGAGAGAACTTCCGATAGAGCATTCTCGGGAGCTGCACCAAGAATTTTGAATGCACTTCCACCAAATATCAGAGGAATCACCTCTGTCTTGTGTTTCAAAAAATAGGCTAAGTCCTTTCTCATGAGTAAATCCCTCCCTTAACTAACTGTGGTCTAATCTTGGCTCCCTTTGAGACCTTCAGTCATTCCTGAATCTTCTACATTCATTTGTGCTAGTAGTTGAAGGTAGCAGAATGATAGTACTGCTAATCTCAGAGCAATGACTTTGGGGATAGCACAAGACATTGGGCTTTCATCGTTCCTAACCTATGGGCTACAATCAGTTCTAATTGGATAACTCAAGCCCATACGCAGGATTCAAGGACGATGGCTAATGAAAGGTACCTCTACCAAGCCACATGGATATTGGACTAGACTTGGAACTGTGTATCCAGTTGCTGACTCCTTGTTTTCTTTAGGAGTGTTATTAAATTTTAAATGCAAGTATGTCATGACATGTACTACTGTTACCCGAGTTGACCCCTAGTAAGACTTAATATGTATATTATTTGTAAACATTGAAGGAAACTGATTGCTGTTGAATTGTAAAGCACTCTGACACACCGGATTGGGTTAAGTTCACGCTATAGAAAACATGGAATAAATAAATATAATAAAATAAATAAACAAGAAGGGGGTTTGGTAGCTAACCAGATTATTAGCGCTGCAGCTGATGGACCAACCCAGTCTGCTCATTCTTATGCGCATGGGATTTGTGCCAGAAGTTAGGCTCACTGCACTAAAGCCCGCAGCGCAGCAACGATTCCTGAATCTCCCTTTCTTGGGAACTTTCCAATTTGGCACAAACACAGGCGACGAAATGGCCAGAATGAAGATGGAGCTAGATACCTTGAAGGCAGTAGGCCTTGAAAAGAAAAAAAGAGTTCAGCCGCAGATACAGGCCATACGACCGCAGGCCATTCCTTCAGAGGGTTCAAACCCCTCAGCGGCAGAGGCACCAAAAGCAGCAACATCAATCCAGAGCCCACTATCAGGGACGTCGCACTTCCCGTGGGAGAGGGGCCCCACGACAATCCACCAGTTCGGCAAAAACCCCATCAAAATAATGAACACTCACTTCCCCCATCGAGTCAACCACCTGCAAGAGTGGCGCAATGTCGCAAAAGATAAATTGGATGTTACATACATTGGAGAATGGGCACTCTCTATGTTTTCGTCATCTAGCCCCGGCTATCGCTCCAGTGAAAGCTGCGTGCTGCCAGCTGCAAGTACTACAGCAGGAAGCATCCACTCTCCTACGAAAATCACCTGAAGAAGAAGTTCCTGCCCCTCAACAAGGACAAGGAGTATACACAACGTATTTTCTGGTGAAAAAGAAAGGCCAAAAAAGAATTCAGACCTATTTTAAGTCCATCCGGAAGGTAAAGTTTTGCATGTTGGCTCTCCATCAAATATATCCTCATCTCCAACAAGAGGACTGGATGTGTTCGATAGATCTGCAAAATGCATACTTTCATGTCCCAGTCCACTAACGTCACAGGAAGTTGCGCTTCATGGTAGGATCCAAGCATTACCAGTTCAGGGTTCTTCCCTTCAGCTCCTCGAGTGTTTACCAAATGCATAGCAGTAGTGGCAGCTGCTGTACAGTGCCAGGGACTGTTTGTTTACCCTTACCTTGACAACTGGCTTCTAAAGGTTCCATCCCCTCCAGTGTGTGAGGACCCACTACCAGCAATGTCTATCCCTTTGATAACGGCTGGGCCTTCATGTCAGTTTCGTGAAGGCAATTCAGCACCCTACTGAAATAATATGCTATCTGGGTGCGACAATAGACTCGGCAGTAGAAAAAGTGTATCCTTCAAAGGAGAGACTGTGATCTATCACTCTGAAGTGCAAAAAGATTCTTTACATTCCCTTTCCTTCAGTACGACAGGTTGCCTCTCTCCTAGGGTCGATGGCATCATGCATCTTTCTCATCCCCAACGCCAGACTGAGGATGCGTCCTTTGCAGCAGGATCTAGAGGACAAATTGGATAAAAGGACTCCTCGATGGGACGACAATATTCATCTGTCATCGGCAGCCAAATCCTCTATCCCATGGTGGACGCGCCTGCAAAAACCTCTTGGTGGGAGTTCCATTCCATCAGTCTCCCACGACACATTCTCTAATCACAAATGCTTCCCTCCAGGGTTGGGAAGCGCACATGGGGTCCCTCCAAACTAAAGGTTGGTGGTTGGCCAAAGAGCATTCTTATCACATCAACATGCTGGAGCTACTGGTCATATATCTAGCCCTCAAGGCTTTTCTTCCCTCTGTTCAGGCCAGCTCCATCCTAATCCAGATGGACAATACAAACACCGTGTACTCTAAAAAAAAAACAAGGATGGACTCAATCTCGTTCTCTGTCCTTGGAGGCTCAAGCACTCTGACACTGACTTCTCGCAAGGAAACTGTCGATTACAACAATACACCTGCCAGGGGAGCAGAACTCTCAAGCAGATTCCTTCAATCGACACTTCGACGATCAGCAAGACTGGGTTCTACATGATGAGGTTGTGAAAGTAATTTTCTGCGAATGGGGTCGTCCAAGCATCGATCTCTTTGCGGACGATACAAATAAAAAATGCCACGACTTTGCATCAAGGTTTTACTGGCTAGGGTCAAAAGGGAATGTCCTTTTGATCAACTGGTCAAGGGGCTTTGTGTAGACTTTTGCCCCTCTTCCTCTCATCCAGAAGGTCATAACCAAGTTCTCCCATTTCAGAGCGAGAATAATTCTGAGTGCATCAGACTGTCTATGACAGTGGTGATACCCGGACTTTCTATACCTCTTAGAGTGCCTACACAGGAGACTGCCGTGCAGACCGGAACTGCTGCCTAAAATGAACAGGAGGATTCTTCACCCCAACCTTCTCTCGCTGTACTTGGCAGCATGGCTCCTGAGGTTCTCCAATATGGGCACTTAGGTCCTCCTCAGGACTGCATGCACATTTTGAAAGAGTCTAGAAGGCCTTCTACAAGGCACTCTTATTCGTTTAAATGGAAACTTTTCTATTTGTGGTGTGTACTGAATGGTTTCCATCCTACCAAGAGACAAGAGGAGGTACTTATACCTTATCTCCTCCACTTAGCCAAGTCAGGTTTATAATTTACTTCCATGAAGGTACACCTTGCTGCCATCACGGCATGTAGAACGTCACCTTCTCAACCTTCTTTCCTTTCAACTTAAGGTGGTCAAGGATTTTCTGCAAGTGTTAAAGAATGTTTACCCTCCAATCCGGCCTCCTTCGCCTCCCTGGGAGCTAAATCTGGTCCTCTCCATGCTCATGGGTCCCCCCTTTGAGCCTATCCACAAAGCATCTCTCCAACACCTTACGTGGAAGGTCTCCTTTTTGGTAGAAGACACTTCCGCTTGGAGTGTGAGCGAGAGCCAACCACTGTGTTCTAATAAACCGTATATGGTTTTTCACCTCAACAGAGGACCCACCCCTCCTTCCTGTCGGACTATCATGTTAACCAAACCATCTCACTTCCTAGCTTTTTTCCTAATCCTTCTATGCCAGCTGAGAGGTCTCTTCATTTTCTAGGTCTTAAAATTATACTTATACAAGTCTAAAGCTATTAGGAAATCTGATCAACTGTAAACTATGGTTCCTCAGAACAGGTTTCCCAGCCTCTAAGCGTTCCATTGCCAGATGAATAGTGGCATGTATCAAGCTGCTTTATCAGCTGTCCAATAAGCCTCTTTTTTCAACTCCCAAGGCTCATTCCACTAGAGAGAAGTTAGCTCTGGTGGCTTTTCTACACAATGTACTGATTGCTGAGATCTGCAAGGCAGCCACTTGGAAATCGATACATATGCTCACCACACACTATTGTCTCGACTCGGATACTAGAGCAGACACTCAAGAAGGCCAGGCCTCCTTGAGAAATTTGTTTCAATGCTAAAATCAGCTAAGATAGTTTTTGTTTGCTTCTCATTTGTCTGCATGTGAGGATAGGCTTGCTATTCAATTTAGTGCTTATGACTATTGATGAGGATCCCCTGGAAGAGAAGGATAAGTTACTTACCTGTAATCCTAGTTCTCTTCCAGGGGTATCCTCATCAAAGTCATAAGAACCCACCCACCTCCACAGGCAAATGAGACATCTTTAAGCCATATCTTTGTGCCCTGACCCCCGGGAACACGCAAAGAACAACTGACCTAAATGTCACCCCTGAGGCATGATGGGAAGTTGGGGTTCATGGCTGCCTTAAAGGCATGGTGCCAGTTTTTTGTGCTAGCAATATTTTTCATTTTCCATGCTATTGGGTTTTCAATGCAGCCTATGGGCTAACAGCGCCTGCTGTTTTGCAAATTGTGTTTTTTCTGCTCATAAAAGAGAGTTCAAGTGATTTTTGTCCTGCTTTCTTTTTTCTACAGTCTATGGTTGCAAAAGCAGATTTTCAGTACATTGATTAGCTTTTGTTTTTTTGTATAAGGCTGCATTGATTTGCGAAAAAATGATATCCTTACTATATATAGCTGTGTATATACATAACTGTATAAATATATATATATATATATATATATATATATATATATATATATAAATATTTATGTAATAATTATTTCGGCTGTAGCTGTGTCTAAAGAATCCTATGGAAATTAAAATGGAGAAAACGTGTTTTGGGAACCCCCTTTTTTTTCGGCCACCCCTTCACAAATTACCCCCAAACTTTCAAGACAGGAGCTGACCTGAATGAACAATTAGTTTTCAAAATTTCGTGAAAATTCGTCATACGGCACCAAAGTTTTTGGCAAAACAGAAAACACATTTCCTATGGAAACTAGGTTCTAATTATAACTACCTACTGGTGATACATATATATATATTTTCAAATATATATTTTCACATATATTTTTTTATAGATTCCGTGGTCCCCGCGCATGGGCGGGAATATTCAGTGCTTATGACTTTGATGAGGATACCTCTGGAAGAGAACTAGGATTGCAGGTATGTAACGTATCCTAATGCACCGTCATTGCCACCCCACCCCCGAGTCCCGGTGCGCGCTCGGTGGCCTCCTCCCTGGCTCAATCCACCTGTAGGCCTCCTATTGTGGCCTAAGCCTGGCTCCCTACCTTCAATCCGAGCATCAGCAGTGCTGATTCCTTGCTGCCTCCTCCTTGTGTTCCCTTACCCATTATATCACCGCTTCAATGGAACACTGGTGTTTTCAATTAGCCCTGGCCTTGTTTCCACTGTCTGCTTCTCCTTGTCTGCCTCTGGCAACTGCCCCCCTTTCTCTTTCTTCCTCTTCCTCATATTCCTTCTCTTTCTCGCTCCTCCTCACTTACTGAAAACCATGACTTTAAGAACTGCTCTTTCCCTCTCTTTTCTTTCATTTGTTCCAATTTGAAATGGATCCAAAAAAAGAAAGAAACACTTTTGCTGGAAATATCCTCTTTGACTGTAAGTTTTATATAGCAAAGTGCACCCTCGGACAGAGAGAAAAAACAGTTTTAACATATGAAAAGCAACTAAATAACGAAATAAAGCAACACAGAGTGGTCGCAAAATGACCTGATTTTGTTCACACCCAGACACATTAGTGGCGCTTTACAGAATTTTCCAGTGAAGCGCTACTTTTGTTTTCTCGTCTTTCTATGAACAACATTGTTTTCCCAGGAGGGAAAGTGCACCATTCCTGGTGGTTGCAAAACCTGGTTGATGTATGATGGGTGTCTCCAACTAGTCGATCCGCCCTATCATAGTACCCCTAGTCACAGTATTTTGTTCAAACCATAGTATCAGGCTCCATGAACATTAGGTTTAAAGTCAATGAAGCTGGGTGAGGGGGGGTCTGGTAAGAATGTGGTGTTACATGGCCTTCAGTAGCTCACAGCGATTTTCATTAATCAGAAGTAGCTCTCAACACAGAAAAGGTTGGAGTCCCTTGATGTGTGGAGTAGAAAAACGTTTAGTGTGATCCTTTTCCGCTGTTTTCCTTATTTTAGTTTATAAAGTGTGTTCCGCAGCTCTCTGTTCAGGGATGTGGTCTTTTTAAACCATACTGCTTCTGTTTTGTAAGGCTATAAGCAATGGACACTGAAATGGGTGCCTTTCTGGCCCTGTAGTCAAGTCCTTAACTTTCCACGCAAAAACACTCACTGATTTCTGAATAATAAGTGTAAAAGCATAAAGGTAACAATGTTGCTCCTGCTGACATCTCACAATCTTTTACTTAATCTTGCATTTCCTAGGAGTGTTTTCTTTTTCCAGGATATGACTTTTTTTTTTCAGGCAGCATATGGTGGAGAAGAGGATGTGGCACTAACTCAGCACCACCTCAGCATCAGTGCAGCACGAGTCAGCGTCACTTAGCACCACTTCACTCACCACCATTTCTACATCAGTCAGCAGCACCACTGCAGCAACACCTGAGTATCCCTCAGCAGCACCGGAGCACCACCACAACACCACCACAGTTTCACTCAGCCCATGCCCAGCACCATCTTAGCACCAGCGCAGCACCACCTCAGCACCAGTGCAGCACCACCTCCGCTCACACACAGCACCAGCTCTGTACCAGTGCAGCACCACCTCACTACAAGTGCTGTTTGTGGCTCCCCCGCCCACCATTACAAAACATAAGCTATAACAAACAAGCTTTTGAATAGGCAGGAAGAATGTTTTTGCATTGCAAGAACAAAAAAACTAGAAGGCATTTTTTATGTTAATTATTTTTTTCATATGGCCATTCAGTTCTACATAATATCTTCTTGGTTATATAAAAAATAACAAAAATGCTTACAACTCATTTTTATTATAACTTTTCAACATGCTGCACAGCAACCACACAGCTCTATACCATAGCATAAGGACATTGGAAAAGCCAATAGATCTGACTAAACTCTTTTAAGGTCCCAAAGGCAAGACCTATTGGCTATGCCAATGCTTGTTGGGGCGAGGGGTGCAGGGGTTGGGTGGGAAGCGTGGAGACAGCCAGGTGATCCCAGCACTAAATTAAAACTTCAGAGTAATACACAATTGGATAAATTGTATAACGCTGTAAGTCTTATTCTCGACATTACAGTATTTCCTGCTCAGGTTCTGACGTTTGCTTTACCTGGAATGCAGGATATCATAAACTAAATAACTCATTCTCAATAAAAATCTAGATACGGCAAACACCATAGGGTGTGTCAAATCCGTGTGCATAATTCCACAAGCCTTCAGATATCTAGCATCCCCTAAACGTCTACATATTGGAATTATCCGCCTAGCCCTACTATAGGTTGGGAAGAAAAACAGCATATGGGCTACGGTTTACTTTTCTTCACCACAAGTTGGGCAGCCCATTGCAGCTATATCTATTAGCTTTGCCAATCTTGAGGTGAATTTGTAAAGTGGCAAAGTGGCAAAGTACCATACCGAAAGTGCATATAAAGTTTCCTGGCCAGGATCCGTTCAATATCATCTAAAAGAGGTTCTGTGCTAAATCCTTCTTTTATCGTAATAAAAGCAGCTGTTAATTTACCCAATGTCGATGAAATTAAGAGCTTATTCAATCTATGCGATCTAAACCGGGTTTTTTGTTTCTTAGCTGAGATAGTACAACCACTGGGCCCCGGATCATCCCAGATATTGAGTAAGCCATTTGGTTAAATGTCTCTCAGATATATTTTAACCACAGAAGATAAACAGCAGCAGAATATCTGAGAATTTCCTCAAGACTATTCCGATAAAATATCAATTGTGGGGTAGCCCATATCCTTCTCTAAAATATGAAGGGCCAACCGCTGCTTATTCCGTAATTGGTCTAAGGCCGGCATTCATTCTTAGAGGGATCAAAGAGGTACTGACCGGTCCATGTAAGGCCACCCCCAGTGCCTATGTCTTTAACAGCCCTCCTATCTGTTGCTCTAGTTTATTCCTTTGTTTGGAGATATGGTGGGCCCAATCCATTGCTCCATTTAAAAGTGACAAATAAATATTCAAACAAATTAACTTGCTCTAGGGGTGCCCCATTCAACATTAGATTTGGTCGGGTCGAATGACATGGGTTGGAAACCATGTACTTGGTATTAGACAAGTTAAATTACAACCTCATATCTAAGAAAACCCTGCTAATTTGGTCCAGTAGTTTCTAGATCCCCATTGGTGACTTAGCCAAAAGAAGAGTATCATCTGCAAACATGAGGGCAGGAACCCTCAAGTTTGCTAATTTGGGTGCATCATTATCACATTTGTTTTAGGTAGTTAACTAGACCATTAATGAATAACATAAAATGGGTCAGGTTCAACACACGGCCCTGTTGTACACCTTTATCTATGGGGAAAGGATCGGTCACTTCCCCTAGCTTACATCATCGTACCTGGGTGAAATTAGACTCATGCAGTCTCTCTATAATTCTATATAAATATTGACAAATGCCCATCTCAGCTAGCACCTTCCAGAGGGTTACCCCTCGGCACCAAATCTAAAGCCACTCTTAGATCCACAAATACAGCACAGAGTCTGCTCACACCAATTGTAACGGTCTTCCAATATATTAACTGGAGCCGTAAAATGTAGTCTATAGTCGATGTACTGGATCGAAAGCCTACCTGAAAAGGGCATAGAACTTCATACTTATCTAGCCATTGCTGGAGCCGGAAAAGAATGACCCTGCAAAATAATTTTTCTGGGTAGTATGTATTAGGCTAATTGACCTATAATTCAAAGGGTCTAAAGGAGAACCCTTTTTTATACAGGAGATACATTTTTTGCTCCTGTCCAAGAGTGTGGAACCTGTAGACTCTGAAGAATAGCATTCAATTTCAATGTAAGGTAGAGGCCCCGTATTTTTATCTTCGACAGAAATAAATCCGCAGGCACCTTCCTGATCGCGCATTCAGTTTCTTCACATGTAATAGGAGGAAAGACA
Source organism: Triturus cristatus (assembly GCF_964204655.1). Taxonomy (NCBI): domain Eukaryota; kingdom Metazoa; phylum Chordata; class Amphibia; order Caudata; family Salamandridae; genus Triturus; species Triturus cristatus. Next base: position 50,914,318 of record NC_140583.1, on the reverse strand, counting down.
TCTGAACTATTCAAGTTAAGCTTTCAATAACTATAGGATCCCATGGATTCACATAAAGGGTCCACTGCCTTGCTGGGATGAATATAAACTCGAAAAATGAGCAATCCATTCCTCCACTGCTAAATTGCTATCTATTATGGCAGTTCCTTCGACATTACGCTTGGCAACCAAGTTTTTTTATTACCATTTCCTAACTATAACGTCCCTGAAACCTATGGTCTTTTCAGTGAATTTTTCAGGTTTTTTAAATGCTCATTTCTAACAAAAAAAACCTGTAGCCTTTAGTGTTTACAGTGAATTTCTATGGGTTTTTAAATTTTATTTCCTAACTATAACGTCCATGTAACCTTTTGGTTTTTCACTAAATTTCTAAGGTTTTTCAAATTCTATTTCCCAACTATAACGTCAATGTAACCTTTGATTTTTTTAAATTAAATTTTTAAGGTTTTTAAATTGTCTAAAATGGCTCTCTAAGGTATATTTTTATAAGCTTGTATTTTCTTCCGTGGATTAATAAGCGTAGTTTTTTTTGCTTTCGATTTTTTATATTCGCAACGATGTTGCAATGATTGCAGACATTCATTGACCACCACCACATTCCAAGACTTTAACTTAAAAAAATCACTCTATTACAATACACACATTACTAACTTAAAGAACATGTTTGTACACACATTTTTGTAGTAACTTTAAAAAAAACTGTGTTTGAACCTTACTTCCTGTTTTCGCGACTACACAGATAGTTGCGATGACTCCGGTAACTGCAACAATCGCACCCATTTTGGGGGGTGCAAAACACATATATGTAGACATTTTGCAGTGTTTTATACAGTAGGGGTTTATTATTGCACTGTTTAAAGTCATATTTTGGTAGAAAGTTTTTATAAAAACAACCATTTAAACCGATTTTCCATTTTCGCGGTGATGTTGGGTGTTGCGATGATTTCGGTAGCCGTAATCACTGCAAATATGTCGTGAAATGACAAAACAAAATCAGACATTTGATTGCCACCACCATATTCAAAACCTATAACTGCAAAATGGATTATGACCAACAGACTAAACACATTACTATCTAAATAACTGTATAATATCACATACAACTCCCTTAATATCTCTATAACACAGTGCATATCTTTTTCAGTCCAATCTATAACTGCATGCATTACTGAATCAGTAATGTTCTCATTCATTGTATAACTATGTCAGTTAATCTGTAACAAGGTGCATCAATCTATCAATGCTTCTGTAGCAAACTGCATGACTGTCTCAGTACATCTATGAGTGGGTGCATCAGAGTCTCAATGAGCCTGTGATTCGTTGCATGACTCTTAGTCAATCTGTGAGTAGGTGCATGAGTGCCTTTGTGACCTTTTAAGTAAGTATATAACTGTCTGACTGGATCTGTGATTGGATACATAAGTGTCTAAGTGGGCGTCTGAGTGGGTCAGTGACTGGGTGCATGAGTCTCTGTGTGGGTCTGTGACTAACTACATGAGTCTCTCAGTGGGTCTCTGACTAGGAGCATGAGTATCTGAGTGGTTCTATGAGTGGTTCTCTGAGTGGGACTGTGAGTGCTTGCGTGAGTCTCTGAGTATATGAGTGACTTGGTGCATACATCTCTGAGTGGGTTTGTGAGAGGGTGTGTGAGTGATTGTCTGGCTTTGTGAGTGTCTGAGTGGGTCTGTGAGTGGGTTTATGAGTGTCTGAGTGACTCTGTGCGTGGGTGTACGAGTGTCTCAATGGGCTTGTGAGTGAGATCCTAAGTCTCTGAGAGGGTGAGTTGATGGGTGCATGTGTGAGTGTCTGAGTGTCTGTGACTGGGAGGGCGAGTGTCTGGGTGTGTCTGTGAATAGATGCATGAGCCTTGAGTGGTTGAGTGAGTGGGTGTGTATATAGTTGAGTGAGTTTGTGAGTGGGTGTATGACTTTCTGAGTGTTTCAGAGTCCATACGTTCTGAAAGAGTCTATGACTGAGTGTGAGAGTGAATGTATGGGTGTGTGAGTGAGCGTATGAGTGTCTGAGTAGATCTTTAAGTAGGTGTATGAACATCTCAGAGGGTCTGTAAGTACGTACATGAGTGTGTAAGTGAGTCTGTAAGTTGGTCTATGAGTCTCTGAGTGGGTCGGAACATGGGTGCTTGACTCTCCGAGTGAGTTTTTAAGTGGGTACATGAGTATCTGAGTGGGTCTGTGAGTGGGTGCATGAGTGCCCAGTTGGTTCTGTGAGTGGGTGCAATAGCCTCTAAGTTGGTATTAAATCATACACATGAGTCTATGACTGAGTCACCAAGTAGGTGCATGAGTCTCTGAGTGGGTCTGTACATGGGTGTGTCACTCTCCAAGTAAGTCTGTAAGTGGGTGCATATGTACCTGAATGGGTATGTGAGCGAGTGCATAAGTATATGAGTGGTTATGTGACTGGATGCATAAGTGTGTGAGTGGGTAAGTGAATGGGTGTATAAGTGTTTGAGTCAGTTTGTGAGTACGTACATCAGTGTGTGACAGTGACCAACGAGGGTGTGTGTGCATATATATTAATATATACACATATTTTTATAAGTTTCCACCAATATTGGCGATGTCACTGCGATATTCACAATGTGCCCACAATGGTACACGGGGGCCGCACTGGCAGTCGTGGCATCATCATGAATATTACAAGCTACCCAAAAAATCAAGTTTAGACACATAACTTGTATTACTAACACACCCATTTCTAAAACATGGGGTCAGAGTATCTCCACCATAACCCCTTATGTGGAATTTCACACAAATTTTCAGCCCTGGGAACTGTTCCCGGACAATAAAATGGTGGCTGTAACTTTATGTTCAGGTTGCATGCAGCCAATCAGAGCATTCCTGTTGGCACGTGCATCCGCAATTAATCGCAAAACCATTGCGAATTATCAGCAGCCAGTGATATATCTATAATTTTCGGCAAAACTTTCTCAGAAATTACTGGATGGATTTTCACCAAATAACAACAAGCATTTGTAATGCAATAATTCTATCATTACTGAGAGTTGGACCTATTAGCATTGCAAACAATATTAATGCAACCCAATAGCTCAAACCTTCACTAAGGTGAGACCTATTGCATTGCAAATGCTTGTTTTTGTTTCTGGCTCTTCTCTTCCCAGAGATTCATCCCACTTGAATCCCCAACACACCCACACTTGTCATTCCCATTACATCATGTTTCTCTCCTACCTCATTTACCCTGTACAAAAATATGCTGCATGCTTTACAGGAGGGTAAATCTGCCTTTGTTCCTCACACCCTCTGAGGAGGCTTGTGTCAGGAGGGTCAGGTGTTTCCCTGAAAGGGGGCATTTGCATGAGAACCTTCAAATGCTCTGCACGGCCAGGGCACATTATTAGTTGCACATGGACTTTCAACTACTCCTTTCGTAGTGGGAGCCCAGTTTAGCTGATTTTGCAAGGACAGGTCTAAACGATTGTTAATTTGCATCAACCTTTGCGTTTCTTTTGCGCCTTACTATTCTGAATCTCCACCATTCAGGGCTCCAACTCACGTCCCATGTAAAACCCCCATCTCGGCTGGAACCCATCTGCTGTTTCGAGGCTAACTTGAAGTGTACACGGAAGACAGACTGAAACTGGGGTGGCTGAACCAGTGCTTCATTTATAACAGACCCACAAAAAAGTGTTTCTTAATAAGCTGTCACAAATGCATATGAGATTATGTTATTTGAAGATGGTGCATACGTATAACCATTTCCCAATTTAAACTTTCATCTCTGGAGGAAAATTAGCATCATCTTGTATCTGCCCATTTTGGCCCAACATTTTGCTCCTTGAATTAAAGCAATCTTTGTTTAAAGAGGAAAGTGTATGCTTACTGTATTTTATCAATGGTATTTTGCTGAAGAGTCTTAAAGCAGGGAGGATTTGGCTACTGAACAGCATCAGGTCTGACATAGAACCAGGCTTAATGATGTAAGGCTGCTTGGAGACAACACTGCTCTGATTGAAAGACCTTAAGACTGTGGGTAGCAACATAGAGGATATTGATAGAGGTCTGCAGCTCACTGGCCCCATTTCCAATTAAAGTGACTCTCATTGCTGGAGGAAATTCTCTGCACCCTTATGGCGGAGGGATGTCAGTTTCCTATAGACATTGAAATACTGAAATAATATTTAGTGCAGAGTTGTTCTATCATTTCTGGAATACAATCTGGCCCTGTTTAAATATCATATGACCATATATTACAGAAAGGAAAAGGTCCCGGTTGCAGTAACTTCAACACTCGTATGCAATTAACTCACCAGCTTGTAAAAATCCTACTTTACTCCAGTATTAGAACTGTCATAGATTCACATGCTTGAATCATTCCCCGTCATCATGATGGGAGTCCCTGGTACTTAAAATAGTAGTATTAGACTTAGTAGTAGTCAAAGTACACCAATAGGTATAGACTAGAAAGGCTTAAGTCTCTCAATTTTTTTAACCTATAATGGTCATTATTAAAAAAAGAACCAAACCTATGCCTCAACCAATCAGCATCAATCATCTTCTAGAACACTCCAGAGAGAAGCTCAGTACCTCAGATTTTCAACTGCACGTTGTGCTAAGGGAGTCTCCTCTGAGCTCTGCTCAGATTTCTCATCTAAAGAATATTTTGGGCTTCTTTCCACAGGAAAGTACATTTATATGATCATATTTTCAGAGAGTTAAACTTCCTGTATATCAGTTGGTGGGTCACCAAATCTGACTGGACTATGGCTGATAAGACTCTCTTCAGAGAATGTGCCACTTGCTTGAAAAAGAGATTGAATGTTGATGACCCTCACAAGGACTGCATTTACTGCCTGTACCCATCTCATAAGGTGTCAGACTGCAAGATTTGCCACACTTTTTCAAACAAAACCCTTAGAGACAGGGAAGGACGTCCTCTTATCTGGCTCTAGAAATTGAAAACCAGATCCGAGAGTGAGTAGTCTACCTCTTTAAAAATTCGGCACAATCCGATAAAGAGCCTGCCAGGAAATGTACCAAGAAGTCCTCTCACAAATCTTCCTCTGAGCGCAAAGGTTATCGCAAAAATGAACAGCCATCAAAGAATGTTTCTGAGTCAAATACACCTCCCACGGAGCTTAAACTAATGTTCAAAAAACCTTCTTGTGACAAGCCATCAGCAAATTCTCAGTAGGTGATGACTAGAGGCTACACTTCATGCACGTCAAGGTCGATGACTTGCTCTGTGGCTCTATCATCGTCGAAGACATCCTTGACATCGTCTACGCGAGGTCTGATATTGTTGACACCATCTAAGGAGGTGGACCCTTCGTCGACTAAGCACGCATCGTCGACGTTGAAATTGAAGTTAACAACGACACCATCGTCATCGAGGAAAGTACTGCAGATGAGGTGATTGTGGTCATCACCATCGTTAACGTGAAGGTCGACTGAGAAGTTGACGAGTCTGCAGTGGTCAACAAGGACATCTCCGTAGTCGAGCATACCACCGTTGACAGAAACACTTACCGGCGTCAACAAAGTCTTTGCTGTCGACGAAGCCACAACTGTTGAAAAAGTCTCATCTGTCGTCCAAGTCATCGTCGTCGATGACATCACCGACAACAACTAAGTTGAATGTGGTGGAAAGAACGACATTGTCGTCAACGCAATCGTCGACGAAGATTGTGTCTGTGAGCTCATTTCAGCAACAAAGACAATGGAAATCGAAATTACACCCAAACACACCTCACCCAGTAAAATTACACCTCTCCTATCCACTCATCTTTTAGGGGGGGAGATTCCAAAGAAGAGGAAGGCCCTTGTGGGGATGCATATAGCACGTCTGAGTTGCACATCAAGTGTCAATTAGATGATGAAGATGACGATGATCAGCAATACTATAGTCAAGCCTATTTAACTCAATCTGAACAACGACATCAGCAATATCACGAAGAAATGATCACAATGTCCTCTCCATTGCTATCTGATCTACAATTTATGTTACAAGACTACTGCAGCGCTTCCCACCTTCAGAGCTGGCTATTACACCTCCATCTCCTCAGGTGACATCGCCAGTACGAATGAATGCATCTACCGTACTTTCGGTACCAAATACTCCACAATCTGTTCCTCTCCAGGAACCGGTCTCTTCGGATGAAGAGGGAGAGCTTCATGATACAGCCTCTGAATGGGACGATTACAGGATGTCTTCACTTGCCTCACAAACACCTCCTCCCGTAGATTCCCTACCAGAGTATATTGGGGGATTTCACAATTTGTTGGAGCGTGCAGCAAAAAGGTTTGCAATACCAATGCCCCCCAAGCAAACTGACTGTTTCCTATTTGATTTCAAAGAGCCATTTTGTAAGTCTGTCAGAGCTATTCCCATAATTGACTCCATCTGGGATGAAGATATTAGAATAATGAAAAACCCAGCCTCTGTACCAGCGGTGCTCCCACGTCAGGATAAAAAATATAAAACCACAGATGATGCCCCTGCGTGCCTCACAGGTCACCTAAAAACCGGACTCAGCAGTGATGCAGGCCGCTCAACGCAGCTCAAAAATCCCGCAGCACCTCTTTCTGCACCTCTGCACAGAGAGGGCAGATGTCTCGATTTGTTTGGGAAAAGATTCTCGGCAATGTCAGCACTAACAGTAAAGGCAGCAAACTCCTTGGCGATCTTAGGGCAATATGATCGCTAGATGTGGTCAGACATTGCTTCCTATATTAACCAACTGCCGGAAGATGTTAAGGAGGAAGCAAAAAAAATATTGCATGAAGGAGAGAGAGCATCCAATGAAATAATAGATTCAGCCATGAATGTTGTTTAGACAACTAGCTGGAGCAGCAGTCTTGCGAAGGCAGGGATAGCTCACAGCCACCTCATTCCGTCCTGAGGTTCAGAACAAGATCTTGGACCTTTCATATGATGGAGAAGCTCTTTTTGGCAGCCATGTAGAGGAATCCCTAAAATCCATCAAGGCAGACACAGATACTGCCAAGTCTTTGGGGACATTGCAGTTCAGGAAACCTCCTTTTTGAGGGTCAAAGGGAAGAGGTCAGCCATCCTATAGAGGAGGGTATCAACAATACCTATATACAGCATATTCTTCAGCATCCCAGTCATACCAACCTCAATTCCAGCAAAGACAGCCACCTCAGACATCCTATGTCAGAGCGAACAGAGGAAAGACAACCAGGACTGGCAAAGATTCTACCCGCCGACAGTGATATACCTCAGTCTCGGTTCCAGTTGAAGTCCGAGTGTCCAGATGGCCATAGAGTGTCTTGGTTTCCGAGGTGAGTCTTGCTCCACGATGGATCTGACACCCCCTTTCAGGGGAGACCTTAAGTACCCTAGGGAAAGGGTTGGGATGATTCGGTGTCCCTCCCAGTGGAGGGGCTGGACAGAGGGGTGGATACTCCCCTGTCCTTTATCCAGTTTTGTGCCTGAGTGGGAGCCAAGGGTTCCTGAACTGACTCAAACTGGAGTATGCAAGTAGAGCACCAAATGTGCCCTTCAAAGTAGTCTGGTGGTGCTGGAAAGCTCCCTCCACCCCAGCCTAATACATTAAGTCCTGTCTGGGAGGTGGTCACACCTCCCTGTGACAAGAAAACTACTAGTCTACCTTCCCTTCTCAAGCTCAGCTCAGCAGCAGGAGAGTAGAATCGTGTCTGTGGTCGGCAGCAGCATTAACTTGCTGGCAGACCCTAAAAGGCTGTTACCGGGGGTACAGGGAGGTCATACTTCCAGCACCGGAATCGGTGTTGGTGTATGAGTCCAACATGTTTGATACCAAACGTGGCCAGGTTTGGTGCAGCCATTATATGGTTAGACAACTCATTACGAATGATGTTCATTATATACGTTAAAATGGCTGACCACACTTACAAAGCCTGGAGAATGGACTCCGGGGTTCGTAGGTGTCTCCTGCTCATGCAGGGGCACCCTCACACTTGTAACGAAGCACCCTGCCCTCAGGACTGAAGAGCCTGCCACAGGGGTGACTTATAGGTTTTAAGTGTAGTGACCTCAGATATAAGGAAACATATATCTGCTGTGAGGGGTGCAAGCACCATCTCACACAGGCTGCAATGTCATTCCTGTATTCAGAGTTTAAGTGGACTCCCATGGTTGGCACAATACATGCTGCAGCCTGTGGGAGACCCCTGGTGTATCTATGCCCTGGGTACCTCAGTAACATATGCTAAGGACTTATAAGGGGCAGGGAGCTTGGTTATAAGTGTGAGGGTGCCCCTGCATGAGCAGGACACCCATATAAACCGTGGAGTTTATTCCCCGGCTTTGTAAGCGCAGTCAGCCATTTTAATATCTATACTGGACATCAGTCATTACGAGATGTCTAAATATATAGTGGCTGCACTTAACTAGGTCATGTTTGTTATAAAACATGTTGGAATCATACCTAAACACTAATTCCAGTGTTGGAAGTATGATCCAGGTACTGGGGGGGCTTCCTTGGGGTACCACTCCGTACTCCCAGCAACAGCCATTCAGGGTCTGACAGCAAGTTAGTACTGCTGCTGATTACAGACCCGATTCTTTGTTGCAGGCGAAGATGTCTTCTCCAAAGAAGTCAGGTTTCAAGCCCTGCAGGGAATGTTCCGGTCTGATGTCCGTTACTGACCTGCATGAAGATTGTCACTGGTGTTTGTCATCAGACCACAGTGTGCAAGCCTGTTCGTCATGTCACCAGATTAATCCAAAGGCTTTGAAGAAAAGGGAGGCAAAGCTGTTTATGGTGAAAGCAGAGAGGCAGAGCTCTCGCCCTCGTTTGGAGTCGCTGTCACCCCATACTGTGAACGTCTGGATACTTTCCCAGAGTGGAAATTATTATCTTGTATATATTTGGCACCTTCTGAGATCACATCCTACCACATGATAGTCCAACTTTTTAACTGGAGTACTTTATCCGACTGCATCATCTTTAGAGCCCCTGCTACCCTTTAATGAAGCTTTGACTGCGCCCATTTTTGAGATATAGCAAAAGTCAATGTCTTCAGCTGCGGTGTCAAGGTCTGTTGCCAGAAGGTACAAGCTAGCACTAGAGCCTCCAGTGTTTCTATCTTCACACCCCACCCCTGAGAGCTTGGTAGTTCAGGCTTTTTTTCTACCAAATAGTCATCTGGTTTGCTCCCTACTACACCAGCAGACTAGGGGGCAGATTTATGTTAACTGGCGCATCCCTGCATATCAGCAGGGATGCGCCAATTATTATGCGCCACCATGGATGCGCCGCATTTATAATGCGGAGCACCATGGGGCAAAAACGGCACAGATGCGTGACGCATCTGTGCCGTAAAAGTGGCGCATTGCTGGAGTTGCGTCGCAAGCGCGACGCAGCTCCAGCAATGTTCTGGGGGGCCCTATCTGTACAATGCTGCGTCAATCCTTACGCCTGCTTCAAGCAGGCGCAGAGTTTTGACGCAGCATGGGCCTAAAAGTGACTGAGTGAAATCTTGTAGATTTCACTCAGCCACTTTTAGGAGGCGTTCCTGCGCCGGAACGCCCCCACCTGCCCTGGAACGCCTACATGTGGCGCAGGGCTTTACAACGTGACGCATCTCCCAGATGCGTCACGTTGTAAATACCCCGCACCATGGCACAGGATTTGCGCCGCTGCTGCGTCACAAAACTGACGCAACGGCGGCGCAAAAGTGGCGCAAGTGCAACATAAATCTGCCCCAGGGAGTCTAAGAGGATGGAGCAGTCGGCAAAGAAGATCTTCTCCTCTGGAAGGATCGCCCTCAAATCTACAAATGCTACTTGTTTATTAGGACATTATGTGCATCCCTTCATGGACTCGGCAGAGAGTTAATTCCAAAGTTGCCTGGGGGTCTCCAGGGCCATTTTTCAGAGCTCTTGAACGATGATCAGACATCAGCCCGCCAGGTTAACAAGTCGGATCTGGACACTGCAGACTCGATGTCAAAAGCTATGGGTTCTTCTGTTGCAACAAGAAGACATGCCTGGTTGAGGTAGTCTGGCTTCTCGCCAGATGTTCAGGCTACATTGTTGGATTTGCCCTTTGATGGGGCGTGACTGTTTGGGTCCAAGGCTGATTCTGTGCTGCAGAGATTTGAAGTCAGTAAAGCACATGCAAGGCCCTTAGGACTTCAGTCGCAACCTAGGGTCTTCAGATAGTTTTTCAGGTTTACTGTCGAGGTTTCATCCGGAACCTGTCCTTTCGAGGAAGTAATTGGCAGCAGCAACAACAGCAGCAAGAAGCCTCAAATCCCCTGTAAAGGAGCTACAAGGGAAGAAGCAGAGGTCGTCAGCGTGGATCTGCACATCAACGAGCCATTTAGGGGAGAGGAGTTGGCCTAACGGCTAGGGCAGTCAACCTCGGGAACCTGGGGAACAGGGTTCGAGTCTCGGCAATGACGCTGAACATCCTGTGATTCTGGGCAAATCACTTAATCTCCCCGTGCCTAACAAAAATGAATGTGTCCTCATGTAACACAACTGGTACTTTGTAAAGCGCTTTGGTACCCGATACTTCGGGTCAAGTTCGCGCTGTATAAATCTCTGTAAAGTAAAAAAAAAATTTTTTTTAAATCCTCCTCTTTTTCTTTCTCCACGCCCAATGTTGCAGGAATGCTTCACCATCTTAGAGCATGCTTTTCCAGTGGGAGGATGGGTGGCCTATTTTCTACCTTGCTGGAGGTCTGTTACTACAGAGTACTGGATTTTTGGCATTACAGACAATGGGTATACCCTACCCTCCCAAGAGTACCCCCTCTTCTCTTCCCCAATCAAAGATTTGTTCAGAAGAACATCTCCTGCTCCTCCATTAGGAGGTACAAATGCTGCTTCAGCAGGGTGCAATAGAGTTGGTTCCAGAGCAGGAACGGAGTCAGGGGTGGTATTCCTGATACTTCCTGATTCCCAAAAAGGATGGTCGTTTGCAGCCGAACCTTGACCTCAGAATTTTGAACTTGTTCCTCAAGTAGGAAAAATTCAAAACACTGACCCTAGCACAGGTTCATCTTGCACTGGAGAAGGTAGATTGGATGGTTTTTATTGATTCACAGGATGTGTATTTTCACATTTCCATTCTGAAATCACAACGGAAGTAGCTTCGTTTTACAGTGGGGTCTCAGCATCATCAGTTTGCAGTCCTTCCATTTGGCCTTACTTCTGTGCCTCGGGTCTTCACAAAGGTGATGGCAGTGGTTGCAGCACATCTAATAAGATCATGGATTTCAGTATTCCCATGTCTGGATAATTGGCTGCTCAAAGCAAGGTCGCCAGAGATGGTGTTGTGCCATTTGCAGTTGACAGCATAACTGCTGTTCGGCTTGGGACTTTCAATAAATGTACCCAAATCTCACCAGACCCCTCTCAGCTTAAACTGTTTATAGGAGCAGTACTTGACACTACAATGAGTCATGCCGTCCCACCTCCTCAGAGGATTCAGGATATTCAGCCTGTGATTCCACTGTTTCAGAACAAACTCTTGGCTGGGGAGCTCATATGGGGGATATGGAGGTCAAAGGTCTTTGGTCTCCGGGCAAATATTGGTGCACATCATCTTTTTGGAATTGAGGGCAGTACATCTGGCTCTTAAGGCCTTCCTCCCTTCCCTTCATGGTCACTCAGTTCAGGTCTTAACAGACAATACTATCGCGATGTGGTATATCAGCGAACAGGGAGGAGTAGGGTTGTATTTTCTCTGTAGAGAAGCTCTGCGGCTTTGGTCCTGAGCGAAGGACTATAAGAATTGCATCATCGCAAATCACTTGGCCGGACTTCTGAATGTTCGTGCGGACAGTCTCAGTCGGCATTATTCAGCCGATCACATTTTCGGGGTGTGGGGGATTCTTCAGTTAGACCTGTTTGCCACTCACGAGAACGTGCATGGCCTGTCGTTCTGCAGCCTCCCATATCCGATGCAGGGAGCATTGGGGATACGTTTCAGTTTAACTGAGGCTACCAGCTGCTTTATGCGTTTCCCTCCTTACCTTTGATTTCTCCGGTTCTGAGGAAGATTCGCCAAGATTGGGCCCAAGTCATATTTATAGCCCTGGATTAGCCATGGAGGATGTGGTTTACATATATGCTTTACCTCACTGTGTGCCCTCCACTCTGTCTCCCTCACAGGGCAGCCCTCCTCTCGCAGTCACAGGGCATGTTCTACACTCCCACCACCAGAGCCTGCTGCACCTTCATGCCTGGAGACTTACGGGGCAACCTGAGTTCTTTTTCTTTCTTGTCTAATGTAGTGGATGTAATTTTATCAGCCAGAAGGCACTCCACCAAATCAGTCTATGTTGATAGGTGGCCAAAATGTGTTAAATTGTGTGCAGAGAATTCGATTTAACCCTCCAGGTTTTGCGCAATCCCTGATGCAGCAAGGTTGCGCAGTTGCAACGGTTATAGGGTCTCTATCTGCCTTATCTCCATTCCTTTGTTTGCCGTATCAGCCTTCATTTTTCAAGTCCCCTATAGTTTAGAGATTTATTAAGGGTCTTACTAATAAGTTTCCCCCCACTCCGTTTATAATGCCTCAGTGGGATCTTAATCTTGTACTTATATTTTTTATGGGTTCGGCTTTCAAGCTCTTGCATAGTTGCCCATTGAGGCTTCATACCTTTAAAACTATATTTTGACGTTTAGCACACATTGGTATTACGTGTGCTAAAAGGGTAAGTGATTTGCAGGCCCTTAGTTCTAAGCCCCCTCTTTACAACCTTCCAAGAAGATAAGTTGGTTCTTAGGACTAGAGTTGCTTTACTGCCTAAGGTGGTCACTCCGTTCCACTTGGGACTATCCATTATCTTGCCTGATTTTTACCCTCCCCCACATCCTTCATAGGAGGAGGAAGAGAGGTCATCGTTTATACCCCAAGAGGGCTGTAGGTTTCTACATGGACATAACCCTTGGGTTCAGATTCGATGGCTAGCTGTTCATTGGTTATGTGGGCAAGATGAAGGGGAAAGCAGTCCAAGAAAGAGAACTTTATCCAGGTGGATTAACCTGTGCATCAAGGTCTGCTATGCCATCGTGGAGAAGGAGCCACCTGAAGGTATTAGAGCTCCTTCTACCAGAACTAAATCTTCAACTTCTGCCTTGGCTAGACGTGTCTCTATGTTTGACATTTGCAAAGCGGCAACTTGGGCCTCCCTCTACACTTTTTCAAAGCATTATTGTTTGGATGCTGAAGTTAGGAGGGACGGCCATTTTGCTCGTTCTGTGTTATGGGATTTTTTGGTATAGGCAGGCAGGCACCCACCTTCGAGTGTGGAACTGATAGGGGATTTGATTAAAAAGCTGTAGAATCCACAGGCAGATGTACCCGTCAGAAGAACAAGTGACTTGCCTTTAGTAATGCTTTTTCTGGTGGATACAGTATCTGCCTATGGATTCCTCACTGACCACCCGCCTTCCCTTTGCCTGTCTGCCTATACCGAAAAAGAGTTTGTATATATTTCGTATGGAATGTTTCTCAGGAGATTTTTTATATATCTCATGACTGTGCTATTGACTTTCAAATTTAATTGCATGTGGTTATTTCATTAATGTGCCATATACTCCATACTTTGTATGTTTATGGAAAATGTTGTTGGTTCACCTGTTCGTCATGAAAGCACAGAAAAATCGGTGGAAGCTGATGTCAGCACGTTGAGGAGGTCTTCTTATGGCTCCAGGGAGCTGCTTGTGGAGCTGTGGCATTATGACGTCCTCGTTGATGTAGGAGAGCTATGGAGAAAAGTTTCAATGGAATGCTGCACCTACGGTATATTCAAAAGTTAAGGAATTCAGAGACAGATAGTATTTCCACTAGAAAAAGCCTTAACAAAGGTAAGTAACTTGTTCTTTAGGGTTTACGGGTAGACAAGCGTGTCTGCTGGTAAGGGTATTTTGATGGTTTAGATGTGGGTAAGGGTATAGGCTGGTCAGGGTGTTTTTATGGGTTAGAGATGGGTAGAGGTAAAGGCTGGTAAGGGTATTTTTTGAGTTATGGGGTGGGTAGGGTTATAGGGTGGTAAGAGTATTTTTAGGGTTTAGGGGTGCATAAGATTATAGGGTGGTAAGGGTAGGTTTAGGTTTTACGGATGGATAAGAGCTTAGGGTGGTCATTGATTTTTCAAGGTTGAGGGGTAAGTAAGGGTATCATTTGGTAAGGGAATTTTTAGGGTTTGGGGTGGGTATGAGCAAAGGCTGGTAAGGATATTTTTATAGTTGGGGTGGTAAGGGTATAGGGTGGTAAGGTATTTTTAGGCTTTAGGAGTTGGCAAGGGTATAGGGTGATAATGGTATTTTTAGGGTCTAGGGGTAGGTAAGTGTAATGGGTTGTAAGGGCATTTTTAGGGTTTAAGGGTGTGGAGGGGTCTACGGTGGTCAGGGTTTTTTCAAGGTTTAGGAGTGGGTAAGGTTATAGGGTGGTAAGAGTATTTTAAGGGTTTAGGGGTGGGTAAGAAAATAGGGTAGTAAGGGTATGTTTAGGTTTTACAGATAGGTAAGGGCATACGGTGGTCAGGGATTTGTCAAGGTTGAGTGGTAAGTAAAGGTTAAGGGTAGTAAGGGAATGTTTAGGGTTTAAGGGTGGATAGGATCAAAGGCTGGTAAGGATATTTTACAGATGGGGTGACTGAGGGTATAGGGTGGTAAGGATATAATTAGGGGTTAATGGTGGGCAAGGGTGGGGTATAGGTTGATAATGGTATCTTTAGGGTTCAAGGGTGGGTAGGTGTAGTGGGTTGTAAATGTTTCTTTTAGGTTTTAAGGGTGTAGAGTGGTACACTGTGGTAATGGTATTACTATTTTCAAGGTTTAGGAGTGGGTAATGATAAAGGGTGGTAAGGGTATTTTCAGGGTGTATGGGTGGGTATGTGCAAAAGGTGGTATGGGTATTTTTAGGATTTAGGGGTGCGTAAGGGTATAGAGTAGTAAGGGTATTTTTTTTAAAACAAAAGGTGGATTGGAGGTCATAGCCCAATAAAGAAAATAAATTATAATACATTACAAAAATGTGGGGCTGGCAGGGGCGGGTGTTTGATTTCCTATATATATATATCACAGGGTGGTGGTAGTCACTCCGTAGTTATAGTTAGGATTCCCAGGTGTAGGGATTCTTCAGATTTTTACTCGCTAATAAATTTGACCCCGTTTGATGAATAACCACAAACCTTTCCAGAACTATGCTTTTTGTACATTGATGGAGGATGGAAAGTTTTGCAGTGACTGGTCATGGGGGTGGTAAGACGCATTTGGGAACTAATTAATTTTTCATTAGATATTGTACGCACGCATAGCAGTCAAAGGCCCAGTTGAATTTTCCTGAAATTCAATAGGATTTTAGATTGTGGTGTGCAGATGATGCTTTTTGGTATTACATGTAAGTAGTGTAAGTATTTTTGACGTCATACGACTTTTAAAATTAGTGATATCTGTTGCTGTAGTTTCATGAAATTTAGTTGCATTTGGCGAAACTAACACAGTACATCGTGACATGGCACTATGTGATTGGCTAATGACTGCCTGTACAAAAGGTCAAGGCAACCATGTAGTTTTAATGCCACTTTCCCTGTGTTCTTGGATAGGGCCTTAGATATAGGTAGGTTTTAGGTTTTATAATCTTTCCCTGCTTATTACCATATAATTATAGTGGTTATAGGTAGGAAAAATGATTTAAAAGGTTCTATATATTTAGAAACCTATTAAGTACCGCAGTACCAAAAATAAATAAATAAATATTAAAATGTTTTAAATACACTGTACTTCACTATAGTATAGCAGTATAGTATACTGCAGTGTATTTTAAATTGTATTCATATTTATTTATTTCAGTGAAAGTGTGCTGCAAACTACATTGCTGCCTTTTACTTTTTGTAAAGACAGCCATTAGCCAATCAGATACTGTCTTTTGTACTCTACGCCATTGCACTCTACGCCATTCCAGTGTACTCCAGTCCATGCTAGTCCCTTGTACAGTGTACAGCACTACAATATACCTGTTTCCACTCCCGGCCACTCCACTCTACATCACTTCAATATACACCACTCTGTTGTACACTGTTCCACTCTACACCACTCCAGTATACACCACTCTACTTTATGCTATTTATCTGTTCACACCACAGTCTACGCCACTACACTCTGCACCACTCCACTATATGTCACTCCATTCTATGCTACTAACTGACACCACTCCACTCCTTGCTACTCCATTCTATCCTACTCCACTCTACACTGCTCCACTCTAAGCTACTCCACTGTACACTGTTCCATTGTATTCTGCTCCACTCAACCCTGTGTGATTCCAATGTGTACCACTCAGCACTTTTCCACTCATCTCTATGCCATTTCACTCTATGCCACTCCACTTTTCACCACTCCACTCGGTGCCACTCCACTCTACTCCACATCAATCCACTCTACGCTATTTCACTGTACACAACTCCACCTTACACCAATCCACTCTATGCTATTCGACTGTACTGTGCACCTCCGTACACAGTTTTGCCTCCTCCGTTGCCACACTATATTAACTATAGCTCACCACTCTGCCATGCACTGTGCTTTTACAAATCATGTCATTTGAGATGTCATAAGAGTTGTTATAAATGCTATGATATCACACGGTATAAGTTATGTAATATGCAAGGGTATAACTAGTGTATAGAGAAGGAGTGAGTTATAGTTAGTCATGTGGCGACAAGAATGTGTACATATGTGTGTAGCCTTTAGTAAATTGAAGGTGGTGTGTAAAGTCAAAAGTTGAGTTATAACTATAACTTTAGAATTTCAAATCTTTATGTAGTTTAAGATGGGTTTGTATAGACAGAATAAATACAGTTGTCCTAACTATAACTTAGTTTTAAACTTTGTAATTTCATTATGTATGTATGTGTATACTAAAGGTTACAGGGACGTTATAATTAGGCATAGGTTTCACTTGTGCAAAACCAGTGAAATTCAGCAGTTATAGTTAGCTTAGCTAACTATAAATTCACACCCCTGCAATGCTCTGCTTATGTCCTCACATATACATCACTCATTGCATGGTCAGTGACATCACTGATGAAATCTCAAATGATGTCACTCATGACATCATCCAGTGGCTGTGTGTGTTTTTAAAATATTTGAGTGTTAAAATATATACCAAGTTGTGTTGGTGAATCAGTGGGTGTAGGAGTGCCTATGTGGATGATTCAGTGGGTAGGTGACTATATAAGTGAGTGATTAGGTGTCAGAGTGAATGTATGTGTGAGTGACTGCTTGTGTGAAAATTTGTTAGGTGATGTCTAAGTAGCTGTATGGATGTGTGAGTGGGTATGTGAGTAGCTTTATGGGTGGTTGGTTGATTGTCTGAGTACCTGTATGGTTATCTGAGTGTCTGTGTGAGAGGGTGAGGGGGTGTGGAACTGCCTGTATGGATGAGTGAGTGGGTGAGTCAGTGGCTATATGGGTTAGTGAGTGTGTGTAAGGGGCTGTATGGGTGAGTGAGTAAGTGTATGGCTGTGTGGGTGAGTGGATGTGTCAGTGGTATATGGGTAACTGGGTATGTGATATACAGTATAGGTGAGTGATGGGGTATATAAGTGACTATGGGTGAGTACATGTGAGAGTGGCTGTATGGGTTAATGTCTACTTGTGTCAGTGACTGTATAGGTAAATGAGTATGTGTTAGTATCTGTATGAGTAAGTAAATGGGTGTATGTGTGTAACTATATTGGTGTGTAAGTGGCTATGTGATTGACTATATGGGTGAGTGAGTAGGTGTATGAGTAGCTCTATGGGTGACTGACTCACTGTGTGAATGGGTGATGGATATGGCAGTGGCTGTATTAGTGAGTGAATGGGTGTATGAGTGGCTGTAAGGGTGAGTTAGCGGATATGTGTGTAGATTTATGAATCAGTGAGTCGATGTGTAAGTACTGGTATGGGTCTGTGAATGGGTTTGTGAATAGTTGTGTGTGAGTGGGTGTATGAAAGGTTCTATGGGGTGTGAGTGGGTATGATAGTGAATTTGTGGATGATGTCATCCTGATATATTTAATTCTAGTTATTAATAAAAAAATAGAAAATATGAGACGTTATTTTGGATTTACCATGTGGAATTGCAAAGAATGATTTGTAAACCCTGGGCAAACAATTATTGTTCAATAATGAATGTAAGACCAAACGAATAGGAAAGTTTAAAATGGCCAACACAAATGCAATGAATTTTCTCTAACATACTAAGGATACAAAGTTCATTTTTGATTACTTTGATGGAGCAACTGCCTAATCAAAACGAACTGTGTTATTAGGTGGATGAATACCTTTTAAAGCTGACATTGACAAAGTTCAGTGGGGTGAAACATGTTTGTCAGCACTTTTCTCTGTTGGTACTGTATGAAATAAAGAAGTAATTAAGGAATACAAAGAGTGCACAGCGTACCTTTGTGGAATGTTGGAATATATATATATATATGTAAGCGTTCCACGACAAATCCTCCGTTCTCCTAACAGTGGGTGCAGCAGCCGCGAGGGCGAACTCATGTAACATGCAATCAACAGAGTCCAAAGATTGCTGCGCACTCCGACCAAAATTGTCGAACACACATATATATTCACAAAAAAAAGCAAAGGTTACAGGGACGTTATAGTTAGACTGACATTTCACTGACATTTCACTCATACAAAACAGTAATTCAGTCATTATCGTTACCTGAGTTAACCAAATCTTGTTCCCTTGCAATGCACTGCTTATGACCTCACATATTACATCACTCATGACATGGTCAGTGAAATCACTGTGGACATCACGGATGACATCTCAAATGGCATCACTGATGACATCAGTTATGACATCATCCAGTGACGGTGAGTGTTTAAAAAAAGTTTATGAGTGTTAGATATATATACATAGGTGTATTGGTGAATCAGTGGGTGTATGAGTGACTGGATGACTGAGTGGGTGTGTGACTGACTGTGTAAGTGAGTGATTAGGTGTCTCAGTGAATGTATGGATGAGTGACTGGTTGTGTGAATGTATCTGTCTGTCAGTTGATATCTAAGTGGGTGTATAAGTGTGTTAGTGGGTATGTGAATGGCTATATGGGTGATTGATTGTTTGACTATCTCTATGGTTGTCTGGGTGTATGTGTGAGTGGGTTAGGAGGTGTATGACTGCCTGGATGGATGAGTGAGTAGGCAAGTCAGTGACTGTATAGGGTAGTGAGTTCCTGTGTTAGAAACTTAATGGGTGAGTGAGTGTCTGTATGACTTTGTCAGTGATTGAGTGCGTGTGTCAGTATGGGTCAGTAACTGTGTATGTGAAAGGCAGTATAGGTGAGTGACTGGGTATATAAGTGACGGTGTACATGAGTGAGTTAATGTGAGAGTGGCTATATGGATAGTGTGAGATATTGGCTTGGTATATGCTAATTATAGTGGGCACCTTGTACCAGCCCAAACAACCCCTTATTGGTAATAGGTTAAAGACAAGCTCTATTGAAAGCTATTCTAGTGGTAGCTATGGAGAGCAGCCTTCAGGCTAAGTCTCGAAGGAATGTAAAGCAGCTTGTTTTACCAGTCTATAATCTCTTGAATGGCTAAATGAAAGACAACCACACCAGGTATATATATAAAATATATGTATTTATTTCTAAACACACGGGCCAGGGGTCGGCAGCGGACCCCCATCTTTACTTAATTTGTGCCCTGGGGAGGTAGCGGTCCCCAGGGCTGCGGTGGTGGACGTATGGCCCCTACATTACAATGCATTAGCCCCGGGGAGGTGGCGGTACCCAGAGCTGTGGGGGGCTGCATACCCTGCCACATTTCAATACATTAGCCATGGGGAGGTGGCAGTCCCCGGGGCTGCACAGGGGGCAGGAGGGCGAGCACCCCACGCATGTTGTAATGTAGTCCCAGGGCGGTGGTGATCCACGGGGCAGAGGGGGGCACATGACCCCCTGCATTTCATTACACTAGCCCTGGGGAGGTGGCGGTCACCAGGGCTGCAGGGGCCCGCACGGCCCGCATTATTACTTCAGGATGCCCCCAGGACCTCTCCTACTCAGGGGCCTAATTAAACAAAACGCTTGAGACTGCACTTCATTTATTTTTTTTCAGCTGGATTTGCGTATCAATCGCAATTCCTGCAGATGTTTTTTTTAATGCTTTTTTGGGCCACTAGGGTTGCTATGGAACCCCATGAACAGGCCCAAGGGGTCAGTGTGTTTCTACCCTTCCCCCTTTTCTTGTTTATTCATGTTTTTTCTTGTGGCTCGGTTCAAACAAATCACAAGATGACTGCCATTGCTTCCTGGTTTGAAATGTTGGCAGCCGATCAGATCTCAGGCACGAGATCAGGAGAGTAGGAAGATCCATTGCAGCCACAATTGTATATCTGAGAAATCTTTTAATTTCTCAGGAACTACTGAACGGATTACTACCATTTTAAAAAAAGAGTTCTTTCTGAACCAAGAGCTACCTTTTTGCCAAATTTGGTGTAATTCCATCAACAGTTCGGGCTGTTGCCATGTCTAAAGTTTCCTATGGTAATTAACATGGAGAAAAAGCGTTTTGGGACCCCTCCTTTATCTCTGCCCCCGCTTGACGAATCACCCTGAAACTTGCAACGCAGCAGCTGAGGTGAGTGGCATATTAGGAGATTTGTCAAACAACGCCAAAGATATTGGCAAATGAAAAAATTATTTTCCTATTGGAACAAGGTCCTAACTATAACTACCTACTGGCAGCTGCCAGTAGCTAATATATATATATATATATATATATACTGCCACAAAGCTTGCAAACAGCCGCCGCACTCCTGATCAGCGGGCGCGTCGTCAAACAGACCTCGCAAGCTGGGCCCGTAAATATGTAGACACACTCCTCACTCAGAAAAGAAATGACGACGCCACGTCTTGACAATTCACATTAGATTTCAATCTTCGGCGTCGTCATTCCTTTTCTGAGTGAGGAGTGTGTCTACATATATATATATATATATGTATATATATATATATATATATATATATATATATATTCACTGAAAAAACCATAGGTTTCACACATGTTATAGTTAGCGGAAATTTTACTGATAAAAAACCAATGAAATTCCCCCGTTATAGTTAGTGCAGGCAACTATAACTCACGCGACCGCAATCTTCTGCTGATGCTAATACTGTATTTAGACACTTATTTGCCCATGTCTTCTTCCATACATTTTTAGCTATACATATATTACAAATATTTTTTTTTCATAAAGACACATATGTCATCAGCAGAAGATTGCGGTCGCGTGAGTTATAGTTGCCTGCACTAACTATAACGGGGGAATTTCATTGGTTTTTTATCAGTAAAATTTCCGCTAACTATAACATGTGTGAAACCTATGGTTTTTTCAGTGAATTTGCAAGGTTTTTTAAATGCTAATTCCTAACTATAACGTGTGTGAAACCTATGGTTTTTTCAGTGAATTTGTACGGTTTTTTAAATGCTAAGTTACTTTACGCCATTCGTGGCGTGCGCGCCCACTTAACGCAGTTCGTTCCGTGCGCGCACGGTGCGCTTCGCGCACCGTGCGCGCACAGTGAGCACGCGGTGCGCTTCGCGCACCGCGCGCCCACTTTACGCAGTTAGTGCCGTGCACGCACGGTGGGCACGCGGTGCGATGACAAAGCAAGAAAGCACGTCAACAAATCTGTTTCTGCTTTCCTCCGTGACTATGGTATGGGTGCCATTTACCACAACAACTTGCGTTATGACATGCAAGACATTTATAGAGGAGATGGTGTGCACTTCAATGATGAAGGGAACAGAGTCTTCCTCTTGAACCTTAGACTCTGCATCGGTACTTACTTGTAGGTACCACTAAAAAATCATTTCATAAACACAACGGCTCTTTTTAGAGCCCCCTAATATCTAAACACTTAAATCTGATTTTTTTTTTTTTTTTTTTTTTTTTCCTACCGTACGCTTACCGTAAGCTTACCGTACGCGTACCCCGTGATTTTTTTTAAAATCAATAAATGTTTTCTTTGTACTTTTCTGTCCTTCTTTGACCCCCTTACAAATGTTAGGGGGTCTGTAACTCTCCTCATTGCCCCCTTTCCTTGTTTTCACTCTTTTTTTTCAGAGTGAAATACACAAAATGGCGGCCGCCGCTTCCTGGTTTCGGCCGATTCGAATGTTTACTAAGATCTAAGAGCCAATCAGAATCGCGCTCACGCACGCCACCGTACGCTTACCGTAAGCGTACGGTAAGCGTACCGTAAGCGGGCTCAGATATATATATTGATTTAAAGGCTATTTTCTCAGAATCTACTGAACAGATTTACACCAAACCTACAAAAGGCACTTCCTTGACCTAGGGACTACCTCTCTGCCAAATTTTGAGTAATTCTGTTCAGCCGTTCGGGCTGTAGCTCGTTCTAAAGGTCCTATGGAAAAATGCATGGGAAAAACGCGTTTTGGGACCCCCCTTTTATCTCAGCCCCCGCTTGACGGATCCCCCCGAGACTTTCAGGGTAGGAGCGGAGCGTAGCGCCCCACCTATTTTGAGAAATTCGCGAGGATTCGTCGACCGGCGCCAAAGTTATTCAAAATAGAATGTTGAGGTTTTCCTATGGAAACGTGGTCCTAACTATAACTACCTACTGGCGACCGCCAGTAGGTAATATATATATATATATATATATATAAATATATATATACACTGAAAAAACCATAGGTTTCAGGAATGTTATAGTTAGTTGGACATTTCACTTGTACAAAACCATAGAAATTCCAGCGTTATAGTTAGTTCAGCTAACTATAACTCGCGCCCCCGCAATGCACTGCTGATGACGTCACATATTACATCACTCATGACATGGTCAGGGACATCACTGATGACATCACTGATGACATCATCTAGTGAATGTGTGTTTCTGTAAAGTTTAATTTTCTTTTATATATATGCCAAGCTGTATTGAGGAATGAGTGGGTGTATAAGTGTCTGTATGGAGCATTTAGTAGGTACGTGACTAACTGTAAAAGTGAGTGATTAAATGTGTCTTACTGAATGCATGGGTTAGTGACTAAACTATGGGAAAGTCTGTATCAGTCTGTCTTTTGTGTAAGCTGCTGCAAGGGTTGGTGAGTAGCTGCATGAGTGTCTATATGGGTTATTGATGGCTTGCCTGAGTATTAGTATGGCTGCCTCAGTGTGTGTGTGGGTGAGAGGTGTGTGACTCTGTGCATAGATGTGTGAGTGGTTGATTCACTGGGTGTATGGGTTCAAGAGTGCATGTGGATACAGCTGAATGGGTGGGTGAGTATGTGTATGGATGTGTTGGTGAGTGAATGGATGTCTCAGTGGTACATGTGCAAGTAACTACATATATAAAAAGCAGTATATGTGAGTGATGGTGTATATAAATAACTATATGTGAGAGTCAGTAATTGTGAGATTGGCTGCATGGATGAGTGTGTATTTGTATCAGTGATTCTATAAGAGAGAAATTATGTGTAAGTATCTGTATGAATAAGTGAGGTTGTGTCTGTATAACTGTATAGGTGAGTAAATGAAAGTATGATTGATTCTTTGCGTGACTGACTAAGTGTGTGAGTAACTCTGGATATGTGACAGTGTATGAGTGTCTGTATAGGTGAATGAATGCATATGATAGTGTTGTATTGATGAATGAATGCATGTATGAGTGACTGGATGGGTGAATGAGTGGATGTGTTTGTAGATCTAGGAATCAGTCAGTGCGTATTTAGCAACTGGTATTGATGTGTCTATTTTTTTGAAAATGGTAGTCTGTATTTTAGAGTGGGTGTATCAAAGGTTATATTCAGGTGTGAGGAGGTGCATCAGAATTTCACGTGGATGATGTCATCAGTGTTGTCATCAGTGATGTCATTTGAGATGTCATCAGTGATGTCACTGACCATGTCATGAATGATGTAATATGTGACGTCATGAGCAGTGCATTGTGGAGGCGTGCGTTATAGTTAGCTGAACTGACTATAATGCCGGAATTTCTGTGGTTTTGTAAGAGTGAAATGTCCAACCAACTATAACATTCCTGAAAACTATGTTTTTTTCAGTTAATTTCTATGGTTTTTTAAATACTAATTTCTAACTATAACGTGCCTGAAACCAATGGTTTTTTCATCGAATTTCTTTGGTTTTTTAAATGCTAATTTCTAACTATAACGTGCCTGAAACCTATGGTTTTTCCAGTGAATTTCAAAGGTTTTTAAAAATGAAAATTTCTAAGTCTAATGTACCTCAATCCTATGTTTTTTTAATTTTATATATATAAATAGATATCATGCCAAAAGGTTCCCCAGATACGAGGCCGCACTCCAAATGCAGGTGGAAAACATCCTTTATTTTCCCAAAGCAGGCAGCTTCTCATCCCTTCATTTCTTTCGTGTCTCCCAGCCTGACGCGTTTCAGGGAATGCTTTCCCTTTCTTCAGAGGCCAAGTTGAGCAGCTTAAGGATTGCGTGTACTGCACTGTCCCACGCACAAGAATTAACTGCCTCCGGTGTGCTGCTTCCGGTGTGCACGTTAAATATCCCCTGTTTGGAGGTGCATGCTGGGACCTGCAGTAGATTTGTGCATTAAATACCCTCCAGTGGGTTTACCCTTCAATGGGTTTAAGTGCTCATAATTCTTTTTCCACGGACCAGTTTAAAAAGCTCTCCTGTGAGCTGGAATCAGATTCTGCCAGTCTAATTAAGGCACCTGCTCTGCCGTCACGAGAGCATTTCAATTTACCTCGTGCAGACCCACTTCAGGGCGGTGCGTAGCCTCCACGGCCTGGAAGCGCCGTGATTAATGTCATGCCAAAAGGTTCCCCAGATACGAGGCCGCACTCCAAATGCAGGTGGGAAACATCCTTTATTTTCCCAAAGCAGGCAGCTTCTCATCCATTCATTTCTTTCGTGTCTCCCAGCCTGACGCGTTTCAGGGAATGCTTTCCCTTTCTTCAGAGGCCAAGTTGAGCAGCTTAAGGATTGCGTGAACTGCACTGTCTCACGCACAAGAATTAACTGCCTCCGGTGTGCTGCTTCCGGTGTTCACGTTAAATATCCCCTGTTTGGAGGTGCATGCTGGGACCTTCAGTAGATTTGTGCATTAAATACCCTCCAGTGGGTTTACCCTTCAATGGGTTTAAGTGCTCATAATTCTTTTTCCACGGACCAGTTTAAAAAGCTCTCCTGTGAGCTGGAATCAGATTCTGCCAGTCTAATTAAGGCACCTGCTCTGCCGTCACGAGAGCATTTCAATTTACCTCGTGCAGACCCACTTCAGGGCAGAATCTGATTCCAGCTCACAGGAGAGCTTTTTAAACTGGTCCGTGGAAAAAGAACTCAGTCGAAAAAGGCGCGAACGCCGAAACGCGTCCTGCTGTTACTGCTGCTATCTCGAGAAATAATGCAATAAATTAATCGCATCGAGAAATCTTGCTGAGTGCGGTCTCCTTCATTCTTCGAGTGGAGTTCTTGGAGCCTAATAAATATATATATATATATATGATGTATTGCATGCTGCCACTGACACGCGAGGATGGCCCTTCCGCAACAGTCTAAAGGGATCAATGGCAATTTTCTCGGACTACCTCGCATTTCAAAAGTGAACAGAGAATATGCTGACAACGTGCAGTCCAAACTTTTATGGAGAGACGTTGCTACTTTAATGGCATCTCCATATCTGCCACCGATGGAGATTGCGAGGCTGGAAGTGTGGGATACAAAGACTGTTAATGTCCAGTACAGCGCGAGAGATCTTACCTGGTCATGCTTAAGTCGGCTTACTACTTTAGTACGAAAAGAAAAATACCGGCTAAACGGAACCACTCATGAGCACGATGGACAAACTGCATGCTGGGTAATGTAGTCTTATAATCTTGTATTGCTCGAGTGATTCTGCATCAGGTGTGCTCCATACTACTTCAGGCATTGGGGCTATATAAACAGACTTATCCAAGAACTGCTAGCACCAGAGGCACTTTTTAAACTAATGGCATTTGATAAAGGTGCAATACCGAAACGTGTCATGCCTGCTTAAATAAATGGTCTTTGCAAGCCCCGCTGTGCCGCCTCATCGACTTCGACGGAAGAAGATTTTTTTTTATGTATTGCGTGCTGCCACTGACACGCGAGGATGGCCCTTCCGCAACAGTCCAAAGGGATCAATGGAAATTTTCTCGGACTACCTCGCATTCCAAAAGTGAACAGAGAATATGCTGACAACGTGCAGTATAAACTTTTATGGAGAGACGTTGCTACTTAAATGGCGTCTCCATATCTGCCACCGATGGAGATTGCGAGGCTGGAAGTGTGGGATACAAAGACTGTTAATGCCCAGTACAGCGCTAGAGATCTTACCTGGTCATGCTTAAGTCGGCTTACTACTTTAGAACGAAAAGAAAAATACCGGCTAAACGGAACCACTCATGAGCACGATGGACAAACTGCATGCTGGGTAATGTAGTCTTATAATCTTGTATTGCTCGAGTGATTCCGCATCAGGTGTGCTCCATACTACTTCAGGCATTGGGGCTATATAAACAGACTTATCCAAGAACTGCTAGCACCAGAGGCTCTTTTTAAACTAATGGCATTTGATAAAAGTGCAATACCAAAACGCTTCATGCCTGCTTAAATAAATGGTCTTTGCATGCCCCGCTGTGTCGCCTCATCGACTTCGACGGAAGAAGATGTTTTTTTGATGTATTGCGTGCTGCCACTGACACGCGAGGATGGCCCTTCCGCAACAGTCCAAATGGATCAATGGCAATTTTCTCGGACTACCTCGCATTCCAAAAGTGAACAGAGAATATGCTGACAACGTGCAGTCCAAACTTTTATGGAGAGACGTTGCTACTTTAATGGCGTCTCCATATCTGCCACTGATGGAGATTGCGAGGCTGGAAGTGTGGGATACAAAGACTGTTAATGCCCAGTACAGCGCTAGAGATCTTACCTGGTCATGCATAAGTCGGCTTACTACTTTAGAACGAAAAGAAAAATACCGGCTAAACGGAACCACTCATGAGCACGATGGACAAACTGCATGCTGGGTAATGTAGTCTTATATTGCTCGAGTGATTCCGCATCAGGTGTGCTCCATACTACTTCAGGCATTGGGGCTATATAAACAGACTTATCCAAGAACTGCTAGCACCAGAGGCACTTTTTAAACTAATGGCATTTGATAAAGGTGCAATACCGAAACGCGTCATGCCTGCTTAAATAAATGGTCTTTGCAAGCCCCGCTGTGTCGCCTCATCGACTTCGACGGAAGAAGATGTTTTTTTGATATATATATATATATGTATATAAATATATTCACTGAAAAAACCATAGGTTTCAGGGGTGTTATAGTTAGCTGGACTTTTCACTCGTACAAAGCCATAGAAATTCCCCCGTTATAGTTAGTTTTGCTAACTATAACTCACGCGCCCGCAATGCACTGCTGATGACGTCACACATTACATCACTCATGACATGGTCAGTGACATCACTCATGACATCACTGATGACATCTCAAATGACATCACTGATGACATCATCCAGTGAATGTGTGTTTTTCTGAAAATTACATATGTTTTATATATGTATATCTCAAGGTCGATGGAAGAAAGAGTGAATACATGGCTTAGTGAGTAATGTTTAAATATGTAAATATCTGTATCAGTCTCTCACTTTGTGTATAAGTGGCTGCATAGGTTGGTGAGTAGCTACATGAGTGTCTATATAGGTTATTAGTTGGTTTTTTGAGTATCAGTATAAGTGTCTGATGTCTGTATGGTTCGGTGGGGGGTATTACGTAGTGCATAGGTGCATGAATGAGTGACTCACTGTTTGTATGTGTTGAAGACAGCATGTGTGCAGGACTGTATGGGTGGATGAGTGTGTGCATGGGTGTGTTAGTGAGTGAATGACTGTCTCAATAGTGTCTCTATGAGTAACTACATATGTTTTAAACTAGTATATGTGAATATTGGTGTATATAAGTGAGTATATGTGAGAGTGAGAGATTGAAAGAGTTCCTGTATGAATAAGTATGTGTTTCTATAAGTGATTGTTAAAAAGACTAAGTATGTGTAAGTTTCTGTAGAACTAAGTGTGGTGGTGTGTGTATAACTGTATATGCAGGTAAACGGATGTTTGATTCTTTATTAGCATGAGTGACTATGTGTGTGAGTAACTTTATGGATGAGTAGCGTTGTGTAACAGAATGTATAGGTGTATGAGTACATGTGATGAGTGAGTACATGTATGAGTGACTGTATAGGACTGTTGGTGAATGAGTGGATGTGGATGTGGATCTTACAATTACTGAATAGGTTGTTGTAACTGGTATTGGTATGTCCATTGTTTTGAAAATTTTAATTTCTATTTTTGAATGGGTGTATCAAAGGTTATATTAGGGGGAGAGGAGGTCTGCACTCTATCACAAGGATGATGTCATCAGTGATGTCATCAGTGATGTCATTAGTGATGTCACTGACCATGTCATGAGTGATGTAATATGTGACGTCATCAGCAGTGCATTGCGGGCGCGCGAGTTATAGTTAGCTGAACTAACTATAACAGGGGAATTTCTATGGTTTTGTACGAGTGAAAAGTCCAGCTAACTATAACGCCCCTGAAACCTATGGTTTTTTCAGTGAATTTCTAAGGTTTTTTAAATGCTAATTCCTAGCTATAACGTGCCTGAAACCTATGTTTTTTTCAGTGAATTTCAAAGGTTTTTTAAATGCTAATTTCTAGCTATGCCTACAGAGATAGGACATGTGAAGAAAGAAGGAAAAACGCACAGAAAAAAAAAAAGAAATGCAGAAAGAAGCAACAGAAGTCCTCAAAGACGAAGAAAAGTGCAGGAAGAAGTAGAACGTGCAGAAAGAACAAACAGAAGAGCAGAAACAAGCCTTGTTGCAAAATCATCCTGTACCCTCAACTTTTTCAGACGGATACTGGTGGTAACTGAGTCTGACTAACCACTCCTAGAGCCAGTGCTATGTTAAAAGACACTCAGAATACAGTGAAAACACCTACATACACTAGGGCACACTATGTGTTGGGGTCCTCCTGTAATTAGCATGACCTCCTCTGTAAGCCCCTAGTATATAATAGGGCAGGGGATTAAAACTACCTCTTAAAACGCACCACAGGGCGTGTTTGAACACGTCACCTCATGCCCTGTCCCCTCCCTTCCCCACTGTGTAAACACGCCCTGTAGCCGTTTTAAGTTGGGAGATTAAGTCCCCTTGAATCCTGAGGGTCCCTAGGGTCCAACTAGACCACTAGATACCTCCAGTAAGCGCGACAGAGCTGCGTTGCAGAGAGGTCAAAAAAGTGGCACGGCCTGCACCACCTCTCTGCAACGCAGAGCAGTGGTGCTTACTGGAAGCACCTGGTGGGCTAGTTGGACCCCAGGGTCCCTCAGGATTGAAAGGGAATTATTTCCCCAACTTAAAAACGCGCCACAGGGCCTGTGGGCGTTCTGAGTTGAGAGATTAAGTCCCCTTGAATCCTAAGGGTCCCTAGGGTCAAACTAGCCCACTAGGTACCTCCAGTAAGTGCCACAGAGCTGCGTTGCATGGAGGTGTAAAAAGGGGCGTGGCCTCAGAACACCTGTCTGCAACGCAGCTCCCTGGCGCATACTGGAGATACCTGTTGGGCTAGTTGGCCCTCAGGGACCCTCAGTATTGAAGGGGAATTAATTCCTCAACTTACAACTGGCCAGGGGGCGCGTTTGCAGAGTGCTGCAAGGAGGGGGCGTGGCCTCCGGCGCGATGCCGGTCTTTTATTTATTTATTTTTAAGAAGGAGGGCTGTGTGGCCCCCTTTCTTTTTCTAATTTATTAGCCCTGGGGACCCCATCCCCCAGGGCCTGCACCCTAATTTTTTTTGTTGAAAAAAATTAATTTGGCCCTCCCAAGGCCTTAATCGGCCCCGGGGACCCCAACCCCCAGGTCATGGCCTTTTTTACATTTTTTTATTCTTTAGGAGGGGGGCTGTGTTGCCCCCCTCCTCAGGCCACTTATGGCCCCGGGGACCCCATCCCCCGGGGCCGGCATTTGTTTTTTATTTTAAAAAAATATATATTTATAGAAACACCTAGGACATGCTGGACAAACTGTATGTACCTATCACCATGACGATTTGCGTGATATTCATTAAAAGGCGACTATGCATACAATGAATCCACGTAGAATGTATTCACACCGCTAGTGAAGCTATGACATGTCTGACACCCTACCGTGCCTAATCCCGGCGCCCCCGCTGGTGGGTACTCTCCAAGTAGACACCCTTGTCGTTTATTTACACAAACATGGGTAGCTATTGACGGGCACATTTAATACACATGCACACCAAGCCATTCAAAGGGGATTCGACAAAAATTTGAACAAACTATGCAAGAAACCCCCTCACGGTTAATAAAACACACATCCACCGCCGGATGTGTAATACTTTTTATTTTACTCTCTGGAAAGGAGACAAACCTCACTTGAGAGTCACAGCGTGCTCCTGGCTGAGCCCAATGCTGTGTTACACCCACCAGTGCCCGCCGAGTGCCACACACCTCTGTGTTGTATTCCACCAGCTAGTGCGTATGCTATGACACTCTCTAGCCCATGTGCACTGTAACACCACCCCGTGAATATGTCATGCCACACTTGCCTTCGCACGGGTTATATTGCCCCATCTAACATGCCTTCCTCGAGGCCTATGTTATAAAGCACAGCGCTATGTCATACATATTACAATCTGGGATCCATATCTTTGTCACAGTGCATATGCAATGTTACACTACCCAGCACATATTTTATATTACAACTTTAGAGACTACTTAGGTTACACAACACTGCCCTGTACATATTACACTCCAAGGCGCATATCACATAGCAAGCGCTAGTGCCTGTGCAAACCGCGCTCTCCAATGAATCTCTCATTGCGCACAATGTATTGCATATTATATTTCACGCCCCGGTTCATCTTATATCACACTTTTTGGTGCATAGTTTATACCATATACTATATCTAGTTTTCATTTTCAATCATGCTCTCAGGACTATGTTCTATATAACACTGCGTCCACCTACCCTTTTCACGGGCATTACATTTTGCGATGGGGGGTGGAGGGTCAGGGGATGTTTCTGCCAAGTGAGCCCGGAGTCACAGTCCCAAACGTCCTCTTCTTCATGAATAAAAGTGAGATTATGCTGCATACTTGTTCATATTTTAAGTAGTTCGCACAGACACACATTTTAAAAACAATAAAGTTCCTAATACCCACCTTCTATGAACAGTTAGCTTGCTGCCCCATCCACCTCCTCCCTATCCTCTGTTGTCTGAATCCATGGACTAGCCTCCTCCCTCCTGACATGCATGGTCTGATGTGCTGCCACTGCCCTGCATTTAGCATGATGTACCAGTCCACTCATCCTGCCCTCCATTGCCCAATTCTATGGCCCATCATTGACCTCCTGCTTAGCCTCTGTGCTTTGCTTGCTGCCCCTATTCCCCTTCCCCCTGCCCTCCGATGTCTTTGTGCATGCCCCTGCTCCATCCTTTTTGACCACCATGTTCCATGGACCTGCCACTACTATCTACTCTGAGTGTTCTGTTGAGCTGCGACTCCCCTACCACCTGCCTAGCATTGTCAGATGACTGTAACCTGTCCCTGCCACCTCCACCCTGCCTGTCCACATGCCATGCCCCTATCCCCTTCCTCCTGTCCTCCATGGTCCATTTTACTGCCACACCCTTCTGCCCTCCCTGGTCTGTTGTGCTGCAACTGCTCCTCCTGCCTGCCCCGTGCGGTCTGTTGTGAGGCCCCTTCCCCTGAACTCTCTTGTCTGTGCCCAGGTCCTGACCCTCCCTTCTATCCTCCATGGTCCTTTGTGCATGCCCCTGCACCCTCCTTCTTGCCCATCATAGCCATTGTGCTGCCACTAACCGTCCCGCTTGCCATGCATGGTCTTCTGTGCTGCCATGGCCCCTCCCACCTTCCCTGTGTGGTCAGCTAGCTGCTCCTGACCCCCTCCCACCTTCCCTCCATGGTCTGTGTGTATTCCATCATAGTCTCACTGTTGCTCTCCATGGTGTGTCTTGTTTCTAGTGCCCAACCTGCCTGACCTCCATGGTCATCTTGCTGCTCCTGCCCTGCCCCCTTGCCCCCAGCCCTCTGTTTCCATGTGCAGACCCCTATTCCCTCCCTCCTGGCTTGTCGGTTCCATTGTAATGCCCCTGATCCGTCCCTCCTGCCCTTTATGGTCTGTTATGCTGCAGCTTTCTCTCCTGTCTGTCCATTATGGTCAGCTAGCTACCATTGCCTCTTTCCCCTCTGTTGTCTGTTGTCCATGTGCATGGTCCTGTCCCCTCCCTATTGCTTTCTATGGATTGTTGTGCTGCACTTCCGTCCCGCATGCCCTGTGTGGTGTATTGTGCTGCTGCAAACCCTGATGCCTGCCCTGTAGGGTCAGTTTGGTGCACCTCTCAATGTCCCTCCTGTCCTCTGTTATCCGAGTCCATGTCCCTACCCCAATTCCTCCTGCCTACCATGATCCAATGTACCATACTTGCGAACATTTTGAACTTGGTAAGAGGGAGATTTTGAAATAAAACTGGGGTATTGATTTTCCCCTTTGAGTTACATTGAAAAAGAGAAGATTGTAGACAGGAAACAGATCAAGTAAAGCCCATTTGAGCTTAAAAACATTGGACGTTTCCAGGCTGAAACGGGTCTGTTGGCATGTATGGTTGTATGACCACTGCCTCTTCCTTCTGCCCACAATGGTCTATTATATTGCCACAGTCTCTCTTGCCAGTCCTGTATTGTTGGTTTGTTGCCCCTGCCCCCCTTTCCACTGCCCTCCATAGTCTGTTGTGCTGCCACTGCCCTTCCTGCCTGCCTAGTGTGGTCAAATTGTTGCCTCTGCACTCACCTACCTGCCTTCAATTTTCAGAGTCCGTGCCCCTGGCCTCTGCCTCTCAACAGTATCCCAATGAACAACTAGATTGCTAACATTCTATATTTATTAAAAACGTGTGGAATGCCTGACCTCATCTTGATGTAATCAAAACTGTAATGCCTAGAGCATTTCCTTTAGAAATTACATATATGAGAGAGTCTTATTTGCATCAAAATTATGGTAAGTGCTCTAAAAAACTAAAATTAGGACATATTTTCTGAGTTTTCAAATAGCGACAAAGAACTTTTAAATTATTTGTAATCTTAGTTTTTTTATCCAGTTGACCACTTGATTAAATGTTGCGTGTGCTGTTACTTCCAGAGCTGCAGACTTTGCAACTGGGGAACCAGGTTGGAGTTTCTGCTTCAGCTCAACATTCTGTGATATATCTACATATTAAAAAAAACAGGATTGAGGTACATTAGACTATAAATACATATATATATATTTAAAAAAATTGTGAATAATTTTTAGTAAGGAAAACTATATTCATACTTTAAAAAAAAAAATACTATACAGAAGTCGCGCACCCTTCGGGCACCCTAAACGATGGCTGCGTGCATTCCGGTAGCCATTTTGAAAAGTCCCGCTGGGGTCGTGACTTCGGCGTAATTTGGAAAGTATGAAATATCTTTAAATTAATTTTAAATAAAAGTTTTCCTTTAAGTGTTTGTTTAAATTTATTAATAAAAGTATTTTTAAAGTATTATTTTCAATATCATTTCAACTAAAAATTATTCGATTATTGGATTGGGAGGTTAGGAGGGATGGCCATTTTGCTCGATCTGTTTTGCAAGATTTTTTTGTCTAGTCAGGTGGACACCCTCCTCTGGGTGAGGTACGGCTTGAGGATTCTATTCAAAAGGTGAGGAATCAACAGGCAGAAGTATCCATCAGAAGAGCAAGTTACTTACCTTCAGAAACACTTTTTCTGGTGGATACAGTATCTGCCTGTGGATTCCTCACCGTCCCACCCGCCTCCCGTTGTCCACCTGTTTCTACCAAAAAGATGCTTTTACTGTTTGGCATGAATGTTTTTAATATGTCTTAATGATGCTTATGTTTTAATAGTGAGAAATGCTTGATCTGTTGATATTTCTTTATGCCTTTATTGGTTATGCATTTGTATATATATATATATATACATATATATATATATATATATATATGTATATATAGCAAAAATAAGGAGTTCATGGTACTCCCAAGGTCCGGTGCACTCACGGGGTATGTGTCGGCTATAAAACATCCGCAGACGCGTTTCTGGCTCTTGCCGTCATCAGTGCGGAAAAGCCGTCAATAAAAACATCCCCTCACCTGCCGCTGTTAGAACGAAAACTCTGTGAGTGTCCCACATATGGTGAAGCACTCTAGCTTTGTATAAGCCACAACCTGAATAGGTCAACAGAGTCCGTAAGCGGCGGTTCAGCAGCCCAAATTGAATCCAAAACACAGTATTCCACCTGGGGCCAGCCGAACTCGCGGCGGGTGCAACCGGGAAGTGGTGGTGGAGACTACTTATTACACAGCAAAAATAAGGAGTTCATGGTACTCCCAAGGTCCGGTGCACTCACGGGGTATGTGTCGGCTATAAAACATCTGCAGACGCGTTTCTGGCTCTTGCCGTCATCAGTGCAGAAAAGCCGTCAATAAAAACATCCCCTCGCCTGCCGCTGTTAGAACGAAAACTCTGTGAGTGTCCCACATATGGTGAAGCACTCTAGCTTTGTATAAGCTAAAACCTGAATAGGTCAACAGAGTCCGTAAGCAGCGGTTCACTTGAAAGAGAGCTCTGAAAGGAGAGGCTAGTCTATCCACACACCCTATTATGCACACATGTTATCTATGAGAGAGCTATGAAAGGACAGGTCACTCCTTTCCCATGCCTTATTACACACACCTGTCAACGGAGAGAGAGGTCTGAAAGCAGAGTCCAGTCTCTCCCCATACAACCTACTATGTACACCTGTAATCTGAGTAAGATGTCTGAAAGGAGAGGCCACTCTTTCCCCACATCCTACTGCAAATACCCGTCATGTGAGAGAGAGGTGTGAAAGGACAGGCCACTCCTTCTCCACACCATAGTAGAGACGCCATCATCTGGGAGAGGGGTCTTAAAGAACAGGACACTCTTTATTCATTCTCTACTGCTCACACCCAGTATCTGAAAAAGAGGTCTGGAAGGACAGGCCACTCTTTCCCCACACTCTACTACACACACCTGTTATCTCGTAAGAGAGGTCTGAAAGGAGAGGCCACTCCTTCTTCACACCCTACTGCACACACCTGTCATCTGAGACAGGGGCCTGAAAGGAGAGGGTCGCCCCTCCCCACAACCTTCTAGGAACACGCATCATCTGAGAGAGAAGTCTGAAAAGAGGGGGAAATCACTTCCACACACTACTACGAACACAGGTTATCTAAGAGAGAGGTCTCAAAGGAGAAACCAGTCTATCCACACATGCTACTATGCATACCTGTCATCTGAGACGGAGATCTGAAAGGAGGGGCCAGTCTATCCCCACACTCTACTTTGACACCCATCATCATAAAAGAAGCTTGCACACTCATTGGATGATATCATCAGTGATGTCATCAATGATGCCATTTGAGATGTTATCAGTAATTTCATAAATGATATTGTAGAACACGTCATGAGTGAAGTCATATGTGAGATCATCCGCAGGGCATGGTGAGGGAGCAAGTTACTGTTAGCGCAGGTAATTATAACTGCTGAATTTCTGTACTTTTTCTTAGTTCAAAACCAGCCACGGTCCATCCATAAGGGCCACGGGCCCTGCCCCTTACCTGTTGCTCATCAAGGAAAGTATCTGTCAGACTAAGGAAATGTTATCTTGACAGACACTCTTCATTTCAGGTCGCAGCCAGGCTAGACCCGAGTTAAATACTCAGGCTACTGGCTACCTGAGCTGAACTTTGCTAGGCTGAGGATGTTGCAGCTCCTGTGGGCATCACCTCCTCAGCTCAGCAAATGACCTCGAGGTCCCCCTCTCTCATGATGAAGGTGAGCATCACTATATGATTCGGACCTGGGCACTTCAGACTTAAGCCCTGAAGTGCCCAGGGCAGAGTGTCAATCAGTGACACCTAGTCACAGAGTGGGGTGGGGTCAGCAACTCTCACTGACCCCATCCCACTCTGTGATGAGTAGGGACTGCCTGCCTCCCCTCATTGGCTGATGTTAGGTCAGCCAATTGGAGAAGGCAGTAGTACTATCTCCTGGGACCTCTGAGGCAGAGTTGCTGGCAAGTTTGAATTGATATGTGAGTATGTGTATGTATGAGTATTTGGTAGTGAGTGTTGTCAATGGATGTGTGTGCACACAAGTGAATGCATAGATGTGAGATGGTGTGTATGTGCGCATGTGTGTCCTGTCCGTCACCTCACTCCTAAAATTACTGGCAGCCATTGTTCAAAACATTAATGTTGTCTCTAAGAAACACAGCAAACTATGACATTACTTGAATATTTGTTTCTTTCAGTGAAAATATATATGTTTGATGGAATGTGTGGCTGTAGATACACATGCTTAGCATAAGTCCACCATCTAGTGTTGGTTTCAGAAGTGTGTAAGTTGTTTTTCTTCGAAGAAGCCTTTCGAGTCACAAGGTATAGTGATTCCTCCTCTTGCTTACAGTGTGCATTGGTCTTCGACTCCATTGTTAGATCATTTTTCTTCACCATCTGAGACGGACGTGTGTTTCTCTGCTCCATCTTGGTACCATTCTCTCTTCTTAGTTGGCCAGAAACGTCAGTGTTGCACTGACCACAGTATATTTAACATGTCCATCCATCGCTCGTTGCAGCCAAATAAAGCCCAGAGGACCCTGGCCATTCAGGGAAAAATAATTATTTTCAACATCCCATCCACGGCATATGCAGCCAGTAATGGAATGAACACCATTTCAATTCAGCCCACGCTGCCATGCCAAGTTCCCACACACCAACCAAAATCTGGTGTATAACTTGTGCCTTTCGCCGTACCATCACGAAAATATGTGCGAGGCATGCCAATCATTTAGATCCAAAAAGACACTGTGCAATCAGCATGCAAGAAGAGCTGAGGTGTCTTGACACAACATTAAAGAGACTTCCAACATCTTTGGGACCGAAGATTATCAACAGCAGACTGAAGTCCATGTTACGTCAGCGGGTGAGGAGACCTTCTTTCAGGTAGACAGATTTGGATCTACATATCTGCAGGAGTACAATGCCCACCCAAATAGGCCATTCTCACAAAATTGACATTCAAAAAGGTCAGCCTTCCACCTCAGACTGAAGAAAGGGGCTTATTTAAAATAAAATGTCTGAGCACTGAAATGCGCCAAATTTGGCAGTGAATGAATGAATGAAAATATTCTTATATAGCGCATGGCTACCCGGAGGCATCCCAGCGCTGCTCCCTAGTCCCAGTCCCATGCTCCTACATTTTCAAAACACAGGGATGCACGGTATTCAAAAGAATATGATGCACTCCTTTTTTTCCCCAGTGCTAGCGCTAAAAAGCTGCCTAGCGCCAGCACAGGCACCCTGCCTCCATGTTGCAAAGGTGCCTACACTGCAGGAACGATTGTTTATGTGCAGGAAGGGACACCTTCCTGTACATAAGCAATCAATAATGGCAAAATGCATCTTCTATGTGTGCTGCAGAATGCGGCACACATGGAAAGAGCAAACAACAAGAAGAAATTAATATTTCTCCTCGTATTGCCATTCTAATGCCTGGTATTCCGTGAAGTTAGTTTTTGGCACTGTTTCAGCCTTGAAATTCTAGGCCAGTGTCAAAAAGCAATGGGTGTTGTTGTGGAACACCCATTGCACGCCCCTTTGCCGCAGAGATACTGCGACAGAAAGGGACATATTTACAAGGTGGCATTAAGCCACGCAAAGTGGCTTAGCGCCACCTTGTAAATATGGAAAATGGCACTGCGCCACTGGTGCATCAAATTAACTGACACTCCGGTGGCAGTGAGGGCATGTAAATATATGCCCAAAGTCTTTCCATGGGCCATCACTGACCACAGGCCCTGCTCGGTACTTATCCGCTAAAGCAGACATGCCCAGTCCCAGCTCGGCATCAACAGACCACAGCAAGGCTACCAGCTGCCACGACTCCTTGAGCTGTGACTCAGAGTCGAAACCTCCAGTGCCAAAGCACCACACACCTTTAGTTTCCAAATCTAATGCTTTGGCATCGAAAAATTAACTCACCGAACCCTTCCACATCTAACGGACACTGAACCTCTTGAACCTGTACTACAACGTTTGCAGGGCCATTTGGATTTAATGCAAAAGCAACACCTCATCCATCCAGACACTGGCTGCATTTTAACAACACCTCCTCAAACTTAAGACAAGCATGCCAGAAGACATCTAAACTTTGAGGAGGCAGTGCAGCCACCATGCTCTCCATAGCACACCAAAACAACGGACAAGGACTCTAGCCCACCACCTGCTGCTTCATCATTTTCACCACCGATAGTTCCACAACCATTTTCACCACCACACTCACCTCCTGCAGACACACAATACTCGCCTTAGGGATCCATAAATTCCTTCCGAGGAGACGATCAGGATGATAACAGGAATGATGGGGATAGGTATTCCATTCCACATCAAGATGATCTTTGAAATACCTACGATACAGATCCTCATACAGAAGCTGATCCTGACCTGTACCCAGCTAAGCCCTACCTTCCTGATGATGCTATACACAGAGCTGCTAACTACTACAAGGTTCCACTACATACTGAATCACTGGAAGACGACTTCCTTTTTGAAATGTTATCATCCTCACAAAGATCAGCCCAATACTTACCCGTGCTACTAAAGGGCATGCTTAGACATACCCCAGACATTTTTAAAGATTTAGTCAAGGCAAGGTTAATAACACTAAGGGTTGATAAGAAGTACAAAGCTTCTCCTACTGACCATAAATACATAAAGGGTAAGTTAAGACTGGACTTCTTGGTAGTTACCACTGCAATAAAGAGGGTAAATTCCCAACAATCTAGGGAGGTGCCCCCCCGGACAAGGAAAGCAGGAAAATAGATGCAGTGGGGAAAAGGGCAGCAGCGCAATCCGCAAACTAGTGGAGAATTGCTCATTTGGGCTCCTTTCCCGCTATGATTGGGCACATTGGGACAAGCTTGAGGGGCTTCTCCAACATCTCTCAGAGCAATATCAAAAAGTGGGCCTTTGAAATTGCTTCAGAAAGCAAATTAATAACTAACACATCAATTAGATGCACCCTGGATGCAGCTGACACCGTAGCCAGGGGAATTAACACTAGGATGGCTTGAAGTTTCAGGGTTCAAACTGGAGGCGCAACAAATGCATACTTGCACTCCCATTTGATGTCAAGAACCTTTTTAGTCCACAAAGTAGACTCCCTACTTGAAAGTTCAAGAAGGACAACGAAGCAGCGTTACAAACCTTAACACAAAGGGGTACTTTCTGATGCCCACCATACCGTGGAGTAGCAAATCCCTCCTCCACAGACACCTCAACATCTTTCCAATGCCCACAATCACAAACATCGTCCACTAGTGTATTTTATAGGGGATCCTATTTAGGGAATAACTATAGAGGAAGAGAAAGAGGTGGCTTGCCCAAGCCCCTGCCACCACCACAAAGACATGGCCTCCCAGAACTCCCCCAATCACACAATACCTGTTGGGGGATGACTTCAACATTTTCTTCTCACCTGGTGGACCATCAATTCCGGCCAGTGGGTGTTGGATATTATCCAACATGGTTATTGCCTAGAGCTCACATCAACACTGCCAAACATTCCACCTTGCTATCACAAACTGCCCACCCATCATCAGTGGCCAATCCTGGACTTAGGACCCCTAAACAAGTACATCCTCTCAGAGCATTTAAATATATTCACTCCCCAAGATGTCATCCCAATACTTCAACAGGGCAATTTTATGGCAGCACTAGACCTGAAGGATTCCTGTTTTCCAATACCAATTAATCCAGCACATTGCAAATACCTCAGGTTGCGTTTTCAGGGTCAGTACTTTCAATTCAAAGTGCTTCCATTCTGGGTAACCACAGCTCCAAGGGTATTCACAAAATCTCCAGCAATAGTAGCAGCTCATACATGTTTTCCTGCATCTAGATGACTGGCTGATAAAAAGCAAAGACTATCACAGTTGTTTCCAAAATACTCAAACCACAAACCTTCACAAACTAGGTTTCACAGTCAATGCAGTTAAATTTCATCTGCAACCTTCTCCAATACAACTCTTCTTAGGAGTTATCCTCAATTTACAAATAGAGATAGCTTACCTAAATGCAGCAAGGATTCAATCTTTCAAAACTGTTATCCTCCTGTTTCAGTCAAACAAACAGTTACCAGTCAGAACTATTATGCGTTTACTAGGAACTATCGACCTTGTAGATGGGAAAATGGGATAAAGAATAGATATAGAACAGAGTTAATTCTATATGATTGCTATCCAGCCGGATAGTGAGATTTAATCGAATATTAAGTAGTATCAAAACACGAACGTAATACACAGTGGGATTCAATCCTGTATCCAATTAGCACAAAGAGTGACAAGGTGACAGTTTTACAAAAAAAAACACAGTCAGGCGAAACAAAGCTGTTGCTTGTTCTAAAATGTGAAAGATAAGACAAGCGTAATAAATAGCACAACCGTTACACGTAGTATCAAAAATAGTTTGTGTGCACGTGTTTTTAAGGTCGACGACGTTTCAATCCCATTTACATAATCAGTGGGATCATCATCAGGAGAGAAATAATGTTGGCCTGAACAATATTACGTATGAGCAACTTGGGTGAAGTTGCAAGGGTGAATTGCAGGGAGACCGCGGTGGGTTTCTGGGATGAGCGGTGGTTGGGCTTTGGAATGATAAGCGGAGCCGTGCCGGTGGCATGGGGTCCTTATCCGGAAGATGCGGATTGAATCCGGTACTTAATTAGATGGCAGAGAGTACAAATGCCTTGGATATGAAGGTAGATGCAGTGCCGGTAGGCAGGGGGTCGGGGACGATCAATGGACGTCCGGGGCAGAGCTCAATGGCTCGATGTGATAGCTATCTATATCTATTCCTTGTCCCATTTTCCCGTCTACAAGGACCATTGTCTCCTTTAATAAACTATTACCCTAGGTCCTTGCCTACCTAATAGGGTTCCCTTGTCTCTAATTAAAACGTACTAGGAACTATGGCATCATGCAAAGCAATAGTGCCACATGCCAGACTCAAGATGCAACCATTACAACAATGCCTAGCCAATCAATGGTCTCAAATGGAGGGTCAGCTAGAAGATCTAGTGTTGATCAGCTGTCAAGATTGCCACTCTCTGCAGGTGTGGAATTCCCACAATCTCCTAAATGGATGGACGTTTCTAGACCCAGTTTCGCAGAGGAACATAACAACCGACACATCACTTACTGGCTGGGGATCACACTCACAGGAATTGACTGTCCAGGGACACTGGACACCCAATCAAACTCTACTCCACATCAATCATCTAGAGCTGCTAGCTGTTCATTTAGCACAGAATGCCTTACTCCATTACCTCATAAGCAAGGTGATTCCAATCAAAACAGACAATATGACCACTATTATCTGTTAAAACAGGGGACACAAAATCACTTCAAGTATCTCATCTAACCCAGAAAATGTGGACATACGCTCTCCGGCACAACATTCACCTTTTGGCGGAGTACATACAGGGAGAAGACAACCAACTTGCAGATCT
Organism: Triturus cristatus; assembly: GCF_964204655.1. Classification (NCBI taxonomy): domain Eukaryota; kingdom Metazoa; phylum Chordata; class Amphibia; order Caudata; family Salamandridae; genus Triturus; species Triturus cristatus. The sequence goes on along the minus strand of NC_140583.1, from coordinate 50,872,622 downwards.
CAGCAGGAGGCAACTACAAGTTCATGAGTAGGAGATCAATCCATGTGTGCTAATCCCATTCTCCCAACAATGGGGTCATCCATACATTCACCTGTTCGCAACTGCAGAAAATACAACGGGCCTCATTTAGGAAAAGTGACGCCTCGCTGTGTGAAAACAGCGATGCGTCACTTTTCATTGCGCCCTCCTTGCGACATGCTGGATGCGCCATTTTTACAGTATGATGCATCATGTCGCAAGGAGTTACAGATATGTCAGTATTTCTGTCGTATCTGTAGGCACAAAAATGACGCATTGCTGGAGTGTCACAAAAGCGACGCAACTTCAGCAATACGGTCATTTCACATGGGCAAGTCCCATTTCAAATGTGTCTGCGTCAGTCTTATGCCTACTGTGAGGCAGGCGTAAGATATTGACGCATTTGCGTCCTAGAAGTGGCACAGTGAAATCTCATAGATTTCACTGCGTCACTTCGACGAGGCTTACTTGCGTCAGAACGCCCACCCTGCATACATTATACCTGGCGCAGGTATAATGTGATGCAGGGGTTTACAAAGTGACGCATCTACCTAGATGCGTCACTTTGTAAATATGATGCAACATGCTGCATTTTTTACGCCGCTGGTGCGTCACAAAAAGTGACGCACCGGTGGCGCAAAAGTAACGTAAGGGCTCATAAATAAGGCCTAAAATGCCTAAACGTTGCATCCAGGTTCCAACACACTCAATCCAAGGGCAACGCACTATGGGTGAGTTGGTCAGGGATATTTGCATATGCTTTTCAACTCTCCCACTGCTTCTGTTTTTAGTTAACAAACTTCAACAGACATCTCTAACCTTCATCCTGGTTGCCCCCACATGGGCCAGACAACCATGGTTCACCACACTACTAGAGCTATTTGTAGTCGCACATCAGGTACTTCCAAATTGGCAGGACCTTCTAACACAAAACCAGGGAGCGGTAAAACATCAAAATTCCAGATCACTCAATCTTGCAATCTGGCTCCAGGGGTCTGTGAATTTGGATATTTAAACTTACCTCAACCATGTATGGATTTGAGTGGCTGTATGGGTCTGTGAGGGAGGTGTGACTGTATGGGTCTGTGAGTGGCTTTGTGGGCCTTTGAATTGGTGTGTGAGTGGTTGTATGGGTCTGTAAGTGGATGTGTGAGTGACTGTATATGTTTGTGAGTAGGTGTGTGAATGGCTGTATCGGTCAGTGAGTAGGTATGTGAGTAATTCTGTGGGTCTGTGAGTGGGTGTGAGAGTGACTGTATGGGTGTGTTAGTTGGTGTATGTATGTATTAATGGGCATGTGAGTGGTTGTGTGGGGATGTGAGAGAGTGTTTGAGTGTCTATGTGGGTCTGTGACTGGGTATGAGACTGCCTGAGTGGGTCTGTGAGTGGGTGTGTGGATCTTTAACTAGATGGGTGTAAGAGTGACTGGGGGGGAATGTTAGTGGTTGTGTCAGTGACTGTATGGGTGTGTTAGTTGGTGTATGTATGTATTAATGGGCATGTGAGTGGTTGTGTGGGGATGTGAGAGAGTGTTTGAGTGGCTATGTGGGCCTGTGACTGGGTATGAGACTGCCTGAGTGGGTCTGTGAGTGGGTGTGTGGATCTCTAACTAGATGGGTGTAAGAGTGACTGTGGGGGTATGTTAGTGGTTGTGTCAGTGACTGTGTGTGTCACAACTTGTAGTGTTCTTACCAGTTCTGGCATGTTGGAGAGATTCTCGACTTTGGTTCTTGAGGGTTCTGGTCTGTCCGAGATAAGGGCAACCCCTTCTGGTAGCCACGGTGCTGCTGACAAGGAAAAAGGCTAAAGCAGACTGTGCCTTCCAAAAGGAGTCCCAATAGGAAAAACAGGGAAAAACCTCTGATGGGAAGTAGGAACTACACTACATTGCCATGGCCTCACATGACTCCTGCACCCAAACTGCCAGGACCCTCAAGGTCATGTCGGGACGAAATAATAAACATGCCAAAGTATAGGTGTAAGAAATTGGATTAATATTTCTGGTGGGTGACTACCCACCTCAAGGAAAAATCACAACCCTGGTGAGGGTGAACCCCCTTGGTAGCTATGGCACAGAACAGACAGGCTTAGCGTAGGACAATGTGTAAAGTATTTATGAAGTACTATAAAAGCAATAAAGTCAAAGTACAAAAAAAAATTAAAATTCCAAACAGAATTAGAAACAATTAGTACAATTTAATAAACAAAATTACATACAATAAGATAACCTGTAGAAATGATTTTTTAAAGTAAGGTCTCATCCAGGTCCATGTGCCACTGGTCATCTAGGTATCTCCAGGAAAAGGCATCTTGAAGCTTGTTGTCTCCCGGTAGCCACACAAATGGTCAACCAGATGACCCTCGGAGTGTTTGTTTTTTGTTCTGGGTACAAGAGGAAGCAGGCCATCCTTCAGGGCTTCTCTCAGATCAATGTTTGTAGGTCCAGTCCTCTTCTGACCTTCCGCGCGTCCATAAAGTGTTCTGAAGTTGATGCCTGGAGGTGCCACACTTGCTAGTGTGTGAGGGTGACCAATGTCCTTCCCTAACTAATGTAATTAGTCAGGGCATTTTCAAGATGGTGAAAGCCTTTGGCCACACTAAATGTAATGGCAAAGGCCTCACGAGACCTAGGTGCTGGCTGTAAGTAGGGGGAGTATACTATTGCCCACTGCTCATACCCCACATATTCTGCTGAACTCAGAGGAGTCATCTCCGCCAATTCAGCTTATCCTATTTTGTGGTCCTGGGAAGCATTTAACACATCTCTCGCACCTATTCAAGAATAATCACTTTCTGGGAGAAGCTGAAGAGTTTTAGCCTCCAGGATACTTCAGACAAGGAAAACTTTCAAAAGTGTACTTTTCCCGAGTATTTATTAAAAATGAAACTTCACCATTGAATTTGTTATTGAATAACAATGAAAAATATTTGTTTAATTATTTTCCTGGCTAGTTTCATTCCCTAGATGCAGTATTAGTATTTTAATCTGCTCTCTGGTTTTCTACATTGGACACCTAGGCCTGCCCCAGTGAAAATGACTTTTAGAGCCTTGTCACTGCAAGGATGTGGTAACATTCATTTTCTACATGTCCCACGTTTAAAAACCATGCACCCTATCTTTTGGGCTACGCAGCTAGTGTGGTATTTGGTGAATCGACCGATAGAATATTAGGTAATTTCTCATAATTCCTATTTGGAGAAGGTTAAAATCTGACTTACCTCATAAATATTAATGAGATAGGTCACATATTGTGTCTTATTCTGACTGGATGCCATCACAGGGATGGTGGCCTGCTGGTGACAAAAGAACACATTGCCCTGAAATAATTTACCAGTTCCTAAAAGAGGATTGGTACATATTAAAAAGCTATTTTACGTTCCCAAGCAGCGAAACCACTGTTTGCAAACATAACACTTTTTTTATAAATCAGGTCTGAGGTTATTCTACCATATTTTTTAAAGGTTCATCCATTTACTTTATATTATAATTTTACAACTATATTGACAAAAGATAGATTCCTACAGGAAATTGTGAAAACCATTCCTGACATTTTCCAGTAGCCCAGGGTCGGATACAGTTCCTAGCAAAATTATATCTTTACAGTAGTAAATTAAGCATGTGCTTAGAAGAACATTGTGTTCTGCTTCTTTGAAACTGGTTGAGCTTACAATACTTCAGCTGTTCCTGCCCAAAAAGCAGCCCACTGTCCTAGGACTTACAAAGGGTTCCCTGTCTCCTGCATTGTCATTTGAAAAGCTACAGAAAACACTCTATAATTGTTTGTTCTCAGTTACTTTTTGAGTAGCAATGGCCTCTGGGATGGAAATGAATGACACCTTAGTTTGTACTGATGATCTGACCAATAAAGGGTAAGATGGAGAAAGAGTTTCATCAAAAACTATAACTCTGCAGCGACCTCAATCATGGGTGAGTATATTCAGTTCAAGCACATGCCAATCACAACTCATCCTTCATGTTCAGAACTTGAGCTCCCATAGTCACCCCGTAGTCCATGGAAGATTATTTAAACCGCCCACAAGAGGTGCTTTGAGGTCTTCTAAGAATGCAGAGTATTGGTAGTCAGTGGACGAAGAGTTTGCCAAGGGTTTGGATATTGGTCGGTATGCAAGTGAAACAGGCATGATACATGTTATAGATGCCAGTAGTTAGCCCCCTTGGTCCATGGGGGGGTGATCCTGAAAACCTGGCATGGTTGGAGCCAGTGTGTGCTTACCTCGGGTGCCTCTGCACTGCCTGGCTGGGTTTGGTGGCTGCATGTTCCTTCTCTAATGACTAACCTACTACTATCATAGTGGCAACTACTTCCAATAAGTTTTTTATTCGGTGAGACAAGATCAACCTGACAGAATGTAGTCTGTGTTTAGATCTCCCAGAATGCAATCTGTGTTTCTGCTGTCTGATAAAGAATGCTGTCCCTTAATCTTCAGGATATCAGTGTGTGCAGCACGAATGGTGTACACACCAAGATGTTACTGCTTGCAAGCAACAGTCCCCTTCTCAAGCCCTCATTTCCTCTTTTGTTTCAGGAAGTTCGATCCCTTTGTTCCAGGGGGACATCAGGATGCAGTTGACCCGCAGTGCTGTGAAGTGTAACCAATGCATCTGGCCAAGCTCTGGAAATGGGACCGTCACTGTGCCCTTCGTTATAGCTCCTGAATATAGTGAGATATATGTATTGATTTTCCATACACTAGGTGGTTACAGTACTGTGACTTATGGCTGGGCACCTGGTGGAGTGAGACAAGCTCCTTAACCATATCATCTCTAGGGAGTGTATACAGCAGTGGCATCTGAGGCTTTCTACTTAGCACTGTCTTTTATAAAGTCCTCACGTAAAACTGACTGGTTAGGAGGCCTTTCACTTGGTGATATCAGGAGTGAGTACTCCTGCATACACTGCTTGATGTGTGTAATAAGAGGGCAGGTTACTGTATTATCTCAGCTGCATGTTAAGGCCTTTACTAGACTAGCTGATGGGACTTAGGGATTCTCCTTCACAACACAAGCTGATAGGGCTTATAAGCTCTCCTTCACAATACAGGCAGATGGTTCTCCTTCACAGTGTAGGTTGATGGGTGCTAGGGTCTCTTCTTCACAATTCAGGCTTATGGGACATAGGGTGCTCTCCTTCACAATACAGGCTGATGGGAGCTAGGATTTCTCCCACATAACAGCATGCAGAAGTACTTGAAGCACAGGCCATCCTGATAGAATAAGGATGTCTTAATTCATAGCATGGGCTACTGGAAGAGGTCTTCATTCACCTTGCATGTTGATAGAGATATGAGGACCACCATTGGAGAGTATGCTCATTCACTCTGCAGACTACTAGAGGTATGGGTTCTATTTCGAACATTGGGGATTGGATGGGGTCATCACATAGAGTGCAAGATCAGTGGGGCAGAGGGTCTACTCGACACAGTGGTTATTGATTGCTCTTGATGGAACACCTGGCTTCCTTCCAAATGCTCGTGAAGGTGTCTTTGCAGTGTCAGGAGATGGAGAACACCTCCACAGTATTGGCTAATATGGGGTGGTGTAGATGCCTGATGGCTATGAAGACCACTGGTGGAATCAATCGCAGGCCAGGCTAACTACCACCCAGAGAGGTCAACATCCATTACAACGCAGACATTACAACGCAATGCCTTTACAATTCAATGTAAAGGTATGTGTTGTAATAGTCTGTGTTGTAATGTCATACATTCCACAAAAGATATCTAATTTTTCCATAAATCGATCTGGCACTGACGACCATGCTGGTTGTCAGTACAGCTGCTAAGTTTGTGTTTTGTGACCTCAAGGAAGTCCTGGTGTACATCCACCAGCGGCAGTGTCTTCCTCCTTCCATCCTAACTCTGCTTTCAATCCCTTTTGTCTCACCCTCACCCAGGCGATAGCTCCAAGGCTCTGATCCGGTCGGCACTACAGGAGTTCAACACGTTGACCTGTGTCCAGTTCACTGACCGCAAAATGGAGACCGACTACTTGAACATCAGCTCTGGGGAACGGTATGTCTTTTCAGACCTTACAAACACAAACACAATCCCTCCTGGTCAGAATGACAGGGCTAGGTTTTACCTATCACCTCATATATTTGAGAAACCCTTGTAGTGTCAGCCCCCAATAGTGGCCATGAAAGTTATCCAGCGCAACAACTCAGGGAAAAAGTGAGAGCACAACTATCCTCCCTGCGTCGCAGACCCGCCGTCACACTAACTCATTCACACATGCATTCATTGGTGGGGCCCATAACACCAACACTCGCACGTTTCTCTTTCACAGGTCTGCACACAGGAGGGGGAATGATACGCTGGACATGTGGGTGGGAGTACCTTGTAACCTATAGGGAAAGAAAAGTTATCTTACATCATATACATTAATTTTCGCCACCTATAGATTCCTAATCCTATACATCAAGGTACTCCGCCCACTTGGTCGATCGGACCAAATAGTTGAATTGGTTGATGGTGATTTAGAACCAGCTAAAACACATTTAAGACTCCGAATCCTCTATTCTCTTTAACAAGAACCACAAACTCATAATTTCTGTTAATGAATATTTGTTTAGCTAAAATTTCATTAATTAGCATTTGTCTCTTCAAATTTTAGAATTTCTAGATCAATTTAATTAAAATCGCAGAATACCATATTTACCTATTCTGGCTATCTGGGTTTTCTCCAATTCATTGGCTCAGCATAACCGAATTGTGTCGTTAAATTGTCCAAAGAACAGGCCAGATCTTAGAGTCCGAAAGTCCTTTGCTCAGCATGTTACAGTCCCAAAGATCATCAAAGAACCAGAAGTCGTGCCAGCATCCGTCATCGCCGGTGGGGTTCAAGAGGGTGTGCTGTCATAATAACTGCCGAATGTGCGTGAGTGAAAGAGTAAAATCCTCCCTATTCTACTACTCTTTTTATAATACATTTCGGGATAACATGAAACATTTTTGGGCGGAGAAAGTTTGCTATTGGTCAGGGGAAAACGTCCGATTTTATATAGTCCAGGTTCACATGGATTTTGCTGATATGTTTCTGGTTATGATCAAATTCCGATTGTTGCAATATTTCAACTTCTAGTTTAAAAAGTCCATTGTTCATTTATACCAGTTCCTAGTGTCCAGGATCTTTGGCAGTCCACCAATAACCTATCCTTGACAGGAACGGCGTGTACAGAGGTCGTCAGGAAGTTCACCGAGCCATCCGATTCTGCTCAGTAGACTTCACGCTTCATGAGACGGCGGCCACTTCTGAACTCGGTCTCTGCCGCCATGTTTTCGATAGGCCAAAATGTCAACTTAAGCGAAACAAACACAAAAGAGTAATTAATACAAAGAAATTATGCTTCTAATGTTATACCCTCACTAATCCCTTTATGTATTAGTATTTTCCTAGCATATAGCGACATTTAGAGCAGTATATTCACATTTACGGTCCTCCACGAAGGTGCAAACGTCACAAAAGCAACATAAAGCATGCGATATCTAATTATCACATATACTACTGTTAATATGCGTACGTATTTTAGTTATTAGAGTTATTTTGCCATGCAAATACCAAGTTCCCACATGTAATTTGTGTATGCAGGTTGGTTAATTTTAATGTATCACAGCACACAATTAGTAAATTATAATAAGTAGGTTATTCAATTAATACTTTCATGCAAAATAGAGGAGGTATTCAAAATTTTGCACTACCTGCTCCATCAAAAGCTTACTTGAATACTGTCACAAAGTGACACACAAGGCGGTATTGCCAGATTTATATATGTACATTGGTCACTGCTTGCATCGTGGTGGGACAAGGACTGACACCTTCTACTCTGTAAGCAGAGAAACTCCTGGGACCTGTTTTCCTCATTATAGAGATAGCTTTCTAATTGGCACGGTGCTCAACAAAGAGCTTCAAGTCTATTTCTTGATGCTGTTCCACATGCTGCTGGTTACTTTGATTGTATAAGATTTAAATGTAGGGCACAGCAAAAGTGAGAGCTCAGGTTTCCCTGTTCATATCATAAGTGTATCCTAGGACCACATCTGGGTGAAACAGCTAAAAATAAAAGTTCTGAGTAGTGGGTAGTTTCCTTCTTTCCTTGCCTTCCATGTGCTGACATTGTCTATTGCAGAACTTTGAGTATTATCCTCAAAGGAAATTATGAAAAATGCCCAGAAATGTAGGCAAAATTGCACAAAACACCGGTCTAGAATTTTAACCTATTTGCTGGCTGAGGCCGGTTTGCTAATGGCAACTTGGAGACATTTGAAAGGTTTCCATGGCAAGACATTCTGCCAATGCCTTACTATTGACGTTGTAGTTTGTGACTCACATTCACTTGCTTCCTATTTGTTGTCTCTCTTTGTTTTAGGATGTCCAGCTTGAGATTGTCCCTTCCATTGCCTAAACCCTATGTTTGAGGTATTTGTGTGGCTGTAGATACAAATGCTTAGCATAAGTCCGCCATCTAGAGTTGGGCTCGGATGTGTGCAAGCTATTTTTCTTTGAAGAAGTCTTTCGTGTCACGCAGTACAGTGACTCCTCCTCTTGCTTGCAATGTGCATGGTCCTCAACTCCATTGTTAGATTATTTTTTTCAGCTGCCAGGTTCAGATGTGTCCTGCAATATTACACAAAACTCTGGTATGCCATTCTACCCCTTTGTTAGGTTGAAGCCTACCAGACAGTGCAGCTGTCTGGTTTGCTAACAACATCATTGGGATATTTGAAAAGCTTTCCTGGGAATGCATTCCGCCCATAGCTTTGTGGTTTGTAACTCACATTTGCTGGCTTTATTTGCTTGAGGCATTCCAGCTTGAGTTTGCCCCTTTAATTGCCTAACCTTTATTTACTATATTCTTCCATCAGTGCTCGATTTCTGTAAACAGGCCTTCAAATCATGTTCTTATTTTGTGACATTTGTTGTGCATTCATAGAGAGAGGTCAGATGTCAGGCGCTCTCTTCCATGGCGCTTGATGTTTACTTTTCTTTCTCCGGCTTCAACGTGAGAGGATTTATGTGACAATCATGCTGGCTTCAGGGTGTGTACTTGAGGAAGGCTTTACAATGCTGTTGTGTTTTTTCTAGCACACAACACAATATAAATGTCTGTAAATGAATTGTGCAGATATTTCCGAATGTATCAGAGTTAGAAAAGCACAAAGCACTTTCTTTAGTAATTCTGAAGTGTGATGGAAACAAAAATTCAAACACGATCAAAACAAATCAATACACTAGAGGGAATATTTATGAGCCCCTTGTGCCACTGGAACGTCACTTTTTGTGATGTTCTGGCAGCGCAAATCACAAAATCATGTTTATGAGGCCACGCAAAACTACTATTTATTTCTTTGAATGGTTTCATAGATCTAGAGAAAGGCAAGGCAGCGCAAATCAAATCACTGCATTGCCTTACTTTGCGCTCTGGAGGTGTTCCATGGGTGTTTTGGTTGGTTTTCCCATGGAACACCCATGGATTTTGACACTTTATGTGTACTGCATACTGCCTCTTAGGATTGTTTCTGTGCAGGAAGGTGTCCCTAAACAATCCTGCTGACAGCACAGGGACCCTTGGTACAAGGGTGCTTACTTAGGTGTCAGGCTGCCGAAACGGCACCAGTGCAAGGGGAAAGTTCAGGAATGCACTGTATTGCATAATAAGGTGCTTTCCTGCCCTTTCACTTTGACTTAGGGCATGGCAGGTAGATGACTTGCTGCTCTGCACTGCCCTACGCCAAATCCCCATGAATGAGGGCCTAGCTAATGACTTGCTGCCCTGCCCTAAGCTAAATCCCCATAAATGAGGCCCTAGTTGATGACTTGTTCACACATTATCATTTGTGAGCTTTATACTTTTATCAGTAAAACTGTGCAAATATAATGGTAATTTTAAGTGTTTTCTATAGTGCCAGTACACTATCACACCTTGCATACTTCACTTTACTCCACTTCAATTTATTATGCACCACTTCATCCTAAGTCATTCCACGCCACTCAACACTGCCTCACTGCACTTTACTCTGCACAAATCCACTATTCACCTCTTTACTTGACACCACTCTTCTCTATGCCAATGCATTCTACTTCACACTACTATACTGTGCACCACTGTACTCTTTGCCACTGCATTCTACTCAGTGCCACTCCATGCTACATTTGTACACCCTGCCAAACCACTCTACATCACTCTAATCTACTCTCCACTCTATGCTGCTTTACTCTACACCACTGTATTCGACCGCTCACCACTCCACTCTACTTTAAAGCCGTATACACTACACCACTGCACTTGGGCCACACTACTCTCCACCACTGCACTCTATGCCATTCTACACTGCCGCTATGTCACTATACTCTGTGCCACTATACTCTATGCCACTACACTCTGTCATTGCACTCTAAACCACTTAATCCATATCACTACACTCTATGCCACTCTATTTTACTCGACACCACTGTACTCTACACCACTGCTCTCTGCTCCACTTTACTCTGCATCACTCTATGGCACTGCACTCCACGCCATTGCACTCTACGCCACTCTACTATATGCTAATGTACTCTACACCAATGGACTGTAACACCACTACATTCTACCCGGCACAATTCCACTCTACTCTGCATCACTCCAGTCTATGCCACTCTACTCTGCAACACTGCACTCGCCGTCATTGAACTCTACGCCATTCTTCTCTGCAACACTGCACTCTACTCATCACCACCCTACTGCACACTACAACAATGCAATATATGCAACTATGCTCTACATCACTCGACTTTGCATTGCTCCACACTGCAATCTACCCTGCGTCACTCCACTCTATTCTATACCGCTGCACTCAATGCCAATGCACTCCACACCACTTTACTCAAAACCAATACACTCTACGCCATTGCACTCTACACCACTTCAATCTACCCATAGCCACTCAAATCTGCTCTATTCTTTGGCACTGCAGTCTATGCCAATGCACTCTACACCACTTTACTCAAAACCAATACACTGAACCCTACTGCACTCAACGCCCCTGCACCTAACACCTCTTTACTGAAACCCAATATGCTTTCTGCCATTATATTCTATACCACTCTACTCTACACAATTGCACACTATGTCAGTTTACTCTGTACTACTCTATGCCACTGCGCTCTACACCAATGCACTCTATGCCACTCTACTCTTCACCACTGCACTCTTCAACACTCTACTCTGTGCCACTGCACTCTGCTCCTTTACACTCTGCGCCACTGAAATCTGTGACACTCCACTCTGCACCAATGCACTCTCCTCCACTACACTCTACACCACTACACTCTATGCTAGTCTAATCTAATGTGCACCATTGCACTGTATGACACTGCATTCCACCCCACTTCACTGTACGCCTCTCTATTCTGTGCCAATCTAGTCTTTGTCAGTGCACTCTAGCCCACTCTACTATGCACTAATACACTCTTTGCCAAAGCTCTGAACACCACTGCAGTCTAAGCCATTCTACTCTAAAACACTCCACTCTACGCCACTCCAGTCTGCCACTCTACTCTGCCACTGCACTCTATGCCAACACATTCTACGCCACCACAAGTCTATGCCACTCCACTCTATGCCACTTTAATCCACTATGCACCACTGCACTCTACTACACTTGACTGTACTCTGCACCACTCTACTAGTCCATGCCAATGCACTCTACCCCCTCTACTACTCACCACTGCACTCTACGGAACTCTACTCCACACCACTGACACTACTGCACTCTACCGTGCACCACTCCACTCTACTGTGAAAAAATCCACTGTACGCCAGTGCACTCTGTGCCACTCTTCTCTGCACTATTGCACTCTACTCTGCACCACTGCACTCTACTCCGCTATGCTCTACAACACTGTACTCTAGCCCACTGTACTCTATGCCACTGCGTTCTATGCCAAGGTACTCTACTTCACTACACTCTGTCACTCCATTTTACTCTGCACCACTATACTCTACACCACTGCTCTCCATGCTACTTTACTGGGCACTACTGTATGGCACTCTACTCCACGCACTTTACACCTCTTTACTATATGCTAATGCACTATATGCCAATGCACTCTACACCACTACACTGCACCCTGCCACATTTCACTCTACTCTGCATCACTCCACTCTACGCCACTTCACTCTACACCAATCCACTCTGCAACACTGTACTCTCTGCCATTGAACTCTCTGCTATTCTTCTCTTCACCACTGCACTCTATGCCTCTGCACCCTAATCTTTTCTTCTCCACTCTACTTTACTCTACAACATTGCACTCCAGGCAAGGTTATAGAGGTGTCCGGGAGAGGGGTAGGGAAACATAGGCTGACAGGTGCAAGAAGACGATACCAAAGGGGATGATGGACGGAGCGCTTGAGCTAATCAAACACTCAACCCCAGTCAACAGATCTGGGTTTAATCCATCATCATTCTTTAGCTCACTCCACCACCCCAGTTCAGACATGGCCACATGCAAATCAGTCTGACCCTGTGCCTCATGGGAACAGTCCAGCCCAAACTGCCAAGCCATGTCTTCCCTGGACCGGAAACAAGCATCCTGGGACCGGTTTCGGGTTCATAACCCTCATCAGCCAGGCTATCTTGAATGCAGTGGAAAAGTGAGCAAGGGACCCACGTCTGGGCATACCCTGCCAACTTAGGGTGAACAGAGCGATACCAAAGGGGATGATGGACGGAGCGCTTGAGCTAATAAAACACTCACCCCAGTCAACAAATCTGGGTTTAATCCATCATCATTCTTTAGCTCACTCCACCACCCCAGTTCAGACATGGCCATATGCAAATCAGTCTGACCCTGTGCCTCTTGGCAACTGCCAAGCCATGTCTTCCCTGGATTGGAAACAAGCATCCTGGGACCGGTTTCGGGTTCATAACCCTCATCAGCCAGGCTATCTTGAATCCAGTGGCAAAGTTATGTTATGTTATGTTAACGGGTCTTGTAAAGCGCCTGGTTACACTAGGAACAGTGTGTCCCCGCGCTGCGGTGGGGCAGCAAAGCAGAAACTTGGTCTATTTTAGGGGGAATAGGAGAGTCTTTAGCTTCTTCCTAAAAATACCTTCAGCTGGTTCTAATCGGAGGCACACAGGTAGTTTATTCCAGGCTTGAGCCGCCAAGAGTCGGAAAGAACGGCCCCCCCATTCTGGCTCTTTTTATCATAGGGACACATAGTAGGCCCAGTCCCTCAGATCTGAGGCGACGGGTGGGATTGTAGGGAGTGAGAAGGTTACGCAGGTAGGTAGGAGCGGTCCCCTGCAAAATGCGGTGGCACACACATAATGCCTTAAAACGGGCTCGTTCCCGGATAGGGAGCCAATGTAGAGAGGCTAGAGCCGGTTTAGAGGGAGCTCTCCTGGGGCGCTTCAGGACTAAACGGGCCGCTGCGTTCTGGACGCATTGAAGTCTCTGAGTGCACCTTTCTGTAGCCCCCAGAAGGAGGACGTTGCCATAGTCAAGACGGGAAGTCACAAGTGCATGGACCATGGTCTTCCTGGCCGCAGTGGGCAATATATCAAGGGTTTTCCTGAGATTTTTTAGTACTCCGTAGCAAGTGCCAGCAACCCGCCTAGTATGGTAATCAAACGAGAGGTGGGTGTCAATCCAGACCCCAAGGTTTTTAGCTTGGACACAAGGTATGGGGGTGGGTCCCAAATCTTGCGGCCACCACGCAGATGACCAGACAGAGGGGGCTTTCCCCACTATCAACACCTCAGTCTTATTGCCATTGAGTTTTAAGCAGTTAATATCCATCCAGGCTGCAAGTTCCTGGAGGCAAGCCACCAAGTTGGGAGCTGCTGATTGTTGGTCTTGAGTCAAGGACACCACCAACTGGGTGTCATCGGCATAAGACACCACTCCGATCCCAAAACCTTCAGCAATCTCGGCCAGGGGAGCCACGTATAGATTAAAGAGGGTGGGGCTTAAAATTGAGCCCTGGGGGACTCCCTGCTGCAGTGCCATCACTTTGGAATAGAATTTCCCCTGCCTCACCTGGAAGCTACCGTTGTTTAAGAAAGAAATGAGCCAGTCCAAGGCCTTCCCAGACACACCTCCCTTCTTCAGACGATCGGCCAGAATCTTGTGGGCCACAGTATCAAAGGCCGCACTGAGGTCGAGCAGGATCAGGGCGACAGTCTGGCCCGCGTCCACATATTGCCGGATGGTCTCAGTGGCCAGGAGAAGGGCGGATTCTGTCGAATGACATGAGCGGAAGCCCGACTGGGTGGGATGGAGAAGGTGGGAATTCTCAATGTGCGTCGTGAGCTGCTGGTTGACCACTTTCTCTGCAATCTTAGCAAAGTAATGGAGCAGAGAGATGGGTCGTAGATTCTCAAGGCGATCAAGGCCCAGGTGCGGTTTTTTGGGGAGGGGGAGAACGACTGCCTCCTTCCAACGACGAGGGACAGTGCTGGTCTTAAATGAGATCTCCAGGAGGTACCTAATAAAGGGTTCCAGAGCTTCTAAGCATCCCTCAAGTTTTCTTGGGGAGGCCTGGTCTTTGGGAGACCCTGACTTAACACTCCGACAGATTTTTATCAGAGTTTCCGAGGAGGAAATTGAGAAGTTCTCAAGCTTTTCCTCCTGTGCAACAATAGTATGGCGAGAAGTAACCCATCTGTCTTGGTCAGCCAGAGCCACATCAAGAAAAGAAGAGTAGATATTAGTTACCTTCTCGGAGAAGAATTCCGCTATTTGGTTGCAACGTTCGGTTGAGCCTACAACACGCACTGCTCTTGAGTCTATAGAGGAAATCTCTCTATAGACCCTGAATAATTCTCTTGTGGAATTTTCTGCAGACCTGATAATTTCTTGGTAGTGTTCAGCCTTGGTTTTCCTGATAAGCCTATGATAGGCTTTCAGCGTTGTTTTGTATTCATTTTTCCCTTGCGTAGAGAAGTTCATCCTCCATAATCTTTCTAAGCGTTTACACTCTGTTTTGGCAACTCTGAGAGTATTATTAAACCAAGGAGCAGATTTTTAAAGTGAGCAAGGGACCCAAGTCTGGGCATACCCTGCCAACTTATTTATTTATTTTAAAAGTTTTATATAGCGCAAGCTTGACCAGTAGGTATCAGAGCGCTTTACATACATACTGTAAAGAAAAACAGACGGAAATTGCATTACATAGTAGGCGGGCAGTAAGGAAGCAAAACCAGGGATAAAAAAAATACAGCATGGAAGATAAGGTGGTTAACACAGTCCGGGCACCAACTATCCATGAATTTCAAGAGAGAGGAGTAAACTTGGATATTAAAGTCTAGGTTAGCTGACGTTGGTCAGGAAAGTATTTGTTAAGGAGATGGATTTTCAGGTCCTTTTTGAAACAGGAGATGGGGGGGTTGTATCTGAGGACTCTAGGGAGAGCATTCCACATCCTGGGAGCGTTGGCAGAGAACGATCGGTATTGTGTGGTTTTCTTTTTCAGTTTCGGAGGCATAAGAAGGAGTGAGTTGGAGCTTCTCAGCGATCTGGATTGACCTGCTCTTACCAGTTTGTTGTTCAGGTAGTTAGGGGCCGGAGAGTGAAGGGTTTTGTGTGTAATGCAGGCCGGTTTGTAAATACACCTCCCTTCCAGGGGAAGCCAGTTTAGGGAGTTGAGAGCTGGAGTGATGTGATCAAATCTTTTTACTCCAGATACGAGTCGAGCGGCCATGTTCAACACTGCCTTTAGAGGGGCTAGGTGAGCTTTTGGAGTCCCTGTTAGGATGGCGTTCCCGTAGTCGATTTTAGAGAGAACTAGGGATTGGACTACTGTCTTGAGGTCATCATGGGGAAGAAAAGGTTTCAATTTCTTGAGGTGTTTTAGAGAGAAAAGAGCACTTTTTGCAGAGTTTTTGATGTGGGCTTCCAAAGATAAGTTCTTGTCACGGGTGATGCCTAGAGACTTAACTGAGTCGGATAGGATGATGGGGCAGTTTAGGGCGACCAGATTCTTGAGCCACTCTTTGATTGGACGATGGTTGCTTTTTGGAGAGACCAGATCATTGTTGGTAATGATCGCATCCAGTGTTGCACCTTTGATGTGAGTTGGTTTATTGCAGAGTTGTTTGAGGTTATATATTTCAAGTAGGTTGGATAGGTTCTGGGCAGTGGAGTCTTCTGGGTCCTTCCAGTGGATGTTGAGGTCACCCAGGAACACGTCTTTAGTGTCTGTCATGGAGAACCGTGATATTAGGTCTGTTCGGGCTGGACTGTTCCCATGAGGCACAGGGTCAAGACTTATTTGCATATGGCCAGGTCTAAACTGGTGTGGCATGGTGAGCAAAAGAATGATGGATTTAACCCAGATCTCTTGACTGGGGGAGAATGTTTTGATTTGTTCTGCATTCCGTCCATCAATTGTGTGTCTTTTGCTTTCTCGCCCTAAGTGCGTCGGGTATGCCTAGACGTAGGTCCCGGACTCACTGTGCCACTGGAATCAAGCTATCCTGGCTGAAGAGGGGCGAAACCCCGAAAACGGTCCTAGGATGCTTGTTTCCGGTCCAGGGAGGACCTTGCTTGGCAGTTCGGGCTGGGCTGTTGCCATGAGGCACAGGGTCAAGACTGATTTGCATATGGCCAGGTCTAAACTGGTCTGGCATGGTGAGCAAAAGAATGATGGATTTAACCCAGATCTCTTGACTGGGGGAGAATGTTTTGATTTGTTCTGCATTCCGTCCATCAATTGTGTGTCTTTTGCTTTCTCGACCTAAGTGCTTCAGGTATGCCTAGACGTAGGTCCCGGGCTCACTGTACCACTGGAATCAAGCTATCCTGGCTGAAGAGGGGTGAAACCCCGAAACCGGTCCTAGGATGCTTGTTTCCGGTCCAGGGAGGACCTGGCTTGGCAGTTCAGGCTGGACTGTTCCCATGAGGCACAGGGTCAAGACTGATTTGCATATGGCCAGGTCTAAACTGGGGTGGCATGCTGAGCAAAAGAATGATGGATTTAACCCAGATCTCTTGACTGGGGGAGAATGTTTTGATTTGTTCTGCATTCCGTCCATCAATTGTGTGTCTTTTGACAGGTGCAAGAAAGCAGAGGAACTAAGAGAGGCAATAGTTTATCACGTTTGCCACAGTGACTAACGCGAGAAAGGAAAACAGGAGCTCCCTAGAGACCAAATCCTTCACTCTCATGAGCACCACGGGGCTTTGGAAATCTGTGAAATAGTGGATTGAAAACTGTGTTAACCAGGTAATTCCAGTGAAAACTGGCAAAAATATGGAGAATTGTGTAGGCAGTTTGGACTTTTACTCACTATCTGATAAATTTTTCTGAAAATGTCGTCATAAGCGGTGCATTGCTGAACACAAAAGACATGTAACATTGGTCGTAACTGGATAGGATTTATTACTATTTTCTAGGGGTGGGTGAGACTTGGTTTTGATGTTTCACAATAGGATTTTTAATGAAACTTGTGCCAAATAATCACACTGATGCAGAAACATAGTTCAAACTTATATTTAATTATAATTGTGCAGAGAAGGCCCTCAATTCATTTCTTGTTTTTTGTTGTTGTTTCTAAACATTTTTTTATTAGTTTTAATCGTCAAAACAAGACAAAATGTAGAGTGTGATCTAGCTGTGAGAGGAAGTGGTCATGAGCCACAAAACTCACCTAATTAACCACTTGTTAGACCTGGTACCATTGACGTTAGTCTCCCTTCCATTTTTTCTGATTGCCTCCTCTGTTTTTTATATGTTTTGATGGTTTAGATACTTTGGGCACTGTGCCACTGCTATTCAGTGCACAGTGCAAGTGCTTCCTATGTTAAATTGATGTATTGATTAGTGACTCCATGATTGGGTTATTTGGTTTACTTGTCAGACCCTAATACAGTGCACCATGTGTGCCCAGGGCTTGTAAATCAAATGCTGCTGGTGGGCTTGCAGCACTGGTTGTGCCACCCACAGAAGCAGCTTGTAAAGTGTGTCTCAGGCCTGCCATTGGAGAGCCTATGTGCAGTCTGGTACTGCCATGCTGGCTGAGCAAGTGCACCCACTTGCCAGTCCCTAAACCTTTCCTTATCTTCATCTCAGTCACCCCTATGGTAGGCCCAAGGGCAGGGTGCATTGTAAGTATAAAGTAGGACATGCCCTTGTGTGTGTGGCATGTCCTAATAGTGAATTACAGCCATTTTCGTTTTTCACTATTGCATGGCTACCTGTTCCCCATAGGCCAGAATGGGCAGTTTGATTATTACATCTTATAATCCTGACTCAGGGAACATGGTAGAAATTAGTGTAATGCCCTTTCCCTGACTTAGAAGCAAGGGTCCCTATTTGGTCAAAGGTACCTACCTCTGCCAACTAGAGACTCCCAGTTCTAACACCACTGATATTCCCTATCATAGTCACTCTATTCCCACCCTGCAGTTGAGTGTAAAGCACTGTGAGAAAGGAGGGCGATAGGCTGCGACACAGGACCTTTGACTGTGATGCATTTCAAGACCTCCCAGGGTTCCACAGCAGCTATTTTGGAAAGTCGTTCACAGGCGCTAATCTATCACAGCCCAGCCAGAGGATGGGATCAGATTAAGGCCCTACACCTGCCACAATGGCAGTGTTGTCCCAAGTACAGTGAGATAGATGAAGCCTGACCCACTGCGTTACTGCACAATGGAAGGGATCAAGTGGACAAGGCGATGGGTGACTGCCCACCAGGGGAAGGTGCATTGCCAGTGGAGAGGATCCCACAGTAAGTGGCAGGGAGGACTCAAGTGGCCTTGAAACTATGAGGGCCATGTGAAAAGGCATATATATTAGGGGTGCCCCCCTGAAAACACAGTCCAGGTGGTTGTAACTCCTAACTAGAGCCTAGTAGGAAGGTAGCAGCTGCCCTTAAAGTGCGACCTGGTGGCTAACTCAATGGTCTTCTCTTCTGTGGTGCTCATTCATGGGATACCTGCTCTTCTGGCATCTGTAAGTGGCAGACCGCTGCTGAAGCTACTGTGCACGGAGGGGCTCACTGAGACTTGGGACATGCTCCAGGTAGCAACTGAGGGAGGGTGATCACTCACATTGGCAACCATCTTAGCGCCATATACAAAGACTAACTGAGGCCTCTGGGGGATCTTGAGAGGGAAATTGTGATGGGTCCATTGCACTGAAGAATGCTTGAGAGCTGACATCGACAGATATCAACTGGTGTTCCCATTTGTGGATCCCCATTCCAAGTTGCCCACTGGATAGGGCCTAGGTGGCTAGTAGGGGCCAATGACCCAGCTGTATAAGAGATGCTGATGTACCTGAACTGCGACAATGGAAGGCAGCTGGCAGAAAGTTCCTCCAGACATTCTAACAAAGAGTCATTTCTATGAAGAAAAGGAGGCGATTCTGTACTTGGACTATGTTTTCTTATTATAGTCACAAACTACAACTGGCCCTCAAGAGGAAAGGAGAGTTCAGGCAGTCAGGAAACACCTACGCCAGACAGACATAACCGATCAATGGTGCCATCTCTTCAGACTTACCTTCACATAAGACATTGAAAATTCTTCATGGGGATAGTTACCACAAAGAATTCCCGACTTTGTGTCTGAGGATTCCTCGGGCATGGTTGGAGTAATGAAGAGCCCAGTGCAACCACCAACGGACATTGCAAATGACGAGTGAAGAGATTGAGCTGCAGCAATGCAGGAGGAGAAGTAGCTCAGCGATTGCCAAACTGAAGACAAAGCAAACAAGATTACTGCCCATGGAGTGGTAATTTATTTGATTAAAAATATAATCATAAAAGCAAGACATACATACCATACGTATACAAAACAGAGAGATTAAAATAACCAAAGTGTAATAGGACTACATGTTTTTAAACCAGATAGCAGCATGATGTCATAAAAAAACAATTAATAATGTAAAAACTACAGATAAGAAACTGAATTGCAGAGAGACCCAAGAGATAAGAACAGTTCAGTGAAGCAGCTGCCAGTTGTCGATAGTCAGTATCGAGTCGTCTGGATCAAGTTCCATAGAATTGCAGGGGTAGAGAACACGGGTTGTACTGAAAGAGAGCTTCATAGGTTTACTATTGTTTTAGTCACCTGTGCATTTCCTCAAGATTGTTGCCAGGCCTGCAGTTTGCTGGTTGAGTTTGAGATATCCACTGTGAATATAGATTGTAAAGCTTATGTTTAAAGCTGTGTTCTCTGGGTTCAATGCCACGATAATTGCCTGCCTGCAGGACCGGAATCCCAATCTGTTCCACTCTGGCCTCAGTTTTAGTCTGCGCTGGGTCAGCAATGCAGGGCAGAGGCATAGAACATGCTCCAGAGACCCTAATCTACCGAACATACCAAATAGATGGCTCTCATCTTTCAGACATAATTGCCAGCTGGGCAATCAATAAACCTAAGTTTATCTTACTGGGCAATTTTAATATTCACCTAGACCATCCAATAGACTCACAGGCCTCCGACTCTTGAAGGACCTTGCAGCACTTCAAATGTCCCCAAAAAGCGGGCTCGCTCTTGACAAAGGTCAACTGCTGAATCCCATTTTTTCCAAAGTCCCCCACCTTAAAGTCTAGGACCCTCTCTCTGTGATATGGTCAGATCATCACCTGATCCCCTTCTTGGTGAATACTCCCAAGCGATAACTCACCTTCCAGCCAAATCACTTTGGAGAGACCGCAGTTGGTCACAGCTCCGTAGTGAACAATGGGTTGTATGTTGGAACAACGAGTTCCTCAACAATGACTCCCTAAACCACGCGGTCTGTACGATGACGGCGTCTCAACAACGATTTTTTTTACCACGCCTTCTTTTACCACAAATCTTCGGGATAAAGAAATGCATTGTAAACCCACCCTTAAAATCTATTCTCAACCCCTCCCACTCCCTGAAATCCACCCCGAGCTTCCCCACCTTCTACCCCCTAAAAACTTACACAAACCCCCAACCTCCTAATAACTAACACTAACCCATCCCCAAAAACTAACACTAACCCCTCCAACCCCCTAAAAATATCACAAACCACCAACCCCTAAAAACCTATACGAACCCTCTACCCGATTAAAAACGAACTCCATCCCCTCCCACCCCTAAACACAAACCCCTCCCATCCCCTAAAATCGATCACAACCCCCAACCCCTAAATAACAAAACGAACCCCCCACTACCCCTTTAAAACTAACACTAATACCCCCACCCCTTAAAATCTACCCGGAACCCCTTCTACCCCCTAAAAACTAACATCCAACTCCCCCACCCCTGAACCCCTCTTACCTCTCCTGTTTCTTCAACACTCCTTGTGACTGCCCTTCCTTAACACTAGACCGTCTTAGCCTGAACCACGCACATACGAGGTTCATGCTAAGTCATTGCTTGTGCAAGTCGTTGTTCGGCTTGCGTGGCTCCCGTTTGAGAAGTTGGCCTGGTATATGCTGTCCACTAATTATAGTGGGCACCTTGCACCAGTTCAAACAACCCCTTATTGATGCTAGGTTAAAGACAACCTTTATTGAAAGCTATCCTAGTGGTAGCTATGGAGAGCAGCCTTCAGGCTAAGCCTTGAAGGAATGTAAAGCAGCTTGTTTTACCAGTCTATAATCTTTTGAGTGGCTAAATGAAAGTAGACCACACCAGGTATATATATAAAACATATCTATTTATTACTAAACACACCCCTCTAGTCTCTTTATGAGGCTAGAGGCAAAAGCACATAAGTTACACTTCAAATATTACAGTAAATTAGCACAAATACACGTCAGGCCCTAGGGGCGAGCCAAACCATATACTAAGAAAGTGGTATAAGAACCACGACTTAACCAGACACAAGGCCTAAAGCCTGTAGAATCGTTGGGACCCCAAGGAACCACCCAAGGTAGTTACACAGGGGGCCCACGGGGGCTGTGTGCAGTGTGAGAACACAGCCGCGAGCTCCCGTTAGCTTCTATGGGGAAAGTCGCGATTAGATTTTTAAAGATTAAGGACACTTAGAGGTGGACTAGGAACAAACCCTTTTGGACTTAGATGGTTCTAGGGCCAACACCCACAGGAGCACCAGAGTACTCGTGTTAACTCACCCAGGGAAGCCAGGTGCATAGGTGTCAAATGGTGTCGGGTCGTGTCGTCGTTTTCAATGGCAGGAGACTGAAAAGTGCTGATGCAGGGAAGAGGAGATGTGTCCGAAGAGATCCAACCCTGGATCGAAGATGTGAAGAACCTGAAAGCAGAGGAGACAGAGTCTGGGTCACTTGCCAGTGACCAGGGGCACGATAGACGAATGCCCACTGATGTCGGGTGCTTCAGGTGCGGAGAGGGGAAGCTTGACTCTTCAGCCACGAGGACCAGGAGGCGTCGAGGACAACCAGGAGTTGGATTCGAGCTGTCCCACGAAGGATGTCGAGTGCTGCAGCGTTGGTGCCCGGTTTGGACACAACAAGCCTTGGCAACAACAACCCACGCAGAAAGAGAAGAAATGCTTTGGTGCGGACAAGAAAGGTCCTGGGGACTCCCCAAGCGAAGGAGAGTCAGGGCATGTCTGGAGCAACCAGTGAAGCCCAATTAAAGTAAGAGTTGTCTTCACAGGGACCCACCAGTCGACGGACCAGGGATCACGAAGGAGCCTCGAGCGAACACACAAAGGGCGGGCTAACGGAACACTTGTGGAGTGTAGGCCAGCAATCTTCAGTGGTAAAGGTGCTCGGGCCTGGGCTACAAGTAACCCAATTCACATTCTCAAGGGATGTCAAGAAGCTGATGCACTTGCAAATGTGTGCGGTGACCAGGAGGTCCGGTTCCACGTTACCCACGACAGCTTTGGGTCTCAGCTTTGCTGGGGACTCGGGTCGACTTCGGGGAAGTCTGGAAATCCACCTCATGTGATGCAATTACTTTGGAGTCCGGCGGGAGCTTCGGAGAAGCACACCGGTCAGATGCTTTGTTGGTGCCTGCCAAGCAGGTGAGTAACTACTTTACTCCAAGGGAGATTCTACAGTCATCTGGCGTCGTGCAGATCGTCGAAGTAACAGGATTCAGTTTCAGAGTTTCGTCCAAGGATATCTAAAGTTCTGGTTACAGAGGTTCCTTCTTTATACCCAAGGAAGGAGTTGGAATAACTCAGGGGACCCACGTATGGGAGGGTTTGGAAGTGGGGTGGCTACACCCATTTCCTTTGTCCAGTTTTGCGCTAGAGAAGGGGCTGGTAGCCCCTGTGACCGGTTAGAACTGGACTATGCACAGGGACACCAAATGTGCCCACAGTGCAGGACTTCAAAGCACTCTCAGAGTGCACCCACCCAGCCCCAATACACTAAAGCCTGTCTGGGAGGTGGTAACACCTACCTGTGACAGGAAACCTATTGTCCAGGCCTCCCCTGCCGGAGTTTCAGTCAGCAGCAGGAGGCCAGACTCGTGTCTGTGGCTGCAGCATCCAGTTTGTGATGCCAGGGCTCTTTTAAGCTGGTACCGGGGATGCCGGTGTGGTCATGTCTCTCCCTCTAGAAGGGTGGGATCATACTCCCACACCAGTTACTGGTGTGGAGGTATGATTCCAAGATGTTTGCCACCAAACACGACATGTTTCCGTGCAGCCAGTCCAAAGTTAGCATTTACCGTTTGGTTATAATGCACTTAAGAGTATATGGTCAAGCTGCATCACAGACAACCCCGGAGAAGATATTCCGAAGGCTTCAGAGGGGCTCTGCTCATGCATGGGCACCCTCTCACACAAAACCAAGCACCCTGCCTTCAGGATTGTTAAGGCCTGCCATAGGGGTGACTGATAGGTTTATATGTGCAGTGATAGGTGAGATATAGTGAACCTATATCTCTGTAAGGGGTGCATGCACCACCTTACTCAGGCTGCAATAGCAGACCTGTGGTGTCATTTTGGAGGGCTTCTCAGGGGTGGCATAATACATGCTGCAGCCCCTGGGAGGCCTCCGTGGTACCTATGCCCTGGGTACATAGTATACCATATACTAGGGACTTATAAGGGCACCTCAGAATCCAATCTGTTGTATACCTAAGGTACTAGGAATCCATTTAGAGAGGAAGCAGCAAGGCTGGGGTCCTGAATAGCAGGGTCCCAGCCAGACTAAAGTCGAAAAACAGTGTTACATCAGCAAAAAGTGGGGGTAACCATAAGAAGCAGATCCTACTCTGCTACATCCCGAACTCGTTGTTCCGGAGTCATTGTAAAGGATGTGTCCTGAACAATAGAAACATATCGTTAGGGGATCCAGAACGAATATAGGTATGGACCCACAGACTGCTGATGACAAGGTCATCCAGTGGATTAATTACTCACTGGATCAAGCCATTCCCATCCAAACATATCCAGGACCCACCAAAAACAAGCCCGTCTCATGGTTAACCCCCCATCTCCTCACGCTGAAAAAGGAATGTAAAAAAGCTGAAAGGAAATGGAAAAGAGTCTATGGATAATCTCGTTAAATAAAATATTGCGAGACTATGAGGACGCACCACTCTGAAATTAAAGAAGCTCAAGCAGCTGACAATTAAATCAGCACCAATAACACCCCAACTCCCCTCTCCAAATTGTGAAGTCCTTGATGGGACCCACAGCATAGAGCATCACCTCCAAACCCTCAGCAATTCCATACAATGATCCTGCGAAATGTTTCTTAATAACAACTTAAGACATCTTCATAGTTTTCCAGAAATCCATCTCAAACCCCAACCCAAACTTAATCAGTAATAATCAGGCAGAGGAGGAAGCCCCACGTACTAAGTTTCCTACTCTCACTCTGAAGAGTTTCACTGCTTTGTTCGCTAAATCAAACCTGGCTTCCCGCGAGTATCTGCCCCACCGCATATTCTCTTCCAAGTCTTTGAAGGATCCAGCTACTCGGACACATTCACATTACAGTGCGGATTACAGGGCTCATCCCTGAGTCAAAAACACACACACATATATGTTCAATGTTTGAAACATCTTGCAAACTATTTGATGTTTTCTATGTCTATGAATTATATGATTGGATGCCGTCACTTTAAATAGACTAAGCACACGAAGTAACGCTGTCATGTGATCAAGGCAGGGAGCTGTCGAAACGCGTCATGGCGATATTTCTAAAGGAATAAAATAGAAAACGAGCACTTATCTTGGGTCCACTCTCGTTTGTTTGTCTGAATGATAAAACTTCATGGAACGAGACTTCTTCATATATATATATATATATATATATATATATATATATATATATATATATTTATATTCACTGAAATAACATAGGTTTGAGGCACATTATAGTTAGCATTTAGCATTTAAAAAACTTAGAAATTCACTGAAAAAAACATAGGTTTCAGGGGCGTTATAGTTAGTTGGACATTTCACTTGTTCAAAACCAGTGAAATTCCCCGTTATAGTTAGTTCAGCTAACTATAACTTGCGCCCCCACAATGCACTGCTGATGACGTCACATATTACATCACTCATGACATGGCCAGTGACATCACTGATGACATCTCAAATGTCATCACTGATGGCATCACTGATGACATCATCCAGTGACTCTGTATTTCTGTAAAGTTTAAATATGTTTAATATATATAGGGAAAGGCGTATTGAAGAATGAGTGGGTGCATAAGTGTCTGAATGGATGATTTAGTAAGTGCGTGACTGAATCTATAAGTGAGTGATTAAACTTATCTTACTGAATGCATGGGTTAGTGAGTAAACTGTGTGAATGTCTGTATCCGTCTGTCTGTTGGTGGTGAAGGGAGGGGGCGGGGCCTGAGGTGACATGTGTGCAAACATGCCCTGTGGCGCGTTTTAAGTTGGGCGATTAAGTCCCCTTCAATCCTGAGGGTCCCTGGGGCCCAACTAGCCCACCAGGTACCTCTAGTAAGCGCCACAGGGCTGCGTTGCAGAGAGGTGTAAAAAGGGGCGTGGCCTCTGAACACCTCTCTGCAACGCAGCTCCCTGGCGCATACTGGAGATTCCTGGTGGGCTAGTTGGCCCCCAGGGACCCTCGGTATTCAAGGGAAATTATTTCCCCATCTTACAACGCACCAGGAAATGCGTTTGCAGAGTGCCCTGGGGGTCCTTGTGAGACCCCCTAAGCAGGCCTAGGCACCCTGCCCCCTTTTCTTGTTTTGCGCGTTAGGTTTTCTGTTTTCTTGTGCCTCGGTTACCGAGGCACAAGATGGCTACCAAAACTTCCTGGTTTGGAGTGTTGACAGCCAATTGGCATAAAGCTCGTGGTCGGGAGGGTGCGCGGATCCACCGCGCCTCTATATATCAAAATTTTTATTTGGGGATTTTCTCAGCAACTACTGAACAGATTTAGACCATTTTTTTAAAAAAGGCGCTTTCTGAACCAAGCACTACCTTTTTGCCAAATTTGGTGTAATTCCGTTCAACAGTTTTGGCTGTAACTGTGTCTAAAGTTTCTTATGGGAAATTTATTTATTTTTTCACCTCTTTTGTCTTTTTAATTTCTCAGGAACTACTGAACGGATTTACACCATTTAAAAAAAGGGCGCTTTCTGAACCTAGGGCTACCTTTTTGCCAAATTTGGTGTAATTCTGTTCAGCAGTTCGGGCTGTAGCCGTGTCTAAAGTTACCTATTGGAAATAACTTGGGGAAAACGTGTTTTGGGACTCGGCCCCGCTTGACGAATCACCCCGAAACTAAGGATAGAAGCTGATCGGAGCGCCCCACTAGTTTTGAAAATTTCACGAAGATTCATCATCCGGCACCAAAGTTATTGGGAAAAGAAAAAATGCTTTTCCTATGGAAAGTAGGTCCTAACTATAACTACCTACTGGCGACCTCCAGTATGTAATATGTGTATATGTATGTGTATGTATATATATATATATATATACACACACACATACATACATATATGTATGTATGTATGTATGTATATATATGCTGTTGGAGTTATTGGAGCTGAATAAAATCTAATAGCTGCATCAACTTTGTGGTCCGCCCTCCGTTTCTGGGCAGAAGCGATAGAGGCTGCATGCTGAGAAAAGCGTCATATATATATATGTACTGTAGCTGACATTGTCCTAAATTTTGGCATATTGTTGGTATTATATGCTGATGACACGCAACTGGTGTTCCCAATCATGCAAGGATGGGTTTTGCAATCCTTTGGGACCTTTCCTGGATACAGTAGCAAACTGGACGGCAGAATCCTACCTCCAACTGAACGGAGAAAAAAAGCAGCTCATGCTACTAGGGAACAACT
This sequence comes from Triturus cristatus, assembly GCF_964204655.1. Lineage (NCBI taxonomy): Eukaryota > Metazoa > Chordata > Amphibia > Caudata > Salamandridae > Triturus > Triturus cristatus. The sequence goes on along the minus strand of NC_140583.1, from coordinate 50,845,393 downwards.
TCAATCTCCATAATAACCTAGGCTGGCCAGCTTCTCTGGGTACGTCCCCGGCCCCTAGGTGGTTATTCAGAGCCTGGGGGTGTAGTTGGATAAATCTTTAGGCCAAGACGTTCAAGCCACAAAACTTGCTGCATGCTGCCACGGCACTCTTAGAAGCTCTGGTAAATATTATACCTGCTCCCTTCCCTCTTGAGGAGGCTCGTAGTCCAGACATTAATTCTATCTGGCTTGGACTAATGGAACTCGTTGTACCTGGGTGCAACAAGAGCTTTGACTAAAAACCTGCAAGTTGTACAGAATGCATCAGCTTGAGTTCTACTTAATATACTCAAAACAACTACGCCCAGAGGGTCTTACCCACTCTACATTGACTGCCCGTTGAACAGAGGGTCAATTAAAAGCCCTATGCTATGCATATAGGACTCTTCAAATAAAAGGTCCCGCATCCTCAGACCACTCATATCCCCTTGTAGGCCGAACAGAGCTCTACAATCTTCTGACTCCCACTTCACTGCCGTATCACGCATTCAAAGAGTAAAATGTGGGGGGCGATCCTCCTGTTACAATGTAGCTAAACCATTGAACTCTCTTCCCCTCACTCTGGAACTGACCTAGAATGAACCCAGATTATGCAAACTTCTAAAATCGTGGTTATTAGATCCCCTACTCTTCCCCTCGAGTGCAGCTGTTGGTTTTCTGTGTCGCATTGCCAGGGCTGCAATGCAATGCCAATGGGCAGCCATGCTCTCTACAAATGTATTAAAAAAAGTCATGGCTTCAGAATGCTCTGACAAGCTACTAATCTCCATTAAAGTTAATACCCTCAGATTGTGTAAGATTGGCATTAAACGTCCTGTCCCTTATCGTCTCTGCTCATTGTCTTAGCCCTTCAGCTATTGGTGAACTCCTTCAGATTCAGGGAAGAAAATAAATGCATGCAAACAGGCAAAATGACTACAAACTAATGGTGTTTGCTTATGATGTTATTTTATATGTCGGACCTTTGAACTCGCTGCCTCACCTATTAGACAAGATTGAGCCCAACCGAGCCATTTAAGGATTTACAATTAACCCCACTAAATCTACAGCATTGTGCCCTCATCTTGTCCAGGAGGCAGCTTTCCACAAACTGCTCCCTTCTCAATAGGATGACAACTGAAAACACGGTCACATACCTGGGCAGGGTTCCCTCTGTAGTGGACCTCCACAAATGAAATGTGAAACATTTCTACTGGATGAGTCAAGTGGCCATACCTAGCATCAGGGAACTTACCAAGTTGTTATACCATTCACTGATGATCCCCTTATCCTTGTGGATCTCCTTGATCAATCAGTTTCAATCCTTGTTATACCTGTCAGCCCTAGGGTGGGCTTCCCCCAAACATTTTGCCTTCCTCCATTTTGCTGATATAATTTTTGTTGCTAACCAGTGCTAAGGTACATGTGCTCACTCCTCAAAATATGGTAACATTGGCTTATCTCCAACTGGCATATTTAATTTACCTGTAAGTCCCTAGTAAAGTGGCACTGCATGTGCCTTTAAATTAAATGCTACTACTGGTCCTGCAGCACAGATTGTGCCACCCACTTCAGTAACACTTTAAACATGTCTCAGGTCTGCGATTGCAGAGTGTGTGTACAGTTTTTAAACTGCCATTTCGACCAGGCAAGATAAACCTCTTGCCAGCCCCAAACCTTCCTTTTTAATACATATAGGTAATGCGTAGGGTAGGCCCTGGCCAGAGGGGAGAGTGTAGTGTACTTAAAAAGTAGGACATTTATTTTTAAGTTTTACCTGTCTAGCCCGAACTGCCAGGCCAGGTCCTTCCTGGACCAGATACAAGCATCCTAGGATCAGTTTCTGTCTATCACCCATCATCAGCCAGGATAACCTGAATCCAGTGGCAGTTCGGGCTGGACTGTTCCCATGGGGAGCAGGGTCAAGACTGATTTGCATATGGCTGGGTCCAAACTGGAATGGTATAGTGAGCAAAACATTATGGATTTAGGCCCAGATCTCTGACAGGGTAGAGTGTTTGACACTGTTCAGCATTCTGTCCATCAATTCTTCTTTTTACCTTTAGAAATTGGCATTTTCCCGCCTCAGCCAATTAATGCCTGTACCTGGGTCACATGACTGGATGTAGCTGACAGTTGAGCTTTGTATATTCCTTCAAGACAGCCACACACCATAGGGAGCGTAAGTGTGCTTGAATGGGCCATCACTGGCCGGATGGAAGGGTGGAGCTGGGCACAGCCCACTTACACTTCAATAGGCTGTGTCCTGTCTCCACAAAAAGGTCTGCAGTTAGTCTGGATCCAGGGCAAGGAAGGCAGGATGCCTGGGGACTTAAAAGGGAAACCTCTAGAAGCTTCTCTCCCACTTCAAAAGCACAGCTGGTTATAAACCCTGGGCCTCAGACACCAGCTCTTGAGTACACTTCTGGACCTGTGGATACTGTACCAGGAAGAATGATTTCTGTGCTGCTGAAAGGACTGCCACTCTGCCGGACTGCTGTTCTGAGGACTTCTGCCCTGCTGTGCTGACCTCTTGCCCAAGTGAGGACTGAACCTGTATCTCTTGAACCCAGAACCCCGGAGTGACTCCAAGGACTAGTTGGCAGGCCTCCTGATCTGAAGCCTCAGGTATACAACAATCTTCCAACAACCCTGCACCTGGACTCTGCCAGTTAAGTCTACACTGCTAAGTTGTGCCACCTAAGTCCTGGTCCCTTGAAAGTGGGCCTAAGGTGCTTGCCAGTCTCTGTAGATCCCGCTGAACTGATGCATCTTCTCTGCTGCGCAGCACAACCCTGAATTTAACCAACTAATCTCCCCAGGCCCAGCTCTCCGGTGATGCTACACCACTCTGCTTCCTCCCCATTTTCTTGAGTGACTTCTCCTGCTTTCCCCTTGTTTTTTACTGCTTTCCGTCTGTTTTACTGAGTGCTTTCTCCTACTTTTCCTTGATTTTTCACTTCTGTGCGTTGTTTTGTCCACATTTGCCATTTGCTATGCACTACACCCACTGTTTATCGGTTAGTGTAGTTGATAATGCCACATCCCAGTATTCTCTGAGTGGTGCCAGGAGGGATACAGTAGCTGGTCCCAGAGAATTATACAACATAGTAATTTCCTACTTACCTGTGTGGTGTGTTAATAATGTTTGAAGTAAACTGGATATTTTTGGTTCTTTGCGTGTATTACCCCATGTCCTAAATAACTGATGTGTGAGTGATGCATATAGTAAGAATGAGCCTGGGGGTGCCATAGTCATCCACTAGACTTGCAAACTTGCAGAGCGTGGAGTCGACAAATAAACCACCCCAGGTTGTTAGGCTGGCCAAGGTCTAGTCCACAATTTCTGGGCATCTTACCCTTGTATTAGGGCCGCGGAGCATTCCGGCCAGCAGGTCAGGAGCGTAAGATGGGGGTGAGTGCTTAGTCAGCAGTTAACGGATCCAGTAGCTACGTGCTGTAGACATTAATATATTTCCTATTTTTTTCGGGATCACTGTCTCGGAGCCATTCAGCCACTCCTAAATCGCGAGTGGGTAGGTCGGGTGTCCAGCGTTCCAGTTACAGCCTGTCAGCCACAGCATTCGCAATTGAAGCTGGGCGGCTGCGTAATAATGCTCGTGGATAGGGGCTCCTAGTTCTGCGGTTGGGGCGTAGAGTTTCTGAAGGCAACTCAGATTCTGGTCTTGCCCCAGATTATAGATGTTAGAAGTGATTTCAGGTCTTGAAACAGTCTACCTGGCAACGGAAATGGGAGAGCTGCAAAGAAATACAACAGTTTAGGGAGCAACAGCATTTTAAATATTGCTATATGCCCCATTGGGGAGAGTGGCAGTTCAATCCAGAATGCCAGAGAGGAGCGAGCTTTGGTGATTGCTCTTCCCAGATTGCCATCTATTTAATTTGCCTGGGAGTGATATATTTGCACTCCCAAATACTTGAAAGAGTCATAAGACCAAGAGAGGGGGGCATGTGGTAAGCCCACCATTTATTCCGGAGTCTGGGGTGTCATTGGGAACAGGAAAAATTCCCCCAATTTGCTTTGAGACCAGAGATGCGTCCATAGCAGTCCAGTAGTTCCATTAAACTATAACACTGTCCGTTGACCCCAAAGGCATATCAGCTCATCATCAGCGTAAAGTGAGACGATGTGCCATTGATTGTGTGCTTTGATGCCCCAATCCATTACTTGGCTTTACAATGCACAGGCCAAGGGCTCCACCACCAAGGCAAAAATAATTGGCGATAGAGGACACCCCATATACTTGCAATCATAGAACATTTCATGAAGTGCAATTGGGAATTAATTTGCAATCTTTACAGGTTTGTATTGGTTCAAAAAGCGGTGAAAATTACACAGTAATTACTTTTGGAATACTTTTAGAATACTTTTAGATTACATCATCTATTTGGGGTGCTATGCCTAGATACAAAGCCAGGAATCTCACAATACAAGGTAAGTAATACTTTTTTAAGGCTTTAGTTACATTTTCTGCATACAAAGCAGCAGGTCGACAAAGAACATTTTAAGGCCAAAAATGTGTATCATTGGTTCCTACGGAAGAAAAATGGTTATCGGTTTTATAGGTAAATTCTCGACACACGAGTAGGAGTCTTTGGGGTTAGGACTAGGGGTTCTCCAAGGTCGAGTTAGGCACTCAAGTTGCACCACCAGCTGCACTGGGGCAGCCGGGTGCAGAGTGCAGGGGTTCAATGCTAGTCAATAGGGCCAAGGGGGCCTTCGGTTAGGGACTGCTCATGAGCAGGCTATTTAACTTTGGGAGCAAAGCTCCTAGGGTAGAAACCAGCACTGCAGAGGCCAGCAACCAGCACAGGAGCTACACCACCGAGGCGGCTGGATGCAGAGTGCCAAGAAGACGTTGGGGACCCTGTGGATTGCAAAGGAGATCTCCGGTTCAAAAAAAGATCCTTCAGGCTCGGAAAAAGGAACAACTACAGGAGTAAACCCGTTAACCCAGGTGAGACCGGGTGAAGTTTGTCACAAAACAACAATGTCTCACCTGGAAATCATTTGAACAGGACAATTAAAATAGTAGTGTACTTCACAAAAGGCGGGAGCAAAAGAAGGGAGACCACAACGGGAAAGGTGAAGCAAAACAATTATTATTTGTAGGTAGTTGCAAGAGCACTACAGTACAATTCAATATACAGTGACCATACTACAAAAGTGTGCACTGGATGTGCTAGTGACAGTGAACGGCGCAGTGACACAGGGGTGAAAAATAACAGTGTGAACCGTGAAAGGGTGAGAACAAATAATAATGTGGTCAGTAATACAATACAAATATATACAAAATCGGTATTTTTGATTCAGATAAATAAATTGACCACAACAGCGCCAAAGTTCTGTGCTGGGTAGTCAACGGTGTTTCAACCTGATTAATTTCAGGTCATCATCAGGGTAATGGTCACTAATTTCAAAATAGTGCTGTATAGGGGAAAAGGGAGAGGAGAGTAGGTTAAGCGGATTAGTGGCCCATAGCAAGTAGATAAAGGAAAGAAAGGGCTCAGGTAATGGACAATTACCTGTAGTTAACAAAGAAAAGGTCATGCGGGCGCCTAAAAGATCCAGCAGAAAGAATGAATCAATCTGGTTGCCTGGCCTAAGGGTAAATAAATCAAGCATAGGCCAGGCATCATTTAAGCAATAATCAACTAATGGGAGACAAAGGAACAGTACAGAGTAAGTAGAGAGCCCTGCACCACCCCAAGGGGTCGATGAGGAGAGAGTGCTTAAAATGGCCAAGGAGTATATTATCTGTATTAATGGAGAATCCGGTGTGGGGAGCCGGAAGGCTGCAGACTAACAGGGGCGGGGTCCATCAATCCCCATGCTGCATGCAAGAGCCGGGTAAATATTTAAGATCTGTGTGGGCAAAATTGGAAGGGCATCAGAAGCCTGTCTGGTGGTGGCAAATGTCAGGCAGCCATTCAGCAACCACACTAAGTCTGGGCAATTTTCAGGGAGCATCAGTAAGATGCCATCTGGGTATATTTTTCATTAAATCCCACATTGGCATCACTGTGGGTTGAATGTGCTGAGAAGTTTGCTACCAAACTTCCAAGGTTTTAGAAAAGCCATTGTTCATAATGACCAACTCCCAGACCATAAAATCTTCATGGATTTACTACACTTACAATGTCTAAGAAAGGACTTAGACACTGTAGTGGTACAGGGCTCGTGCTACTGTACCCTCTCCTGAGGGCTAGTGCACCCTGCCAGAGGGGTGACTTACCTTGGCTTTGGGCAGTGGGTTGCAGACATGACTACTGTTCACTTTCCTCTGCATCAAAACATGCAGTGTGCAATGGCAGTGTATGGATGTTATTCCCTATGGTCTCTAAGGGTGGCATAATAGTTACTGCAGTACTTAGAGTCCTTCTCTGGTCCCACTGCTCTTGGTAGCCATGGTATCTTTTCCAAGGGACTTACCTGTGACAAGAGATGAGCCAATTATGGGTACAAAGTTACAGTTCTGGGAAAGAACACAGGCCCTAGGAATTTGATTGGCAGGGACCCAGGGCTTATCAAGTAAGAGGAAGGTGGGCTTAGTATATGGTGCACCCTTTTTTTTATAGAAGCACCATGCACTAATCCAGACAACTCTTATGGGGATTTTGGTGGTCTTAGAAAACCATCGAAAGCTCTTTAAGTGGTAGCTGTGGAGAGCTGCCTTCAGGCTTACACCAGAAGGAGTGTTAAGCAGCTTGTTTTACCAGAACTAATCATGTGGTTTAGGTTAAATGAAAAAGAACCACACAGTGTAGTTATAAAAACTGTTATATTTATTATACACACTCACTAACACATTGGTATATCTCCAACTGGGAGATATCAACACAATACACACAATATTTCAAAAGGAGGTAAGTAGCACAAATACACAGTGGTCTCCAGAGGGAGACCAAACTATATACTAATAAAGTGGAATGCAAACTGTGACCCAAGTCAAGACTTGACCCAAGCAACCACCTGAGGTAAGTATCCATGAACCCCATGGATTCTGTGTGCAGAATAGAAACACAGCTGTGTACTCAATGCAAGTCAATGGGGAAGTCGCGGTTGCACTCTGAAGAGACCCCATGGAAGATGGAAGGTTAAAGAGTCACCCCACCCATGGAAATCAAAGGAACCAATATAGCTACACCAGGGAAGCCGGTGCATATGTGTGAAGTGACGTTGGAAACCGCCGTAGACCACAATGGAGGGCTTCAGTGAAGATGCCGCTGATGAAGTAGGTGAAAGAGTCCGGTGGAATCCAGGAGTGGACTCTTGAAGAGGAATACCTGCAAGCAGAGGGGACAGAGTCTATGCCACACAGGAGTGAACAGGAGGCATAGAAGACCAATGAACACCGATGCCGGAAGAGGCAGGAGGGTTGACGGTGAACTTGTCGCTGCAGCTGTGAGGACCAGGCGATGCTGTTCAAGACCAGGACTCCAAGATGGTTTTCATACTAAAGTTGGCTGAGCCTCTTCACTGCATTATAATTATAATGGCAAACCCATCACATAGCTCTGACGTGACATGACGCTGGCCCTCATAAATCTCTCATTGTTCTTTTGCTTTGATCTCTCTCTGGTGGATGGTTGGGTAGAGTGCCTGCTGTAGTGACATGTGAAGCCTGCAGACCATGAGTTTGAAGGCAAAAAGATTCAACACAACATTTTATCTTTCTATACTTGAAAAACTAGTAACTGTGAGCTGGGCAATTAACAGCGGCCTGTTAGAGTTCGAGTCAGCCACAGATGCCTTCAGAAGAAGGAGAAGATTCATACCTCTAACTCCAGATCATCAACCACACACAGTCTAACACCACTCATCAGTAGCTCCCTAGGTTATGCAAAGAGAAGCAGTTTAACTCTAGTTTCTCTGCAGTGTGCCATGTATTCTTCATTGCCTTCTCTTCAAGGCCAATCTGATTTTCCCAAATTCAGAAATAATCTAGTGGCAGGCAGAGTTTTGAAGGTATTCCAAATATTCAAACTTTACACAGTTTTCCAGCTTCTGCAAGTACATTTTCTTCTATTTTTTAAGCGAGGGACTACTTCAGACACATGTTTTTTGCAGAGGCTTTCCTGACATATACAATTTAAAAAACAAACTAAAGAAAAATGATTTTCAGGGGTAAACCTTTGCAGCTTTATACCCATTTTAAATTAGCTTAATCCTTTCCGCTTCAACACAAGTTGTGCTGTTCCACATGCACAGAATCAGTTGCCCCACAGTCCCTCTCCCCTTCATCATGGTTTATGTGTAATTTGCAAGCTTTAGCTACATATCCTCCTATCTCTTCTCCTCCTTCCCATATTCCTGCATGCTTTGAACAGCCCAAACATGCATTACAATCGACCGATAATAACTAATAGCAAATACCACAATACTCAGTTTGTGGTCTGTGGAGAAGAAGGAATCAGTTGTACTTCTGCTTTGCTACAGTCCTCATGTTTATTGTCTTTCTTCAGCTGCTGGTCCTACATTGGGAAGATTGGCGGGAGTCAGATTATCTCAGTGGAGGAAGACTATTGTATGTCGAAAGGCAGCATACAGCATGAGATTGAGCACGCCTTGGGGTTCTACCACGAGCAAACAAGACAGGACCGCGACCAATATCTGGACATCCTGTGGTACAACATTGCTGAGGGTATGGATTTTGTCTACTGTCCTGTTCTGTAACATTGTAGAAAATGCTTGTGTTACATAGAGGATTGTCTGCTTTTCAAAATATGAAGGGTATCCTGGAAGCAGCGATGGGAAGGTGTACAGTATATAGCAGTTTATGTTTCTTACCATCCAACACAAAATAGCTAAGTCTTGCAGTTGCCTTAAAAGTCACCCTGCAAAAGCCACCCATCTCCATGATTTGACAGCTTTGGGTGAGATTGGCTACATCTGAATTCAAAGGCATTATTTCTATTATTAAAAATAATATGAACACATCAAAACCCCTAAGTAACCTTCTGGAACAAAATATTACAGTAGAAGGAATACCGAAAAAAATGAAAATAGGTACAGAAATCTACTACGGTTTGGAGTAGATGTTTATAGTAGAAGTTTAAGTCAATAGTTATGATGGTGTGAGAGGATCTGTGTAGTATGTGTAATTGCACTTGAGGAATTTTAGTGGGGATCACCATTTCTTCTTGCACTGATCAAAAAATGATGATCTACATCTGATACATGTATAAAGGGATGTGAACAGTGGGGCACATTTTCTCATCTGTTGTGGGAGTACTGGGACCCTTTTAGAGGAATATACATGCCTGTCTAACACAAGAAATCACCTGTCACGGGGGGCTCCTGATCCACTGCAATTGAAACAAGCATTTGCAACGCAAATAGGTCTCGCATTTGTGAGTTAGAGCTATTAACATTGTAAATGGCAATGTTTTTTACCTATACATTTTATTTTTGGAGTGAATGTATGTAGTGTGCAAAATCCCTTGGAAAGGTCCTGTACTTCGTAATAAATATATTGAAAAAGACACAAAGTGTGGATTGTATCAACAATTGCTTGGCACGTACCTCATGGGTGAAGTGTCGCCACACATGCACACCGTGGTGCTTTACTAATGCGAAACTCATTAATAAAAGTAGTGCTTACAGACTAAGCAACGTGATTGTGATCGGAGCATGTGAATCCGAATCCTGGCTTCTCTTTCATTTTCTAGACTATTTGACTCACTCTCCTGCATCTTGGCTGCCGCAATCCCAGAGCGAGGTAAGGCCGGTGTGTGCAGGTACTACTGCTCTCTATGGGACCTGGCGTCCCCGCTGCTCGCTGGGGCACAGGCGGGTGCAGGGTGCCACCCCGGTAAACAAGTGCAACAGGGCCAGTTCCCTCTTACGTGTCCAGTCGGGAACCCTGCTCCAACCACTAGAAAATGTATGTGAGATCTAGAGATCAAGGATGCGGCGCCTGCCTGATGACGTCTGCTCCTCGGTAAGAAGAGTGGAAACACGCTCCAAGTACAACAAAGCGCACCGAGTGGCTAGAGAGGAACGACCTATTCCCAGCACACACTGCTTTCGGATCATCGGGTCTAACCCGGGTCACAAGAGGGAATGCACTCAGAAAGAAGGGCTCAAAGTACTACATGGCATAGAGGTGAGCACGCTCATCTCCACAACCAGTTTAGACTCTTGTCACATCCCTGATTAACCTGTTAATTGCAAAAGGTTCCTTCTTTCCTTCACAATGCCAATAACATTCCGCTCTGCTGTGGATTCCCGCAACACTCTCCATCCCACACACCCTCCCTCCCCCCTCCCCCCACTGACACTGACTGAGACCTCACGCACGGACAAACTGCACTGTTTGCTGGGCAAGCCGCTGAACAGGCTCAAATAAATGTGTAATTCCGATGGCCTTTTCACTGCCTCTGTGGCCCACAGGCACACTACAGGATGGAGGGCAGGTGAACATAAAGGGACCCATCATGGCTGATTCTCCTCGAGTCAGTTCACACACCTATGCAGGTGAGCTGCACCTATGGATGCTCCTCTGTAGACCAGGAGCTGGACTGCCCAGAGAGTAGAGGAGCAGCGTTGAAAGGAGACCGACCCATAGGTGCAGCCAACGTGGATGGAAGTGTGGAGAACGGGCTTGAGGCAGTGCAAAGGCCATCGGAATGACACATGTATCCTAGCCTGATGGGCAGCTCTCCTTTGCTATTTTCAAGATTGTGTTGATGTCCACAAGTGCTCGGCTGGAAAAAAGGGCTTTATCTGCAAAATTGATACAGTAAGGTTGCCAACAAGGGATTTTGTTTGTGATAACTTAGTTCTATTTCTTAGTGATTCATTTCGGGGGTGTATTTTAAACAAATTATACACCAACAATAAATGTTATCAATAAGCAATTTTTAGATAAAAAGTACACACACGGGAATTCTTTTTGTGAATGAAACACAAATCTTTTTATATAAATCAGAGTAAAAAAAGGAGTACAAAAGAACCATTGGTTTCAAGCAATAGAACATGAAAGGCGGGTTAAATCAGATCCACATTTCATCAAACGACATCTATTTCCAAATAGTTATAACAGAGACTAATCTAATTGATGAGAAAAAATCAACTGCATTTATCTAATGTTGTGGAATTAGATGATGGAGTCGACGTTTCGGTCTTGGGTGGCAGAAGTTCGTCAGACCATCTTCAGGACAGTTAATTATTGCATAATTAGACCCCTATGTAAACATAATACAAACAGTTACAATAATGGCAACATGATTTTTATAGATTGTATCTGATACACATTAATTATAGACAACCCGTGTGTGAAGAGTAGTCTCTCTATTATGATTTATCAAACATATCTTAATACTGCATTGCAGGAAATTAAAAATTAAACATTGGTCGTTGCCACATTCAGAAAAAATGAAGACCCATGCAAAAACAAACGTTCTAGTAATAGAACAATTATAATCATGATTTAAAGGTCTTACAGAACTCATTTTTGCTTCATCTTCTATACATTGTGAAATCTAAAACCAAACATTTGTCTTGTAAAGATGAGAGAAAGTTGCTTACTTCGTGAGTTCAAGGAATCCCACGTAACTTGTTTTTTTGTTTGTTTTGTTGTTGTCAGGGCGTATTGGTTGATATTGTAGCCTAGATTTAAAGTGCATTGCATTTAGTATACATTATAAGAAATTCTTAATTAAAGAAGAGGTACTTGAAAAATCCTACCTATCAATTTACGAACTTTCTCATACCAGGAGATTAAACGGGAGAAGTCCTTGCTCGTTCTTTTTTCAAGAGCTTTGTTCTAAAAGTAGAAAGTGTGAGCACCATTAGCTCATGGTTTGATTCAAGGTTAACTTGCTAAACAAGACATCAGATGTTACTAGAGATAAATCTCATACTTAGATGAAGGATAGTGCTTGATAGATTTAATTACATAGTCAATCTTGTAGCTACTTCGCTAAGTTCTTTTTAAATGTAACAACAGCGCTAATCCTAATCTAGGTATCACGTTCTTAAACAAAGCATTCTGCCACTGCAGCACCCTGTTTATCATAGAGATCTGGACTGGTACATCCAAAGCATCACAAGAGTCTCTTTTATATGTCTATTTTGCGCTATAAAAAGCCAAAGTGTCAAAGAGAAATCATATACAATGTGGTAAATCGACGTGCGTTTCTGATTATCATTCAAATGCGCTGAGGTAAGCCGAAATTAGGAACGCCTGATTTAACTGGCAGTGATTAGATGTTGTTCCAACCTGTCAGTTGCGGCGCAGACCTCGTACTGAATAAAACCGAAAGCATGTCAGTTTCGTAAAGACGGCAGCCATCTTTGAATACCAAAATCCTATGAGCGCAAACTGCCATATAAAAATGATCATGCTGGTAGTGGGTGGCTTAAAACCAGACTGCGCAAATGGGGCCCCTTGTTTGTCATTGTTATTCTGAGTGGCGTAACATTTAATGTTAGACCAATGAAAACCTCTTGGATAAAGAATCCAATACATTATAAAAATCTCGTCTATATGTCTGTTTAAGTCTACTAAGTGCAAAAGAACTCGAAGTCAAAGAGAAATCAAATGCATTGGAAATGGTCTACTTACATTTCTGATTATCGTTCAATCGTGAAAAAATCTGCCGAGGTCAAGAACGCCTAATTTAACTGGCAGTGGTTGGGTGTTTTTAAAGCCTGTCAATTAGGGGGCGGACCTCATTGTAATTGAAACCGGAAGTGTCATAGATTCGTAAAGACGGCGGCCATCTTTAACTGCCAAAATCCTACGGACACATAATAATTCAGGACCTTGTTCCCGTTTATGTTAACCAAAAGGTTTCACACAACTATGGGATTGTTGTTTGTTAAAGTAGTGGATACGGTCCCAATTAAAGAAAAAATAGACATAGGCAGTATAATAGGTCGTAGTGTGACTGCTCGATCAATGAAGCAGCAGATCGGCCATTTTGAAATAACTTGGTCACAAAAACTTGTAACCTAACTGCAACAAGTATTTATTATGGTCAAACAATGTTGCGAATGTCTGTTTCGTTGGAAATACGTAATTTACCAGTAGCTATTTGAAAACCGGCATTTTAGGTGGACAGTACAGGTACATCGTATTCAAGCAGCTATTCAATATTTGTAAACCATAGTTCAAAGACACCTTATGAGTCAGTGTTGCTCGTTATACAAAATGATGTTAGTAGATCCAGGGCATGGTTTTTTGTTCCTTTAAAATAACCAAGCCATCTTAAAGGAGAATGATCAATTGCGTTACTCATTTGATGCCTATGCATGTGTCAATCAGATAACATTTCGGTGTTATACACAAATGTAGTTATATTAGACATAAATTGTATCAATTAGGTATTGTACAAAGATGTATTTATATCGACCAAAAATTATATCTATTTACATTTTCATGTTCTGTGTATGATCAAGTACTGATCGCCAAAACGACAGGTACACTGGGTATCTATGTTGACAAATGGATTGAATGAGAAACACATTTATATTGAACACAAATTGACACAGTTCATATTTTCATGTCTTGTATATGATTGAATATTATTATTATTGACCGAAAAGACATGTACAATGACCATCCATATCGACAGATGGACTCTAAGATACACATTTAAGTCAACAAACTGATCATGGATATAATTTATGTCAACATTCACAGAGTGGTTCTAGTCAAGAAAATGTTTTGATTTCCTGAACACCTACATGGACATAAGACCCGTGTGTTATACAAGACATGCTAATGTATGCCATTCTGTGGCTGAGTTCAGACCCTGTTTGATATTGTCAGTGCGACAAATCCAGCGATTCTCTCTCATTGTGAGTGTATAGTCAACATTTGATTGTCTAATTGTGGGTTTCACTACCTCAATGACCCACCAGAGCATATCTTTTTCAGTGTGTTTCATTCTGATATAGTGGTCCACCAATGGTGCATTTTCGACCTTGCATCTAATTCTTGACTTATGTTGCAAGATTCGCTTTTTAACCATTTGTGTAGTTTTGCCTATGTATTTCAAGCCACATGGGCATTGAATACAATAGACCACATTACTTGTGTTGCAATTTGAAAAGCATTTCACTTTAAAATTTTCACCATTCAGTTGAAAGGATTTTAGATTAACTGTGCTTGCACAAGCTGTACAATTACTACAATTATAGTGACCAATGACCGGTGAAAGCTGTCGCATATTGTCAACTATATTCTGATCTTGAATTTTGTAGGCATGTACTAGCCGGTCCTTGAGATTGGAACCTCTTTTGAAAGAAAACAATGGTTTCTTAGCTAGTTCAGGTAATGAAGCTAAAAGTGTCCAATGTTTCTTGACAATTTTTTTGATCTTATTTGTGGCTGTTCCAAAGGTGGTAACACAGACCAGTTGAGGTTGATCGTTTTTTTCTTTCACCTCCAATAAGGCATTTCGATCGTTGTACCAAGCCCTTTTAAGTGACTTTTTGAGTAGCTTGTTGGGATAGCCACGTGAATGTAGTTTTTCTTTAAGTCTCTTTGCTTCCAAGAAATATTCAACCCTTCTGGAACAGTCCCTCCGAAGACGGAGGAACTGTCCAAAGGGGAGCCCATCCTTTAATGACTGCGGATGATGACTCTCATATTTTAAGAGGGTGTTTCGCGCAGTCGGTTTTGTGAAAAGAGTGGTATATAGTTTATTTTCCATGTCTACTCTGATCGAGATGTCTAAGAAATTCATTTGTTGGTTGTTACAGTCTAATGTAAACTTCAGATTGGGGTTCCTTGAATTTATCCAGTCATGAAACTCAGTTATTAGTTCTTTGGATCCTTTCCATATCAGGAAAACATCGTCAATATATCTAAGCCAGCACGAAATGTTGGCTGCGAATGGATTAGATATATTATGGACGTATTGCATTTCAAAGTCAGACACGTAGATATTCGCAATATCTGGGGCATAAACTGCCCCCATTGCGACTCCCTTTAGTTGTTGTTAATACGTTTTTTCAAAAAGAAAAAAGTTTTCACATAGAGAGATTCTGATACATTCAATGATAAATTCTGTTGGGACCGCATGTGGTCTGGGTCTGTTGTTTAATAGATTCTCTATAATCTCAAGCACTTCTGGTTGTGGGATGTTGGTATATAAACTTTCTATGTCCATTGAGACTAGGAATTCACAGAGTGGATTAAAAGGATGGTTTTCGACCACATTAATGACTGCTGTTGTGTCCCTTATATAGGTGGAGGTTTCAGTGGCATAGGGCCGGATGAAGAAGTCAGCGTACTGCGCTAGCGGTTTCAGGATTGAATTACACCCGGAGACAATCGGTCTCCCGGGAGGTGTATTGGCGTCCTTATGTATCTTCGGTAAGATGTATATTACCGGCACTGTTGGAGATTTGTTAATTAAGAACGCTGCTTCTTTGGCACTGAGCCAACCACCTTCAAAGCCTTTTTTGCTAAGTTCACTGATAGATTTTTCTATGCGTGGAGTTGGATTACTTGGCAGTTTCTTATAGTGTGATTCAACAGATAACTGCTTAGTCATTTCGGTGTTGTATCCATTGAGATCCCACAACACAATCCCTCCGCCTTTATCGGCTGGTTTTATAATTGTGTCCAATAGGGATTGGAGATTTCTTAGGGCTTGATGTTCATCGTGAGTGAGATTATATCTCACATGAGTAGAGGTCATAAAGAAATTGTCTATCTCTGTCAGAATGGCATTTTCAAAAGTGATGACCTCTTTCGCTATCATTGTGTTTGTCGGAAAAAAGGTCGATTGTTGGTGTAGACCTGTAATGTCAGTTTCACGTAGTGAGATCTTGTTTGCAAAATAGTTTTTAAGTCTCACAGAGCGAAAGAATTTATATAACTCAAGTTTAGTTTGGAAGTGATCATTTCTGTTGGTAGGTATAAAAGACAGCCCAGCTGAGAGAACTGATATTTCTGATTCTGAGAGTTCATGTTTCGATAGATTGAAAATTGGGATGGTTTCAGTTGGATTTACCATTCGTAATATTAATTCCGGGTTTGTCGAAAGCCCGGGGTATATTGATTCCGAGACCAACCTCTCCTTGGTGCTCGTTGTCGCCGTGATTGGCCCGACCCTCTCCGGTCCTGTCCTAAAAAAGTTTGCCTCGATGTTGAAGGCTGATCATAAATTTGTCGATAGCTGTTGTCAGACGCCTGATCACTGTCAGTGTCAGAGTTGGTATCAGAGAAGGTCACCTTTTTATGCTGTTCTTGTCTTGGACCTTGATTGGGTCCTTGTGGTTGGTAAAAATCTTTAAGGAGATAAGGATAAGTTTTTTCTTTGCTGTATTTCCTTATGTCTTTATGCAATTTGTCAGTTTTTTTATGAGAATTGAATTCTTCGAATTCTTTTATAGTCAGTGAGATTTTGTCTAGCAGTGCTTTCGCGTTAGTAATGCGAGAATCGGTGTTGATCTTATTTTCTAGGTTTTCAATTTCTTTAGACAGCAATTTGATGTGTTTAATGGCTGTTTATATGCTTAGCACCATCCAGGTGCGTGAGCACTTGTTTGATGCAAAGCTAAACCCAGTTTTGAAATCTTCGTCGTCAATAAAAATAATGGGTATATTTTTGACTTGTAGTCCAGTGGGTATGATATTCGCATTCAGACAGTCAGTTAGAAATTTGGCATGGAGCTCTGTTCTAACCAATTTCTTTTTCAATCTTTCTAACTGATTGAGCTCCGATTCGTATGGTAGATGTGCTACCGGACATCTTGTGCCAAGCAATGAGGGACCTGCAGCTATCTTCAAAACATATTCATCTGTATAGGACAGAGTCTCTATCTCAGACATGAATATACTCAAAGTTAGATGTTTAGCAGAATAAACACAGATAGAATTTTAAATTCTGTTCCAGAAAAAACCACTTGAAGAAGTGACCCAAAGCAGATATCTATCTGCACATAAACAGTACCAGGTAAAGGGTAAGCCCAATATACCCTTGAGGGCTTAGGCGGATAAATTGATACAGTAAGGTTGCCAACAAGGGATTTTGTTTGTGATAACTTAGTTCTATTTCTTAGTGATTCATTTCGGGGTGTATTTTAAACAAATTATACACCAACAATAAATGTTATCAATAAGCAATTTTTAGATAAAAAGTACACACACGGGAATTCTTTTTGTGAATGAAACACAAATCTTTTTATATAAATCAGAGTAAAAAAAGGAGTACAAAAGAACCATTGGTTTCAAGCAATAGAACATGAAAGGCGGGTTAAATCAGATCCACATTTCATCAAACGACATCTATTTCCAAATAGTTATAACAGAGACTAATCTCATTGATGAGAAAAAATCAACTGCATTTATCTAATGTTGTGGAATTAGATGATGGAGTCGACGTTTCGGTCTTGGGTGGCAGAAGTCCGTCAGACCATCTTCAGGACAGTTAATTATTGCATAATTAGACCCCTATGTAAACATAATACAAACAGTTACAATAATGGCAACATGATTTTTATAGATTGTATCTGATACACATTAATTATAGACAACCCGTGTGTGAAGAGTAGTCTCTCTATTATGATTTATCAAACATATCTTAATACTGCATTGCAGGAAATTAAAAATTAAACATTGGTCGTTGCCACATTCAGAAAAAATGAAGACCCATGCAAAAACAAACGTTCTAGTAATAGAACAATTATAATCATGATTTAAAGGTCTTACAGAACTCATTTTTGCTTCATCTTCTATACATTGTGAAATCTAAAACCAAACATTTGTCTTGTAAAGATGAGAGAAAGTTGCTTACTTCGTGAGTTCAAGGAATCCCACGTAACTTGTTTTTTTGTTTGTTTTGTTGTTGTCAGGGCGTATTGGTTGATATTGTAGCCTAGATTTAAAGTGCATTGCATTTAGTATACATTATAAGAAATTCTTAATTAAAGAAGAGGTACTTGTAATAAATCCTACCTATCAATTTACGAACTTTCTCATACCAGGAGATTAAACGGGAGAAGTCCTTGCTCGTTCTTTTTTCAAGAGCTTTGTTCTAAAAGTAGAAAGTGTGAGCACCATTAGCTCATGGTTTGATTCAAGGTTAACTTGCTAAACAAGACATCAGATGTTACTAGAGATAAATCTCATACTTAGATGAAGGATAGTGCTTGATAGATTTAATTACATAGTCAATCTTGTAGCTACTTCGCTAAGTTCTTTTTAAATGTAACAACAGCGCTAATCCTAATCTAGGTATCACGTTCTTAAACAAAGCATTCTGCCACTGCAGCACCCTGTTTATCATAGAGATCTGGACTGGTACATCCAAAGCATCACAAGAGTCTCTTTTATATGTCTATTTTGCGCTATAAAAAGCCAAAGTGTCAAAGAAAAATCATATACAATGGGGTAAATCGACCTGCGTTTCTGATTATCATTCAAATGCGCTGAGGTAAGCCGAAATTAGGAACGCCTGATTTAACTGGCAGTGATTAGATGTTGTTCCAACCTGTCGGTTGCGGCGCAGACCTCGTACTGAATAAAACCAAAAGCATGTCAGTTTCGTAAAGACGGCAGCCATCTTTGAATACCAAAATCCTATGAGCACAAACTGCCATATGAAAATGATCATGCTGGTAGTGGGTGGCTTAAAACCAGACTGCGCAAATGGGGCCCCTTGTTTGTCATTGTTATTCTGAGTGGCGTAACAATTAATGTTAGACCAATGAAAACCTCTTGGATAAAGAATCCAATACATTATAAAAATCTCGTCTATATGTCTGTTTAAGTCTACTAAGTGCAAAAGAACTCGAAGTCAAAGAGAAATCAAATGCTTTCGAAATGGTCTACTTACATTTCTGATTATCGTTCAAGCGCGAAAAAATCTGCCGAGGTCAAGAACGCCTAATTTAACTGGCAGTGGTTGGGTGTTTTTAAAGCCTGTCAATTAGGGGGCAGACCTCATTCTAATTGAAACCGGAAGTGTCATAGATTCGTAAAGATGGCGGCCATCTTTAACTGCCAAAATCCTACGGACACATACTAATTCAGGACCTTGTTCCCGTTTATGTTAACCAAAAGGTTTCACACAACTATGGGATTGTTGTTTGTTAAAGTAGTGGATACGGTCCCAATTAAAGAAAAAATAGACATAGGCAGTATAATAGGTCGTAGTGTGACTGCTCGATCAATGAAGCAGCAGATCGGCCATTTTGAAATAACTTGGTCACAAAAACTTGTAACCTAACTGCAACAAGTATTTATTATGGTCAAACAATGTTGCGAATGTCTGTTTCGTTGGAAATACGTAATTTACCAGTAGCTATTTGAAAACCGGCATTTTAGGTGGACAGTACAGGTACATCGTATTCAAGCAGCTATTCAATATTTGTAAACCATAGTTCAAAGACACCTTATGAGTCAGTGTTGCTCGTTATACAAAATGATGTTAGTAGATCCAGGGCATGGTGTTTTGTTCTTTTAAAATAACCAAGCCATCTTAAAGGAGAATGATCAATTGCGTTACTCATTTGATGCCTATGCATGTGTCAATCAGATAACATTTCGGTGTTATACACAAATGTAGTTATATTAGACATAAATTGTATCAATTAGGTATTGTACAAAGATGTATTTATATCGACCAAAAATTATATCTATTTACATTTTCATGTTCTGTGTATGATCAAGTGCTGATCGCCAAAACGACATGTACACTGGGTATCTATGTTGACAAATGGATTGAATGAGAAACACATTTATATTGAACACAAATTGACACAGTTCATATTTTCATGTCTTGTATATGATTGAATATTATTATTATTGACCGAAAAGACATGTACAATGACCATCCATATCGACAGATGGACTCTAAGATACACATTTAAGTCAAAAAACTGATCATGGATATAATTTATGTCAACATTCACAGAGTGGTTCTAGTCAAGAAAATTTTTGATTTCCTGAACACCTACATGGACATAAGACCCGTGTGTTATACAAGACATGCTAATGTATGCCATTCTGTGGATGAGTTCAGACCCTGTTTGATATTGTCAGTGCGACAAATCCAGCGATTCTCTCTCATTGTGAGTGTATAGTCAACATTTGATTGTCTAATTGTGGGTTTCACTACCTCAATGACCCACCAGAGCATATCTTTTTCAGTGTGTTTCATTCTGATATAGTGGTCCACCAATGGTGCATTTTCGAGCTTGCATCTAATTCTTGACTGATGTTGCAAGATTCGCTTTTTAACCATTTGTGTAGTTTTGCCTATGTATTTCAAGCCACATGGGCATTGAATACAATAGACCACATTACTTGTGTTGCAATTTGAAAAGCATTTCACTTTAAAGTTTTCACCATTCAGTTGAAAGGATTTTAGATTAACTGTGCTTGCATAAGCTGTACAATTACTACATTTATAGTGACCAATGACCGGTGAAAGCTGTCGCATATTGTCAACTATATTCTGATCTTGAATTTTGTAGGCATGTACTAGCCGGTCCTTGAGATTGGAACCTCTTTTGAAAGAAAACAATGGTTTCTTAGCTAGTTCAGGTAATGAAGCTAAAAGTGTCCAATGTTTCTTGACAATTTTTTTGATCTTATTTGTGACTGTTCCAAAGGTGGTAACACAGACTAGTTGAGGTTGATCGTTTTTTTCTTTCACCTCCAATAAGGCATTTCGATCGTTGTACCAAGCCCTTTTAAGTGACTTTTTGAGTAGCTTGTTGGGATAGCCACGTGAATGTAGTTTTTCTTTAAGTCTCTTTGCTTCCAAGAAATAGTCAACCCTTCTGGAACAGTTCCTCCGAAGATGGAGGAACTGTCCAAAGGGGAGCCCATCCTTTAATGACTGCGGATGATGACTCATATTTTAAGAGGGTGTTTCGCGCAGTCGGTTTTGTGAAAAGAGTGGTATATAGTTTATTTTCCATGTCTACTCTGATCGAGATGTCTAAGAAATTCATTTGTTGGTTGTTACAGTCTAATGTAAACTTCAGATTGGGGTTCCTTGAATTTATCCAGTCATGAAACTCAGTTAATAGTTCTTTGGATCCTTTCCATATCAGGAAAACATCGTCAATATATCTAAGCAAGCACGAAATGTTGGCTGCGAATGGATTAGATATATTATGGACGTATTGCATTTCAAAGTCAGACACGTAGATATTTGCAATATCTGGGGCATAAACTGCACCCATTGCGACTCCCTTTAGTTGTTGATAATACGTTTGTTCGAAAAGAAAAAAGTTTTCACATAGAGAGATTCTGATACATTCAATGATAAATTCTGTTGGAACCGCATGTGGTCTGGGTCTGTTGTTTAATAGATTCTCTATAATCTCAAGCACTTCTGGTTGTGGGATGTTGGTATATAAACTTTCTATGTCCATTGAGACTAGGAATTCACAGAGTGGATTAAAAGGATGGTTTTCGATCACATTAATGACTGCTGTTGTGTCCCTTATATAGGTGGAGGTTTCAGTGGCATAGGGCCGGATGAAGAAGTCAGCGTACTGCGCTAGCGGTTTCAGGATTGAATTACACCCGGAGACAATCGGTCTCCCGGGAGGTGTATTGGCGTCCTTATGTATCTTCGGTAAGATGTATATTACCGGCACTGTTGGAGATTTGTTAATTAAGAACGCTGCTTCTTTGGCACTGAGCCAACCACCTTCAAAGCCTTTTTTGCTAAGTTCACTGATAGATTTTTCTATGCCTGGAGTTGGATTACTTGGCAGTTTCTTATAGTGTGATTCAACAGATAACTGCTTAGTCATTTCGGTGTTGTATGCATTGAGATCCCACAACACAATCCCTCCGCCTTTATCGGCTGGTTTTGTAATTGTGTCCGATAGGAATTGGAGATTTCTTAGGGCTTGATGTTCATCGTGAGTGAGATTATAACTCACATGAGTAGAGGTCATAAAGAAATTGTCTATCTCTGTCAGAATGGCATTTTCAAAAGTGATGACCTCTTTCGCTATCATTGTGTTTGTCGGAAAAAAGGTCGATTGTTGGTGTAGACCTGTAATGTCAGTTTCACGTAGTGAGATCTTGTTTGCAAAATAGTTTTTAAGTCTCACAGAGCGAAATAATTTATATAACTCAAGTTTAGTTTGGAAGTGATCATTTCTGTTGGTAGGTATAAAAGACAGCCCAGCTGAGAGAACTGATATTTCTGATTCTGAGAGTTCATGTTTCGATAGATTGAAAATTGGGATGGTTTCAGTTGGATTTACCATTCGTAATATTAATTCCGGGTTTGTCGAAAGCCCGGGGTATATTGATTCCGAGACCAACCTCTCCTTGGTGCTCGTTGTCGCCGTGATTGGCCCGACCCTCTCCGGTCCTGTCCTAAAAAAGATTGCCTCGATATCTGCAAAATGTCATGTAAACAGGTCGGAAATATTTATTCCTTAATTCAAATTATTTTATTATATTATTTGTGCAAATTTATGCTGCCACAGTTGGGACTTGCTTTATGGTGGAAATATTTTCAAAGAAGGGGGGTAAAATAATCACCTAACTGCAGAATGACAGAAATAGCTGGCTTGGGGGAAAGAGTGTCCTTCTCAGAGACCTTGCGTTCACGTTTGTGCCCCAGGGTGCTTGTTTACCAGGTGTATTGCTTTCTGGTGAGGAACTCTAGCTAATCACTTTAGCATTCTTTAGATTCCAGTCCACAGAACTTGTCTTCCACGAGCACCCGTAGACAATATTATTCTTTTCACATCTTGTATTTTCAGCGATATGACCACCGAATGCCCTGATATTATATTAAAAACAGAGCGTTGGACTATACCATTTCCCGCTGAAAGGCAATATTTCTCTCCATGTGTTCCCATACCTGGCATGTCATGCAGTTTGGTGCTTACTTTTCATCCATGTTGAAGAACAGTAAATGTTTCAGCACCCAGGCTAATGTGTTGCATAGCTAAATACATATGAGGTCCCAAAGGCGAGACCAATTGCATTGCAAATGCTTGTTTTACCTGGATTTTCTTATTAATACACACATTTTAATGAAATTGCACACTAGAACTCAATCTTTTTCGGGTGCATAAGAATCCCTTCCATGAGCCTTCTGTGCGCTTAGCTGAGTCTGTCGCTTTTTTTAGTTTACTTGATTATCATTCGCGTGTTGTTGATTTAAGTAATTGGGGGGAGGGGGTTTTGAGCTATTCTTTGAATGTGAGGAGGGAAGGACATGACTTAAAGTGGAAAAGTGTGGCTCACTGGTTAGAGGCGGCAGACCCGTAAGCAGAGGACGGCCCGGGACCAGGGTTCAATTCCCGACGCGGCAGGGTCGTGGACCAGGGTCAGCGGACTCGATAATTCTCGCTTCGGTGCCTACTCTAGTCAGGGACCACACTCGGCAACTCTGGGCATTAGCTTGCCTCATCTTCACAACGGCCCCCCCAGTCTGCCGGGGATGCTTGGTCGCACCTTGGAGATACCCATTAGGGACCATCTCTCAGGGTGAGCCAGGACGGGTTCCCCAGCGGTCGAAGCGCAGAGATACTCCTCCGGGAGTCGATTCTAGCGCTATATAAACCCACAATTAAATTAAATTAAATTAAATTAAAGGGAAGATTTTCCAAAATCTGCAGAATCATTGGTTTGGACGGAAAATAATAAGAACACCTTGTTCTTTTATACCATGCTTGCGTCTGTGCATTATGTACGTCTTCGCTGCCAAATTTTTCTGTACAAGCAGTAATGATACTGGGTGGATAACAGAGGAGGGGGAGAAGGGTGTAAGTCGGATGGAGAGAAGAGCGGAAGGCAGAAGATGAGAAGCGTGTCAGCAGTTTTTGCGGACCCCTAGACAAACAACTAAGCTGGCTCCCACTTGTCACAAGCATCTGTTTTGAAGTGAGAAAAATGAGACGGCAGTGCCGGGGTACAGTCACCTCTGAGATACTGTCCCCCCTCGAGGCTGCAGTGCGGCTGCACAAGGACCCATGCTGGTGGTGCAGCTGCACCGGGGCACCACTTAACTGTGGAGTGCTATATCCACTGAACCAAAGAAACTGCAGCAGTACTGTGGAGGCAGCTAAGTGCAGGGCACTGTCACTAAAGCGCTCCTAAAAAGCGTAGGGCGAGCTGCAGAGCCAGGCACGGCTAGCTGCCATTAACTTGTACAGACACGGTGGGGGGAGAAGGGGCAGTGGAGCATTCTGTATTGTAGGGAGCTGGATTCACATAAATGGAGCAACTGTAAAGACAAGCGCTTCTGTTAAGTGCTCAAACAAACCAAACAAATTAGTCCTGAAACTATGTTCTACAATGAACACTGCATATGGTTGAAAGAAGTTGGGTGGTTCTCTTGGGGAGGGCTAAACACCGGAAGCGGCATGACGAAGAACAACAAATGGAGCACCAATAGTGCCAGCAAATGGTAAACCATGGGTGGGCTGAATCCCACAACTGTAGATACAGCATGTCTCAGTTCGAGACAGCGCATACATGCCATCTAGAGCCGACACCTAAAACGGTACAATGTTGCAATAATTGCGAACATGTAATATGGAGTCTCCAGGCAAAAGAAGCAGCATGAGAAACAATAATGCATCACTGGGGGTTTAACCCCATGGGTGCTGAGAACTGAACACTTCTGTCCTCAGCCAGGGTGCTCGTGTGCTGAGTACCGAACTGTTCCATCCTCGGCACACAACCAGGAAATCCCTCTTCTGTTTACAGCAGAGGGATTTCCTTTTTAGTTTTTCAGCCTCAGGAGCTGGGAAATAGCTTTCCCAGCCGCCTGGAGCATTTATTTTTTTACTATAATGATTATTGGTGCGCATGCCGCTGTGACTTAATTAAATTGAAAGTGAAAGTGAAATCAGCCAATAGGCTCATTTCACTTTCACTTCTTCCGTGCTCACACGGCTATCTCTGCCCTCAAGTGCTGAAACACATGGGAGGGGTGACATTGGGAAGTGGGCAATCTCCCCTTTCCAATTGTTACCTTCCCTAGTGGATCACTGTTTGGAGGTAGCTGCAGGAGGGGGATCCCTAAGCAAGGAGCCACCACTAAACACCAGAGAGGAGAAAGTGGCTCCTTGGGCAAGGGCCCTTGCTTCACCACAAACATTTTTGAGCATGTTTAATCTTTCTGCCCCCCCCCCCCCCAGGGCAATAGCCCACTAGGAACCAGGTAGTATTATTTTTGAATATGCAGGGGTTGGGGCTGCCCAAAATATGCATGGGTGGGGGCTGCCCAAAATGAGCATGCCACTGGCCCCACACCTTCAAACACAAGGCAACAGTCTTTCCTCCCCTTTGAGGGGCAGATGGGGGTTAATACCACCGATCTATCCCCCAGAGGTGGCAGAAAGCCCATTAGACACCAGGGATTTTCTATTTTTTATAAGAGAGGGTTGGGGGTTTCTCACAATGGGTAAGACCATGCCCCTACCCAAAGGAAATTGTGACCAACATCTTTCTGCCCCCCCGGGGGGAAAATTGGGGCACTAGCCCCCGATCTGCCCCCCTGGGGGGCAGAACGTCCACCAGGTACCAGGAATTTTTTTTTTGTAATATGTCGTGGTGGGGGCTGCCCAAAAGGGGAATGCCAATGTCCCCAACCCCAAAATACAAATGAGACAGACTTTCTGCCCCCCCAGGGGGTAACTGGGGGTTATTATCTCCGATCTACCCCGGGGGGGGGGCAGAAAGTCCACTAGACACAAGGGATTTGTTTTTTTAAATAAAAGGGATGGGAGGCGCCCACAATGGGCATGGCCATGCCACCACCCCACATACATTGGGGCCAAAGTCCTTCTGCCTTCTCTAGGGGGCGGGTGAGGCAATAGCCCCTGATCTGCCCCTCACTAGGCACCAGGGACTATTTTGTTTTCTTAGTGTAGGGGTGGAGGCTGCCTGGAATGGGCCCCATTCCCCAAAAAATGGGCACAGTCTTTCTACCCCCATCGGGCATATGAGGGCAATAGCCCCAGATATGCCCACAAGGGGGGCAGATAGCCTACTGGGCACCAGTGTCTATTTTTTTCTTCATGTAGGAGTGGGGCCTGCCTAAAATGGGCATGCCGAAGCCCCCCCCAAACAAAATGGGCACAGTCTTTTTGCTCCCCCTGGCCATTACTGCCCTCCTCTGGAGCAGGTCAGTGATAAGTGTGGGCTCACCTGCACCGAAGGCAGGCAGAAACCCACTAGATACTTGGAAAAGTTTCTGTGTGTGTGAACTGGAGTGCAACTGACGGTCTACGTGTGCTGGTGTTTGGCCGTCTCTGTGTGTATTGGCATTTTGCTGGCATGTGTTTGGGCTTTCGCTTGGCTGGTGGTGTGTGTGGACTAGTGCTTTGTGGTATTGTGTGTAGACTGCCACTTGCCTGGCGGTGTACATGGGATGTCACTTGGCTAGCAGTGTGCATGGACTGGCGCTTGGCTGGCGATGTGCTATGATTGCGCATGAATTAAGCTTGGCTGGCAGTGTGCGTGGACTGGCGCTTGGCTATGGTGTGCGTGGACTGTCACTTGGCTGGCAGTGTGGCTTGCGTGGATTCCCCTGCGTTTTCGTACCCAGAATATTAGCTAAATTTGAGGTATGCAGGGGATTCTGAGTAAGAAAATGTTGGCCGTTCCACGCAAGCCACACCTCACTGGACTCCCCCGGGTGTCTAGTATTCAGAAATGTCTGGGTGTGGTAGGTTTCTCTTGATGGCTGCTGAGACCGGCACCAAAACGCAGTTGCACCCTTTGCAAAAACATGTTGTTTTGGGATAGATAGGGGGGAACCTGCATTTATGGTCCAGGGCTTGTCGGCCTTCTAGTTTCTGACCCCCTAAGATGGGAGCCTTTGTGCTCTCATGAATCAGAAACAAAGCATGCTTGGGGTGGAGGTGCTTCTCACCTATTCCCAAGCCGGATTAGCATTCAGGGCGGTGAGCCTCAAAGGCTTCCTGCCCTTTGCTATGCTAGCCAGGGCCTCTCCAGCTAGTGGAGATGCCCCCCGGACCAAGCCCCACTTGTGGCAGCTAGGTCAACAGGAAAAATAGTTATCAGTAGAAGTGTGTCCCCTCTCAGCCAGGACCACCCCTGGGTGTCACAAGCTGAGGTGACGCCCTCCATTGGAAAATCCTTCATGTTGGTTGGAAGGATTTTAGCCAATAGAATTATGGAATGACCCCTCCCCAAAAGAAGGGGATATACTAAGAGTGTAGTCAGCCTAAAGGTAAGGAGTCCATTGGCTACTACCTGCCAGTACCAGCAACACCCTTAAATTTTGTATTTAGGGGCACCTCTAAATCTAGAGCCTATGAAGAAAGACAAAGAAGATGCCGTGCTGCAAAGCGTGAAGATGGCTACTGACTTGGACCCAGCCCTACTGGCCTGTCTCCAGCTTAAAGACCCTGCAAAGAAAACAATGCCTATCCTGTGGCCAGCGACTTCCAGAAACCCAAGAAAGGCTGCCTACTCTTCCACAAAGATCTCTCTAGGACAATGTCCCTGTCCAGAAAAATTGAACTACTTGGACTCCAGATCCAGCTGGAAACGCAACTCCTGTGCACTCTGCACGTGCTGCCCACGACCTAATTCTGAATGCCTTACCTGTCCAGTGAAGTCTCCTCATAAATCATGACCTTAACACCATCGGTGGCTGACCTCACCTGGACTCCACGAAGACACCTGCAGCCTCATCACAATGGGTCCCCTTGACCACGACCGGCTCCGCTAAAGAAAATCTGACACCAAGAGGCACCCCTGCATCCTCCACCCCTGACTTTGGGAAGTCCTGCCGACATTGCCCAGGCAGCCACTGACGTCTCTACTTACCTGCAAAGCTGTTGGTCACCTTCGTCTAGCCTTCTGGTCCGAGCCTGCAGCCTATATGTGCGACTGAGATTTTCCTTTACTTACTGACACTGACTTGCACCCTGCACACAGCCGCCACTGTGCCACTGGTGGAGTTTGGTTGGCGCTGCCTTACCGCCCTCCCTGTGCTTGCTTTAACCCCGAGGCCTGTGCCCTGAACCCATGGGTACCTACCTACAATCAGAACCTCTTGTGGGTACCTCCATGCTCCTTTGATTAACATTGGGCCCAATGACCTCTGCAACCGGCCGCCCCAGTGCCGCTGGGGGTGCAGTACCTTTCTTGATCAGACCCTTACATGGTCCAAACCCCCAAAGACTGGATGTGTAAGTCGAGTACATACCTGTAAATGCATAGAACTGTTTTCCTTCCATATGATTGTATTGAATGTCCTGACATTGCATTGTGTCTATCTTTTTCATTACTATTGATTAACACCACTGAGTATTTTCAATATCACTGTAAAGTATTCTGATCACCTTTTTGCAAACACCCTCACACTGTACTTGAAAAGTATTGCTATTTTAAACTGGTACTTACCTGCAGCTGAGTTTCTCTTGATTCTAAAATAAAAGTAACAAGAGGGTGCTGGAGAGCCCAGCAGCGCGATGGCTGCCCCCTCGTGAGGCTCCGAGGACTGGACATTCAATCAGTCTTGTATCTGTCCTTTCTGGCTCACATCCCCGCTTCAAAGTGAATGGTGAGTGCTCTGTTGGCACCGAAGGCTCGGATGGGACTGACTCCGAGACGTGGAGCACCGGCGCAGAGCTGTGCAGCCGTGCAGACCATGACCCAACATGATGGAGCGCTGAGGCCCTCAAACCTGAGGGCTATGAAGGGTTTCCCGAGGCGGTAGTGGAGTCCAACAAATGGCGCACTCTGAACGTTCGGACCTGGACCCCCTGTGCAAGGATTCTGGGGAAGTGAAGGCAGGAGAAGGGGGTGCGCCAGCTGCAGCGGAGAGGAGGCCTGCGTCCCCACCTGAAATAAGAAGTTGCTGGCCTGCCGCAGTGTGCTGGAGCGTGAGACGGGGCCCTTGGGCAGTCAACGCCAGGGAGTCCCTGAAGAGGGGGCTCCATAAGTTCTCCAGTGGTGGTCACCGAGAAACCAAAGAGGTGGAGCGGTGAGGCGATGCGCCCTGCACTGGATTAAAACGCCTGGTGCAACCTCCTGTGACGATGCCGGGGAATAACTTGAGTGCCAATACACACAGTGAGAAGCCCCCGTAGACAGTGTGGTGACGAGGGCTGGGGCGGAAGCCGAAGAAGTGAGCGGGCAGAAGTTCTAGGCCGGGGAACTGGTGACACGGGCCAAAGATTGGAACTGCCAGGCCGCTACAGGGGCCTACGTCACAGAGTTGGGAATGCGTGTGGCTCACGCCAAGCGTGGTGGAATCCCCAGATGTGCGCACTGGCCGGAGAGCTCCGGGCTGGGCCTGGGTGCAGAACAACCTGTGAACAATGGAAATTCAGGAGTCCACTGCCATGACATGGGTGGAAGACTATGTTGAGCAAATGCTGAGGTTCATCTACGGAAACTCATTGTTGCCAGTATACATCGTGGAAAGGGCACACAGGACATTAGGTCATAGACCTCCACTGGGGACGCCAGCTAGGCCGATTATTGTCTGCCTGTTCAATTATAGGGACAGGGACACCGTAATCTGGTTGGTGAGGGAGTTTGTGCACAACCTCTGCACGATTGGGCGGTCTCTGCATCAGGAGAAGGACACTGAGGTCGACAGCCAAATCAGCGATAACGATTAAAGGGACCTGGCACATCAGTCCCTCATAGACGAGAGCCCTGTCCTGGGCCCATGGGGCGGTTCATGGCAGCCTACAGGAATGTAACTATTCACCTCCTTAACTATATGCAGTGGCGCGCGTAAAAGGTTCTTTGTGATACACAAGGACGTTTCTTCATACTGGCGGGCATGCTCGTTGCTCGGGGGACTCCCAATCATGCTGGTCTTGATATATGGCCCCAACATAGATGAGCTGGATTGCTTTGGGGAAGTTTGGAGGCTGATTGAAATTTTTGGGCCTAGCGCAATCCTGTGGGGATGTGATTACAATGTAGTTTTGGACCCACGCAGAGACAGGTCGGGCACTGCACGACGGCCTCACCCAAGAGCGGCTGCACACATGCACACCATTATATCTGACAATGACTCAGTAGACATCTGGTGCAGTAGAAACTTAAACAGTGAGTAAGCCACCTGCGTGACCTCCACCGGCCTCTCCTTAGTCAAGAATTGATTATTGGCTAGCCTCAAGAGACGTGCTTGAATGGGTTACCTCTGTGACACATCTGGCTAGAGCTCTGCCTGACCATGCTGTGTGGCTGGTCAAATTAGCTTTGCTGGAGTACCCAAGCAGAGAGTTCAGCTGGTGACTTCCGCCGGGAGCGCTGCAAGACTAGACATCCAGGGAAACAATCAGGATAGAGAATTTTACACTTAATATGAATACGGTTGAGTCCTTCCCAGCTCTGGGAGGCGTTTAAGCCCTACGGCTAGAATGCATGGCAAAGCAGGCAGGTGTACTATGCTCGCTACAGGGGGACCTCAAACATCTGGAAGAGGAGGTACAAAGCCTGGAGAGTGATTTCTTTGCCACCAACAAAAAAGAAGTGCTGGGTGGCATCAGGGTAATGATAGGGGAATTCGAGAAGGCTGCCATATATGTGTCCCATTTCCTTGGGAAAGAGGTCTCTGCCAGATGATACAGAGAGGTGGACCGAGCCGGCTGAGTGCTAGCACGCTTACTCAATAAGCCCTGGGCAAGCGATTATAGCAGTGAGCTACCCACCTCTGACAATGTAGTGGCAATTGGCCAAGCGACCGTCCTGACCAAAATGATCTTCTTTTACTCCACATTGTATGAAGCGAGTCAAAAGGCCGTCCCTCCAGATTCAAAGATTTTTTTTATTCAAATCAGCTGCTGTGGCTCGAGAGCAGATACCGGAACTATCTGGATAACCTGTTCTCAGAGGAATAGGTGGCCAGGGTCAACAGCATTTTATAAAGAATATGCATCACTGTATGCACTGCATCTCATAAACATTTATGAAGAGGGAACTTACCCTGTCATTTCGTGAAGCGCTCATCATCACGATCTTAAACTGTGATTCCTTCAGGCCGTTGTCTGTGATTAACCTGGACAGCAAAATCCTAGCCAAACTCATTGCATCAAGACTTCTCCCACTGCTACCCCTTATAATGTGGCTTGACCAGTGCAGCTTTGTCCCTGGCAGGTCTACGTCTCACTACTTGCACACTTTTTTTGGTGCAATGCAGGAAATTGACCCTTGCTCCAGGTGGCAGCGATTTTTTGGGGTGCCACCAAAGCATTTGATTCACTCGAATGGCCTCATTTGTTTGCACTTCTTTACCGACTAGGCATAAGTTCCAAATTCATCAATCTGATCGCTCTTCTATATGCCAATCCCATGGTGAGGATCAGAGTCAATAGTGTAATAACTCCTCCATTTCTAGTTTCCCGGGGCACAAGACAAGGATGCCTATTGTCACTCTTTTTATTTTCCATCGCCATGGAGCCCCTAGCTGCCCGCTTGAGGCAGCAGAATGCACACCGCGGGCTTGCATTTCATGCCGGGGTTGATACTTGTCTCTTTATTTTCAGGTGACATGACTCTGTATGGTAAACGCCCTGCAGAAAATCTTGACACCCTAATCAGGGAGTCTGCATTGTTTAGAGGACTCTTGGCCATACATTTAAATTGGGAGAAATCTGCACTGACGGCGGATACAGTATGATTCCAATCGGAGTATCCACTCTATTGGGGGGAGGGTCCTGTGAAATTCCTAGGAATCTGGCTAAGGTGCAGAGTTAGGGAACTATGGTGCTCCAATTATGGCAGACTCATGGAGTGGATGAAGAGCCGAATGAAGCAATGGGAGGGACTGCCGATGTCCCTGGCGAGTGACTGGCAATGGCCAAAATGTTCATCCTCCCCAAATTCCTTTGTCTGTTAATTAACCTTCCGCTCCCTCTCAGTAGCTCCTTCAGACATAGATTGCGATCAAACTAGATATCTCTTGCCTGGGCCGGCAAACAACTAGCCCACAAACAACGGCAAGGGAGGATAGGGCGCTCCAGAAATGGATCTTTACTATAATTGCTCTCAAACCTAATTGGGTTTTCACTGGATATACCCTGTGCAATTTATGGCAAATATGGCGCTGGAGCATGATCAAATGGTTCCAACACCGCTGAATACAACCCTGTACAGAACACAGCCCAGACCACAATCTAGGGTGGACACGATTGGCTGCACGGTGTGGGTTTGGCATGGACTGAGACGCAGGGAGCGACTGAAGGTTATGTACACCCCCTCTGAGCCACTGCTCAGAAACCCCACACTTCCGTTCTCAGCAGACGCAGGGTCGTGTAATAGATTGAGGAAACATACAATGGGAGATGCGTTTCCGCGGGACACATTCGTTGAGCCTGGCAGAGCAGTGGCAAGGTAGGGCCTGGATGCGCTTGACAGAATGACTTACTATCAGCTCTGAGCTGCATTGTGTGCTAGTTTTACCTACCTTCCAGGTGTTGGAGGACTTTCAAACTAACTCCTCGCCCCGCAAACTGATCACGCAGCTATATGAGGCATGCCTGGCGCCCCTATGTGTCCCTGGGGCTTGGCGGGAGTGACAGTTAAAATTGGGCATACCTATCTCAGAGGACCAGTGGGCATTCTACTGAGCACAAGCTCTCCCCCAATATTAGACTGCGCCTGATTCATTTTAAGTTTTTACACAGGCGATATAGAATGCCAGAATGGCTGCACAAGATCGGCTTGAGTGAGGATTCGAGATGTGTGAGATGTCGGACCCAGGCGGCGTCCTTCCTGCACTTGGCCTGGGATTGTCATTGAATTAGTCATTACTGGGGGACCATCATTAAGGCTATGGATGAGATATTAGAGTTCCCCATGGAGCGTAGTCCCCTGATAGTGTTGCTTGGTTATGTGAAGGCTATGGACGAGATATTAGAGTTCCCAATGGAGCGTAGTCCCCTGATAGTGTTGCTTGGTTATGTGAAGGCTACGGACGAGATAGTAGAGTTCCCCATGGAGCGTATTCCCCTGATAGTGTTGCTTGGTTATGTGAAGCTACGGACGAGATATTAGAGTTCCCCATGGAGCATAGTCCCCTGATAGTGTTGCTTGGTTATGTGAAGGCTATGGACAAGATATTAGAGTTCCCCATGGAGCGTAGTCCCCTGATAGTGTTGCTTGGTTATGTGAAGGCTATGGACGAGATATTAGAGTTCCCCATGGAGCGTAGTCCCCTGATAGTGTTGCTTGGTTATGTGAAGGCTACGGACGAGATATTAGAGTTCCCCATGGAGCGTAGTCCCCTGATAGTGTTGCTTGGTTATGTGAAGGCTATGGACGAGATATTAGAGTTCCCCATGGAGCGTAGACCCCTGATAGGGTTGCTTGGTTATGTGAAGGCTATGGACGAGATATTAGAGTTCCCCATGGAGCGTAGTCCCCTGAAAGTGTTGCTTGGTTATGTGAAGGCTACGGACGAGATAGTAGAGTTCCCCATGGAGCGTAGTCCCCTGATAGTGTTGCTTGGTTATGTGACGGCTACGGATGAGATATTAGAGTTCCCCATGGAGCGTAGTCCCCTGATAGTGTTGCTTGGTTATGTGAAGGCTACGGACGAGATATTAGAGTTCCCCATGGAGTGTAGACCCCTGATAGTGTTGCTTGGTTATGTGAAGGCTACGGACGAGATATTAGAGTTCCCCATGGAGCGTAGACCCCTGATAGTGTTGCTTGGTCATGTGAAGGCTACGGATGAGATATTAGAGTTCCCCATGGAGCGTAGTCCCCTGATAGTGTTGCTTGGTTATGTGAAGGCTACGGACGAGATATTAGAGTTCCCCATGGAGCGTAGACCCCTGATAGTGTTGCTTGGTCATGTGAAGGCTACGGACAAGATATTAGAGTTCCCAATGGAGCGTAGTCCCCTGATAGTGTTGCTTGGTTATGTGAAGGCTACGGACGAGATATTAGAGTTTCCCATGGAGCGTAGTCCCCTGATAGTGTTGCTTAGTTATGTGAAGGCTACGGATGAGATATTAGAGTTCCCCATGGAGCGTAGTCCCCTGATAGTGTTGCTTGGTTATGTGAAGGCTATGGATGAGATATTAGAGTTCCCAATGGAGCGTAGTCCCCTGATAGTGTTGCTTGGTTATGTGAAGGCTACGGACGAGATAGTAGAGTTCCCCATGGAGCGTAGTCCCCTGATAGTGTTGCTTGGTTATGTGAAGCTACGGACGAGATATTAGAGTTCCCCATGGAGCGTAGTCCCCTGATAGTGTTGCTTGGTTATGTGAAGGCTATGGACGAGATATTAGAGTTCCCCATGGAGCGTAGTCCCCTGATAGTGTTGGTTGGTTATGTGAAGGCTACGGACGAGATATTAGAGTTCCCCATGGAGCGTAGTCCCCTGATAGTGTTGCTTGGTTATGTGAAGCTACGGACGAGATATTAGAGTTCCCCATGGAGCATAGTCCCCTGATAGTGTTGCTTGGTTATGTGAAGGCTATGGACAAGATATTAGAGTTCCCCATGGAGCGTAGTCCCCTGATAGTGTTGCTTGGTTATGTGAAGGCTATGGACGAGATATTAGAGTTCCCCATGGAGCGTAGTCCCCTGATAGTGTTGCTTGGTTATGTGAAGGCTATGGACGAGATATTAGAGTTCCCCATGGAGCGTAGTCCCCTGATAGTGTTGCTTGGTTGTGTGAAGAGTGTGCCTGCGGGTGGAAGAATGCTAGTGTTCATGCTCCTGCTTCTTGCTAAACACCTAATTGCGATATAGTGGGGCCTCCGTCGGGTACCCCGGGAAACAGATTTGCTCAGACTCTGCATTCTGCCATGGCAGCTGTCTCCCTACTTGGAACTTATGCCCACACAGGCACGCCCCAAGGACATCTAACGTAGCTCTGGATGAAAGCACAGGATCAGAGAGATCCCCCTCCCTTGGGCTAGGCAGGAGTGTAACACAGGCCCCTGCAGCCCCCACGGTGCGGTGGCCCCCAAGCTCTAGGGGGCCCCCTCAGCACATAACTCTGACTGCAGGACTCCTGATTGAGACTGGAGGGGGCCCCCCCAGGTGCCTTGCAGGGAGGCCCCCTCAAGGTTCGTTACGCCAGTGGGGCTAGGGGATGCTTGCAGGGACCCAAAGAGAACAATAACATATGAATGGAGGATGCAAAGCTGGAATAATAGTACACAATAGGAGGAGGCAGGCACTTTCACCCCTCCCTCCTTTTTTCTTCGTTCCTTCATTTTCTTTTCTGTGCTTTGAGCGCTCCAGAACCCCGTGATTTCAATGCAGGATGACAAGACTATATATCTATATTGGAAGCTGTTGTGTATAGGATGCGCTCAAACTCTGTAAATTATTGACTCTATAAAGCATGTAATCGGTAAGGACGCCTGTATGTGTACATAGCTGTTTTCAATAACAATTAATAAAAATAAATAAATAAAAGTAACAAAGTAATATTTTTTGCACGAATAATTGCTTTTTGACTCGGTCTTTGAGTGTATAACCATTTCTTATCTGAGTGTGTACAGCAAATGCTTAACACAGCCCTCTGATAAGCCTGACTGCTCAACCACACCACCACAAAAGGGAGTAAGGTATGATCTACTTTAACCTCTGTGTAGCCTCTGGGGATCCACTGGACTCTGTGCACACTATACCTTACTTTGGTATATATAGAGCCAGCTTCATGCATACGCAAATAAGAAAGCCTATAAGTGGTGGACCCTTTGTCCCATCCATATATGGTGTGCTAACAGGGCCGAACATCTCTTGTTTCTGAGCTAGGGTGCAATTGCAAGTCACAAGTGATGCCTTTGAGCAAGCCCTGCATTGTGTTACATTAGAAGCTGTCTACTTCAACAGAGTACATCAGTTCACAAAAGGTCATGTATAAGCTGTGCACCTTCTACACGCCTTATCCTCACCGAATATCACAGAACTAAGCAAAACAAAATGGATTCCATGAATGACACAAAAACATGATTCCAGAAGAGTATTAATAAGGGGGCTTTGTATTGATTGGGCAGTGTTAAAATAGAAGTTTTACTTTACAGATGGCTAATTTGTTTGTCTCATCCGATGCAGGTGACTGGAGCAATTTTGCAAAAGATGACGGCAATACCTTGGGCATTCCATATGACTATGCATCAGTGATGCACTATAACAGGTAAGGTGCTGCTCGTGTGGTTGGGTTGTGGGCTTGCATGAAAAGAGATATCAGGTTATGAAAACTTTCTTTTATTAGAGAAGCACAAAAGCTAAGTCTGTCCCCACCTCCTTGCAAAATAAAATCCATACCCAACTGTGCCATACATGAACCTCATCTTCCTTCAGGGCTGCTTTACGCCACTTTACAGTTTTATAATGTGTCACTTAAATAATCTCTTTGGCCAAAAATGGATAAAGGTATTGACTATTCTAGAGTGTAGCAAATATTGGCATCATATTAATTTCAGAGTGATCATGAGCCGAGATATTATATTTTTTTCAAACCTGCAGAGCCGATTAAGTTGCAGGTTTGGACCCTGGATCTGACTGTGCAACACCTCATATCGTGAGCCGTGATACAGTGTGAGGGAAGTCACTTAATTAAAAGAAAGTGAAGTCAGATTCCTTGCTTTGGATAGTGGAGGCAGCCCAGAATACCAGCTGTCCATCTGTGGGAGATCTTACATTACATATCCACAAAAAGGCGGGGGGGAGGATAGCTCCCTACTCCAGCCTCTCCGTTCAGTCACTGAATAACACACAAAGGAGTAGGGAAGGGGAGAAGTATATAAAATGTGTATACATAGGAAACAAAGGCACGTGTCCAATGTGGAAAAACTGCCCTCACTCACACAATTGTAGCATGCTTCATCATAGGGCGTGCTACAGACACCCCCTCAGACCAACGCCAGGGGTGGGGCAACAGGGAGGTGAATACAACACAAACAAATGCACAGTTTTGGGATCACCAAAGAAAAAGTGCAGCCAGTGAAGATTAAAACTAGCTCTGATGTGTACCCCCTGCCAAATGTATTCCAGGGCCATCTGGCTAGATTAAAAACGTGAAGGATAGAAGTGAAAGGAGAAAATTAAGATTCCTTCACCCCTCCTTTACTGCCAAAGTGTCAACATGTTTCTGCTGTTGGAGTGTGTCCAAAAGAAACGGTCACTCTGCATTCATCAGGACCCTTCGGGTCCTAATACGGGAGGACCTCTCTGATCCTACCTCTGGTATCTGTGGAGAATGCTCCCAGTCAAGCAGAGATACCCTGAACAATACACTAATTGTGTTCGAGTTTCATAGATCATTTCTGTAGAACTGGCAAGGTATGGGGGTGACCACCTGTAGTCACACTTACATCAAGGTTGGTGCACCGCCTTGGAAAGTTTCCAGGTCCTCGCCGCGAACTTTCCACCTCGCCAGTTCTAGAGAAATTATCTATGAAACTCGAACACGATTAGTGTATTGTTCAAGGTATCTCTGCTTGACTGGGAGCATTCTCCATTTTAATACATTTATAACAATTACACAGAATATTATAGAAACAGCAACAAGACATGTTATAAATGATAATTTGATAAAATTAAAATTTTTAGCGTTATTAAAATATCATTTAAAATGTCATTTAGAATATAACACCCTAATGTCTACTTTTATGCGCTATACTATGAGCGCATCGAAGGCAGAACAAATAGCAGTTTGGCGTTCTTAGGGAGAAAAGCCATCACAAGGACTGCCTACCTTGTTGACAGCAAAAGCTGTCTTTATTGGCGGAGACGCAAAGGCAGTGTTCCCTGTGAAGGGCAACCACCACCACTGCTGTAGCACTAAGTCGGTTTTCCTCCAGAACTTAGCTTTATCAGATTCAGTCATCAGATGATATGCATCATTTGTGAAGTGTGCCGGCAGTAGGTGAGGCCATTTCTCGAAGAATCTTGGGCGATTACCTGGGCGAAGGACCTCTCCTGACAAGTGGCCGAGTGGCAGTCCTTATATACTAAGGGCCTTATGTAGGTGGGCTGGCATTTACCACTTCATAAATACCGAATCATACCGATTCGGTATTTATGAAGTGGTAAATGCAATGTAGGTAATGAGTCGGTAAATATTACCGATTCGGAAAAATTCGGTAATTACCAAATCGGTATTTACCGATTCGGTAATGAGGCATACCTTCCCATTGATGGGAAGGTATGCCTCATTACCGAATCGGTAAATACCGAATCATGAAATTCTCCCCCTACATCTCAAAAGCCAAAATACCGGTCGGTAACGGTATAATTACCGAAAATCGGCCGTTACCGACCGGTATTTGGCTTCCTACATGAGGCCCTAAATCTTTTCACAAATTAGAATTTCTGACATACGTTTAGGAATGTCTGACATATATTATGTCCATCAGGGAATGCACTCCAGATGTTTCCTTATGAATATATAAGGTAAAAGGGCATCAATTCAGACGTCATTCAGACATTATTCACGTTAGATATTGCTACCATGTCATTAATAGAAGAACGTGACAATATCACAGTTCCTAGAAAGATAAGGTCTGGCGAAATCTGTTTTTAAATGCAGACATAACTATGATTCTACATAAATCAAGGAATATGGTGACAACCATTGTCTAAGTTAAGGAAGATGACGGCCTCCGTGAACTAAAATGGAGTCGGGGCTACAAAAGATGGAGGTGGACCCTGAACACTTTACGTCATGTCGCTTGCGCTTGCTAAATGTGCTGTTGGGTTAGGATTTACCCCAGCTTATTTCCAACATTTAGCACTATTTTCTTAGCACAAAATGCACAATTGCGTCCAAAACTGATGCGAGTATAAATGTGCTCTGATGGTAGGAATTTCCCCTCCAAATTACTCATAATTATGTGAATAGGAGTAATTCCATAGTTATCATAGTGTCAAAGAGTAACATGGAATTACTGAGATTACTCTGGTGTCATTGAAATTCCACCTGGGCCTCGTTGTGACCTTTCTTTGGAGTCGCTATGCTCTTATTCAGCTAAGAAAACATTGATTAATCTGAAAAGGACCAACATTAACGCATTAAAAAACTTCTAGTTTAATGGACATTCCTCTGTGGGGCCCAATTGATGAGTAAATGTATAGAAATGTATGGTCACCAGCCTGCTAGACAAAGTCGAAGAACTCAATTGCAACAAATGTTCTTCATTTTTATGGCTCTCATTGGGGCTCCTCTGTAACTCCTTTAACTAAGGTGTACCCCGCTAAAGGCCTGCTCGTTGGTGCACTACTGTGGGATTTTTTGTTGGAGTCTCAGGTGAAGTAGTTTTTACGCCTCTCTTCATTTACTCCCTTGGAACTAATTTGTCTAGATTTGCATCTTATTTATTCATGTCAAGAGCTGTGATGTTAATAGGTAAGTTCTGTTTAACACTCCCAGCACTGGGCCATGAATACGTGTGTAACATTGGTACGTTTTAAATATATAGTTGTTTTAAGCTTTGCATGAATTACATAAAAATACATAACAATGTTGTTTTCCAGACATAGCTATTTTAACAATGTTCTGACAATTCGACAGTGTGTCCCTACTCGAAATTCCAGTTGACCAGCTGCAAATGTTTTTTATTGGGTCCGGTCACAACCCATACCGTTGTGTATATTAGTTTATATATATTTCACAGAAATACGTGTGGAAGTTCTAGCAGTCAAAAATACCAATTAAACTAATAGATACCATTAGTTCTAAACTATAACTATGATGAGCTGCCGTATTCTGTATCGCAGTTTCACTGTCCAAAACCTATATTCTACCTAGTGGACACAGTAAACCACAGCAGACCACACTTGATGTAGCGCTTAAAAGTTTGAAAATCGTAGGGGTGCGTTATATTCACTGTTAGTCGGCACCCGCATATAATCAAATGCGTACTCAGGTATTTTGTGTGCAATGTATTAAGAATTGTATAACCTATATCGATTTCAATAGAAGTGTTAGCTATGTATAAGCATATTGTGAATGTATTAGAGAAATGCATAGAGTTAGTTTATTTGAATACAATGTGATGTTAAAAACGTGTAGTTTAGAATTCGTGTCTGTAGACTGTTTAGTTTGACCACACATGAAAGAAAGACGTAAATGTCAATA
The DNA here is from genome assembly GCF_964204655.1 of Triturus cristatus. NCBI lineage: Eukaryota > Metazoa > Chordata > Amphibia > Caudata > Salamandridae > Triturus > Triturus cristatus. The sequence continues at coordinate 50,805,349 of NC_140583.1, read as the reverse complement.
CGGTGATTTAGACATGCTTGTGTAACCGAAGTAGTGGCCAGAATTCGCATATATCGTTGAGGCGAAAGGCCTGGTATTTTCTTATGTTAGCCAAGGGCAATAGGCCAAAAGGGATTTATTCCAGTAGAGGTTTTAGGCTGTAGTAAATTGCAAAGTTAAAAGATGCGAAGTATGTCTGCCTTGCATGATCTCACCCCAGGTGCAAGGACAGTTGCTCGTTAGTAGAGAAGCTCTTCATGAATTGACTTATGTAGTAAAAGCCAGACATGGGAGTGCATTGGAATGTGCCAATCGTAACTCCTAGTGCGGATGGCGTCTGGGACTCAAGGCCAAGCGATGGACGATGGAACTGGACAGCGCTCTGTGGAAAATTACTGAAAGACGACCCCGCAGAAGAGGAGGTGCAAAGGGCGCGTTCTGAGACTTGGGGTTCTGTATTAGGGAAAGCGCCCCGAGGGTGGAGGCAGATCAGAGCAGCCCAGAGCAGAGGAAGGCTAGGCGAAGAGCTAGAGGGGGCAACTTAGATCAAGCTCTCTAAGTGAAGACTTCTTAGGAAGTTTCACTCTGACACCTTTTACTCGATTGAGGGTCTCAAGGGATTGCTAAGTAGGGATGTCATCTAGTACAGAGTAGGGACAGAGATGGTATGGTCCAGTGTCCCTAATATCGACATTGGCTTGGTAGTTTTCTACCTCATGCTTTTAGAGATTGTGCTTTTAGTTATTTTAGCCGTATGCGGATTCTTCGTAGAGTAGCATTTGTGTTAGTGCCTATGTACTTGTTGTGCCTCGTATTGAGGACTTTGTATCTTCAAATCTTTATGCTGATAATAAAAGCCAGAGAGCCAAGAGATTAAGTCTCGAGTCCTTGATTATGATAAATTGCAGACTGCATTTTCTGTTAATTGTGTTTATTCCCTCCACGCTATTTGGCAAGTAAAAAGTTCCATCCGACCAGAGTGGGTTCTAGTAGATAATTGCCAGGTACTAAAATGGGCCGGAGCACACTCGTAGCTGGCCTTCTGGAGTTTCACCCTGTGTTGTCTCTTGCTCAGTAAGGAATTAACTAAATAAGTAACATATTTAATTGATTGTTGCCGTAAGGTGGTTCCGTGCATTTACCAGTCACATTTCATAACTTTTGTACTAAGCCACACCTCTGCTTGAGGAAGCCTTGTAGTATGTTTGAACCGTAAGGTATTTGACTGTCTAGCCTTCTTGTACTTATGCTACATCTCAACTAGATGAAGCACATTTTCTCCACTGTGTTTAAACCGTGAGGTGATTCAATATCTATCATTTTTTTTCTTTCAGTTTTATATGGCACAAACTTGAACCAAAGGTATTGGTGCGCTTCTCATGAGTCCAAGTAACATTACACACACAAGGGGAGATAAATTGATTTGTCCAGAATGACAAGATGTTGTGCCGACACCCAGACTTCAACCTGATTCCCCAGTTCTAAAGTCAGCAGTTCTGACCCTAAAGCCACATCCTCTCGCATCCAGCATCTCTTTTGACCTTTCCCATATGAAACAGATTTAAGTTTATGATGCAAGCTTTTGATTGATTCCTGCAGATATACATATTCAAACACGTCTGGGCAACCAAGCATGCTTCCAAAACCGGACCCCACAGTAGAAATTGGACAGCGGAATGGACTCAGTAACCTGGACGTGGCTAAAGTCAACAAGCTGTACAACTGCAGTAAGTTCTATCCTCTCATAATTAAACAGTTAGAAGCAGCAGCAGATAGCAGCCACATGTAGGAGCAAGTCTTTGTTGTTGTGCTAACTCATCATAGCATGGGGCTGCGTTACAACTAGCCCTCTGAATCACTCCTGATCTATGAATTGGGCTCAGGACAAAATGGTGGTGTGCACTGAGAGAAACATGGCCTCCCTCATCAATAATAATGACGCTTGTCTCAGTTGAGTGCAGCAAAGTGAAAGCAACATCAGTGGTGGGAGGGAGTCTGCAGGTGTCCTTGGTTCATTGGGATGGCAATCTGCTTCAGCCAAAGCCAGATGTTTGCACATGCACATTGAAATTTGTGCAAAAAGGGCAGCTTTCACTTGGTGAGTGGTTACTGGCTGTTCTGGTGAAGCAGTCAGCATTGGTAGTTTCAAGCAGCCCTTCCAAGTCCAGGACATTGCTTTTTTCCATTCCATTCTGAGTTACAAGGAGGGAGGATGCCCCTGTTGGTGCCACCTTTCTCTTGTGACATATAAAGAGCTCGCAATATGTGTATGCATTGGGGCTCGCAGCAACAGTCGCCGATCGCAATCGATATTTATACGTGGTGAATTCTAACTAAGCGTTTTCAAAATCCGCTGCAAGGTGTGACTGTGTCTATGTGAATGTAAAGTTGCTTCATAATGCGAATGGCACATCTACTCAACAGTGGCATCAGAAGTACGTTTGGAGAATGGGTAAAGAGAACCATGGATGGTGAGGTGAAAAGATAGAGGGCAGTAAGACAGGTGGCAGCAGGAGTCATATAGGAGAAGAGGCCTGGGAGCCTCCTCCGAGCGACTGCATACTACGTACAATTCTAACATGTCAAGCACGCTTCCAACCAGGTACCTCTACCCTTAACTGTGCACTGTAATTGGCTCACCAAGAAGACATTTATAAAATGTGTTGAATTTCCGGCTGTTTCCAGCTAATGGAGTATTTTCAAGTAGACACAACAAATGTATCAAATCAGTGTGGCCTCCATCTATTCACATGCCATGGTGATCAATTTTTTAATGTAATGAAACCTTTGACATGGCCATCAAAAGAGGTACAAAGACAGAATACTTCATTAGCTTTCGAGGTCACGCAGGTACAGTGTTGAGATGTGAAAGTCTGAACAAGCCTTAAACTCCCCTTTTATTACATATACGAAAGGCCCCTGAGATTGCCCGTAGGGGAGGGTGCTATGTATTTAAAAGGTAGGACATGTACTTTTAAGTTTTACATGTCCTGATAGTGAAAAACTCCCAGATTAGTTCTGCACTACTGTGAGGCCTACCCCTCCCATTGGGAATTCTTTGTTGCCTCTAATAAGTGTGATTCCCAAGTGGAACAAGGTACAACTGTCATGTTAAGGTACCTATGGGATTGTAATGATACATCCTCTTCAATGGTAAAATCGGATTTATCATTACAATTTAAAAAATGGCACTTTTAAAAAGTTGGAATTTTGTCTGCCCTTAGCCCTGTGTGTCTGCTGCCTGTCTGCAATACACATCTGTGGTGGCAGACAGCTGGGCCTTGTGCATTCCCTCTAGACAGCCACATACAATGGGAACTTAGGTGTGACTTGATGGGCCTTAATGGGACATTAACTGTCTTGATGGGAGGGCAGAACTGAGGACTGCCTCACTTACACCTGAATAGGTTGTGTCCTGTCCCCACACAAAGGACTTCTTAACCTCCTTTAGTGGGTCTAGAGCCGGGGAAGGACCTCTCTGCACTTCAAATACCCTTCTTTGAAGTCATCCCCTTTTCTAACGCACAACTGGGTATAGTTACTGGACCTCTGACCCCACCACTTCAGTACATTTCTGGACCTGTGAAGATTCTGCCAGGAAGAAGGACTGCTGTGCTGCTCAAGGACTGCCACTATGCTGGACTGCTGCTCTGGAAGAACTGCTTTACTGCTGTGCTGACCTGCCTGCTGCCCTTCTTGCCAGGGTGAGAAGGACTGGACCTGCATCACTTGAACCCAGATTTGCTCCAAGGGCTTGTCTGCTAGCCTCAAACAGCACCTGGACTCTGCCATCTGAGAGTCTTGCCCTGCCAAGTGGTGCCAATTCAGTCCTGGGCCCTTGGAAGTGGGTATAAAGTGCTGCGCTCCCAAAATCCACAAATAGACAATGTTGCGCCAGTCAGAACCAACACATATTGCTTGATGCTGATGCATCACTGCTACCGCTAGGACTGAGGACATTGCATCGCTGTCTGCATGTCTGTTTGCCTCCAGCCTTTACACTGCCCACAGTCTCTGGTTCGACGATGTTGCATTGCCTACAAATTCTGTACTTCACTGCTGACGCATCGCCTCCTACTTCATGTGTCTCAGCTCCGTTGACGCACAACTAAGGTACATTTCAGAGGGACCAACTTGGTTCTCTTATCCGACCCACGTTCCATCACCTTCGGCCTGAACTTTTGTATTTACCTGGTAAAGCATGACCAGATAGCCCCGGTATGTGCTTTATGCTTTTCGGCATTAAAATTCAAGATATTCTTCAAAAATTCATAACTCTGCTTCTACTTTTTGAAGCTTTGTTGTTTTGGTATTGTTTTGTTCAATAAATTCAGCTCTATTTTTCTAAATAGGTGTGAATAATTTTTGGGTGGTGTTTTAATCATTTTAAATGTTTTAAGTGTTGCAAAAATACTTTACCCATTGCCTCCTAAGTGAAGCCTGCCTGCTCTATGCCAACCTAGCAGAAGGTGAGCACAGGTTAATTTATGGTGTGTAACTGACTTACCCTCACTAGGATTGTGGCCCCTACTTGGACAAGGTGCATACTTCAGCCAACTAGAAACACAATATCTAATAGACCCAATAACGCCATCATATTTATTAAATATTAACATTATACATATAGACATTTGAGGCATTGACAGACAAAGAGTACACATTTATTAAGCCATTTGTCCACCTACGATCTATTGAAAATGTCCTAGTACATGATGTAAAAGTGCGAATTAGTTTTGCAATTCATTAAAATTTGACTTTATACTCCTTAATCGATTTAACATATGTAACATTACATCCGTATTGTGTTATAATACATGAGAGTAAATATGTCCCAGAGATGTTGTGAGGAAATGGGGTGTATTATAATGGATGGTCGTGTGGCCTCACCATGTAATACACAATGACCAATACCTTTAGTTCTAGTAGGTTTCGCCCGTAAAACCCTCAGCTCAACCCTCGGTTGCTATGGCTCTGAGCAGCAAGGCTTATATTGAGGAACAATTATAAAGCATTTAAAAGGCACCAAAACAATTGGAGAAGAAATCGACAAGACAATGCTGCTTCCGTGGTCGGCGCTCCTAAATCTTGGGGCAAAGCTGTCATAGTCCCTCTTTTTAAAAAAGGCTCAAGAGAAGACCCGGCGTGTTACCGGCCTATTTCTCTCTTGGACTCTGCCATGAAAGTAATGGGTAAAGTTGTCCTTGCTCTTTTATCAGTGTGGTTGGAGGAGAAATCTATAATCTCTGACCTACAATATGGGTTCAGAGAAGGAAGGGGTACGGTAGGCCAATGCCTTAATTTACATCTCTGTTAGACCTGTCAGCCCTTTGGGTGGTCCCTCCTCATCATTATTTATTTTGTCCCACTTATGCCTCAAACCCTGTTTGAATTTTTCCTTTTTGGGAACCACCAGACTTTTTCGTGTTGCTACAGATTCAGGGAGCCATTTTAGCTACCCCTGAAACTTCTGTCTGAGGGCCTGGAGCACAAAATGGTGGCCCCCTGTGACATCACCAGCATCCACTGGAACCTACCAGCACCTTCCAGAACATTCCAGGAGCTTCCAGAACCCTGTGACCGTTGGAGGCGGTTTAGAATGTTGGGAGGATAAGAGAGGCAGTTGGCAGTTGGAGCTGGCAGTTGGCACCTGACTGGTGAAGAGAGAGGAGCACAACAGTGAAGGAGGAAGGAGTGAAGCAGCAGGGGTGGAAACTTGTGCCTGGAGTGGGGTCCATAAACCCACCCTTGATACTTGTCCCTACTGATGGATCCCAGCCTGTAGCCCTGTGTGGGAAGAAGACAGAAAAACTCATCCTAAGGACCTGAACAGCAGGAACAGGCCTTAGAAGCAGAAAGCAGCAAGATCCTGACCTGGAAACTGGTTTCCCTGGAGTCCGGCGTCGAGTAGCCTGAAGACCTGGAGCCCGAGGTGGAGAAGCGGCGCTGACTGAAGTAGCAGACGTCGTACCCGGAGCCGCCTGAGGTCGTGAGAGGGCGCCGACGGGGGTCGAGAGGAATACCAGAGGTCGAGGAGGAAGTGAACCGCGGTCGAGCGAGCGGCGTCATCGGAGGAGTGAAGTCCGCCCTCCGGAGTCGTCGGAGACCGAGGTAGAGGAGCACCGGAGGTCGGGAGTGAGGATCGCACTCCGGAGTCGCCCGGAACCTGTGAGGAGGAGCACCGGAGGTCGGGGGTGAGGATCGCACCCCGGAGTCGCCGGAAGTTGACATCGAGGCCAGGCCGGCCGACGTCATCGGAGTCGAGAGCGCCATCGGACCGGAGCCGCCCGAAGTCGACATCGTGAAGAGACTGCCTGACGCCGTCGAATCGGGGGTAGAGATCGAACCGAGGCCGCCGACATCGGACCGGAACCGCCTACCGGCGTCGACAAAGAACTGACATTGTGCCGAGGCCGCCGAGACCGAACCGGAACCGCCTCACGGCGTCGACACGACTCCAGCGGCGTCGGAACATCAGAAAAAGGGCAGTAAGTGGAGTAGAGGGCGCCTAAGGCCCTGTGGAGACCTGAGAGACTGCTCTAAGGGGCTAGGGAGGTGCTGAAACCCACCTGACTGTGCCTGGGGTGAACTGGGACTAACCTAGAGAGGTTGTGTGGTGAAGGAAAGCCAGGGCATTGGTATTCCCCCCTTTGATCTACCTCAGTTTAGGCCTCAGCCTTGTCCCAGCCAGGGAGTAGCCTCCTCCCTCAAGCCTTCCACAACCCTACAAGCTGTGCCTGGGCCAAATCAGCCCTTAAGAAGTGAAGTGTCATCTGATTATATGAGGGGTGCTGTATACTTTTAATTATTTATTGGGGATACTGTATTTATTGAGTTTTTACCTATTTATTGCTGCACTATATTTATAGGTCCACAGGACTTGTTGGTGTACAATATTTATTGGTACAGTATTTATTGCCTCAAAGTATTTAATTGTCTGTATATATTGCACTTGTATTTATGCCCTGTTATTTATGATCACCCCTATTTATTTCATCAAACAGCCAATATTTATTTGACCTGCACTAATTGAAACTTGTATATTGTGATTGACCTATTTATTTTTCCAATCAGCAACTAAGAGAAAAAGATAAAGAAAGAATATTTTCATAATTTTTACGGTGTAGAGTCGTTTTTGGAACGGATGCACGCATGGTTATTGTATGGGTATATTGTATGCTTAGCACTGTGCCTGTTTCCTGACCACTCGAGCCAAGCTACCACAGTGTGTTCGAGGAGTCCACCACCACCCTGCGGAGTGGGAGTGGGGCTGTTTCCAACATAAATTGGTGTTCAGCGGTGGGATAGAGCTGTGCCTACATATACTCAACAATAACTGTGGGTAGTCCATAGGCCTACACCGGGAGTTTTCTCACAGCGGCCTTCCAAATTGTGGGTTTTTGTTTTTTCCAAATTTACTCTGGTGGTGGGAGGAGGTATTACTAAAGGTACCCCCCTGCATTGTTACTGCACAAAACCTGACCTCTAACCTGAGTGGGCAAGATGGAGTTTGTACTGGAAGATTTAGAAACGTACACTGTGGCCCAACTCAGGGAGTTTTGCCAGCGGGAGGGGGTGTACTGTCCCCCAGGAGCAAAGAAGGGTGCACTCCAAACCAGCTTAAGGGCTTGGGGGGAGGCACGCCGAGAAAGCAAGGCTGAGGAGGAAGACAGGGATGGAGAGCCTAACCCCGAGGGGGCTGAGATGTACCAACCTGAGGTGGGGAACCTGTCAGCAGGGCCCAGGACACTTTCTAGGAAGGGCAGCACTGTCTCTAGCGGGGGCTTATCCAGCGTGGAGTTAGCAGATCGGAGAGAGAAAAGACAGCTCACATGGGATTTAGCAAAGCTGGAGAAGGAGAAAGAGGAACAGAGGTTGGCTCATGAGACGGAGAAAGAGAGGATGGCTCATGAGATAAGACTGAAAGAGATAGAGCTTCAGATCCTAAGAATTGGGGCACCAACTGTTCCTAATGGTGGCAGCCAAAACCAAGAGGTCACCAGGGAATCCAAACCTTACCTGCCAAAGGACATAGTAGCTAGCTATGGGGCGGGTGACGACATCGCCAAGTGGCTAGCAGCCTATGAGGTCTCGTTGAGGGCCCATGGGGTTCCAGTGAAGTACTGGGGAGGGGGATTGTATAAGTACATGCTTCCAGCTGGTAGGGATGCTTTATTGGCCCTCGAAGAGGATGAGCAGACCCACTACCCCACCATGAAACTGGCGCTCATCAGAAAGTTTGGATTAACACCTGAAAAGTACAGACAGAAGTTCAGGGGTAGTCACAAGCTGGGCACACAGAATTGGGTGGACTTCCTGGACTATGCAAAGAAGGCACTGGAAGGTTGGATTCAGGGCAGTGAAGTAAGGAACTACGGGGAGCTGTTTGACCTAGTATTGAAGGAACACCTACTCGAGAAATGTTTCCCTGAACTGCGGCAACACCTGGTGGATAGCAAGCTGACCAGTCCCCGGAAGCTTGCTGAGGAGGCGGACATTTGGGCTAGTACCCGGGTGTCCACAAGGGGGACTGGAGGGGATACTCAAAAGGCCGGACAGGGCGCCCCCCAGAAGAAAGAAGGAGGGGAAAAGAAAAAGGAGTTCTCCAAAGGCCCCCAAAATAACTTCCAAGGGAAGGGAACAGGATTCACCTCTAAGGCTAACCCACCCAGAAACCCTAATCCTGGCCAGAGTCAGCAGCCAAGGGTTGTCCATTGCTACGAGTGCGGTGGCGTTGGACACTATAAAGGAGATCCGAAGTGTCAGAAACGATCACCCCCTCCCACTGGAGGAAAGCCCCCCGGAGTAGCTAGTGTAGTGCTCGGGGAGGAGATGCCCTTAACTAAGGGAAGGGAGTGGGCGGGTGTCACTTTAGTGTCCCTGGGAGAACGGGAGATGGTTCCTAAGATCCAGGTGCCCGCAAATACCGCAAAGTATGGGCAGTGGATCACCATCAACGGCCAAAGAGGGGAGGCTCTGAGAGACACAGGAGCCAGTATGACTATGGTGCGTAGCCAGCTGGTGTCTCCAGAGCAGGTAATTCCCGATGTACTCCACCCAGCCGCGATGGCTGACGGCAGAACAGGTCACTATCCAGTGGCCGAGGTTCCCTTTGAATGGGGGGGGGTTGCAGGTTCACTTCGAGTTGCCGTAAGCCCTGCCGTGCCAGTCGATTGTCTGCTGGGCAATGACATGGAGCACAACGCTTGGAAGGAGGTGGAATACCGGACTCACACCGAGATGCTGGGTACACCTGACTGGGCCTGTGTTAGCACAAGGTCCGTGACTACCCGAAGAGGGAGTTCATTCCGGCTGGAGCCTGGAACAAAGGCCCAGCCAGCTGCCAGTCAAGGGAAGAACCGAGGACAGGAGGAGCCTGCCTCGGCGTCTCCACCCCGTAGGATGGATAGGCCACCGGAGGTGCTGGACCAGGAGTCTGCGGAGGGGGACGTTACCAACCTGGAGGACCTACCCATCCCGGCCGAGTGGCACGTGGAGGGAGGCCCGTCCAGGGAGGAATTCTGCCAGGGCCAGAGGGAGTGCCCTACCCTTGAGGGGCTGAGGCGACAGGCCAAAGCCCAGGCAGCAGGGAACGTTGAAGGGAACTACAGTGTTTACTGGGAGGATGGCCTCCTCTACAGTGAACCCAAGGCACCCCTACATGGATCGTCACGAGCCTTGGTAGTTCCTCAACGTTATCGAGCCTTCCTTTTAGAGTTGGCTCACGAGATCCCCTTGGCAGGACACCTGGGGCAGGACAAGACCTTCGCCCGTCTTGTCCCACACTTTTATTGGCCTCAGATGAAAGTGTCGTCCGATACCTACTGCCGGACATGTGTGTCTTGCCAAGCCAGTGGGAAAACAGGGGTGAAGCTGAAAGCTCCCCTGGAACCACTTCCTGTCATTAGCACCCCCTTTGAAAGGGTGGGCATCGACATTGTGGGTCCATTAGATCCACCGACTACAGCTGGTCACAGGTTTATCCTGGTTCTGGTGGATCATGCCACACGGTACCCAGAGGCAATACCTCTGAGGACCATAACAGCACCTGTTGTGGCTAGGGCCCTGATGGGAATCTTTACCCGAGTGGGTTTTCCCAAGGAAGTTGTGTCCGACAGGGGGACCAACTTCATGTCAGCGTATATGCGGGCAATGTGGAAGGAGTGTGGAGTGACATACCGGTTCACCACTCCTTACCACCCCCAGACCAATGGTCTGGTGGAGAGGTTTAACAAAACCTTGAAGGGCATGATCAGAAGTCTGCCTGAAAGCCTGCGGAGGAAATGGGACGTCCTCCTACCCTGTTTACTTTTTTCTTACAGGGAAGTGCCACAGAAGGGAGTGGGCTTCAGCCCCTTCGAGCTTCTGTATGGGCACCCTGTACGTGGACCTCTCAACCTGGTGAGAGACGGATGGGAAAGAACTCCCAGAAAGCTTCCCCAGGATGTGGTGAGCTACATGCTGGCCTTCCGGAGCCAAATGGCTAAGTTGTGGAAGCAAGCTTCTGACAACTTGGAAGCCAGCCAAGCAGTGATGAAGGCGTGGTATGACCACAACGCTCACCCGGTGGAGTTGGAGCCTGGCCAGAAGGTGTGGGTGATCGAACCCGGAGAGCTTAGTGCCCTCCAGGATCGCTGGTCAGGACCCTTTGAGGTGTTGGAGAAGAAGGGTAAGGCTACCTACTTGGTGGACCTGAAGACCCCTCGTCAGCCCCTGCGGGTGCTGCATGCCAACCGCCTCAAACCCCACCACGAGAGGCCCGAAGTCATCTTGATGATGGTGACTGACGGAGGAGAGGACGTGGAAAGCGAGCCTCTCCCTGATCTGTTTGCGTCTCAAGAGAAGGATGGGTCGGTGGAGGGAGTGATTCTCTCCCCATCTCTAACTCCTGAACAGCAGGAGGACTGTCGCCAGGTCCTGGGGCAGTACTCTTCGTTGTTCTCCCTTGTCCCGGGTAGGACTCACCTGTGCGTCCATGACGTGGACACAGGAGACAGCCCACCTGTGAAGTCCAAGATCTACCGGATGTCAGACAAGGTGAAGGCCAGCATTCATAGTGAAGTCACTAAGATGCTGGAGCTAGGAGTGATTGAACCTTCTAGCAGCCCCTGGTCTAGTCCGGTGGTGTTAGTACCGAAAGCTGCACCACCGGGTGCCCAACCAGAACTGAGGTTCTGTGTGGACTACCGGGGACTGAATTCAGTGACAAAAACTGATGCTCATCCGATCCCTAGGGCGGATGAATTGATTGACCGGCTGGGAGCTGCCCAATATCTAAGTACCTTTGACCTTACTTCAGGGTACTGGCAGATCTCGTTGACTGATGGAGCAAGGGAAAGGTCAGCCTTCTCCACGCCCAATGGCCACTACCAGTTCTGTGTGATGCCCTTTGGGCTCAAGAACGCACCTGCCACGTTTCAGCGCCTGGTAAACCAGATCCTCACCGGAATGGAGAGTTTCTCTGCTGCTTATCTGGATGACATAGCCGTCTTCAGTAACAGCTGGGAGGATCACTTGCGTCACCTGCAAGCTGTTCTCCAGGCCCTGAGACAAGCTGGATTGACGATCAAGGCCAGCAAGTGCCAGATCGGGCAGGGGTCGGTAGTGTACCTTGGACACTTGGTGGGTAGGGGAACGGTGCAACCCCTCCAGGCGAAGATCGAGGCCATCATGGCCTGGGAACCCCCCAAGACACAGACTGAGGTCCGAGCATTTTTGGGCCTCACGGGATACTATCGCCGCTTCGTGAAGGGGTACGGTACCATCGTAGCCCCTCTCACGGAGCTCACGTCCAAGAAACAACCTCGACGGGTAGTCTGGACGGAGGCTTGTCAGCAAGCCTTTGAGAAATTGAAGAAAGCCATGTGCGAGGCCCCGGTCTTAAGGGCCCCAGACTTTTCCAAGAAGTTCATTGTCCAGACAGATGCATCAGAACATGGCATTGGGGCAGTGTTATCGCAACTCAACGAAGAGGGTCTGGATCAACCCGTGGTCTTCCTATCCCGGAGACTACTTCCCAGGGAACAGAAGTGGAGTGCAATAGAGCGCGAAGCCTTTGCAGTGGTATGGGCTCTGAAGAAGTTGCGGCCATACCTGTTTGGATCGCACTTCCTCGTTCAGACCGACCACAGACCCCTTCGTTGGCTGATGCAAATGAAGGGGGAGAATCCCAAGTTGTTGAGGTGGTCTATTTCCCTACAGGGGATGGACTTTCAGGTGGAACATCGGCCTGGAGTGGACCACGCCAATGCAGACGGTCTCTCAAGGTACTTCCGCCTTAGTGATGAGAACTCCCAAGGGGTTGGGTAGCTCTCCCCACTTTCAGCTGGGGGGGACGCGTGTTAGACCTGTCAGCCCTTTGGGTGGTCCCTCCTCATCATTATTTATTTTGTCCCACTTATGCCTCAAACCCTGTTTGAATTTTTCCTTTTTGGGAACCACCAGACTTTTTCGTGTTGCTACAGATTCAGGGAGCCATTTTAGCTACCCCTGAAACTTCTGTCTGAGGGCCTGGAGCACAAAATGGTGGCCCCCTGTGACATCACCAGCATCCACTGGAACCTACCAGCACCTTCCAGAACATTCCAGGAGCTTCCAGAACCCTGTGACCGTTGGAGGCGGTTTAGAATGTTGGGAGGATAAGAGAGGCAGTTGGCAGTTGGAGCTGGCAGTTGGCACCTGACTGGTGAAGAGAGAGGAGCACAACAGTGAAGGAGGAAGGAGTGAAGCAGCAGGGGTGGAAACTTGTGCCTGGAGTGGGGTCCATAAACCCACCCTTGATACTTGTCCCTACTGATGGATCCCAGCCTGTAGCCCTGTGTGGGAAGAAGACAGAAAAACTCATCCTAAGGACCTGAACAGCAGGAACAGGCCTTAGAAGCAGAAAGCAGCAAGATCCTGACCTGGAAACTGGTTTCCCTGGAGTCCGGCGTCGAGTAGCCTGAAGACCTGGAGCCCGAGGTGGAGAAGCGGCGCTGACTGAAGTAGCAGACGTCGTACCCGGAGCCGCCTGAGGTCGTGAGAGGGCGCCGACGGGGGTCGAGAGGAATACCAGAGGTCGAGGAGGAAGTGAACCGCGGTCGAGCGAGCGGCGTCATCGGAGGAGTGAAGTCCGCCCTCCGGAGTCGTCGGAGACCGAGGTAGAGGAGCACCGGAGGTCGGGAGTGAGGATCGCACTCCGGAGTCGCCCGGAACCTGTGAGGAGGAGCACCGGAGGTCGGGGGTGAGGATCGCACCCCGGAGTCGCCGGAAGTTGACATCGAGGCCAGGCCGGCCGACGTCATCGGAGTCGAGAGCGCCATCGGACCGGAGCCGCCTGAAGTCGACATCGTGAAGAGACTGCCTGACGCCGTCGAATCGGGGGTAGAGATCGAACCGAGGCCGCCGACATCGGACCGGAACCGCCTACCGGCGTCGACAAAGAACTGACATTGTGCCGAGGCCGCCGAGACCGAACCGGAACCGCCTCACGGCGTCGACACGACTCCAGCAGCGTCGGAACATCAGAAAAAGGGCAGTAAGTGGAGTAGAGGGCGCCTAAGGCCCTGTGGAGACCTGAGAGACTGCTCTAAGGGGCTAGGGAGGTGCTGAAACCCACCTGACTGTGCCTGGGGTGAACTGGGACTAACCTAGAGAGGTTGTGTGGTGAAGGAAAGCCAGGGCATTGGTATTCCCCCCTTTGATCTACCTCAGTTTAGGCCTCAGCCTTGTCCCAGCCAGGGAGTAGCCTCCTCCCTCAAGCCTTCCACAACCCTACAAGCTGTGCCTGGGCCAAATCAGCCCTTAAGAAGTGAAGTGTCATCTGATTATATGAGGGGTGCTGTATACTTTTAATTATTTATTGGGGATACTGTATTTATTGAGTTTTTACCTATTTATTGCTGCACTATATTTATAGGTCCACAGGACTTGTTGGTGTACAATATTTATTGGTACAGTATTTATTGCCTCAAAGTATTTAATTGTCTGTATATATTGCACTTGTATTTATGCCCTGTTATTTATGATCACCCCTATTTATTTCATCAAACAGCCAATATTTATTTGACCTGCACTAATTGAAACTTGTATATTGTGATTGACCTATTTATTTTTCCAATCAGCAACTAAGAGAAAAAGATAAAGAAAGAATATTTTCATAATTTTTACGGTGTAGAGTCGTTTTTGGAACGGATGCACGCATGGTTATTGTATGGGTATATTGTATGCTTAGCACTGTGCCTGTTTCCTGACCACTCGAGCCAAGCTACCACAGTGTGTTCGAGGAGTCCACCACCACCCTGCGGAGTGGGAGTGGGGCTGTTTCCAACAATCTCATTATTGGAAAATACACGGTCGCTAAGCAGGGGGACCTCCATTTAGCTTTTATGGATCTGTCCACTGCTTTCGACCTTGTAAACCGGCAAAAATTATGGGCCTTATTAGCCGTTCTGGGGCTTGATCCAGTCTTGATCTCCTTCTTGGCTGTTATTCATGAGGACACCACCGCAGTTGTTCGCTACAGTGACGACGGGAGTCAGACAGATGCTTGGCAGGTAAAGCGTGGAGTAAGACAGGGGTGCATTCTTGCTCCCCTACTTTTCTCACTTTACATTAACAATTTGGGTGTGGTTCTAACCGCGGTTAGTAATGATATTCCCAAAGCCGGCTCTAAAATGATTCCCGCGTTACTATATGCGGATGACACTGTTTTGTTGGCTAGGACCGCGAGAGGTTTACAAGCTCTCTTAAAAGGATTTTATGATTTTATGGTCTCTTTAGACCTATTAATAAATTTTAAAAAATCACATTCCATGTCAATAGGCTCAGGAAGAGCGAAAAGGGTGAAGTTTTTCTGTAATGGGCAGGAATTAATAAAAGTGCAGACATTCCCATATCTAGGGGTTGTCTTTGACGACAGAATATCTTGGGTCATGCAACGTGCTCAGAAAAAGAATAACCTTGCCAGAGCTACAGGCGCTCTGTTGGGCTTTGCAAAGCGTCTGGGGTGTAAACCGCTACCTGCTCTATTAAAAATTTATAGAGCAAAGTGTATTCCCATGGCCCTATATGGAAGTGAGATCTGGGGTTATAAGGCCTCTGCGGACATCCAAGTAGTAGAAAATACTTTTTTTCGGAAATTGTTGTCTCTTCCCCCCTCTGCACCAACTTTTAATATACATGAGGATTTGGGGGTGGGATATCTTGTTGTCCTAATATCTGTGGCCCCGTTACTATGTTGGTTGAGGGTCTGGGCGCAGCAGCCTCCAAATTTAAACCAACAAATTATCCAAGATTGTTTGTCCCTAGATGAAGCGACATCTATCCCATGGATCTGTTATATCAAAAACAATTTGAAGTCGCTTGGTTGCCCTGAACTGTTTACCAGTCCTTGTCCGCTGAGTAAAGAGCAAATTAAGGCCTTTAAGACACAGTTCTTGACAAGAGCTATGCTGACAAGGGTAGGAGACGAGTTGGGGAAACCGACAGTTAGGAGGTTTGTTACGCTGAGTTTAAGTGGTGAGATCCAGCCTTATTTAACTTATATCAACAAACCTTTCCATATGTTTTTGCTAATAAGGTTTAAGCATGGTCTGCTCCCCTTGCTCCTGGCTTACCCCAAAGGCTTTTTCAAAGAAGGAACATTGGGGCCTTGTCCTTGTGACAACACTTCTGAACAAAACTTGTTGCACATGGTATTTTTTTGTAAATTTTACTCTTCTCAGCGTAAAAAATACATTCTTCCGATTTTCAAGACTCGTCAATTTGAGCAAGTAAGGCCTGCGCTGGCATATTTACAAATGTTGGAGTCCCCATTTATTTGCTTTGGGGTTGCGAGCTTCATTGTGGGCGCTTTAAGATCTAGAAATAGGGCTCAGTTTATTTAGCTACTCCCTCATTTCCCTAAGAGTATTGTGCCCAATTAACTGTTGAAGATGGAATTTTATTGAGAAATGTATTTTTAAATTGTAATACTGTTGAAGTAACTGTACGACATACTTTTATTGTATTCAGCGCCAAATTGTATTGTATTTATTCTTTGTGTTTATGATTTTCTTTGTTATTGCATTTGCCCGTATAATGAACTACTGTACTGTGCTTTGATGGTTTTAAAATTTTTTCCGAATAAAGCAAACTTTTGACTTTGACTTTGACTTTGACAAGACAATCAAGAAATCAGACACCAATTCATAAAAATAAACAATTTTTACAAGAATGTAGACACTAGAACTAAACAAATGCACTGGAGGGTTCCTGAGATATAGATTCTACAAGTAATATTGAATCTAAGCAATTTCACTCAACCGTGAACAAGCCTTGGCAAAGTCAACGAATTGGATACTAAGAAACCTTTTCAAGGAAAACTTGGAGAAGTGTCAGTGTTGTTGGTTAGAAGTACTTTGGGCAACAGTCAGGGGGACCAGCAAGATTCTCAAGAACAGGAGAAGCAGTCCTTCAGGAGGGGGTGGTCTTCCTGTAGGGATTCCTCGGTCCACGAAGATGGTGAGGGGGTCCTTGTTACAGGGTTGATGTCCTATAAAGCCGTCTCCGATCTGGCTGAAGTGCAGTTGCCACTGGACTACCAGTCGCCTGTTATCACAGTCACAGGCCAATCCTACCTGCGTCAATAACTTACCTTCTGAAGGTCCCAGAAACTCTCAGACAGTGCTCTCAGATTGAGCAAACTAAGGTCCAACTCTGTGCATCTGGTCTTAGCCCTCTGTGCTACACAGTGGCACTGGGAGCGGCTTGAAGACTTGGGGCTACTAACTTGCCCCAGCAGGCGTTTTCAGCTGTTGTGTCCCTGTTCTGCAGTCAGATGGTCCTTGGAGTTCTCGTGGCTTGACTGGGCTCTTGGAGATAGCGTTTCCTTGAGCAGGACGTGGCAGGCACAGTCCCTCTCTTCACTGGCTACCGGGTGCAGCGGATGCAGTCCTCTATGGGGCAGTCTTTATTTGCTGGTCCCTATGTGCAGCAGGGCAGTCCTTCTTTGCTTCTTCTTCTGAGTCAGTTAAGATATTGATGCCAGAGGTACCTCATTTATCTTCAGAAAATGCCTTTCAAGAAAGTTAAATAGATGCAGTTGCTAGAAAAAAGTAGTCCCTAAGCAAAAGCAGAAGCAGACAAGTCCTGGGGCAATGCTCCAAAGCCCACACATAGTACATACAATAGATCTTCCAGACAGCGCAAACGCTGTCTAGGCTCGACCAAAAAAAGGAGGTTTGGGATTAGCCATTACTTTAAATGGTAAAGTCGAGTGAGCATTTTTAAACTGACCTTCCAGTCTACAGTGGCAGGCAGGGAGCTGTGTTTTACCTTGTCATACTCATGGGGGCATGACTAGTGCTGCAGTCCACAAGAGACACGCTAACTTACAGGTCCTGGGTACACCTGGTACCATATACTAGGGGCTTACAAGTAAGTTAGGCTATGACAAATGGGAACGCACCAATTAAAAATGCACCATTTTAGGGTCAGATCACATGCACTGAATCCTGTTAAACCTCCAAAAAGCCAGTTTCCTTGCAGGCGTGGAATAAGCATTCCGATGCAAGAATGTCTTGCAAGATAGGTAAACACCTTAGGAAACTGGACTTCATTCCCACCATTTTCGCTACTAGAACTGCTAGATGCTGTTTTTTTTACTCTGAGGGTGCACTGAAGCCTGCTAACTAGACTCAGTCTCAGTGTTCTTTCCATACAACTGTACATGTGGTCAATTGTAACCCAATTAAGAAAGGACTTTAGCACCCCTGTAAGTCCCTGGTAAATGGTACCTATGGTAACCAGTGCATGGGTACTAAAGCGGGTTCCTGAGAGCAGCAGCTTTTTTTAGGCCACCCAAAGGGACACCTGCACAATCTGTATGCACACTACCATTGCAGGATGAGTGAAATGGTGAAAGCCATTCTGAAAACACGACATGGCACACTACCTGTGTACCATGCCAGCATGTACTGCATATACTGTATGTACGTCACCCCTACAGAAGGCCTAAGGCAGGCTGCATTGTAGTATATGTGAGGGCCCCTCTGCATGAGCAGGTATGGCCCTGTGATGCCTAGTTCCATTACTATGGCAGTGAACGTGTACAGGCAGCTATGTTAAAGGTATGTACTGGGCACTGGTCATTTCGAGTTACCCGGCAGGACTGAAAATAATGGTATGTTATGTATATTTCTAAAGCGCAGCGGTTACCCGAGGGTGTCCTGGTTCTAGCTATTGCCCTCTGAACACAGGATGGGAAACCTACATACTGAAAAGCCATGTGTTCAATCCTTTCCTAAACGCCATTAGATCTGTGGCATTTCTAATATGGAGAGGGAGATCATTCCAGGCCCTTGCGGCACAGGTAACAAAACTTCTCCCTCCACAGTTGACTTTTTTAAAAGAGGGCACTAACAACCTCTTCACTCCTAAAGAGCAGAGGGCTCTTTTAGAGACGTGCCATTGAAATCAACATACGCCAAATTGTATTCCCTGCTTTCTCTACTAAAGTTAAAACTGATGGTCTTTTATTTGCTTGCTAAAAGTGGTGGAGGGAAGTAAAACAAATCAAGGTTATACTTTCAATTTAGTCATACTCTGAAGGACCACAGACTCAGAATTTCAATTTTTGTGGGTTTATTATAAAACCAAAAAATAAACACACCTCAATATCAGAGTATATAGATACATGAAAATCCATACAGAGCCAAGTCTACGAATATAATTCATTCAACATAAAAGGCATAAAGTAATGAACTCCAAAATCAAAATACAGCATAGAATAGAAGCTGAGTCCAATTCTCTTTACATCTGGGAAGAACACAAAACACAAATCTCTTTCCCTACACTTCTCTAAATGAGGGTCCTACCAATCTCTCTTGTCATATCCCAAAGGTGTCAGCACGAGTTGACATCCTAAG
Source organism: Triturus cristatus (assembly GCF_964204655.1). NCBI lineage: Eukaryota > Metazoa > Chordata > Amphibia > Caudata > Salamandridae > Triturus > Triturus cristatus. The sequence continues at coordinate 50,786,486 of NC_140583.1, read as the reverse complement.
AAGTACTCGCGTCAAAATCGGTCTGATAGCTTAAAGCTATGGAGCTCGCTCTAAGATGCTCCTTCTCCTCCAAAAAAAGCAGAAGACTCCAGAATCTGTCCCTGTGCATCATACAAAAATACAATGTTCAACCCACAATACGTCACATGATTAATTTTTTCATTGCTGCGTTTCCAGTAGCTTTCCACAGGCGCTTTAATTAATTTTTCTTCGTCTTCCAGTGGCCTTGGGTTTCAGATAGGCCAGCCACGAAAGGAGTCCTCCCTTCTCGCCTTCCAGACTTCTTCAAAGACATTCCGGGTATCCCCTTAAATCTAAGAATAACAAAGCCGAATTCCTGCACCTGCAGTAGGATGAGAACACACTGTCTTCGAGCACAAAAAGGATTCCTTTCATTATTTCTTGAGCAACCAAGGAAAAACAAAACTCAAAACAACTTACAATCTGGGCCTACAGCTCAGGCAACTTTAACTAAACACAATATACACAGTATGCATATAATTTAATCCTGCACATTACACATACAGGAATTATAAGTGTATCTGATACATGTAAAATCCTACTTGAATGTGCACACTACAATGTAGTGCTACTAGAACGTGAATAAATGCATTTTAATAATTATGAAGCACTGCAAATGACAAAATACATTGAGTGCGTTTCAAATATGAGTATAGTACACTCATACATTTTAGAGTGCTGTAAGCGCTCTATCAGTTCCCCCCTCTTATGACTAATGTCATAACACCAACATTTTATCCTTTCACAGTTTTCTCCTTGTAGAAGAGACCAACCTAAACAGAAGTTGTAGCTTGCCATCCCTGTCTACATTTTTTTAACCCTTTAAGGTGCAGATATTGACTGTCCTGCAGTCGTTCTAACTGCTGCTCTAGTTTTTTCAAATAATTTTCATTATGCCGTGCCCTTTGCCACTTGTAAGCTTTGATGGCTCCCAATAATACAATTATACAAATGACAGCTATTATGATAGGTTTCAAGATGTATCCCATTATTCCTTGTCCAGACTTCCAAACCAGCTTCCGACCTTTCCAAATCCCTTAGCAATTTGTTCCCAGAGTTCATCAGCAGCCAGATCCTTTAAGTCTTGATGTATCTCTGAAATGTTACTAATATACTTCCTTATATCCCGACTATTGTCAGGAATATAAGTACAGCACTTTTGAACTTCCAATAATTTACAGACTCCTCCGGCTTTTGCTAATAACACATCTAAAGCAAGATGATTTTGCAGAACCATAGCCCTTATCGAAACCATTTCCCCATCAACAAGTAATAGAATTTGGGCTGTATTTATATAGAGCTTATCCACCAACGTTTCCAACTTTCTAATTTTCATGTCATTCAAAATCACACCCACACTAGGTATCATGGCTCCAAATACATCCCCAACAATTTCTCCCGCACTTACACCACGTTTCCTCTGTGAGAGCTTTTCCCTTCAAAAACCATAAATCATCTACATTGAACATTTTGGGCAATACCACAGCCAAATAACATGTACCATACCAATTCTTAGGCAATTTCACATATGCATTTTTTCCACACTCAAAATACACATTTGGCACTATCGTTAATTTATCCAATAGCGCCTTTCTAATCGACTCCTCAATCAAGAAAATGTGTTCACAATCACTCTCACCCACAAATATCTTGTCATAATATGTCGACGGGTGTCTAATGCACAGTTTCCCTTTTTGCTGGAAATCTAAAGCTATTGGTCCAGAACTTCCCTTCGACTTATGATCTAATTCTTCCTGGGACATGGAATTACTTTATGATTTGGGTCTAGTCTAAATAAGGTCTGCCTATGCCGATCTTCTATCTGATTCACAAACTTCTTCTCGAAGTCAGATACATGCAGGTCAAATTATGTCTTTGGGCATATGATGTATCTAAAGTAATAGTAATCACAAAATACTTAGACATCCTCTCTACCTCCTTAGAATAATCATATTTATTCATGTACTTAAGAACTGGAACCTCTGAGAGTACCACATCATAATTTGAGAAACAGTACTCAAAATTTGCCTTACTATAAAACATGCTCAACAATACACTACATGTGATGCCATACATCAAAGGTAAATGATGGTATTGAATGCCTTCTTCTACTGATGATGGCAGTAGCATACACATATAGCAGTCTTTTGCTTCCATTGTATCAACGTATTCATATAACAAACAAGCATATGCATTCAGCGTGAAATCACCTTTTGACATATCTACATGTAACATCCGACTAGTTTCACTGATCATCTCTCTATCTTTTGCGGATGCACCCGATTCTAAATCTGAGACAGGTGGTGTAAGGGTAGCCTGTTCCCCCTTCCCTTCAGCATTTTGAGATTCAACCAAAGATATAACAATCACTACAGTTATGACAATAAGTACAGCAGCAATAAGGGTACCAATTATGCATTTCTGCTTGCGTCCTGAATTTCCAGATTCCATTTTTGAACCACTGAATGGTCTTGAGGCACAAACAAAATTTACAAAGTCTCTTTTCTTCGCCGATCCTGCTATTCACAATGTCCTTTTATTTCCCTTGTCCATTCGATCGTTGCAATATTCAGTCCAATAGTGCTAAACCTATTGTAGAGATATAGTCAGCCCTAGCCCTCAGTTCTTCTTCAACTGAAAGTCCCTAATTTTAAATCCTCTTCCACTTGGATCTAGGTTATATTCTTTTTAAAGCCTAACACGTTCTTTTTTTCACAGTTCATGCTTCATCATTAATGATATTAGATCCAAGTACGGTAAGACCAAGCTGCAGAATCTCTGCACGAATTTCTCCCAGTTCCTGTGCAGTGGGCTGTCTACCAAAAGTAGGAAAAGCAACTTGGTTAAGGATCAAAAATCGCAAACAACTCAGCGTTGGTGGATCAGGGACTGTTAGTTTTAGGACTCCAAAAGCCTCAACTCCAGCTACCAGCAACTGAACATCAATTGATAGGGTGTCCCCTCCGTAACTCACTGTGCCAGTCCCTAACCTCCCGGAATTCCTCGGTCTCTGCATTTGCAGCCAGATATGTCCACTCAGGAGATGCGCATTTTTGAGACGGTACCTTCTCTCTTCTGGATCGTCTTAGACCCTCCGGTTTCTCTTCGGTTTCACTTTGATCAGGAATTGGAGCGAGATTTTTCTCAGATGCAAGCCATATGCTTAGCCTTTCTTTTCTTGTCGGCCACTTTTCTACTTCAGCACCTGCTCTCCTCTCTTCCTTTCGATCTTATCCTTCTGCAGCAGGCTGCTCACTCTGATCTGGTTCAAAGTTCACTTCTGCAATCTCGTTTATTTCAGGTTCTGAACTCCACTCTGGAACAGCTTGATCTCTTCTTTCTTGCTCAGTTAATTGTTCAGCCTCATCACGAATGCTCACAACCTGACCTGGTCCTTCATTGTCTATTGCATTCTCAGTCGCTCTTCTCGGAACAGGGGGAGTCGTTTCCTCCACAGGCTCTGGAACTCGACAAGTAATTGAAGCGTGAATACAGTTTGGTAATCCTCCACACTTCACAGCGGTACTCATGACCAAAATCACCTGGTATGGTCGTCGCCAGCGAGCATCAAGGCAGCTCTTCCTCATGTGCTTTCGGACCGGCACCCAGTCACCAGTGTTAAGATCATGCAGCAGGTCCCTCTAGGTGGATACAGTCGCAGCCTCGACCTAGTGAGACACAGAATTAACCACATCAGCCAGTCCCCTACAATAATCCAATACTAAATCATCTGTGATGTTTATCAATGCTGTAGCTGGCACCGTAGGCAATCGCATAGCTCTTCCCATCAATATCTCATGGGGAGAGAGCCCCGTCCTTCTATCAGGAGTACTACGCAAACTTATCAACACCAATGGCAGCGCAACTGACCATTTCAATGAGGTTGACTAACAAACCTTTGACATCCTTATCTTGATTATGCCATTAGTCTTCTCTACAAGACCAGAAGCCTCAGGCCTGTAACTACAGTGCAATCTCTGATCAATATTCAAAGCTGTACATAACAATTTCATGATTTCATTATGGAAGTGTGTTCCTCTGTCTGTCTCTACTGAGGTCGGAAATCCAAAACACGGTATCAGTTCCCTTAAGAGCAGTTTTGCCACTGTGAGACTGTCACATCATCTAGTTGGATATGCCTCAACCCAACGTGAAAAGATACACACCACCACCAAACATATCTTAGCCTATTGCACCTCGGCATCTCAATAAAGTCCAATTGTATTCTATTGAAAGGACCTCCTGATCTTCCAATGTGACTCATCGCAACCACAGTTCTCTTTCCAACATTCATTTGTTGACAAATAACACACCTGTGACACTCTGCTTCAGCACTCACGCGAAATCGTGGATTAAACCAAGTTTGCCGAAACACTCGCACCATTGCATCTCTCCCAAGATGAACTGCTCCATGAATCTGCCTTGCCATTGGGCTCAATAGACAATTGGGTAGTAATGCTCTGTCATCTGTTGACACCCAAATGCCATGTTCTCTCTTTTCACAGCCTGCTCTAACTCATGATGCAGCTTCCTCTTCTGAGATCTCATCCTGCAGCCGCTTCAGTTCATCCCAAGTATCGGCTACAGCTAACATCATGCTGAGTTCGGTCTCTTCTGTGCTCTCTCCTACATATTCTCCATTGAAAACACAAACATGTATAGCACAAAAATAAACTTCATCAGCCTAGTTATTTCCTATTGTAACAAAATCCTCTCCTATCCCATGGGCTGCACATTTTACAACTGCAATCTCTTTAGGTTTCTGCAAAGCCTCCAACAATTGGCGTAAGCATTCTCCATTATGGATTGGGGATCCTGAGGACGACAAAAATCCCCTCTGTGACCACAACTGCCCACAATCATGAACCACTCCAAACCCATATTGGCTGTCCGTATAGATAGTCACTCGGACTCCATTCAAGATGGTAAAGGCATGTATCAGAGCAATAATTTCGGCCACCTGAGCAGAGTATACTCTTTTCAAACAGACAACGTCCACCACCCCCAAGATGGTGCACACTGCAAACGTTGCTCTCAAACACCCTTCATTGTCTCTTAAACATGAACCATCAACAAAAAGGATCAAATCAGATTCAGGCAGAGTTTCATCAACAATGTCAGGTCTGGGTTCGGTAGATAGCTCAGTAACATCTAAGCAGTCATGCTCTTCACAATCCTCTTCTTCCTCTTGCGGAACAGGTAACAATGTGGCAGGATTCAAGGAGGTACAGAGTCTCAGTGTAACATTTTCAGAAGCCAATATAACCTGCTCATACTTTGCAAGTCTGTTGTTTGTTAGATACTGTGTCTTGGTTCTTGTCATTAACAATTCTACCCAATGTGGCACATAAATGATAAGTGGATGACCCATCACTATGCTTTCACATCTCTCAATGCTGACACCTGTTGCAGCCACGGATTGGAGACATCCGGGCAACGCAGAAGCTACTGGATCTAGTGTAGCTGAAAAGTAAGCTACTGGTCTACCGGCACCTCCATGTGTCTGTACAAGGACCGCTAACGCACATCCCTCCTTCTCACAGCAAAAGAGCAAAAACGCTTTATTATAGTCTGGCATCCCCAGAGCTGGAGCACGACATAGGCTCTCTCTCAGTTCGTGGAAGGCTCTCAAGCAATCGTTATCCCATGGTACCGGATCTCTAATGTCCTTTCGAGTCAATCTCAGTGGCTTTGCTTGCAAGGAAAAATGTGGGATCCACTGTCGACAATAGCCGACCATTCCCAAAAACCTGCGGACTTCTTTTTGCTTTTCGGAGTTCCCATTGGCAGAATCGTCTCTATGCGATCTGGTGATAACCTTCGTTTTCCCTTCTCAATCCGGTGAGCTAGATACTGAACTTCAGTCAGACAATACTGAAGTTTGTTTGGGGACACTTTGTGTCCATTCTCTCCCAAATGATTCAACAAAGCCACAGTATCGATCCTATAAGCATCTTCAGTCTCTGAAGCGACCAAAAGGTCATCAATGTACTGAACTAGGACTGTCCTCTGATGCATCACCAGCCCTTCAAGATTCTCTTTCAGACTCTGACTAAAGATAGAGGGGCTTTCTGTATACCCTTGAGGGATACGACACCACATTAACACCCGATCGCCCATCCTAAATGCAAATAAAAACTGTCTATCCTTGTGCAACGGTATGGAGAAAAATGCCTGACATAAATCTATGACTTTAAACCATTCTGCCTCACATGGTATCTGAAATAATATAACAGCTGGATTCGGTACCACAGGACAACATGGGATCACGATTTCATTGACTCTGCACAAATCCTGCACTATTCTGTACTTGCCACTAGGCTTCTGCAGTTCCATTATAGATGAGTTGCAGGGACTTCCTCTGATCTCTTTGAGAATGCCTTGTGCAATCATAGACTCGATCACAGGTATATTGCAGCCACAGTTTCTGGAGTTAATTTATTCTGCCGTGTTGGTGGGAATTCAGCATTTGGTTTGATCTGTATCCTAACAGGTTCAACCCCTCAAATCAATCCTATCTCCTCACCACTTCGGAGAAACTGAGTCTCTCAAGTCATGTAGTAACTCCTCTGTCATGAGAACCACAAATATTTCTGCACACAGGTTCATATTGGCCATTTTAAAATCTGCATCATCATCACAGGTTTGCAACTCCACACCCCTCGGAGTGCAAGAGATGGTACAATTTAGCTTATACAAAAGGTCTCGCCCCAATAGACAGACTGAGCTTGAATTGGTCCTATTCTCACAGGTAACTCGGTTGTCAACGGGTTAGTCATTCTCTGATTGGTAACTCCTACTACTTGGATCGATTCTCCTGAGTAAGATATACATTTGGAACCACTTCCGTTCTTACTGTGGAGCGCGCAGCTCCAGTATCCAATAAAAAGGTAACAGGATATCCACTCACGCACTCACGCACTCAAGCAGTTCATTACGTTTGGATCATCGATTTGTCATCAACAAGAACTGTTCACATATATGAAAGTTCACTTGGCACAGCGCTTGATGTTTATGTTTGTAAATAAGCACTGACATAATAGAAGGGGTTTTGGGTTGTGGTTTGATTTTTAGGGGATTGTGGGTAATGAAGTGCGCACACACTATGTTGATAGGGTTTGAAAAGCGGGAGAGGGTAGTGATCATGTGATATTATGCACCAATGATTGTAGAGGAGGGCGGGTGTTGTTTATTTAAATTGAGGATGTTTAGCATGGCCGTCATTAAGATACCACGAGCGCGACAGAGAAGTTTGAAGCACTGCGTAGTTTACATCAGGTATTTATCGGGGGCGCATGAAAGTGATTAATTCAGCACCAGGTATGTGGGGAACAGAGGATCGTTTAAGTTGAAATGGGAAGTTTGAAGTTTAAATGGGTATGATGTCAGGAAATCGACAGATTGCACAGATTAATAATTAGGATGAGTGTTTAGGGGAGGAGTTTAATTCACGAGTCACTAGGAATGTTTTGTAGATGGTGAGGGCGATGGGAGGTTCACTATGGTTGGTATTGAAATGTGGCACGGGAGTTTTGGCAAAATTGAGTTGTCACACAAGAGGGAAGGGTAATTATTGCTGAAAATGATTTTGATATAATTTACATCTGTTGGGACAAAATGTAATGTGACTGACATACATATGTTTACGATTTGTAGATACTCCTGAAGAAGGTTTTTGAACCGAAATGCATTGAGTACGTCATGGATTATATGTTATGAAGGAAATTCGAAACAAGTTCATGCATAGGCCTGGATGGGCAATACATAGAACGAGTTACATGCTTAAAGTTGTACAAGGAATTTCACCGCTTTTGACGTGATGGATAAATAAGAGTTGAAACAATGATGAAAAATGAAGAAAATGAAATGGATAAAACTGATTACTTTGGTGGATGGGTATTATTTTGATATACCAATGTGCAAACGGCTGTGCAACCTGTTCTGACCAGTCAACTTCGCGGGCCAGAATTTCAACATGTACATACCCCCCATTTTGTACTTCTCTCAGAGGGAAATTTCCTGTTGTCCCCATCCCTCCACCCAGAGGCGGAGTATCACCTATCACTTTCTTGCCGCTTTTCTTTTTGGCCCACCTTTCTTCCCATCTGTCTAATTCTTTCCACGCTCGCATCCCCACCACCAGTTCTCTAATTTGTGCTTTTAACCCTGTTGTTCGCTTCTCTCCCAATTCCTTATCTGTATAATTCAATCTGCAGAGTCCCTGCATCATTTTTGTTTTTGTCAGATCCACCTCATACCTTTGTGCCAACTGTGACAAGGCATCATGAGCTTGCTTTGCCTTCTTAGTCACATCCTTAGCTCCAAATAGCAGTTCACTTGGGTTGTATGTTTCAATTCTGTCCAATGGCAGATTCCTTCAATCACCTCATCTATTTCTGCTTTCAAACTCACCGTATCCAGCAATGGTGTCTTTAATGCGACCTGTAACACCTTCCGATCCCTTTCACTTCCCAATTCCACCCTGTCACAACTTTGTGTTCTCCTTGGACCCCCACTTTCCTCCATTCTCCCAACTGGGCGATTTTCTCTCTCAACACTTCGACTTCTCCAATGATTACCTGCAAATACAACTTGTGGCCCAAACAGTACCCTAGCTGCTTCACGTTTCGTCTCCATTTTATCTTTCTGTATCATGGACTCCCTCACCAGTGGAACCCACATTCTGATATCTGACTTAGAATTTGCCAAAGCTCCTGTTCGCCTTCTTTCTGACTCACTGTTCATTCTCAATGGATAAGCTGTAGCAGGCAGTGGAGTACTAGCTTCCACTGGTATCTGAGCCATTCACGTTCCACTCATTGTAAGGCTCCCTCCAGATATAGTCTCTTCCCCTTCTCCTATTTGCTGTTGACTCCACCTGTTCTCTCTCTGAGGTTATATATTGAAACCACCGGTCTAATAGTAATGGGTACTGAAAGAGCTTCTGGTAACCTCATGTTACACGCAGGTTCATTTGGCTTTTGATCTCCGTACCCTATCCCTCCGGACCCTCCTCGAATTCTTGTTCCCACTGAAATCCTCCCACTTATTCCGGTGGTCTGATCTTCTGAACTCATACGTCCCACTCCTGATGTTTCCTCTGTTCTCTGTGTCTGCTCCAGCTTCGACCTAGAGTCACAAGGTGGAGGATGTTCTGCTAACAGTCTATCAAGAAAACTGTCATCTGTATCACTTTCCTCTTCTGTCTTACTTTTTCCTCCAGACCCTCCTTCTAACATCCTTAATGGATAACATTTTCCTCCCTCTATGGTGTCTCCTCTCCATCTCTTCAACTGTGTATCCCATCTGGCATCCTGATTGCCTTCATTGTTTTCTTCATTCTTCCCTGTGAAGCTTCTCTTCTCTTCGCTGTGGCTGCTCTCATTCATGCATCTAATGCCTCAAATTGTGTTGGTCTAGGCGGAGGTTTCAGAGAAGACATCACTCCCCTCAGCTGATACAGCACCTCCATACGAAATGACCCATAACGAGGGAAAGACAATTCTCCCTCCTTCTCAGTAATTTTATGCCAATTTTGAAGCCACACTATAGTATGTAGTTCTACATTTGTTGCCATATAATGTGCCGGGGTGTCCTCTGGCGGTGCTTCTTCTCCTACTCGAGTCACCACCCCTGTGTCGCCTCTACACAAATCTCGCAACACTTTAAAACATCTCATCGTGAAAATTAATTATTTGCAACCCAAGTTTCAATATTCAACTTCGGACGGACTTTCACCAATCCCAGCGCGGCGTTACACCAACCGACCTATCACAGCGCGGCACGTACTGATATCACTGCTCACTTCTTGCAGCGGCTCACCCGCCTTTACAATTTCACCTCGTACACTCGCTCACACATTCGCACTACAAATAACTGTATATCCAAAGTTATTAGACCAAGTAACTGCTCCTAACACAGTCACAATAACTTACAGTTACATAAAACAAGTAATTGTCTGTCCTCCAAACGATCAATAGAACACTCTTGCGAGAACATTCATCCGCTGTGGCCCCTGACCTGCGTTAATCACTTGATCGCCGTAGTCCACCCCTGGTACCTGATGCTTTCTACTGCGACGTACTCCTGCATTTGCACAAAGTTCCCTATCACAAGTGAGTTGTCGATAGCGCTTCACGACAACCACAATATTGATCAGACAATTACAAATACCGAACTATCCTGGGATCTTGGACTTCTCTTGAGTCCGCTAACCAAACTTCCTGGTCCGCACGCGTCCGGACCAGTAAACCGATAAACCCACAATCACTCAACTTGCATCCCAACTTCGCAAGACATCACACAATTAAGTCATCACCACAATCTAACACACCACACAGATTCATACTCATGCTACCACTGTTTCCGCCACACCATCAACGTCCGCCGACCTCAATCAACTTCGCCGTCTTCTACTCCGTGCAAAGCTCTATTATTCTTCTGAACCTACTCTAATTTCTCTTTTCTCACTTCACTTCACTGATTACGCCAAATTGTATTCCCTGCTTTCTCTACTAAAGTTAAGACTGATGGTCTTTTATTTGCTTGCTAAAAGTGGCAGAGGGAAGTAAAAAAATTCAAGGTTATACTTTCAATTTAGTCATACTCTAAAGGACCACAGACTCCGAATTTCAATTTTTGGGGGTTTATTATAAGGCCAAAAATAATTGAATATAGACACTCCTCAATATCAGAGTAAATAGATACATGAAAATCAATACAGAGCCGAGTCTACGAATATAATTCATTCGGCATAAAAGACATAAAGTAATGAACTCCAAAATCAAAATAAAGCATAGAATAGAAGCTGAGTCCAATTCTCTTTTCATCTGGGAAGAACACAAAACAAAAATCTCTTTCCCTACACTGCTCTAAATGAGGTTCTCTTCCAGGGGATCCTCATCAAAGTCATAAGCATTAGAATATTCCCGCCCATGCGCGGGATCCCGGGAACAGTATATTATATGTGCCCCACATATATATATCTCCATACATATATACCTATATGTATAAACAAGCAACTGCAGCCAATAAACACTAGAGCTGAAACATGCTGTAAGGAATTTCCACTATACATAAAAAAATAGCAATATAAACACGAGAAACAACATTATAACTTGTTTAGAAACTGTTTTAATGCTCAGAAAACAGCAGCAATTCTTATAAATCACTGAAAGCATAGGAAGCTCCCAGGCTGCATTGCAAATACCCAGTCTAAAAAGACTGAAAAGCTAACTAATAGCTGCATAGCAACAAACTGACACCATGCCTTTAAGGCACACCTGACCCCCAACTTCCCATCATGCCTCAGGGGTGGCAGCTAGGTCAGTTGTTCTTTCCGGCTCCTTCTGGAAGGATCCTGGCAACAGAGCTCCACTTTTTTCTGAGTTTGTCAGAAAATATTGTCTGTTTTACAACTGTTTTTCCCTTACTTCGATGTTTTACATCTACAGAAGTAAGAGGCTGTCTTTTTTAGGCAGTTTTGGGCATTTTTTCAACCTTAAAATGCCATCTCTTTTCGATCCTTGCCCTTCTTGTGGCAAGAAGAAGGCCAGGACTGACTCTCATAGGGTCTGTATCCTGTGTCTACCGGAGGATCATGATTCCAAGACATGTCCTCACTGCCAGAGCCTGTCCAAGAGAACTTTGAAGGACAGGGAGCGAATTCGCATTTATGGCCTGGCACAACCATCCAGAGGACGATCTCCGGTGAGGAAGGGCTCCAAGAGGCCTAGAGATACTTCTAGAAGCAAGTCCTCTCGTCCTTCCACCTCAGCGTCGGGACCGGCGCTGAGAAAAGATCTTCCGGTAGGTCATGTTACCATGAAGAGACCTTCGACAGCGGGCTCGCCGTCGAGAGCAGCTACGTCGTCGAAGTCTAGACTGCCATCGTCAACTCGGCGGCGATCGGCGTCGAGAACCAGAGCCTCTCCGCCGTCGTCAACCCGGCGACGATCGGCGTCGAGAGATACCTCCCCTCCGCCGTCGTCAACCCGGCGACGATCGGCGTCGAGGAGCAGGGAACCTCCGCCGTCGTCAACCAGGCGACGATCGGCGTCGAGGGGCAGAGAACCTCCGCCGTCGTCAACCCGGCGGCGATCGGCGTCGAGGAGCAGGGAACCTCCGCCGTCGTCATCTCGACGACGATCGGCGTCAAGGAGCAGGGAACCTCCGCCGTCGTCAACCAGGCGATGATCGGCGTCAAGGAGTGTCACCCCTCCGTCGTCGAGGGCAGGATCCCCTCCGTCGTCGCAAGTCCATCAGCGATCGACGTCGAGAGGGAAGAGTCCTCCGCCGTCGTCATCCAGGCGGCGATCGGCGTCGAGGGTACCATCTACGTCGACGTCGAGAGTGGCAGCATCTCCGCCGGCGTCGAGACAGTGTTCGGCATCGAGGGAGAGAGGGCCTCCGTCGTCGGCTTCACACCGCCGTTCGACGTCGAGGCGGTATTCTTCGCCTGCTGAACATGGCCGCCGGTCCACATCGAGGCGTCGTTCGACGTCGAGAAGAGGAGAGTCCCGGCGAGAAAGAAGGCGAAGCCACAGATCGACATCAAGACCACGCTCGACGTCGAGACAGGCCTCGGACAGGTCGGTGGTCCTGGTGACGGAGTCGGCTTCGCGCCATTCCTCCTCACGCTCAGAGGCATCTCCAAGACTCAGGGGCTACAAGGAGAATGCGGGAATATGTCAGTCAAGTGCATGACTCTCCGCTACAAAGGTTGGTGGAGGCAGTGGACAGAGCAAGTCCTCCCAGGCCAGCACGTGAGAAGTCACCTGAGAGCCGGCGACACAGGTCGCGCTCCCCCAGGCGGGAGGGGCGTTCAGCCGGATCACGGGCTCGTGATCGTCGCCGGGATAGGAGGTCACCATCAATGTCATCTTCTTCGTCCACCAGGTCCTCAATAAGGGACTACTCACCCACGCTATCGGGCAGCCCAGTGTCCAGGGTCTCGCCCATAGACGACATCAACACCTACCATGAGGTGCTGCAGAGGGGTGCGCAGAAGCTGGGGATTGAGATGTCAGTCCCGCAAGTCACCACGTCGGTGATTTTCGAAACACTTCACCAGAAGTCTGCGTCTCGTCCACTGCTGCCTTTGGTCCTAGGGATCATGGAACCCGTCATGGACACCTTCCTAACCCCAGCGACCGTAAAAGCGGTTCCGGCTCGTATCCTCAAAAAATATAAGCCGGCTACCTCTGATCCTGTCTTTGTCAAAATGGACCCTCCTGCGGACTCAGTAATAGTGGCGGCAGCAAGAAAGGGTCATGCGGTATCGGCGTCCTCTTCCGTCTCTCCGGATAAGGAGAGCAGAACCCAGGACTCCTGGGGGCGCAGGGCCTGCTCGTCCGCAGCGGCTTCCCTCAAGGTCTCCAGCGCGGCAGCGCTGTTGGGCAGATACGATAGAGCTCTCTGGGACTCTATGGAGCGGTTCAAGTCCAAGCTCCCAAAGGAGGACCAAAAGGACTTCGAAGAAATAGTCACTGAAGGGTCCCTGGTGGCTAATCAGTCGATTAGCACTGCGGCGGATGGAGCGCTGCTCTCAGCCCATTCTTACGCACACGGCGTATGCGCCAGAAGGTCATCCTGGTTGAGGCTGACAAGGCTCAAGCCGGATGCGCAGCAAAGGATTTTAAACCTCCCGTTCTCTGGCTCCTCCCTCTTCGGCACTCACATGGATGAGGAGATGGGGCGCATGAAAACTGAGCTGGACACCCTCAAAGCTGTGGGGTTGGAGAAGAAAAAAAGAATTCAAGCGCCGTTATAGACCCACCCAACGCAAGGGGCCTCAACAGAGGGTTCAAACCCCTCAGTGGTCTCAGAGTAAACCCCAAGGAAAATCGCAGTTTCGAGGTGGAAAGTCCACCATGGGGAGAGGTGGACACCAGCAACAGTCCTCCACTACCACAAGAGGAGGAAAGTCATGAGCTGTGGCTTCCTCTACGACCGTTGCCCACTCCAGTGGGGGGAAGTGCTTCACAACATCTGGCAGAGTGGGACAGCATCACAAAAGATCGCTGGGTGCTGAATATACTGCGCAATGGATATGTGCTACGTTTTCGAGCGCGTCCAAAAGACATACCGCCAAAAAAGTCCCGTCCTCACCACTTAAAGCTGCTCCAAAAGGAGGTGAGGGCCCTTCTGCAAAAACAGGCCATAGAAAAAGTTCCTCCTTCGCAAATCGGAAGAGGAGTGTACTCCCGGTATTTCCTTGTGCCCAAAAAAGATCAAGAGCACAAGTTTCGGCCGATTCTGGACCTTCGTCTCCTAAACAAAGTCATCGTCAAGGAGAAGTTTCGTATGTTGGCGCTTCATCAAATATGTCCACATCTGCAAGTAGGGGATTGGATGTGTTCGGTGGACCTCCAAGATGCGTACTTCCACATTTCAATTGCAAGACATCACCGCAAATACCTGCGGTTTGTGGTCGGAAGCAAGCATTATCAGTACAAGGTCCTTCCATTCGGGCTCAAGTCGGCTCCGCGAGTCTTCACCAAATGTATGGCAGTGGTGGCGGCTTGCCTCCACAGGCAGGGTCTATTCGTCTACCCTTACTTAGATAACTGGTTGCTGAAGGCTCCATCCCAGCAACAGGTGAGGAAAGACTTCCAGACCTGTCTGAGACAGTTGCACGATCTCGGCCTTCACGTCAACATGGCAAAGTCCGTGCAGCAGCCCACTCAGACCATCCACTACCTTGGCTCCGTTCTGGACACAAGCGTGGGAAAAGCGTATCCTTCGGAGGAGAGACTGTCTTCAATGAAGCGGAAATGCAGGCTTATGCAGCAGATGCAGAGGCCGTCAGCCCGGCAGGTAGCATCTCTGCTGGGATCCATGGCATCCTGCATTTTTCTCATTCCCAACGCCAGACTGAGAATGCGACCTTTGCAGCAAGCTCTAGAGGACCAATGGGATCAGTCCACAGGCCGTTGGGGAGATCAAATCTCTCTCTCCCAGGCGGCGAAATCCTCCCTTGCATGGTGGACTCGTCAGGACAATCTGATGGTGGGAGTCCCTTTTCACCAGCCACTTCCGGTGCAATCGGTGGTGACAGACTCCTCTCTGCAAGGTTGGGGGGCACACATGGGGTGCCTCCAGATACAGGGTCGGTGGTCTACAAGAGAGCAGGGCTACCACATAAATATGCTGGAACTCCGGGCAGTCCACCTTGCTCTAAAGGCGTTCCTCGCTGCAATCAAGGCCGATTCAGTCCTGGTGCAGACCGACAACACCACGACCATGTTCTACTTGAACAAACAGGGCGGGACTCGGTCACGTCCTCTTTCCCTGGAGGCACAGGTGATCTGGCACTGGCTGCTCGCCCGGAACCTCTCGGTAGTGGCAGTGCACCTTCCGGGGGAGTTAAATCTCAAAGCAGATGCACTCAGCAGGCACTTCGAAGATCAGCCAGACTGGGTGCTACACGACGAAGTGGTGGCGGACCTGTTCCATTGTTGGGGTCGTCCAGAAATAGATCTGTTTGCAGACGACGAAAATTCAAAATGCCACGCCTTCGCGTCCAGATTCCAACGTCCAGGGACCAGGGGGAATGCTCTTTTGATGGACTGGTCAGGGACATTTGCCTACGCCTTTCCGCCCCTGCCTCTGATTTCGAAGGTGGTATCCAAGCTGCTCAGATCCAACGTGAAGATGATCCTCATAGCTCCGGACTGGCCACGCCAGTGGTGGTACCCGGACCTTCTCCATCTGTCGGTGCAACCTCACAGGCGACTGCCTTGCAGGCCGGACCTGCTGTCCAAGATGGGCGGGAGGATTCTTCATCCCAACCTTCCCTCACTGAACTTAACAGCATGGCTCCTGAGGTCCTGCAATACGGACATTTAGGTCTGCCTCCTGATTGCATGCATATTCTGAAAGAAGCGAAGCGACCCTCCACAAGAGCGTCTTATGCGTTTAAGTGGAAGAGGTTTTTCATTTGGTGTAGAGAGAATCACCTTGATCCTACGAAGGGGCAGGAGGATGTCATTCTCCCTTACCTTCTGCACTTAGCACGATCAGGCTTAAAGTATGCATCAATCAGGGTCCATTTGTCTGCCATTACAGCGTACAGGAGGTCTCCCAATCAACCCTCTTTTTTCCAGATGCAGGTGGTCAAGGACTTCTTACAGGGGTTGAAGAAAGTTTACCCCCCTGTTCGAAACCCTTCTCCTCCGTGAGAGTTGAACTTAGTATTGTCCAAATTGATGGGTCCACCTTTTGAGCCAATCCACAGAGCTTCCTTGCAGCATCTGTCTTGGAAGGCCGCTTTTCTGGTAGCCATTACATCGGCACGCAGAGTAAGCAAAATCCAAGCGCTGTGTACCAAAGAGCATTACACAGTTTTTCACCAGCACAAAGTGGTCTTAAGGGCACATCCATCTTTTCTCCCTAAGGTAGTGTCTGATTTTCATATTAATCAGTCCATTTCTCTTCCATCCTTCTATCCGAAACCAGCGACCCCGGCTGAGCGGTTGCTTCATTCCTTAGACCTCAAGAGGGTACTTTAATTCTACCTAGAAAGTACCAAAGGCATTAGGAAGACAGATCAACTATTTGTCAACTATGGCGCCATGAGAACAGGCTTCCCAGCAGCTAAGAGATCCATTTCCAGATGGATTGATTCCTGCATTACCTTAGCTTACCAGCTGGCGAAAAGGCCCTTACCTTTGGCCCCTAAGGCTCATTCTACTAGGGGGAAAGCGGCCACAGTAGCTTTCTTGCATGACGTTCCAATGGCAGAGATTTGCAAGGCGGCCACCTGGAAATCGGTTCATACCTTTACCAGGCACTACTGCCTAGAATCTGATTCCAGAGCGGATGCTCAGGTGGGCCAGGCCTCCTTGAGGAACCTATTTGGGTAGCTTGGTCTATCTAAGCATACTGTTCCTTCTCTGTTTCTTTCCTTTGCCCGCAGGGGGATGAGGTGAGGCTCGCTATTCTATTCTAATGCTTATGACTATTGATGAGGATCCCCTGGAAGAGAAGGATTAGTTACTTACCTGTAATCCTAGTTCTCTTCCAGGGGTATCCTCATCAAAGTCATAAGCAACCCTCCCGCCTCCCCGGGCAAAGGTGTGCTATCTTTTTCAGAGGTTATTATTTCTTTGTGCCATGACTTTTCAGTCCCCGCAAAGAACAACTGACCTAGCTGCCACCCCTGAGGCATGATGGGAAGTTGGGGGTCAGGTGTGCCTTAAAGGCACGGTGTCAGTTTGTTGCTATGCAGCTATTAGTTAGCTTTTCAGTCTTTTTAGACTGGGTATTTGCAATGCAGCCTGGGAGCTTCCTATGCTTTCAGTGATTTATAAGAATTGCTGCTGTTTTCTGAGCATTAAAACAGTTTCTAAACAAGTTATAATGTTGTTTCTCGTGTTTATAATGCTATTTTTTTATGTATAGTGAAAATTCCTTACAGCATGTTTCAGCTCTAGTGTTTATTGGCTGCAGTTGCTTGTTTATACATATAGGTATATATGTATGGAGATATATATATGTGGGGCACATATAATATACTGTTTCCGGGATCCCGTGCATGGGCGGGAATATTCTAATGCTTATGACTTTGATGAGGATACCCCTGGAAGAGAACTAGGATTACAGGTAAGTAACTAATCCATCCTACCAATCTCTCTTGTCATATCCCAAAGGTGTCCGCACGTGTTGACTTCCTAAGAAGTACTCACGTCAAAATGGGTCTGATAGCTTAAAGCTATGGAGCTCGCTCTAAGATGCTCCTTCTCCTCCGAAAATAAGCAGAAGACTCCAGACTCTGTCCCTGCGCATCATACAAAAAGACAATGTTCAACCCGCATGATGAACTTTTTCATTGCTGCGTTTCCAGTAGCTTTCCACAGGCGCTTTAATTAATTTTTGTTCGTCTTCCACTGGCCTTGGGTTTCAGATAGGCCAGGCATGAAAGGAGTTCTCCCTTCTCGCCTTCCAAAATTCTTCAATGACATTCCGGGTATCTCCTTAAATCTAAGAATAACGAGGCCGAATTCCTGCACCTGCAGTAGGATGAGAACACACTGTCTTCAAGCACAACAAGGATTCCTTTAATTATTTCTTGAGCAACCAAGGAAAAAACGAAACTCAAAACAACTTACAATCTGGGCCTACAGTTCAGGCAACTTTAACAAAACACAATATACACTGCACAAATATCATTTCATCCTGCACTTTACACATACAGGAATTGTAAGTGTCCCTAATACATGTAAAATCCTACTTGAAAGTGCACACTACAATTTAGTGCTTCTAGAACATGAATAAATGCATTTTAAGAATTATGAAGCACTGCAAATGGCAAAATACACGTGCGTGCGTTTCAACTATGAGTATAGTACACTCATACAATTTAGAGTGCTGTAAGAGCTCTATCAAGATATTCTGGTCCTGTTCCTTGAAGGGCTTATAAAACAGTGCACAAGGATTTAAAATGCACCCGTTGTCTACATGGGAGCCAGTACAGTCCTTTGCTTTCCTTGGTGACAGATACAAATTTTGGTGTGCCAGTAAGAAGTCAAGCTGGTGCATTTTGCAGAAGTTGGAGTTTGTTCAAATGTCGCTTTTGAATGTTGAAGTAAAGGCTGTTGCAGTAGTCCACCCTTAATGGAATAAGGGATGTTATAACTACCTGCTGATAGCAGATGCAGTCGCATTTATCTGGTCCCAGAAAGTGAGTTTATCATCCACTATAGCTCCCAGAATTTTTACTTTCCTAGTAGGTTCTGGGAGTGTGCCTAGTTCTTCTGGCCACCAGTCTAGAGTTCAAAAATTGGCATTATTCCCAAAAATAATTGCCTCAGTCTTGCCTCAGTCAGTAATCTTATTTAGTCAGAAGGCTAGTCACACTTTCAGGCTAGTCACACCACTAAGGTGGGCCACCTGGAGTGGGCAGTCGAGAAAGGGTTTCACCATCAAGTCAGGAATATGCCCACTCTTCTCAGTCAGTGGTCATATAGGGAGGGTAGTAATCCCAGGAGTTAGCTGCACATTGGTTACTACTTTACACTCCCCTTAATGCCCCTGACACCAGGACTTCATATTCGTCTACTAGGAACCAAAGGAAGGACAAAGAAGAACGGAAGCTTGAGAACAGAGGTCCTGCACCGAAATTGGCACCAAACCCTGCCTGGCTGCGTGCACCGACACAATCACAAAGATTGAGTTATCTAGGAGCTTAACAGCCTGCCCATCTTCTTGGAAGACTGTTCGCTCCTTCAACAACCAAGTAGTATCTCCGTTGGGGTGAAGCGGCCATCCCACTGAAGCTGCAGGCATCGACCGCACTTGCCCTGCACTTCGACTTGCTGACCGTTGGGTCCACAGAGGGAGCATCTCGCAAGGAAGAAGTCTTTGCTGTTCCAAGAGGTCAGATCTAGCTCCTTGCCAAGCTTGGACATGCCATACTCTCCAGGAGTCACCCAGCACCAATACCCTGGGTACCAGGGAATTTGCAGCAACCAAGGCTTGTTGTGTGCAACATGGTCCTGTGCACACATACAAGTTAAAATGCATAGATGCAACGTTATACACAAGTGATACGTTCAGAGTGCTTCGGTAACACTGGAAATTCTTTATTCTTTAAGAGAAACGCAACCAGCCGACACGTGTTTCGTCGGGGAAAAGAACCCCACGACTCTTCAGGGCTGGGAATGATACAAACAGATTGTATAAACATAGAGCACAGGGTGACTGCTGGTGATGAGCATAAATCAAAACTAATGTCAAAAACGGAGGTCACCCTAACAAGCATGGAAACCCAACATTGATAGAAACCCTAATACAGGTGTACGGGGTTGACAATACATCACCATGTGTAATCCTGGATACATTCATCCAGTGACCATACAAATACGACAGAGTGTAAACGCTTGGTGAAAAAGAAATCAGGACAAAAATGGCCAGTGAAATCCAAGTGAAAAAGTGAAGACAAAATGGAAGAATCAGTGTCAAGTACTGTAAGGTGCGCTGGTCTGGCGAGACTCATTGAGAGGGCTCCAAAAAGTGCTACCAGGCCAGCCTAGAGCTACAGTGCATGTGCGCGGACGCGCGCGCCGCGCTTGCAGCGATTGCTTTCACTTTCGCGGACACTTTGATGTTTGATCGTGATCGCGATCACTTTCGCGGCCTCACGGCCGCATGTTTTTATTATTTGATGAGAGTGAAATGTAAAGAAACTCCACTTACTATCTTCACTTCATTTCTCTTCAACGGTACAAACAGTGGCGGGGGTAGACTACTTCAATACAGAGGATAAACCAATTTGAAATAAACTGTGATATTTTACATTTTCCCAGAGAGATTAATGAACACCAATCCACATTGTTTGTTCCTAGTTGCAAGAAATACGTGTATTTTGTGAACAGAATACTGTTTGTTTACCCATCAGGCATGTTGGTACCTCATGATTTCAGCCCCCAGTCCACAATAAACTAAACTTACTTACTAGATTTCTGAGGATTTACCCTCCTCCCTTGTTGACAAACACCTCTGGCAGCAGGGTTTAGTTGCTAAAGACGCTTTTGAGCTTCTCTATAATTAAATGTTTTGCAAGGACGCACACGAGTACTCATTCTTAAAGGAGGCCACATTGCCCTCCTAAAAACATGATTTTCTTAGCATTAACTCTAGTTTCATAGTCAGAAACTGTAATGATGAAGACAATTGCTGAACTAGTCGTAAGGATTTTAATGGAGTTTGCAAAGCTGCTGCTTCCCACATCGAACTCCTCTTAGCCGTCATGCTACTACCCCAGGACGTAGAATTAGAAAGCCATTATAAGTGTCTTCAAGAACAAAACAGCCCTCACAGGGAACAGGGGCTGAGAAACTATGTATTTAAGTATCATTTACTTAACATCTTTAACTGCAACTGACCCAGAATGGCACCCTTTTGCTTTTGATTTGCCTACTTCTAGGATGGTCTCATATCTTACATTGTTGCTTAGACCCGTCACGTGACAGCCATGAAACCCACTCTGGTGCAAGTGACATGAGGGACGAGCACCACACCTGGTTTTTACCTGAATATAACCAGTTAGTAGGTACTAGAAACTAACAATAGGAAGCCTTTTTTTGCACCCGATTTGTTCACGATATTATCCCATGCACAATGCTTTGCATGGGCAGTTGCCATCATTTTGCAATTTGATGGTAGCTGCCTGTTGAAGAACTGGGGCAAGTACAATGTGTGCTCAGTTCGTAATGAAAGCATGTGCGAAAAGGGATGCACATAGTGTTTGCACCTATTTTAACAGTTAATCACTAACCAAGATAACCAATGTAGTATCCCATGGCAACCTTCTTCTAGCTTGTACCACCAGGCCAAAGCAGACGGGTCAGTGACAGAGGGCCATCCAAGCAGCGCAGAACACTAAACAAGACAATCTCCCTTCTCACCAGTCATGAGATGAAAGTACTGAAACACCAAACACCGAGGACAGGAATTTGGAACTTACCATAATCATAAAAGTAACATAAATAGACATTCATTCAAAACAAACCACCAAAGTGGTCAATTCTGTTATCGAGTGCAGGATGGAGGCAGGTGGAACGTCACCCCAACGTGCACCTTCTAGAACATTTCCCTGAGCAAACTTGTAAGGCAATTGTCAACAGGAGCCAATGTTTCCCATCCCATCTCTTGTCCAATGATATGCTCTGAGGGTTATGGAAGTTTGGAGGAATTTTATGGGCATGTCGGAGTCAAAAGGCGGCGGTATTGCCAGTTTATGAAATTTGGTGAGTGTATACAGGCTTCCAATCAATGGTTACTTCATCCCTATAAGCCAGATTGTTGTTTGCTCATTGGCCGTCCATCTTGGCAGTTACTGCCTTTGTAATAATATATATACCACTTGCTGCATCTGTTCTTGGTGTACATAGACCTGTTGTCTTTCTTGTTTTACGTGTTCGTTTGCCACATCCCTCTAATGTAAAGATATTTCCCCTTCTGCTGACAAAAACACCGGACCTCTTGTTTTCCCTCAACACGGACAAATTAGCTGTTATATTATGCAGATTTGTAGAGTGCGCTATCACAGAGCAGGAGTGGGTGTAGACACACCTTGGGCTAGTAGGACTACAGGAAAAGCCAGGTCTTCAGTTTCTAAAGGAATTCAAAAAGTGAGGAAAAGGCTCTTATGTGTAGCATCAGGTTGCTCCACGCTTAGCTCATCCATTAAAGAAGGGTGTATCTTGGGGGAAGGGGCTTGGGACTTCACACTCTTGGAAATAAATACCTTATTGGTTGGAAATAAGTGTTACTGTGTTTCCTTAAGGTGTGCAGCACTCGAGACACACAGGACCATGTTCCCCTCAACCCTAGTAATGTTCCTTCAGTCCAATACCTCTTCTCTCTCTCACAAACACATGCCAGGCGAATACAAAGGATTCCGATTAACACTCTGTGAGACCAGATGATAACAGAAGAAGCACGGATGCAAATAAACCCCTCCCACTGAAAACTGACCTCTCGTTTTTTCGAAACGGGCACAAGAATTTTTCACTTTGTTTATTTTGATGGGAAACATGATTTGTCAAAGACGCACATGTAATTGTGTAATTCCCACTCAACATAAACAATCTTGATTGTTTCCCACCACCCCACAATATATACAGTGCTCCGTTGCTCCCTCGGTAGGGTCCCGCTATATAAATACCAAATACAGCCATCCATGTATAGATTGTCAAATTATCTATTGTGGTGTGGAACTCAGGGAAACAACTCGATGGTTCCTCGTGCAGTGGTTTTTCCATTTCTTGGGAGAAGAAGAAAGTTGTGGAACATGACAAAAGCACAGAGTCTCTCTGCATGTATTTGGTAGGTATTTGCAGCAATTCAAGGTTGAGGTGACACAACTGCTTATGTACAAATGTTCACTGTAAAGTATTGAGCCGGGACATGGATATGGGTACACATTATATGAAGTACCTTTTATAAAATATCTTGCAGTCTCACTCACAAATTAAAAAAAGTAACAGTGTTAGTGCGCCTGAGTGGCAAGCCCCTGTTTGTGAGCCCTTCACCTGCACACTGTACTAACAGCGCCAGCCCTGTCTATCCCCACTTGCAATCCCTCCCTTACTTCTCTGCTGCTTTATAGATAAAGAATGTCCTGCTCCTGAGTGGCAAGAAGGCAGTAAGCATCACTAGCCTTAGATAAATGGAAGTGTGTGTGTACACACACACACACACCCCATCAGGCTGACATTTGGACATATCGCTACATCCCCCCAGGCTCTCTCTTTGGGAATTGGACTATAACCTACAGGTTAAACAGGTCTGTAGGATATTTTCAAATCCTCTATTAATTAATTGATACCTTTTCTCAAGCTCATTTTGAGGCCTCTATGATTAGACAGATTTGAAGAGCTATAAGAATGTAGCTTACTTCTGAGACTAGTGTGTTTAGACCCACTGGCACCCCAACACTTACAATACTCTTTACCCACACTCAATACATGCCACACCCTCGCAACATGACTCCTCTTTTACCAACGTGAGGTCTCCTACACTTGCTCACCATGCCACATTTTTAGGTCTCGCGTTTGGCAGCGCATGCGCTGCATGCGCTGTCTCAGCGAGACCTGAAGTAATCTATATGTTGGCTGAAACTTAGTCTAATTTGTTTTTCTGCTTGTGATTGGTTTACCTGAGGCATTGTGTTTGTGTTCGTGCTTTCTGTTGGCTGTTGATCCTCAAGTTACTTCCGTGTAGTTCCAAAGCAGCGGCGCTTAACTACAGTTTTCGTCCGCAACTCGCACTTGTTTTTATTAACTGCAGTGTGCCATCTGTTTCTCACGCCACGTTTGTTTATTTATGTAAGACGTGCTCCCCGTGTTCGCGATAGAACGGCGGCATTCCTCCAGCCCAGCATGCTACTTTCAAGCCTGTTTTTTTATTTCCTACTCACAGCCGGGCCTGTTTCTTCTCACTTCCAGCCACCCTCGGCTCTCCCCTCTCTTTATTCTTTCTCTTCTGCGAGGCGCGCGCGCTCGTTTAGAACTTGTGACCTGCTTCCATGTAATTTGGCGCTTGAACACACTGAGCCCACGCCGAATTCATGCAGACGCTAACATTGACATTTATCAAAGGACAGAGCATGACTCCGCCTAATGCTGCGTCTGGTAAACACTGCACCGTTGACAGTCACTTTGTCAACACTCACCATCGTTATGCCAACAGATAAATCCTGCACTAACGCTGCGTCTGGTAAACACTGCACCGTTGACGGTCACTTTGTGCACACTCACCATCGTTATGCCAACAGATAAATCCTGCACAGTCAAAGGACTTGTTCTCAGGAGTGTTCTGGTTTTCGCTGCCCATGTACACAGATCGCTGTTCTCATTGTCTAAAACGTTTCATTGGTTTGAGATAGCACATACACAGACAGTCAGGCCTGTCGCTTTAAAGAGCATGGCATTTTGGCAGTGTGTATGAAAGCGAAGAAGGTGTTAAACGAAACCAATACTTAATCATTTTTAACTGAAAGTAATGCATCCAAGGGCAGTCAGGTGTCAGAGCTGCCGACCTTGGAGCTGGGGAGCCAGGTTCTAGTCTTGGCTTCGACTCAGCATCCTGTGATTCTAGGTACATCACTTAACCTACCCGTGCCTGCCAACAATGAATGTGTTCTTGTGTAATGTAACAGGTGCTCATTCAAAGCCCTCTAATACCTTGGTTTCGTGTTCGCCCTATATAGAACTGAAAAAAAGGCTGTAAGTAAAGAACCAGGGCTCGATTCAGAAATACTTTTCCGTTACTTGTTCGTGGCTTATTCCACCAATCCAAAAGTGAGACAGATTTACTCCTGCAATTGAGGCGTAAATCAGTAGTAATACAGGAGTAAGTCAGATGTAGTTGCCGAATCATCGATGACGCATTACTTTTCAGAGATGTCCTTAATGCTGTCTTCTTCCCTGGTGGCTTTAGCTTGTGTTTGTTTCAGCAGCTGTTTTTTTTTATATGTCAGCTGCTGTCTTGTTTTAGGAGCGTCCAACATGTTGAGAAAGGTCAATCCAAGCCGGGATTTCAGTAGATCCACATATGCTAATATTACATACAATGACTGGAATTTATTTGCATAGTCAGTGGTTACCATGAAAATCTCTTGTGCATCGGCCCCTACTGGACCAGGGTTGGACACCCTGAAAAAGCCCCTAATCATTGAATCTGCCCTGGACTCTTAGGCAACAGGGCCTGATACTGGCAAGCAAGCATCTGGGAAGGTGTCCCCTCCCGCCGAGGTATGTGGGTGCCTGCTTGAACTTGACCTTTAGACCAGTGATAGCGCTGTGTGTCGCCCAGATATTTTAAAGTTACTTCGGTAATCCTTTAATGTATCTCACCTTTATACCCACGAGAAACCCTCCTTATTTTCGTTGCTGTAGGAAGCAAAGTTCTATCAACCCCTGCAACTCTCCTCGACTCCTCCGAACAACCATATTTTACCAGAATTAACAGCAAATGGACACCCGAAAATAGTACTCGTGCAACAAACAGAGAGGATGGACCCCGGAGATAGTGCTTTGAGTGTATATGTTTTGAAGCGCTAGAATGTTATGCTGGGAACTCATGCCCGGAAGCAGCATGTGTAATAATAATGATCAGGCCACTGGAATTATGCGGCAGGGAGGACTAAATTGTGCGATACAGCTGGATATATTATGCAGCGTGAAAATGCTAATTATGTGGCATTACGTGGCACATTTTGTCGATTACCTAATTATTTTTGAATTGGTAGAAGTGTTAACACTTTCCGTGTAAGGTTTCACCCCATCAGCACCACTTTGAAACACAAATACAGAAATAAGCAACAGAAGAGTGAGCAGTCAACCTGCCGCATTTTTAGTAACTTTGGCTAGAAACATGCCAGTCCTTGCCCCCGGCCAACTCCCATCATTTGTAAATTGCTTATTCCCCTAATTGCTTGTTTTATTTAGGTTCAGGCATTTGAACACAGGAGGGTCCGGGACATGCTGGCTGAGCTGTGTTACCTGCTCATGTTTGTGTGTGTCTGCACCCCTCCCCGCCTCGCCACACATCAGTTCTTGTTATTATTCACGCTTCTCTTTACAAAGGTACAAGATATGTATCTAGGCACCTTTATAAGAGAGAGTACGGTAGTTGGTACGGTCCTGTTTTTTGTCTGCATGTCTACTAAAGACAGTGTCAGGGCTGCTGTAGAGACACATTTGTGGTGTGCATGTATTAGGTGCCTTACGGGTGCTCCCTGCTTAGCAGTTTCTGGCCCCTCTCTGGGGACTTGCCACATACTACACAATCCTTGCAGTATACTTGCCGCAGTGGCCGTTGGAGAGCATGCTGGTTCAGGGTTTGCTGCTCCGGCAATGGCTTCCCGCTGCTTCCCAGGTCTCTCTGAGATGTGTGCCGAAAGCTGCCTGCTCCTCTCTCGGCTCCGCTCAGCAGGGCCACCTGTATAAATGCAGGGGAGTCTCGATACCTCTGGTCACCCTGCGCACCGTCTGGATCCGGCCTCCTTCCAGCGCCACATACAGGGCAAGTGTGATCTGCGACACCACACACAGATAGCCCTGGCTTCTTGTTCTATATCTCTTCTGCCTCGTCACTAATGCCTTCTATTCTCTCTTCTCCCTCTCTCCTCGCCAGTGTTTTAGCTAATTTTCAGGTCGAGCCTGTAGCAACGCGCATGCAAAAAAAGCATTTGCAATGCAATAGCTATTGCTATTGGTGTTGCATTATTATGAGCAATGTCAAGATCTCAAACTTTAATAATGCGAGACCTATTGCATTGCAAATGCTTGTTAGTTCTGGCATTAACCAAGGCCTTTTGATTGAATACTAGTTTCTGTTTTTGTTTAATTCATATTCTTCTTCCATCCACTAAAAATAAAACATGGGGCAGATGGTCGGCCCACTTCCAAAAATGGGCTAAGTTCACTGTGAGTGATGGCATTTTGTTCGTTCACAAGGAGCACATCCACACGTAAGGTAGTTTGCTTCATTGGAAGACACTACTATGGCAAAACAAAAGAAGTATTAACAAATTCAAAAGCATGGCAGCCAACACCAGACTATATTGGCTCTGCCAATGATTGTGTAGTTTGCAAACTCTGGCGATGCCAGGAAGTCTCAAATTCATGCTCCCAATCTATGGACTAAGGCAGGTCCCTGGCATAAGCAAGAAGCAGTCATAGTGAACCAGCATAAACAGGCAAAAGTGATATCAATGTCCAAGTCACATTAATCTTAGTGAGACATACAAGGTATGTGGCATTAGCTGATAAAATATATCGATATTAGAATAACATGGCAGTTCTTATCTTAAGTCATATGTGGTGTTTCTAAGAATGTTACTCAGAAGGTAACCTAGTAAAATAAAAATACTGTGTTAATTTGCATAAGATGGATCTCTGTTTAGAGCGGCACAGTGGGGGGAAATGATGGGTTGGAATGCTATGCAGAACGAGTGCCAGTGGTATAGATTGTTTGCACGCATTCCACCCATCACCTTTTAGTGTTTGAGATACACATACACTCACCAAGGAGTGAACAGGAGGAAGTTAAACACATAGTGAAATTCCATGCCAGGAATCCATCGGAATGCAACATTCTCCGTAAGTATGCTGTGACACAGAATAATCTCCAATGTAACTTTTAAAAAGCACACCATGATCATGTGCATATGTTAAACAGACTCAGCAATAGCAGTTACCACAAATGAACTCACATTTGAATTCCAATAGATTTTTGGCACATTGTTCTATTGAAACTCTTGTTTAATGCCAAAATTCATGCATTAGCAAGATCTGACACCAAATGTCCATGTATGACGTTAGGATCCAGAGTGTAATAGGGCTCAGACCTCTCTAAAATGATTCCAAAATGTAACGTTCAATGGTCTGCAATGCACTATAAGGCTCGCATTATGAGTGGAATGAAAATTCCATGCAGTAAAATTATGTTACCTAATTTGTTGTATTATGCCAGGGCAGTTTACCACCCTAGATAATGAAGTTGGCGTGTTTTATCATACCCCATATCTGCACTTTTTCCACATTACTGACCTTTTATATCCATGCAAATGCTTCAAGGTGATATCTGGAGAAAGTTGTGTGGAGAAATTCTAATCAGTGCAGCAATTTCACAAAATTCAGAATCTGATATTAGACCCTAACCTTGTTAACTCTATATCGGAAATTCAAAATAGTGGCCTAATTCTGATTACATGTATATTTACCGAGAACATGGTCTTCTACATGATCATTATGCTCACATACATTCTAGTAAAAAGCTGTTTCTTATCAGTAGTTCCTCAAATAGTGAAAAGACATTAGCAATGTTATCCTGTCATTTGTTATGTTTTTTATTTTGGAAGAACCCACTAATGAATTTCCACGGCTAAATTCTGCCAAATAAGAAAACTTACACATTCCATGTTATTCTCTTTGCAAATCTAAAAGTTTGAGCCAAATTAAACAAGCATTTGCAATGCAATAGGTCTCGCATTTCCGAGAGTTTAAGCTATTGGCATTGTAAATGACAATGCCTTTTATTTATCAGTTTTGATAATTAACACATATATAAAAGGCATTGTCATTTACAATGCTTTTAGCTCAAACTAGTGTGCCGCCCGACTGGTATTTTGCTACTTTTGTCATTATTTCCGGATATATAATACAGCAAGTAACATTACACCTACAACAAGCCAGTACTATTGGCTTTGTCAATGGTTGTTAGATGTGTAACATAAATAAGCAACAACTATGGCTTCGTAGCATAGCATATTGAAAATGGTTCAGTTCTGAAATGGTGAGACCGTGAAATAACTAAAACGAGTCTCTTTGAATTGCAGTGGCACTGCTGCAGAGTTGAGATTTTTTTCCCCTGAGGGTGAGGGTAAAAATGGAGAGCCAGATAGGGAACAGTCTCAGTACCAGCTTTTTGGGTCTCGCCTGATCCAGCGCATGCACTGATCTGGCGAGACTTTTTGTGAGGGCTCAAAAAAATGCTACCATGGCCAGTCTAGAGCTACAGTTCATGTGCACGGGCGCGTGCTTAGGAGCAGAGGCTGGCAAACCTCGTCATGCTAATTAAGCGCCCGCGATCACTTTCGCCCGCGATCACTTTCGCGGCGCCCCTTTGATGTTCTCGTTCAAAGAACATCAAACATCAAAGAACATGTTGTGTTAATGCTTTGCTGCGCCCGTTTGACTTACAACGTGCTTTCTCTTTCCACAAACTCGATGTTGGGTTCCTTTATTTTGAGATGCTTTTAGTATTACTGTTTTTGTGACTTAAAGAACATTAAGGAAATGTTACTGTGAAACTGTTACTGTAAACTTTCACAGTGTTTATTTCTGATCGCAGCGGCTGCTTCATGTCCCTTGCACCATTCAGGGAGTCCTGTTTGTTGGCGCTTTCATGAGGACATGATGAGGAAGCTGGAAACTTTTGGCACATTCTCTTTAAAAGCACAGCATGTTGGCGACTGGTTAATCGATTAGGCCTATGTAGCGCTTTAGATCCCAAAGTTCTATGGTTGGTGCAGCAGTTGCAACTCATGTCTCTTATCCATTGTTCTTTTGGTTTCAAGGAGAAAAAAAAACTTTGCAAAAGCTAATAGGTCTGGCTTTAATGTACTAACACATGCAAATACAACCATGCACAAATGCTGTGACCATATGTCAGCACATTGAAGCATGTTTGCGACTGGTTAATCGATTAGAGTAGCGCTTTAGATCTCAAAGCTCTATGGTTGGTGCAGCAGTTGCAACTCATGAAATATGGGGTGCAACTCACAATGAGGGGGCAGGTTTGAGTGCTCATTGGCTGCAATTGAACTCTTAAGATGATGGGCTGTGTGTACACACTACCACACACACACAACCACAACCACACACAACCACAACCACACACACAACCACACACACAACCACAACCACACACAACCACACACAACCACACACACACACACACACAACCACACACACAACCACACACACACAACCACACACACACAACCACACACACAACCACACATACAACCACACACACAACCACCCACCCACAACCACACCCACAACTGCCCACCCACACCCACAACCACACCCACAACCACACCCATACCCACTACCACACCCACAACCACACACACACAACCACACACACAGCCAAACACACAACCACACACACAACCACACACACAACCACACACACACAACCACACACACACACACAACCACACACACACAACCACACACACACACAACCACACACACACAACCACACACACACAACCACATACACACACACAACCACACACACACAACCACACACACACGTACAACCACACACAACCACTCACATAACCACACCAAGCATTGGCATAGCCAATAGGTCTCGCCTTTGGGACCTTATAAGTGTTTAGCCATGCAACAGTTGATGTGGTTGCACCAAGGATATTGTGCTGCATAACTAAATACTTATAAGGTCCAAAAGCGAGACCTATTGGCTATGCCAATGCTTGTTTACCTATTTCACTTTATACATCGTTCTTTTTTCCTATTGAGTTTCCTTTAATGTTTATTTCTCGTTCTTTTCCCGTTTAT
The DNA here is from genome assembly GCF_964204655.1 of Triturus cristatus. Classification (NCBI taxonomy): domain Eukaryota; kingdom Metazoa; phylum Chordata; class Amphibia; order Caudata; family Salamandridae; genus Triturus; species Triturus cristatus. Next base: position 50,755,860 of record NC_140583.1, on the reverse strand, counting down.
GGATATTTCCATTGTTTTCTCTATCTGTCTCTTATCCATTGTTCTTTTGGTTTCAAGGAGAAAAAAAAACTTTGCAAAAGCTAATAGTTCTGGCTTTAATGTACTAACACATGCAAATACAACCATGCACAAATGCTGTGACTATATGTCAGCACATTGAAGCCAAACCTGTCGGCTTTTACAAAGCTTGTTTCAAAACAGTTGTTGAAGCCCATGTTTGGAAGCTCTAGCTAAAGTACTTTTATTTTGGTGCAACTCTCCATGGGGCATATTATCAAGTCAATTTTCGCCGCTTTATCGGCCGATTTCGACCGAAAAGCGGCGATTTAAATATCGCTCTAATATCAAGGACACGCTAACGCGTGTTTCCTTGATTTAGTAGCCGTTTTTTCTCCATTTTGCATGTCAGCGATTATTATCGCTAATGACATGCAAAGTGGGCGTTCCTCACAATGTCTGCATGATTAACGTGGCAAACACAACTCCGCACTATTAACAATGCAGCCTCAGCGATAAAACAAACCGCACTAACCGCGGTTATCGCATAAACTTAACGTCTGCTTTTTCTTTTACTTAGCTATGCTGATAATGGGAGGTGGATCGCCATGTTATGACCACACTCCGCTATCAGCAAGCATCTCCATAATCATCGCTGGATTTCAGGCGATATTTCGGTTTCTCGCCGTCTATCGCTGGAATTACATCGCCTGTTTGCAAAGCGTTGATAATACGCCGCTAACACGGCGATGTAATTCAGCGATAGACGGCGATAAACAGAAAAGTGCTAAGTGCGCTTAGCGATGTTTATCGCTCTTCTTTGATAATATGCCCCCATGTGTTTTGCAGCAGTAACCCTGTTTAGGTGGAAGTGCATTTCTAGTACGCCCTCTTTAATGTTTATCATAATATGTCTGTCTGTCTGCTGTTGATTGGTTGCTGTCTTTCATTAGATCGCTGCAGCTCCCTGCTGTCTGATCCACAGGGATCCTTTTCAACACCCAACTTTCCAGGCGCGTACCAAAATGGAGCAAACTGCCGGTGGCTGATCCGTCCTACATCAAACAAGGTGACTTCAGAAGTTTGCTTTCCTTTAAGTAAAAGTGCAAAATCAGATTCCTGGCATGACTGTCAGTAAAGCATTGTAAAATTATTTAACAGTTGTATAAAAAAAGTCTGGATTCCTTCATCTATATGTTATAGTGCCTCGTTCAGAGTTGGCTGAGTGGATGGCCCATGGTAAAGTGGGCTTACCGACCCTACAAACTATCATTTAGAGGTGAAGCAGCCACTAAAAGTCTGTGGAGTTATCACCAGCCCCATTGGTTGATAATTATTGGCAGTGGTCTCTCTGTAACCTCCAATAACTTTGACGCATAGGGCATCTGCCCTATTTAGGTTCCTTACCTGCACAATTTATATAATTATTTACGTAAGTGCTTTGCTTTGTGCCTTCATGCTACGTTTCAGTTGCTTGGAGTAGTGAGCCTTTAAGGTGTGGTGAATAAAGGAGTTTTCTCTAAGAGGCGCTCCATTGCCAGCGTTTGATGGCGACTTTTCAGAGGTTCAACGCAAATGTCTTGAGATGAGTCAGATATCCTGGGTCTCGAGAAGTCCATTGCAGCTGGCAGACTGAAATAGAGAGAGTGGCATAGTTCTGCAGAACGGTACGAGTATTTACTATTGCATTAAACAGGTGGTTGGAACAGGCACAGTCTGAGTGGCAAAGACCAACAAAAGTTACAGCTGATTGTTACTAGCTGTTGTTGGTAGTTTCCATGTTTTACCCTTGAGACTGGTTGCAATTGGCAGAGAAGCTACCTAAGCTGAAGCTTTAGAAATTAGATAGCGACAAAACATTGTGGCACGCCAAGACACACCCGATGAGACGAGGAAGAGTGGTTGGTCTCTGCCTCTTCTCCTGGAAATGCTCCAGTGATCATCTGTATCTCTCAAGGGATCATCTCATCCTTCTGTAGCACCTCACTGAACGCACTGTCTTGCAGCATGCTTCTTTGGAGTAAGGGATCATGGGTCACAGCGGGCAGTAGCACAGCCCTGTCGTGATGGCCCTTGGGACATGTAGTTTCATTAGTGGTGTCACATGTACCCACCTCTGTAGCCCTATATTCTGGTGGAAAAGAATAGAGGCCCATGTTGGATTGTCCCAATGGGCAGTGGGACATTTAGTTTTGCTGGTAGTGTCAAGATCAACCTCTGTCTCCACAGTTCTTTAGGCCAGAAAGGGTTAAGTGGTAAAAGTTGGCAGCAATGCAGAGCTCCTGATGGCTCCTGGAACATATATTTATGCCATTTGATTCAGCTTGAGAGTGGCACAGTTTGATCACTGCTAATGCGAAGCTGAATTAGTCAGTGCCAAAGCAATTTAATCCCTAATCATTGCGAATGAGTGACCATTCCTAACGTGGCCTTTGCCAAGCCTTAGTCAAGCCTTAAACCCTGTAATATTCTTTCAGTGAACCAGAATGCTGATTTCAATGATGTTTACTGACTTCTGCTCATCACCCTGTGACTGGTCAGGTATAGGTTATTGGCAGTATTCAATGTGCTTTTCTTGTCTCAGTTGCATTTATGGCCATAACTTTTTGTTTCTGCCATGCCAGATTTCTTTGAAGTTCAATACCTTTGATGTCCAGCTCACCGCAGATTGCTCTGCTGACTTTATCAATGTTTACGATGGAGACAATACATCATCCCCATTTGTACTGAAGAAGGCCTGTGGGAAGTTGGATCTCCCGGACCTTGTGTCTTCTGGAAGCGTGATGCTGGTGGAGTTTGTCAGTGATGGGGCCATCTCAGCACGCGGTTTCCAAGCCTCTTATAGAACAGGTAAGCCTGTTCTTCCTCAGGCATTGTATTTCAAGTCACCCTTTGGAGTGGCTTAAGGAAACTTGAGGGGGTCCCCCTCCAAAATACATGGAGGCCCCCCCGGCGGCCTGGCCCACAACCTACCACTTTGCCCCACTGACCCACAATCTGATATATTTTAATTTGAAATCTCCAACATTTAATGCAATGCCTCTATATTGTCTTGCTCAAAGATTTAATAATGAAGAGGGAAATAATCTTAACATATAAACTACACCATTTGTAACATTGTCAAGATCAGATTATTTAAATGAGACAGCAATCAGAACAATGCCATGGAGCGATCCTATTGTCTCAGGAACTGCCTATCGTTGAAGAGCAAAGAACAACTATGTCAGGTCTGAATTAGAATTTACATTGATGGACAATAACTTGAAACTTTGAAAGACAAACCCAAACCTGTAATTTCATAGAATCGACTGACAATATACATTAGGAGTACACAAGATATAAGTCAGTATCCTGCAAAATCCAAGAGAAATAGACTGGTGAATTATATGCATACCACACACTTGTGACTTTCAAGGGTTGTGCATGATAATAACGTGAATTAAGGAGGCAATTTAAATTTCTACTGTCATGTCTTTAATTATTAATCAGGACAATATAGACTGGCAAATGTGGATGAAAACTGAATGCTTCAGAACATTGATGCAGCATGTAGAATAAAAATAAACCTGATCAGCAAGTACCTAATGACAGAATCTATACAAACTGTAGTTGTTAAAGCAAATTAAAAGTGCAAATACTTTCAAAGTGCATAATAAAGTAATCACCAGTCCAGCAATATACAATCATCAAGCATGTTTTGTAAAACAATCCCCCTTTCTTCTTGCATCAAGGGGTAAATACTTTCAAAGTGCGTGATAAAAACAAGTCCAGCAGTATGCAAAAATGAAGCCAGGTTAGTCAAACAACTCCTCCTTTGGTTTGGTTTGGTTTGGTATAAAGGTACACATATTTCAAAGCAACTGGTAAACAATAACAAGTACAGCACCATGCAAGAATCATACCAGCTTAGACTAACATTTCCCTTTTTGAAGGTACATATATTTCAAAATGACTGGCAAAACAATTACAAGTACAGCAAGCAGCAGAATCAAAAATCAAACCAGTTTAATCAACCAATGCCCTTTTGGTTTGTGCATGAAGGTGCAAATATCTTAGAGTGACTGATAAAACAATAACAAGTACAGCAGGCAACAGCATGAAACATTCAAACCTATGTAGTCAAACGAATTCCCCTATTGTTTGTGCATTAAGGCACACATATTATTTCAACCTGAATACATTTCTTCTTGCTTCTAGAAATGTATCTTCTGGACATTGAGGTAGCCTATATAAAACTGCACAATATTTAAAGTGTGATATACTGGCAGAATGTCATATTACTTACAGCTTCCTCGAGGGATTCAAAGGACAGATACATTTAGAAAATCATACTATGAGTTGAAAAAGTACTTTCAGGAGCCTGAAGTAATTAATTGTAGAGTTTGAAGTCTTGTAAAACAGAAAATAATACTTAAAAAGTGGATACGAGGCTAAAGGCTGCTAACACCAGGAAGGGTGACTGATAAATTAGATAGGTGGCTGAAGACTACTACTGCTTGGTTTACTGAATTAGAGAGATGTACTTGACCCAAAGAATTGTTATCTCCTTGCCTTCCTTCGTGCAAACTCTTCTGTTAGAGATTTCACATTTAATTTTTTTGCCAGATCACTCTCAATGCTTAATGTTGCAAGTGCAGACAGCCTTTCCTGCATCATTGTGCTTCGGAGATAGTTCTTGATCAATTTTAACTTTGACAATGACCTTTCTGCCGCGGCTACAGTAACTGGAATTGTTGGAAAAAGGTAGAATTGCATTGTTTCTAAAAAAAAAATCAGCTAGATCCCTTATTGTGCCACCTGAGATAAGTTGTTTAGGTTGTTCCAACACTGCTTTTAATGAGATGATTTGTTGTGGAAACTCTAGGGACAAGTCTTTTTCAAAATGAGCTGCCAGGATCATGACGGCTACAAACCACCTCAGTAGCTCTGAGGATTTCTCAAGGCATCATGAACTAAAAGCGTTGAATTAGGGTGTTCAACAATATCTACGTTAGCATAAAACACAGACACCTTAAAATTGTCTCTGGGATTGCATAACCTTTGGTTTTCACAGAGTTCATCGAAGTGCTTTTTTTGCGACGTGGTCGTTTTTGTGTAAACTGCAATTGCATTCCCCATGCAGCTGCAGGTGCAGATGCTAAGCTTTTAACATCTTCAAACTATTCTCTGAAACTGGTAAACATATCAGCTGCACTACTTAACATATTTGATGCTTGTAAAAGGTTCAGGTCTTTAGACTGAAGCAGTTTGGACACAATATTCATCGTCTCTAGCACTTTGGACTGGATTACAACCATTAACACAAACCCAAAAGTCTCCATGCATTTCCCCGAGCTTCTGTGCACTCATCAACCTTTTTAGACTGCAGTAAAATGGTATTGAGTGCTTTCATGATATCCCTAAAATGATAGCGTAGAGCATGGAGAGCATTATGTCTGGATGCCCAACGTGTTGAACAGAGTCTCTTCAGTGATTGCTTTGAATGAGTTGTGCTCTCTTTTGTAATCACAAGTAGTTCCCACTGTTTGATGCTTTGACTGAAGAATAAATATACTTTCTGTAGAATGTCATAAAATTCAGCAATTTCAGGAATGTGCACACAGGCATCATTTAATGTTAATTTTAGATTATGAGCAGCACAGTGTAGATAGATTTCATTGGGTTCTTTCTGTCGTATTCTTGTTTGTACTCCACTATATATTCATTGCTCATTGTGGTGGCACCATCATATCCCCCCCTACGTTTATTAAGTACTAGGCCTTTGTCCTCTTTGATGTTTACAAGTTCTGTTGCTTTCCCACGGCACTTTGGTCTGTGATTTTATGGAAGCCAACAAAGCTTTCATTAATTTTGACTTCGGCTGGAATTTCTTCAGTATTAAGGCCCAGTGTTACATATTGGATAATCAGGTCTTCTTTTTTAATGCACTGCATTGTGTTCATTATAACAGGGTAAACTTGTGTATTTTTTATTTTACTTACTATCTCATTTTGTACTTTGTTTGAAAGCATTTTAATAAGCTCATTTTGAATAGCAGGATTCAAATATTTAACTCTACCCTCTTTTGTTATCATATTTTGCCAAAAGTTCAATGACTGCCCAAAAATTCCCATCATCTTTTTCTTTCAGTTTTTCTTTATGTCCTCTGAAAGGTAAATTGCAAGTTTACAACAGAGGTGTAACATCGATGAACCTCCTCAGAATTTGTGTCTGATAGTTCACCTGCTCTTTGTAGATTGATTCCAGTTGTCTATCAATCGTCTCATCTTGCCTCCATCTACCATGTACAGCACAAGCTACTAAATGTGAGCGCGTCATTTCATGTTCTTTAATTTTTTTGAGACAGGCCTTGCCATGCTTTAATAACATTAACCCATGCTTGCTGATAGGATGACAGTTTTCTATCTCTGAAAAGCCACCAAGGTTCACAGTATGCACTGTCCATGTTTAAAATGTAGCACAACCTCTCCAGTCCTATTGCATTGCAGTAGTACTTTGTGGAAAAGCACCTGTTTTTATTATCTCATGGGAAGGGTTGTCTAGGCTTGCATGGGCCACTTCTCAAGACAAACCTTCATAACTCGGTATCATGCCAAGGTTTGTGTGGAAAGTTCCCTCTAGCACTTAGGTACAAATCCTTGCAAAGGTAATTATTGCTTGATTCTGGTTCTTCCAATTGTAATTCGACAAACTCACTTTTAATGTATTCACTTTCTTCTTCAATGTTTGCCAATAATGCTGAAACAAGTTGCACATTTGGAGGTGCTTCAGTTTCTTTAGCCACTGGCAGCAGCGGTGATACATCTGTTGTGCTTATACTTTCAGCACTTCTGTCACTTGTTTGTAATAGTAGACTCAGAGATTCATCTGGTGATGTTTATTCTCAGTCACTGGTAGTGGTGTAGGCCTAGCTGGTGCACTTGCAGTTTCTCCCACTGCTTCTGTTATGGATGGAGGTACTGCTGACACAGATTTTGTACTTTTGCTTTCTACATTTACAGTAGTTGCTGTTGCCTGCAGTGCTGGCATAATTGGTGCTTTAATGCTGAAAGGTACATCTGTGGTTTGATCTGAGCATTGTAATGTTTAGTCATGTGCTGGGACCAATTGGGATTGTGGCAATGCTGCTTTGTCTCCTGTTGATGATGCAGCTGCATCGCCTTCCGCTAATGATGCACGAGTTGATGATGCACCATGATCACCGGGACACCTAAACATAGAGTCAATTTTCATGAATTTGCCTTTAAACTGCTCTTGTTTTGATTTATTTTGCTGCTTTTGAGCACCGTTTAAGTACTTTCTTGGCAGTTACTCATTTCTTTGAGTAAAATGTAATTGTAGAAAGTCAATGTGGTGGTAGAGTGCATGACTATGAAGGTAGCAGTAAGAATATTTTCGTGCACGCCACAAAGATTGTAATTTGGGGTTTTGTTCCACCAATACTGCATAGAAAGAAGGAAAATACAAAGCATTATTACTGAACACTACAGTAGCTTAAACATACCACACCAACTATTGATGTGAAGAGTTGGTGTAAGGAATACTTTAAAACAGGCACTGGAGGAATAGATGCAAGAAGGTGTGTACTCAAGGGAAAGGTACAAGAAGGAAATAGAAGAAGGGATGGTATGTAGGAGGTAAGCACTCAACAGTTGGATGAGTATGATAAGAGCCAAGAATGCAGGAGTTGAAGGGATAGATGCAAAAAGGCATGAACGAATGGACGGATGCAAGGAGGCAGGAGTCAATGGGACAGAACCAAGAAGACAGGAGATGAGGGGATAGAGCGGTCTTAAATGTGTTGTATTGTATATCATTATAGAGGGCCTACTAACCCTATGTGGAGCACTGAAGTGTTTGCCGTTGACATTATGAGTAGCAAGCTACAATATGTGTTGGGTGTGTGATTGGAAGGGCGCTGTATTTGTTTTGATGCTATTTTGTAGTGTTTCCATTCTATGTGGTGTATGAGAACCAGTGGGGTGCATGCAGCTTATTGTGCAGTAGGATGCAGTGCTTAGCAATCTGATGGACTAAGAGGTGAGAGATATGCACACTATTTTGATCTCTCTGCAGGTCCATTTATGGTATTTCATTTGTTCATAATCCCACTTTTGTGATTACTGCACTGAGTTGTCCATTCTGAAATAGACACCTGTTTAAAGGTAATGGCCCTTAGTAGGCATAGATTAAAGGGTAGAGAATAGTGGAAATATCTCCTGGAATGGACTTTGGTAAAAGAATCCCGTATCTGATTGTCATTGTGAGGTGTCAAGAAGCGGTCACCTGTAGCTAATTGGATCAGATCAGAATAATCTCTGTGCTGTATAACACATCTGCAGCAGGTTCAGCTCACTGCCCGTGAGCTTACTCAGGGTGAGGATGAATGATAAGTGTGTGAGCGCTGTACTGCGCGAGACGAGTGAGTTCTAGGTGAGTGCATGAGTGATACCTTGAAGGAGGTATATGTATATATATTCTTTTTTTTGGTGCAAATCCCCAGCCACAAATATGCTATCAAATAGGAACTTGCACCAAAAACATGGCTGCGTGCTTGTAATGCTTGAAATGGAAATATAAAAGTGCAAGTACTCTATGATCTAGAGTGATTTTTTACACCTGAGAAATGCTGGCACTGTACCATTAAAAGTAGAGTACCAGTGCTAAGAAGAGCAGGTAGTCTCCCATTAAAATTAGTGGGCCAGGGCTGAGAAGTGCAGGTACTCTCCCTTTCACATTTTAGAAGTGCAGGCGCTCAGTACCAGACAGCACCTGCTCATTTAAAGCACTGGTTGCATGGGACTGCACATGAACCACCCAGTCATGGAACCACCCATAATACACCTCCTTGATGCAGAGTTGTGCAAAGCGCAAGTTGTTCTTAACACTGCCTCCTAAATAAGTTTCTGGATTACAAACTGTAGAAAACAGTTGAAGATGGCTCAGGCTTTCTAACAGAAAATAATTTCTTTAACCCTCTCCCTCTTTACTGCTTTGCAGGCAGGAGACACTTTGATAGAATTAGAAACTCTTTAACGTTAACTTCTCATTGAAAGTTAACATGATGATAATGGCAAGTTGAGGAGAGAAGCACACAGCGTAAATCATGCTGACCCTGTCATTCTTGAAAAGTGTTAGCTATTCGGAGGGTACCATGACAGAGGCAGCTCTGAAAACACCAAATTACTGGCAGCAACCAGTAGCCCCACTGAACTAATTGGTATCCAGTATTAGGGTATCTTTCATCGATTCAACTGCTTGAATCATTCCCTGTTGTCGAGATGGGAGTCCCACAGTAAAATAATCACGTAGTATTTACCAAATAGCATAGGCTATAATGGCCCAGGCCACGTATTTGATAACCTATCTATGTCCTATTGTAAAAAGGACCACATTTTGGGTACAACCAATCAGCTGTCAGCACCCTCTAAAACATTCCCAGCAGAGGCAGATTCCCTCATATTTTTAGCGCACGCTGCATGAAAGAGATTCTCCCTGAGTTCTACTCCGTTATGTTCCTACAACCACTTGAATTTCCTACAAACTTGACATTATGACAAGAAATGCCTTATCCGCACATGTCAAACCTGTGGCAGAAAAAGAGTACATGTGGGTAATCCACATAAGGAATGTATATATTATCTGCATCCTAAACATGAGGTAAGGGAATACAAAATCTGCCTTACTTTAAAAATAATAAAATCTCAAGGTTAGAGAAGGAAGGTTTTTGTGGCTCCATGCCACTAAACACCAGGCAATTTCTTCAGAGGACGACAGTGATACATCCTCTAAGTCTCACAAATGAGCCAGGTTGCAGGAAAGTTCCTCTGCAGAAGGTAGGAATCACCACAAACCTTCTCATGGACCAAGGACTCTAAGAAAGAGAAAGAAAGGAAGCACTCCTCAGAGCCTGCTTTATCTGTGCCAACTACACCTTCCAGTAAGGACAAAGACCATCCTAGATCCTCTTCTTCAGTCCCTTTAAGGCATAGATCTGGCAAAAAAGCATTGCTGACGACGTTACCACACTCATCGATGACGACAAGCATCACATCATTTGCACCGTCGACGAAAACAACTGTGACTACGATAGCAATATTGGGTCCTATACCATTGAGGCGAGTCTCATTCTTTACAAGCCCGCTGATGTCGGGATCATCATTGACAGCTAAATCATTGACGACCGTCAACATACTTTTGTCAGCGGAGACATCATAGGCAAAGATACTGCCAACGAAGATACCATCGACGAGTGACTCGTCAACGAACGCTCTGGTGACGACCATCCATCGACGACACTACCATCGACAGCGACACCATCAACAAAGGATTCTGCTCAACTGGTTGCATCTGTTAGGAAAAACAATGGTTCTGTCGGGTGTAGGCAACTATTACATATACATTTAATTCAATTATTTATATTATTTACTGCTATTCACACACTTAGATGTCAAAGCAATTTTGGACATGAAGAACACACAAAAAATACAAAGAAATTACTGAGTGGTAGGTATTATGTTATTTTATATAAATTCTATCATTTATATATACCCACACAATTGGTAAATTGCTGTCAACACAATATGACATTTAAAGTCCTGTGTGATCATGTGACATATGTGCTCAGTGATTAAATTAGGTGCGTATTATACACAGAGTGCAAGAAATATGTACATGGGAGGCCAGAGTGTCTAACGGGAAAAACAATGACTCTGCTGCTTTATCCAAATTAATCTTTGCACGCAGAGTCTTGATCTGGACCAAGAGGTGCCGTCAACGTTTCAACCCAATATATGCTTTATTGAGTGGTCAATGCGGGTCTTCATCAGGACAATGATGGGGAAGAGGGTTGACAGCCTATCAGTAACCAGAGTGAATCCTGGTTAAATAGTCAACAATGACAAGTGTGGGTCTGGTCTGTGTGGCTAAGTCCCCATCATGTTACATCAAGTTCAAATGACGTGGTAACAGCTCAATCTGTTGAGACCGCTCTCAGCAATATTTGAAACACCCAGAAGCGCGCATGAATCTCAATTATTTCAAGTTCAAGCGGGTTGATCTAATGAAACCGCTTTCAGGGATATTTGAAATGCCCAGAGGCGAACTTGAGTCTCAATTATTTCTATTATAGTTGTCCTCCGTGCGAGTTCGATAATTCAACATTTAGAGGCGCTTGCAGGACGCACGCCTCTAAATGTTGAATTATCGATCAACCCACTTGAACTTGAAATATTTGAGATTCATGCGCGCAAGCTTGAATAGGTCTACCGGGGTGAAGCAGCAGCGAGCGCCGCAGGAGCCGCAAGCATGTGGAGCTGCTTCGCTGGGAATGCTGCTGTCGGCCCCCTCTGCGTAACCTTGAAAGCGTCTATGGCGGGCGGGAGTCTGGGAGGGGCAGCAGCAGCGAGAGCCACTGCAGTCTTTACACACCGCCATAGGTTCCACAGGTCTGCAGGAGGGCAGCAGCAGTGAGAGCCGGATGGCCTCTGGTGATGGTGCTGCCAGCCTCCCCCTGCCCTAGATTGAACAGGACTGCAAGGGTTGCGCAGAGCGCTGCACTGCAGGAGGCACCGGCAGTCTACTCACCGGCACTGCCGCTGACGGATGCTTCAACAGGTTTGCAGGAGGGTGGCAGTGAGCAGCAGCGATGTTCTGATTCCAATCACATCACATTAGCATGTGCAGTACCGTCCTGCATGATGCCTAGACTGTGACACACCTACAGACAGCAGCCGACACACTAACGTGTCGCGACAGACTGTTTGGAAAACACTGCCCTAGAGGCTGGAGCGCGGGGCCCTATGTTACGTTTTATGCCCTTGTCTCCTAGACTCCGACTCACCTGAGTCTGGCAGCTTCAGTGGCAGGCACAGGTGAGCGGCAGAAGACCATGGCTAGCAATTATGAAATTATGGCCTCACGGTCCCTCACAGTACCTCAGACCCACCGGCCGCATCACCTACAGTTTCAATTGCGCATGCAATACCACTTAACCCTGTCCCTCCCTATGCCCCACCCTAAGGATAAAGACCATGCATCTGAGTGGCACGCACCATGAAGCCAGTATGCACGCACCACTTAATTTGTGAGGATAAGTGGCAACGTTGGCGAGCGTAACGTTAAAACTACATGCCAAACAGGGGCGGCTCCTCCACTAGGGAGGAGGAGTATCGCCCCACTGCTTTCTCACAGTGCAAGAAGCAGAAACATAAAATGCTAAGAATTACAATTCTATGTTTCTGCTTCTCGCACTGCGAGAAAGCAGAAGTGTTTGGTTGGGGGCGGGCGGGTGGCCATATCTGTTCTAGCGCAGAGGAGGAGTTGCCTGCCCACTGCTGAGAGTGCTGACTGTTTGGTCTGCCCTCTGGGGCCGACCAAACCAGTCATGCGCACTCTGCCTTTTCTCCATGTTGGCAGCATGCAGCCTACATGGAGAAAATGGCCTCCCCAAAGGCGCCTGGCTAGTCGGCGTCCCGATCAATCACAACGCTGCTTTCGCAGCATTGTGATTGGCTTAGGGGAGGGGAGGGAGGCTGCCTGCTTTCTGTTCCTGTGGGAGGCAGGAGAGCAGGAGCAGGCACCGAGCAGAACTGGCGACGAGAAAATGCGGGTTGCGGGTGCGAAGATAAGTTAGCTTTTTTATTTTAAAATAAACCTCTCTCCTCCACAAGACCCCTGCAACCGTGAGTCATGCCGGCCGCGACTGATCCCAGACAGACGTCACAGACCCTGCTGTTAGCGAATGTAGTACTATGTGCGCTACTGCTTGGAGGGGCCCCTGTAGAGCAGGGGCCCCCACGTAATGCCGAGGCTGCGTGGGGGCCTATGCAATGTTACGCCCACAACCCTTTGGGAGCGGACCTCCCTGCTGCCTCATTTCTTTTGGATGCTGCTTAGTTTTGTTCTTTATTTCCTCACTGCATTCTGTAATTTCCTTGATAAACATATGTAAACTTTTTGTTATTGTCCCATCTTCTTGCAGCGACATGTGACAGCACCTCCACTAAAGACAATGGTATGGTCACCTCACCCGAGTACCCCCTGGAGTACTCCAACGACATGGACTGTGTCATGACCATTCTGGCTCCAGCAGGATACAAGGTATGTGCAGTACAGTCTGGAAAGAAGTCTTTAGGAATCTTAGTCACTTGCTTAAGATAAAGGCTGAATCTCATATTTCTGTGCATACTCATGTCCTACATACACTTAAATACTGAAATGGAGGATGACGTAATGCAGCAGTCTTAAGGTGCCTCCTTGTGGTGGCACCAAATAACAGCAACAGGCATGAAAAGCTGTCCTATTTCCATGTACAGAAAGCATTTTAGAGACAAAATATCAATTTGCCTGGATTGCACTTTTTCTGTACACAAGCCGTTTATTAAATACACGTCTCTTTCTATAAACTACACTCTCTTCTGTGATTTTTCTCTTTGAGTTATTTGACAACTTCCAGAGATCATAAAAACAACTGTTCTGTGCAATTGGCACCAGTCTAACATATCCTGGGATGATCCTGTTGAGGTATAAAAGGGGGCGGGACCAGGAAACTCAAATATACATTTATTTATTTATAAAGTTTTATATAGCGTGAACGCGACCCAAGCGGGTATCAGAGCGCTTTACAGCTGTACAGAGGTGAAAACAGAGTTGCAGGTAAAACAACAACAACAATGATAAGCAGGGTACTGTAAACGATAGAGGAACAGTAAAATATTAAGCAGGAAATAATGAAGCATATACGAGCAACAAACCAACAGCAGATGAGCACAAGCAAACAAGCAATGGAAGGAGGTGCCGTCAAATAAGGGCATTCATCCATAGGGCTTTCACTTCTTTTTTGAAAGACGCCGTAGAGGTAATCAGTCTAATGTGAGGAGGCAGGGAGTTCCAGATTCTCGAGGCCATACCAGAAAATGCCCGGTTATATGTTTTCTGGAATTTTTGAGGTTTCAGAAACAGAGTGGTGGAACTCCTAGAAGATCGGCTCCCGCCAGAGAGCTCCAGTTTTTGGGATAAGTACATCGGGGTGTTGAAGTGAAGGGCCATGTGTGTCATGCACGCAATCTTGAGATCAATCTTAGCCTCCAAAGGTAGCCAGTTTAAAGATTTCAGTACCGGTGATATGTGGCTATTTCTTTTGGCCCCTGTGATGAGCCTTGCAGCTGAATTCAGGGAAGCCCTGAGCGGAGCCAACTTGTATCTGGGTAGCCCACATAGAGTTGCACAGCCATACTCTAGCCTGGAGATTACTAGAGCTTGCACAGCAGACTTGAGGTCATCAGGGGGAAGGAAGGGTTTTATCTTTCTTAGAATAGACATGTGGAAGTTGGCCCCTTTGGTGGCTGCACTAATGTGTTCCTGCATACTCAATGACTTGTCAAGTATAGGTCCAAGAGACCTAATCGAGTCAATAATGTGAGGGGTACAATTGAGAGCTGTTAAGTGTTTCAAGTAATCAGTGATGATGGCCGTCTTTCAGGAGGAATTCAGTTTTGGAGGAGTTGAGCTTAAGATGATGGGTAGTCAGCCAGTGTTGAGTTTTGAGTAAGGTCGAGTACAGTGATTTGATGTCGTCAGAGGAGGAGACTTTCAAGTAAAGTTGGGTGTCATCAGCATACATGTGATACTGAATGTTGGAAGAATTGAGTAAAACCATAAGAGGCTCCATGAACAAGTTGAAGAGAATGCGGAGAGAGAGCAGATCCCTGAGGAACCCCAAGAGCGGATGGCAAGGAGTTGGAAAGGGAGTGATTTACTTTAAATCTTTGTGTTCTGTTGTTGAGAAAGGAGGCAAACCAATTTAAAACAGGGCCGGAGAGACCCATCCTTCATTCCAGTAATTCTAGGAGGTTATCATGCCTGACCGTATCAAACGCTGAAGATAAGTCCAGGAGGATTAGAAGGCAGGCTTCATTCTGATCAAGAATTTTTAGGGCGCCATCTACTATATGAATAATAGCCGTTTCAGTACTATGACCCTGGCGAAACTCCGATTGGAATTGATCCAAGAGCTGGAATTGATCAATGTGGTTACATAGTTGAACAAAAACACATTTCTCAAGGAGCTTCGATAGAGTTGGGATGCAAGTGATCGGGCGAAAGTTATTGCGGTCCTCTCGGTCAGCCGTGGGTTTTTGAGAATGGGCGAAACCTGCCCTGCCTTCAGACATTCAGGAATCATACCTTGATGTAGGGAGGCATTTACTATCTTGGTTCTCAGGGGGACTTAGGACCCTATTATTTTATTGAAGAAGCTGGAGGGTAGAGGGCCACTGAAGTGGTTAGAGGGTTTCAGAGTAGTAAGCAAGTTGAGAATAGAGCAATCATCATAGGGAGTGAATTGGTTCCAGCAAGTATTATTTTTGGGTGAAACTCCTATGTCAGGAAGAGGCTGGAGTAGAGTGGGTTGGAATAAAATGAATCCCCTCCACCATGATTTGATATTTTACGTCAGTAAACGTGTAGTCCTTATGCGTCCCCTGGGGCATTTAAGACCTCTGATTCCTATCTTGGGGTGCTCTCCCCCGCTCCTCGCTCTATGCCACTCCTCACTCTATCAAATATATAAATCCCTTATTACAAATGAGATGATAGCAACAGCATCAAAAACTAGGGAATTTGACTCTATTGAAAAATGGCAAATCACAGCAGCCTGTGTCTCCCAGTCTCTAAGCTTTAGATCCACTTCTGTATGTTTTTATTAAATATTATTGTTCAGAAGTCTGTCGAGGATCTCTATTTTGTTTTTCAAAATAAGCATGTCAGTTAATGAGTGCCTGTGAGAAGTTGGCCTGGTATATGCTGTCCACTAGTTATAGTAGGCACCTTGTATCAGTCCAAACAACCCCGTATTGATGATAGGTTAAAGACAACCTTTATTGAAAGCTATCCTAGTGGGAGCTATGGAGAGCAGCCTGTCAGGCTAAGTCTTGAAGGAATGTAAAGCAGCTTGTTTTACCAGTCTATAACCTCTTGAGTGGCTAAATGAAAGGAGACCACACCAGGTATATATGAAATATATGTATTTATTTCTAAACACACCCCTCTAGTCTCTTTATGAGGCTAGAGGCAAAAGCACATAAGTTACACTTCAAATATTACAGTAAATTAGCACAATACACATTAGACCCTAGGGTCGGACCAAACCATATACTAAGAAAGTGGTATAAGAACCACGACTTAACTAGACACAAGGCCTAGAGCCTGTAGAATCGCTGGGACCCCAAGGAACCACCCAAGGTAGTGATACAGGGGACCCACGGGGGCCGTGTGCAATGTGAGAACACAGCCGCGAACTACCGTTAGCTTCTATGGGGAAAGTCGCGATTAGAATTTTAAGGTTTAAGGACACTTAGAGGTAGACTACGAACAAACCGTTTTGAACTTAGATGGTTCTAGGGCCAGCACCTACGGGAGCACTGGAGTACTCGTGTTACCTCACCCAGGGAACCGGGTGCATAGGTGTCAAATGGTGTTGGGTCGTGTTGTCGTTTTCAATGGCAGGGGACGGAAAACTGCTGCTGCCGGGAAGAGGAGAAGTGTCCGAAGAGATCCATGCCTGGATCGAAGATGTGAAGCACCTGAAAGCAGAGGGGACAGAGTCTGGGTCACTTGCCAGTGACCAGGGGCAAGATAGACGAATGCCCACCGATGTCAGGTGCTTCAGGTGAGAAGAGGGGAAGCTTGACTCTTCAGCCACAAGGACCAGGAGGCGTTGAGGACAACCAGGAGCTGGATTCGAGCTGTCCGGTTCCACGTTATCCACGTCAGCTATTGGTCTCAGCATTGCTGGGGTCTCGGGTCGGCCTCGGGGAAGTCTGGAAATCCACCTCCTGTGATGCAATTACTTCGGAGTCCGACGGGAGCTTCGGAGATGCACACCGGTCAGATACTTAATTGGTGCCTGCCAAGCAGGGGAGTAACTCTTTTACTCCAAGGGAGATTTTTCAGTCATCTGGCATTGTGCAGATCGTCGAAGTTCCAGAATTCAGTTTCAGAGTTTCGTCCAGGGATATCTAAAGTTCTGGTTACAGAGGTTCCTTCTTTATACCCAAGGAAGGGGTTGGACTAACTCAGGGGACCCACCTATGGGAGGGTTTGGAAAGAGGGGTGGCTACACCCATTTCCTGTGTCCAGTCTCGCACCAGAGCAGAGGCTGGTAGCCCCTGCAACCGGTTTGAGCTGGACAATGCACAGGGACACCAAATGTGCCCCTAGTGCAGGACTTCAGAGCACTCTCAGAGTGCACCCACCCAGCCCCAATACACTAAAGCCTGTCTGGGAGGTGGTAACACCTCCCTGTGACAGGAAACCTATTGTCCTGGCCTCCCCTGCCGGAGTTTCGGTCAGCAGCAGGAGGCCAGACTCGTGTCTGTGGCTGCAGCATCCATTTTGTGATGCCAGGGCTCTTTCAAGCTGGTACCGGGTATACTGGTGCTGTCATGCCTCTCCCTCTAGAAGGGTGGGATCATACTGGTGTGGGGGTATGATTCCAAGGTGTTTGACACCAAACACGACATGTTTCCGTGCAGCCAGTCCTAAGTTAGCATTTACCGTTTGGTTATAATGCACTTAAGAGTATATGGTCAAGCTGCATCACAGACAACCCTGGAGAAGAGATTCCCAAGGCTGCAGAGGGGCTCTACTCATGATAGGCACCCTCTCACACAAAACCAAGCACCTTGCCTTCAGGATTGATAAGGCCTGCCATAGGGGTGACTGATAGGTTTATATGTGCAGTGATAGGTGAGATGTAGTGAACCTATATCTCAGTAAGGGGTGCATGCACCACCTTACCCGGGCTGCAGTAGCAGACTTGTGGTGTCATTTTGGAGGGCTTCCCAGGGGTGACATAATACATGCTGCATCCCCTGGTAGGCCTCTGGGGTACCTATGCCCATGGTACATTGTAGACCATATACTAGGGACTTATAAGGGCGCCTCAGAATCCAATCTGTTGTGTACCTGAGGTACTAGAAATCCATTTAGAGAGGAATCAGCAAGGCTGGGGTCCTAAATAGCAGGGCCCCAGCCAGACTAAAGTCGAAAAACAGTGTTACATCAGCAAAAAGTCGGGGTAACCATAAGAAGCAGATCCTACTCTCCTACAGTGGCGACTCTGAGTTAATTCATATTATGTAAATTAAGCAAATGAATGATTGCATTCCATCTTCTAATGTATGGGGGTGAAGTTCTCCCCCCTCACTACAGCAGGGTGCATGACATGTGCAGCGACAAGATTTTTGCGGGCGGACAGACATGGCTGAGGCCTTCTGCCAGATTCCGGGCTCCGTTTCTGTTAATCATGCTATGACTTTGCAGTCCACTAGGTTTCAGCATAGATAGTGAGTATGTATGCCTTTTCACTGGGACAAAGCTGAGATATGTACTAGCATAGGTAACGAAGACTGAGGTGGTAGTTGAAAGGCGTACGTCAGTGGTTGAAAGGAGTGTGTTAGTTGTTAGTATGATTAATGCACTAGTTTGGAGAGGACCATGGGACTCGTTCTTAGAGGGAGAGGTGTAAAAGGGGGTGTAAGTGTGAGTGCATTTGTGAGTGCGTTCAGGGTGCTGGTAGTTGGAAATATGAAGGCGCTTGCGGTTGTGAGCAGCGTGGCGCTAGTGTAAATAACACGTAGTTGGCCTGCAGCCGGTACCCTCTTTCTGCCAATAGTCTGACAAGTGCTCTAATAATTGGGCTCTGCTGTGAAGGAGGGTGAAACCGAGGTGGGTGTTAGGGGCTGGGTAGTGGTGAAATGAAGTGGTTTGTGCAGGGAGTGCTCTCTCTGGTGTTGAAAGTGCTGTGAGCTGGAGGGGCTGCACTCACAGTGATTCTCTATTTCACAGATCTCATTGACCTTCACCCAGTTCGATCTTGAGAACTTCCCCGGATGTGGCTCTGATTACCTGATTATCAACGATGGACCCCACTCCACATCAAAGCCAATAGGCAAATACTGTGGCAAAACCCAAGTCCCACATCTGGTCTCCACCGGAAACGCACTGCTGCTGCAGTTCCACAGTGACAGCTGGGTGACCGCAGCTGGCTTCAAAGCGGAATACTCCTTCGGTAAGTTTGAGGGTAAAGGTCAGACTCGAGATTATTTTTTTTAACTGATCATTAAAATACAAAGTTTGCGAGGTAGACCTTTGAATGACATTTCATGAGGTCAAAGCTAATGAGACACATTTTGCTAGATGTGGGAGATTTTCTATCTAATAAAGTGGTGTACTTAACTACTTCCACCTGGATGGCAGATGAAAATCCACCATGTTTGTAAATGTAAATGTAAATGTCAAGGTACTTATAGAGCGCACTGTCACCAGACGGACACCTTGCGGGGTCGCCTTTTTGCGGTTTCCTGGCGCTGATACTCATACCGCTGTGGAACCCCTCCTGGCTTTCCCTGTGAAGTGTCCACTCCTGGGCACCCCCAGGGTGAAGCCAGGCATCCTTAGCGCTGTTGGGGCCAGTGTGGAGGCTAAGCAAGCTATTGCCCAGAGTTGCAGCGTGGGGCCCATGATTAGACTAGGCACCGAGGCGAGAATAGACAGGTCCGAGGAAATTGAGCCCGAGCCCCGCCGAGGCGGGAATCAAACCCTGGTTCTTGGCCAGAACTCTGCTTCAGGGTCTGCCGCTCTAACCATTGAGCCACACTCCTCCTCCGTGTTTACGATTGTCTGCCAAGGTGACAGCATGTCGCTAACAATCGAAGTGGTTGTGTCTGCCCAGGAGCACAGATTCAGGGGTAGTGTTTGAGGTGTTACACCATCTAATAAATTAATTTTCTAGAAAATAGTTGAGCACAGGTGCTATCAGTTGGGTATGGTGAGGTGTCTGTAGGATTTCACCAGGATTTTTCTCATACAAAAACGCAGACACGCTCTCCTCATTTCTCTGTTTTAAAAGTCTTCAAAAATGTGGGTGTTTGCATAATACTGTGTTTTCCCTGATTCATCACCCCAACCAATCTGCATTCTTCTCCATTTCCACTGCTCCTTAAGCCCCTCTCATGTGCCCTGACTCCGTATATTTTTACCTTGAGCCTATACAACTCTTGCGCTGTTTGGCGTTCTGTTGTAATTCTACCACTTCCACATTCTCTTTCTTTGTCAGTGTTCAAGTTGGCCTCTATTGGACTATTCCATGCAATGCAGCCCTAGTAGCTACTCCATCAGTGTCTAAAGCTCCAGCCATCAGCACTAGATGTGAGATGTGATCTGCTTACAAAGTCATTATTTAGTTCCAAAAATGTGGCACAGAGCTGGCCCCCCTGAACTTGCATTAGGCACTCTTGGTCAGCTATTTCACCAATGATGAACAGAAGTATCCACATCAGGGTCTTGTCTCTGGCGTTACAGGTGGTGTTTGTGTATTCCGTGGTGAGTCTTGTATAAGGCGTATGTTGTGCAGAATATTGTGAAAGAGCCTATCCTGCTCACGTGTGGCACACAGGTCCATCATTGCTGTGTTTGAAAGCTTCCACAGGTTGCTGCTTCCTGTGAAATTGTGCAACTCCTAACATGCTCAAACTCACTCGAAGGTTTGTTTAATCTAGATGTAGTTCACACTATCAGTGCTTTTAATTGTAGAAAACTGCACTTATCCCCTATTTCTAAAAATTGAGAAGAGTGGATGAGTAGCCTTGCGAATAAATAGCCTGGTTTGCATTGTCCATCTAGCGTAATGTAGGGTAATAAGTTGATATTCATGCATTTACTTTCTTGTGCACGGTCGCCACACTTTATCATGAAACTGGGCCTAGGATGCTTGTTTCCAGTCCAGGGAGGACCTGGCCTGGCAGATTGGACTGGGCTGTTCCCATTGGGCACAGGGTCAAGACTGATTTGCATATGGCTGGGTCCAAACTGGAATGGCATGGGGAGCAAAAAACTGATAGATTTAGGCCCAGATCTCTGTACTGGGGTGAATGTATGACATTGTTCTTCATTCTGTCCATCAATAGTTCTTTTTGCATTTGTCACCCCGAGGGAGACAGGTATGCCCAGACGTGGGTCCCATGCTCTCCATGCCACTGGAGTCAAGTTATCATGGCTAATGAGGGGTGAAACCGAGAAGCTGGTCCTAGGATGCTTGTTTCCAGTCTAGGGAGGACCTGGCCTGGCAGTTCGGACTGGACAGTTCCCATTGGGCACAGGTTCAAGACGGATTTGCATATGGCTGGGTTCAAATTGGAATTGCATGGGGAGCAAAAAACCGAATGGTTTAGGCCCAGATCTCTGTACTGTGGTGAATGTATGACATTGTTCTTCATTGTGTCCATCAATTGTTCTTTTTGCATGTGTCACTCCGAGTGTGACGGGTATGCCCAGACGTGGGCCCGTGCTCTCCATGCCACTGGAGGCAAGTTATCCTGGCTGATGAGGGGTGAAACCCCAAAACTGGGCCTAGGATGCTTGTTTCCAGTCCAGGGAGGACCTGGCCTGGCAGTACAGAGTTGACTATTCCCATTGGACACAGGGTCAAGACTGATTTGCATATGACTGGGTTCAGACTGGAATGTCATGGGGAGCAAACATCCAATGGATTTAGGCCCAGATCTCTGTACTGGGGTGAATGTATGACATTGTTCTGCATTCTGTCCATCAACTGTTCTTTTCACCCTTTATTTTGCAGCACAGCACCTGCTTTCATATTTACGTCATGAGGGCTGCGCTTTGTGTTGCAGCAGTGCGCCTGCTTTTATATTTACAAAGCCAATAGCTGTAAGTCTTGTAAATGTGAGACCTATTGAATTGCAAATGCTTATTACATATGCCAGCACCAGTGTTGGAAAATCTGAAGCTCCCTCCGTCCCCCTATTCTTATTGGCAAAGATACTCCCCAGTGTCTGCCATGTGAGGAGCGGCTTTGGTGGAGAAACATCTCAGTGCAAATTCTAACAGCTCATAGGGAAACTTCAGATTTGCTCCTAAAATGGGGTACACTGTTAGGGCTCACTTGAGTAATCTTTCTAAAGTGCTGAGGTATAGCACAAAGTGTCTGGGGTACTATATATCGCTTTACATTGTGGACCTTCATATAGTTTACTCCACCTGATGTTATAACTAACTTGTTCAAATGAAAGTTGTCCATTTGAACACGATAGCTGGCGGTCTGCACCAGCGCTAGCCTCAGAATTCATCCTCTTGCACAGACATCTAGGGTGCAAAAATTAGATATTTTAGCAAACATAAACTGGATCGGCTTTACTGCTTGTCAGTGCAGGAACCTGTCTTTGTATGTAGTATACCAAAATGAGGTGCCCTATGCGGAAAGTCCAGGAGACCCTTATTGGTTTACAGGGTTTACATTAAAGATACCAAATGCTCTCTTTGTTGTATGCGGGAGAGCAGCTTAGGCTTATCAGAGGGTAGTGTTAAGCATTTGTTGAACACAAAGTCACAGAGTCAAAAACTGAGACACACTCAAGAAGAAACTGGAGACCCATTTGGAAAAATAACATAGATTTTTATATAATTTCAGACACCAAGCTTATTGGAATCAAGTAAGTACTTTAGATGTTTTAGATTTTTACTGTAAAACAATAAGCAATGTCAGCTATCAGATTTGAGGAATGAGCCTCCAGCGCAGTCATGTTATCCTATCCTGTTCACTGCATAGGTACACTTACAGATGACTTACAGGGCTGTTTTTCTGGGCCAATGTCCAAGACAACACCAACAGTTAAAGTTTACCTTCCCTGGGGTGTCCGGGTGCAGAGGTGCTGTACGAGGTGGTAGCCCCGAATGCTACACACTAAAGTCAATAGGGAAAAGTACCTGTAAGAAAAAAGACTGCAACTGCAGACTGGGGGACCAGTCCAGCAGAACCCACGTGGGTCTTAGCTCTTTGAGGGTCTCAGGACCACAGAAACACCGTCAGTTTACTTGAGCCCTGGCTGGGAGGGTTCAGGGTAGATGTGTCTTTTCTTGCGGGTTGGTTAGTTAGTGTCTCATGGTTCTTGGTGTACCAGCTGAAGAGGTAAAAGACACACAGCAGGGCAATTTTCAATGTGGAGTTGGCCTCTCTCGAAGTACCTCAATGTGTAGGTAGGTTTTGGCGACAGTGATGTTCCGACTGATCACAAACAAGCCTTGTTGCTTGCAACTTACTCCGGTACCCAGGGTATTGGGGCGGGCAGCTCATGAAGGTCCTGGCATCTCCAAATTTGGCAGGGAGAAGGATCTGACCTCAGAGGGCAACAAATACCTATTTCTGGAGTGTTGCTCTTTTGGTGGGCCTGATGGCCTGCAACATGGTGGACCAGGCAGATGCTTGTCGGTGCCTGCGGGTGCAGGGGTATGGCTCGTCCACCTCAAGGGCGATGCTAACTAGTTGTCGCAGTGCCAGGCAGTCTTCTAGCATAGGAGAAGGTGCACAGAGTTGGCAAGCCCGATCTGGGGGAAGCCAGGGTTGCATATCAAAGCAGCAGAGGCTTTTAAGCAGTTGGCCTTGTAATGCTAAATAAATAGCCATCCTGCTGGAAGAGGTGTGGCCACCTTCCTCCGAAGCAGGCATTGTTTCAGACCTAAGAGAGCATGGGCTTTCACCTGCAGGGGTTCAAAAACTCATCTGTGGTGGCAGGCTCATCGATATCAGTCAGCCAACACACTAGACACAGGTAGGTGTTTAAGGAGGCACCTTTAAGGTGCCTTCTGGATGCATGTAATAATAAATCTAGTACTGGTAACAGTACAGATTTATTGAGAGAAGGTGGTTGATACCAAACTTTATCAGTTTCAGTAAAGCCATCATGTAGCTGTGGAACTCATAATGACCAGTGCCCAGTACATATACTTAAGAGGGCTTCCCTGTTAACTTGTACTATCTTGGAATTGAATTAGACATCACAGCGGTATATCTGCTCATGCAGATCTGTCCTCGCATGTAAGATAATGCACCCTGCCTTAGGATATAATGCCTGCTGTAGGGGTGACTTACATATGTCATATGAAATAACTTTGGCATGGCACACAGTGAGTGTACCATGCCGTGTTTTCACACATGGTTTACACCATTTCACTCAGCCTGCAATGGCAGTCTGCATGAAATGTGTTTGGGGTCCCTTAGGGTGGCATAATACATGCTGAGGCCCTTAGGAACCTTCTTTAGTGCCCATTCCCTAGGTACAAGATGTACCATTTACTAGGGTCTTACAGGGGTGTTAAAGTGTGTGCCAATTGTACCACAATTAGACCATTTTACCTTGTTTACTGGAGCCTAGTTAGCAGGCTTTACTGCATTGTCAGAGCCGAAAACCAGTACCCAGCAGTTCTTTGGGGGTAAGAGTGGGGGGGACAACTGCAACAAAATTCCAGTTGCCTACAGTCAGAATAGGTGACTTTTTTGTGTAGAGTTAGGGGCTTATTCATGGGAGCCCTGTGTCACTTTTGCACCACGTAATGTGGTGCATGCGTGATGCAGGGCTCTGAATCTGATTTATGAAGCAACACAAAGCCACCCTGCTTGGCTTTGAGTGGCCCCATAAATTATGAGCAAGGCAACGCAATGCAAATCGCATAGAGCAGCGCAGCAGGGTGACTTGCTGCACTGCCCTATGGCAAACTCCCACAAATGAGTACCTTAGTGCTTTTTAAAAGCTATATGTTTATGACGCCTATCCCAGAACAGCATGGAAAGTATAATTTTCTCCAACTGTAATCATTAACATTCCTGTTATAACCATTAAACTTTTTAAGAGGGTGAGGCAAATATGTTGCTGGTAAATACTCCTCTGTATCTGCCTGCGTGCAACGGAAAAACCACCGGAAGAGATATTGATTAAGACCAATTTCAGACCACGAGGCTGACAAATCAAGACAATACAGAGAGTGATCTGAATGCAGACTTTCATCATGTGAATGAGTTTTAAAAAGTGAATCGGTGAACAAACACTCTCTAGCAGTGCCTGCAGCCAGATAAATCAAAGATACCCTGTTAAACTTGACACAGTTGGTGGTGTTCCTTCAAACATTGTGCTTTCGACCCTCCTGTTTTGCGGAATTCTTTTTGTTAGCTTTAGAACTCTGTGCACTTTATCACTGCTAACCAGGGCTAATGTACTTGTGCCCTCTCAATAAAACATGGACTAATTGACCTACACCCAATGGCACATTTAATTTACTTGTAAGTCCCTATTCTCTCGTAGGGGATTTCTATTTATAGTCATACGTGCTGAATAGTCCTGTTCATGTGTAGGTATCCCGAAGGAGGTGTTTAATATTTTATTTTATTTATTTTATTTTTGTGTTTTATAGAGCGCGAACTTGACCTGTTAGGGTATCTGAGCGCTTTACAGGAATCATAGAATTGTACAAAAGGCTTGGAATCACAAAGTAAACAATCGATAAGGAGGGGGAGGGGGGTGCTGTAGACATAAGGGATAGAAAGACACGTATGTACAGTATACATTTATAATTACTCCAGACAAGACCCCATTGCTGGTTACATAGTGGATAGTAGGACACGTATGTACAGTTTACAATTAAAATTACTCAAGATAAGGTCACAGGTTTCTTGGTGGGGTAACTGGGTAATCCGAGGGGAGGCAATAATCGGAAATAGATCGGGGACTCAGTGGTGTTTGAAGGCAGGATTTAAACGAGGAATTCCCCCATAAGGAAGGTTTTGGCATCCTTTTTGAAGCAAGCCAAAGAAGGGATTCTTCGGATGGCGGGTGGGAGAGAGTTCCAAATTCTTGGAGCGGCTCTGGAGAAGACCCGATTGAAGTTTTTTTTCCCAAAAACGTGCAGGTTGGAGCAAGAGGTCTCTGGCGGACCGAGAGTTTCTGATTCCTTCAGAGACCACAAGTTTCTGTGCAAGATATGCAGGGGCAGTTTGAGTATAAAGCCTTGTGTGTAATGCAAGCTAGCTAGTTTAAGCTGTATTCTTGCCTCAAGAGGAAGCCAGTTCAGAGGTTTCAGGTGTGGAGAAATGTGGTCGAATTTCCTTATGCCGGTAAGTATTCTGGCGGCCGCGTTGAGGCAGGCTTTTAAAGGTGCCTGGGAGATCTTGGGTAAACCAGAGAGGGTAGAACAGCCATATTCCAGTCTACAGATGACAAGTGCTTGGACTGCCATTTTTAGGTCAGGAGCTTCGAGGAAGGATTTCAGTTTCCTTAGGTAGCTCAGGGGGAATCTAGCTGATTTGGCCATCGAGTTGATGTGGTCCTGCATATTCAAGTTGCAGTCAAGGGTAATTCCCATGGATTTGGCCGAGTCCACGATGGTCGGAGGGCAATTTAAGGCTGTGATAGCTTTAATTCATGATTACATTTCAGGGTTGGCTTTTGGAGGGGAAATTAGGAGAAATTCAGTTTTCTTTGCGTTAAGTTTGAGTTGATAGGAGGCGAGCCATTGGATGGTCAGTTTCAGGGCCTCGTTCAGGGACAGGATCTCCTCGTCAAGTAGGTGGAAGTTATTGATATGTTGACTTAGCTGCTGTTGTACATACTTCTCCAGCACTTTGGCTAAGAGGGGGATGTTGGAGATAGGTCTGAAGTTGTCAGGGGAAGCTTAATCCAGCGACGGCTTTTTCAAGATGGGGAGGTCTTGGCCGGCTTTCAGGGAGTCCGGAATAGATCCCTGCCGGAGGGAGGCATTAAATTTTGCAGTCCAGCTAGGAATAATGGCGTGGGCAGCGGCTGCTAGGTAGTTGGAGGGGAGCGGATCATTAAAATGGTTGTTCGGGTTTAAGGTAGATAGGATTTCGGAGACAGAATCTTCGTCATAGAATTTGAACTCGGTCCAGTGAGCTTGATTTTTAGGTGAGGCCTGAGGCGGCGCGGAGGAAGGAGGCAGGTCAGGAAGGGGTTGAGAGAATGTGGCGGAACTGAGTTCATTTCCTAAGGCTGTGATTTTGTCAGCGAAGAAAGAGGAGAATTCCTCAGATTATATTAAAGACTTTGGGGTTACATTCGATGTTTTGGCCAGTTTATTAGATTTGTGTTTGACCAGTTCGAAGAGCTTGCTGGGTCTGTTCTTGGCGTTTCCCAGATCTGATCTGAAGAATTCTTTTTTTTTAGTTGAGGATGTTCCTGTTGTAGAGGTTTCTGGCCTGGCGGAGAAGTTTCGATGTGCGGCAGAGGGGTGCTGTCTTCAGATTCTTTCAAATTGTCGTAGGGATCTCCTCTCACTATTGAGGGATCCAGTGAACCAGGGGTTTCTGTCTTTGATTTGGGTTCTTTTCAGCTTTAGTGGGGCTAGGTCATCCAGAATGTTTGATATAGTTGCAGAGTGATGATCGTTGAGGTCATTGACCGTTGTGATATGCGAGGGGGGAGACCAGAATTGCAGCGCTCCACCAGTTCTCTATGGTCCAGGTTCTTGGTTTCTCTGATCCAGCGTTTAGGAATCACCAGTTGCGGTGCCCTTGACTTGTGGGTACCAGGTAGTAGGAAGGAGATGGCATGAGGGTCAGTCCGGTCACAAGGGTCTAAGAGATAAGCTTGACTGTTGATTCCTTAGAGATGATCCAGTCAAGAGTGGCCCCTTTCGAGTGAGTTGGGAGTGAACAGGCTTGGGACAGGGCTTGATCGGCCAGGAGGACTTTGATGGCATTGACATGAGGATCCTTGGGATCGTTCCAGTGCAGGTTGAAATCACCAAGAAAAATATCTTTAGTGTTGGAGGAAATCCCGGTTGTGATGATTTCCATGAGATGGTCAGTGAAGGAGTCGTTCATGCCTGGGGGGTGGTAGAAGATGTGTAGATTGCACAGTTGGGTGGAGTTGCTGCAAATGGAGAGGCCGAGGTATTCACTGGAGTCAATGGTATCCGCCAGAAGTTCTGTGACTAAAAGGTTAGAGCGGTAGATGCAGGCGATGCTTCCTTCTTTCTTGCTAGATTGCCTTTCCAACCTTGCAATGTTATAGTCGTGAGGGACTAAGAGGTCTAGGCAAGGAGATGAGGATTCGTTGAGCCACGTTTCTGTTGGGATTGCTATGTCGAAATTTTTGTTTAGGATGAGAGCGGCAATATCGGCAGCGTGCTTAGCTGCTGATAGGCAGATTATTAAGAGACCAGACAGAGATGGGTCGGAGGGAGTGCCGGATGTCGGGACGGACAGGTGAACAGGCGCAAGATTGCTTTTGATCACGCTTCTGTTATGGAGGGTAGCCGATCTGTTGGGGTTAATAGAGACCGTGCAGATGGCATGTTCGGCACTCATGTCAAGTAAACAAGGGGTAGCTGGGGCAGAGTTGTAGTCCCAGAGGATGGCAAGGATTTATTTTTCAGTGAGGTCACGCAGACTTGGGGTGGCAGGGGTAGAGTTGTAGGAGAGGACGAGAGCTAGTGTTTCCTCCTCCTAGAGGTGGCATGGTTGCTTGCAAGGGCGAAGGTGTTTGGGGAACTCTGAGATATGAGGAGGGGTGGAGTTTGGCAGGGGCTTGAGGTTAGCGAGAGAGAGTTCTGCAAGGTGAAGAAAGTTCATTAGATCCAGAATGGAGACATGGATGCCCTGAGTTAGTTTGGCAGCTCTGGAGTGCAGAGTAATGAAATCCAAATAAGAGGGAGGCGCTAGTGGGCAGGGGGACAGTGGTTCTGGAGCAGTGCTATCAGCCTGCATAGGTGATAGGATAGACGGGCTATCTCGACCTGTATCGTGGGTCTTTGGGAGCATACCAGTCTCAAGGCCAGAGTGGGGAGCTAGCGGGGAGGAGACCCGTGGTCTAAGGGCGATTCTGTTGGCAAGGCCGGGAGATGTGCTAGAGTGGATAGGAAGACCTGTGTTGGAACCCCTTGGAGGGTGGTTTGTGGGCTGGAAGGGGTAGCTCAACTGGAATTGAAGGTGTTTGGGGGCTAGTATATCTTCTTAAGTGTAGAGTTTCACCTTTGTTCAGAAAGGTCTGCAAAGACAGAAAGTGACATATTATGCAGCATATATTTCTAGGCTACGATAGCCAGATTCTTCACCCTGAAGACAAAAAAGGGCTAGAATAAAAAAAAGGATAATTTGAGATGATTTGCAAATAGCATAAATATCCCTCACAACACTTTTTTATGATAGAGATGAGGAGAGCAGGACAGAGTTGCCTCAAAGGCTATTAATATATGTCTAACAAAGAGACTGTACCATTAAGAACTCATATACTAACAGTATCCCATCAAGCACAGCAGGTGGCAGTTAGTTCAGTTCTTTTTTCCGTCTCCTGCTGACAGGATGCTGGAGCATTAAGCTCAGCCAAATGTTGGCTTTTGCTTCAAAATTCTTAATTGAATTTTAGTGTCAACCTTTTATTTGGCTTCTTTGGCCTCTCCCTGGCTTTTTTGTCTTTTTCGGACAGAAATTAAAGGCAATTTTACAGAAAGATACCATCTCATTTAGACAAGTGCACAGCCTGTGGGAGAAAAAGGGCCACGACAGATCATCATGCTGTATGTATACTCCCAGAAGAGCTTATTCCTGAGTTTTGACATCACTGCAGGAACTTTCAAGATGCACCCTTAGAAATTGGAGAAAATTTGCATTTATGTGACAGTTGAGCGAAGAAAACTACAGTCTGAAGTTGAGACATCAGGGCAAGGAGAAGGTCAGACCTCTACCAGGGCTCTGTCATCTGTCTTAGGAGGGCGTGCCAGGAAGAAAATGGCTCAAAAATACCACTGGTCTTGGTCGACGTTGAGGACATTGACGTCAAGCAGAGGTACGACACAGATCTGTATGCCGTCTATCTCCAGTTCTACGTCAAGCAAACTCCGCAGGAGGACTCTAGAGCATATTACCCATTTTAGAGGTCCAACTATCTTCTCCACCTCTTCCACCACCGTCTCTTCCAACTCTGCCTACTCCACTACCGCCTCCAGCGGCCCCCGTCACTCCAAGACCCAGATCTAGTTCCTGGTCATGCCATCTTTCCAGATGCCATTGTCACAGCTCAGGGCACACTTCTTCCTTTTCTAGGTGCTCCCACCACCCCATCATAATCATTCACGTTCTCGGTCAAGGCACACATCCTCCACTTCTACTGGACGTTATGCCCCACCACTTTCAGACTCTCCACCATCACATATATCACCGGTGGATGATGTCACCATATTTCAAGCAGTCCTTGTGAGGGGAACAACCAAACTTAATATCCCTATGCCGACTCCCACACCAACCACATTAGTAATTTTCAAGACTCTACAGCAAAGAGCAGCATAAAGACCTTTGCTTCCACTAGTACCAGGTCTCCTTGAACCTGCTATGGATCTCTTCCTCACACCAGCCTCAGATAAGACAGCACTATCTAAGCTTCAAAAGAAATCCCGCCATCTAGAGAAGGATCCAGCTTTCCTCCACACGATTCCTACATCAGACTCCGTGATTGTGGTTGCGGCAAGGAAACAACATGCCACTCCCCCCACTTGTACAGTACCTCCCGATAAGGAAAGTCGGAAACTGGACTCTGTGGGCCATAAAATTTGTGGAATGGCAGCAACCACCATTAAAGCAGCTAGAGCCACTGCCTTAGTAGGCAGACATGGCAGGAATTTTTCGGAATCCATGAACCAGTTTGCTGAACATCTCCCTAGAGATTAAAGGGAAGACTGCATGGAAATCCTGAATGTGAGATTAATGGTCTCAGACCAGATAATAAGTGCTGAAGCAGACTCTTCCTTATTAGCAGCTCATGAGTACTGCCATAGAGTTGCTCTTCGAAGGCATTCCTGGCTTCACCTAACATCCCTCAAGCCAGAATCACAGCAAAGAATAATGAATGTACCATTCTGTGGTAACACTCTATTGTGAACCCATGCCAACGATGAAATGGCATGGATGAAGGCAGAAATGAGCACTCTAAAGGCAGTCGGCTTAGAGAGACCCAGGGATCCGCAGAAATCCTTCCAACCATACAACCTCCACTTCTATTCCCAGAGGGTTCGAACCTCTCGCTAGTATCAGGGCCGCCAGTAAAGCGGCGCACAACAGCATCAACCTTCCTTACATTCATACCAATGAAGGCTGCCTAGAGGGAGATCTGCCCAGCAGCCTGCTCAAGGGGGAAAACAACCATTTGGATCAAAACCTGAATCTTTACTTCCCCCTATTCTATTACCCACTCCGGAGGGGGGAAGCATCCGACAATATCTGGCAGAACATGTGGCAAAACATAACGCAAGACGCCGGGTACTGACTAATGTTAACAATGGATATCTGCAATTCACAAGTCCTCCACCATCCATACCTCTGAAACCATCCATTCACCAACTTCCATGGTTACAAGTGGAGGTCAACATCCTCTTATAAAAGCTGGCGTGGAACCTGTTTCTCACCAACAACGAGATGCTGGCATTTATTCCAGGCATTTTCTCATCAAAAAGAAAGACTAGAGCAACCTCAGACCCATTCTCAACCTCAAAACAGCCAACAAGTAGATGCGGCAAGAGAAATTCTGAATGTTGGCATTACACCAAATGTATACCCAATTACACCAGGGTGATTGGCTTTGCTCCATCGACCTTCAAGATGCGTACTTTCATATGCCAATCGCCAGAAACCAATGAAAGTTCTTGAGGTTCGTAGTGCGGCGGGACCATTTTCAATACCAAGTTCTTCCATTTGGCCTGAAGTCAGCACCCAGCACATTCTCCAAGTGCATGGCAGTATTGACTGCCCATCTCAGCAGACACAAGATATTTGTCTACCCATAATTAAACAATAGGCTAATTAAGGTGTCCATGTCTCAGGAAGCTCAACCTTATTACAATTGGACTTGCGATGTCCTACAGCGGCTAGGCCTTCAGGTCAATCACAGCAAGTCGACCTCTGTCCCAGTCCAAACCTTACATTATCTCAGAGCCTCCATTGACACTATTAGGGCAAAAGTGTTTCCTTAGCAGGCGGGACGTTTATCGATCCTTCAGAAGTGTCAGGCTCTCATGCAAGCTTCTCATCCAACTTTGAGAAAAGTATTCTTTTTCCTCAGCTGGATGGATTCTTTCATCTTTCTCACATCAAAAGCCCATTCCCACATGCCACCTCTACAGGAATGTTTCGAGGAAAAGTGGGACCAACTGAGCTGTCCTGATAATGTGGTGTTCTCCAACCAATTTCCTTCAAGGTACCCCAATTCATCAGAAGATTCCTCCTGAAATCATAGTCATGGGTGCCTCACTACTGGGATGGGGAACCTACATAGATCACCTCCACATCCATGGCAAATGGTTGCATAGATAATCAACATACCATATCAATTT
Source organism: Triturus cristatus (assembly GCF_964204655.1). NCBI lineage: Eukaryota > Metazoa > Chordata > Amphibia > Caudata > Salamandridae > Triturus > Triturus cristatus. The sequence continues at coordinate 50,723,676 of NC_140583.1, read as the reverse complement.
CCTCAAGCTCTGCGCAGTCTATGCGGTGCTGAAAGCATTTCATCTGTCGCTGATCCCACTTCCAGCTTGTTCAGACCGACAACACCACAGCCATGTAGTACCTCAAAAAGCAAGGAGGGACAAGGTCCAGGTGCTTGTCACATGAGTCCCAGACAATCTGGAAGTGGTTCCTGGTCAGGGACCTTACGATCACAGCAACTCATCCTACAGGTGTCGGTAATGCTCAAGCAAACTCCCTAAGCAGACTCCTGCAGGAAAACCGTGAGTAGGTCTTGAATGACGGCACCGTCCAAAACATCTTTCAACAGTGGGGAACTCCGACCATCAACTTGTTTGCCAACACAAAAACCAGCCTAATGTCAAAGCTTCAGGGACTCTGGGGAATGCCCTATGGATCATCAGGTCTTGCAAATTTCTCCAAGCTTTTCCGCCGATTCCCCTGAACCCGGCAGTCCTCATCAAGTTGTCCCGATCACAACCAAGATGATCCTCATAGCTCCGGAGTGGCCACGTCATTGGTGGTTCACAGACCTCCTTCACCGGGCCATCCATCCACATCTAAAACTGCCATGCAGACCAGACCTACTAACGAAATTAAGAGGCCAGATGGTACACCCCAGTCTCTCCTTTTTGAATTTGGCAGCATGGCTCTGTAGCTAGTGCAGTATGGGCATTTGAATCTGCTGCAGGACTGCATGGAGATCTTCAGAGAAGCTAAGCAGTCTTCCACACGTTTTGCATATGCCTTTGAATGGAAGAGATCTTGCATATGGTGTTCATCTAAGAACGAGGACCCTACCTCTTGCCAGGAAGATGTAATTTTTCCATTCTTTCGCAAAATCTGGTTCGCAATTTTCTTCTTTAAAGGTTCACCTGGCAGTTCTTCCTGACTACAAAAAATGTCCTTCACAAACCTCTTTTTTCAGAATCCTAGTCAACAAGGAATTCCTAGAGGGTTTAAAGATGGTCTTTCTTCCCATTAGGTTTCCTTCCTCTCCTTGGGAGCTCAAAATAGTCCTTTCATGCCGCAAGCAGGACACCTTCAAGCCCATACACAGAGCATCTTTCCAACATTTATCTTGTTAAACTGCTTTACTTGTGGCGATACCATCTGCCCACAGGGTTAGCGGGATCCAAGAGCTCTTCTCTCATGAACCAAACACTGTATTTTATTCTAGCAAAGTAATTATGAGAACTCACCCAAAGTTGTTTCAGACTTCCATGTCAGCCAGACAATATCATTGCCTACCTTCTTTCAGAATCCCTCCAGCGGAAAGAACTCTTTATTCTCTGGATGTGAGGAGAGTTGTAAAATTCTATCTGAACAAAACAGGAGCCAGCCGCAAATTGAACCAATTGTGTATCAGCTACAGTTCGGTCCTTACAGGGCTGGCTACCTCCAAGCAATTCATTTAACGTTGCTACCAAAAGGCTAACAAAACTCTTTCTGCCAAGCCTAAAGCCCACTCCACTAGGGGGAAATCATCTACTGCTGCTTTACTACGCAATATCCCTAATCCTGAAATCTTTCAAGCAACTATGTGGATATCAGTTCATAAATTTACCAAGCACTACTGCCTAGATTCTGACGGTAGATCAGAAGCTCAAGTAGGGCAGGCTTCCCTCAAATTTCTTTGCTTGACCGTACCAGTTTATCCTCTGTCTCCTCCACCACACTATATGGGGATGAGCTTGCTACTCTATTCAGCGCTTATGACTATAAATGGAAATCCCCTATGAGAGAAGGAGTAGTTTCTTAACTGTAACTCCTGTTTTCTCATATCAGAATTTCCATTACAGTCATTAGCGACCCTCCCTCGTCCCCTGGAGGAATGGACATAGGTATTCATATAATCTATATCAGTTCACACATTGCCTTAAAATATAACTAAAGTAGCTGCCACCTTCTGTGCATGATGGGATACTGGTGGTATTGGGGTTCTTAAAGGCACAGTGTCCTTTATAGACATACAAGAACAGCCTATGAGGCTATACTGTCCTGCCCTCCATCATCTCTATCATACAAAAGGGTTTGTGAGAAATATTTATGCTGTTTGCAAATCATCTAAAATATCCTACAATTCTTTATACTGGCCCTTTTTTGTCTTTATGATGAAGAAGCTGGCCATTGTAGCCTAAGTGTACAGGCTGAATAATCTTTTTCATAAGTGTCTTTGCAGGCCTTCCTGAAGAAAAGCGAAACTCTTCACTGCTCGGGGGTCTCTACACATGAGCTGGACTATTCAGCGCTTATGACTATGATGGAAATTTCCCTTCAAGAGAACATGAGTTACAGGTAAGAAGTAGGCCTGCAACATTCATTTTGCCACTCACCAAAGTAGCACTTTAGAACATGTCCCAGACCTGCCCCTGCAGCCTGAAGTGCAGTTATAAACTGCTGTTTTTACCTAGCAAACCAAAGCTTTTCTAGACCCAAACCTTTCTTTTTAATACTTAAAAGTCACCGCTGAAGTAGGCCCTTAAAACTCCTAGGGCAAGGTCCATGGTATTTAAAAAGTAGGACAGGTGAATTTAAGTTTTACGTGTCCTGAGAGCGAACGAATTCTAAAGTAATTTTTTACTATTGTACGGTTTAACGCTCCCATAGAGTAACGTTGGAAGGACAAGGAATGGGCCTACTGCTTGGAGCAGACACACAGGGCATCCCCTAACCGCAGACACAAGTTACTCCATTTTAAATTCATACACAGAATTTATGTAACTCCTGTACAATTGGCCAAATTTGACCCTTTTAAACCAACGAATTGCCCCAAGTGCAACGCCCTGGATGCTGACTTCTCTCACATGTCCTGGTCCTGCCCCCACATACTCCCCTATTGGCAGGAGGTATTTGATGTGCTACCTCAAATAATAGAAATGCCCTTGGTTCCCTCACCTGAATTGGGGTTGCTGGGGTTGGTCCATCGACTCACGCGAAGCGTGAGATAGCCTCTCTCTGGGGAGCAAGGGCTCGTCCAACTAAGGCGGCCTGGCTTAGGGGGCATAGGGTATTGCAATGTTCACTCCGAAATTTACGCCTCACTCCTGCCTCCGTCCTCCAGGCCTCGTAATATCTGGTGCATATATCGCACATTTCTACAACGAACACTCCACGCTTCCCAGGTCGTTCCTAACTCGCCGGGCTCCCCCTCGAGCTGAGAGGACGGGTGTTGGACCCCTAGTTGCACCCCACGGATTGCTATCTTCCTTGGATGTATCCCCTGTGGCTCTGAAATAGTTATAGCATGCACACCAACGGCGCCATTACTGGCACTTAGCTACTGCTTTATGTACGATATTGCGCGGAGTCCACCTCACTTAATATGATATGATTAGTATTTTTATTCTTTTGTGTAATAAGTGTGTATGTATAATTTGTATTTGGATATTCTTTTTTGGCGTACCTACCCTACAGGCATTTTCAAGTCGCTCTTTGGTCATGGTTGTAATCCATGATTCATCCCGCACAGGTGTAATGTCGTTGTTCAGTCCTGCCTCCAATTCTAACGCCTGCATTGTCTATTATTGTATTGTCCTTTGGTTTGTTCTGTATTTTAATTTTGGTAAAATTAATAATTAAAAAAAATAGAGTAACTTTGGATTACCTTATTAACTTAATGAGTGATAACTTATGTTTGGGAGCAGGTATGGAAATGTGGTTATGCCCAAATGAATTGTAATTTAAAATCTTCCTTAATTATAATGTTGGAATTTAAGCCACAATTCAGAAAATGTCACTTTTAGAAAGTTGTGAATTTCTGTTCTTAAGCCAGTGTGTCTTACTGACTGTGAAAGGCTTTCCTGCTGTGGGTTGTGTAATTCTCCCTGACATGGGGACAACAGGGGGCTTAGGTGTCACAGGATGGACTATCCTGGCAGGATGCCTTGGGGAGCAGTTATTCCCAGCCCTAATTTAGACTTCCAAAGACCTTTCCTGCAGCACACACAAAGGACTTGTCACTAGCCTTTTGTCACCCCAAACAGTTTGGATCCAAACCCAGGAAGGGCAGGGGAGTAAATCAGGTGTTGCCTCCCAAACAAAGACTCAGATCATGTCTGAACCTATGAATGACCCAAAAGGACTGTTTGGCTGCCCTGCTGGGTGAAGAAGGAAGACAGGACCTTCTCCTTGAATCCAGAACCACAAGAGGGACTCCAATGGTTAGCTGGCTGGCCTCCTGTGTAAGCTTCATGGACCCAACAAGCTCCAGATCTCCTGCAACGCAACTGCCTGTTGCTGGTCCCTGCTGGAGTGAGTCCTAGCCCCAAATAGTGCATCCCAGGTCCTGGACCCTTTGTGTGGCACGAAAGTGGCTTCCTCCTAAAATCTAAAACCTGGGACTTAAAAAATGTTTAATGAAAAACAGCCCTGCGAACTGACAAGAGACTGAGACCTAACTGCTAGTTAATCCGATGTAGGTAAATCACTGGTTGGATTGACTTCTTCACAGCAGCAAATCACATTTAACAGGTCTTCCCGATAATGGCATCTAGCCTTTTGGAGCTCTCTTTGGCTACAGCCTCAACCTTTTAGGGTATTTTTAAGTTCAAAGGTAGAAATCTTCTCTGGGCCCAACGACAACCAATACCTCATCCAAGATGACGATCAATGGCCTCCTCAGCATGAGATTCCAGCTTTTCCTGCTCAGAGATTTTCCCACCATTGTTGACAGCTTCACCAAGACTATGTCCAGCAGCTCCCTGTTGTTGATAACTCTGACTTGGATACAGCTGAGACTCTACCTTCTTAACGTCATTTTTTTAATTTCTTGAAAGTCCCGAGGTTAGCCGAGACCAGGTCCAATCCACACCTTTTATCCGACCAGTGATCCATTGCGGTCGGTCTTAACTTTTGCATGACCAGATACCTGCAGTTGCCGATAGATGTCACTAAACTATTTTAAAAATTCTACTGATTTGATTTTGTGTGTTTTATGATCATTTTACTTATTAGAATTTACTCATTGATTTAGGATTTTTTCTTGTGTTGTATTTTCTTTTTTGTCACTGTTTGTGTGCTACAAAAGTACTTTATGCTTTGCCTCTAAGTTAAGCCTGTCTGCGTTTGTGCCACGCTACCAAAGGGTTCAGCACAGATTAATTTAGCAACTTTTTGTGGTTCAATCTGACGTGGATTGGAATATTGCTTGGGTTGGGCTTCCATCCCTCTTAACCAATAACCCAATTTCTTACATACCCTTCAAATTTAAAGAAATTAAAAGAATGACTTATGGGAAAAGGCCTTCAACATTACACGTGCAAGATGAACCCATAGGAAAATGTGACTAAGAAACAGCACACTTTGTAAGACTTAACATTGGAATAAGGGGCAGGATTAATCAGCAATGTCACTTACAAAGTCACTAAAACTGATGCAAACTGACCAGGTAGAAACTGGGATATTGATTTTCCTAGTACCTTCCCCCTGAGACATCAGCCTCTAAGCCACTTCAGTTTGCCCGGAGTGGCACACAACTACTCTGTCGGAGGCAGGATTGAACATTTTTTCTCAGGTGGGCAGTCCATCATATCCCTAGATGGTCCCTCCAGCTCATCCAGCAGGGCTATACTCTCTCGATTCTTTGCACCCCACCCGCAGTTTGTGCCCACATTAGAAGGTCTCTCAGAGGAGCACCTATCCATTTTACTGCAAGAGGTGCCAACTGTACTATCCAAAGCAGCCATCAAGAGTGTGCTGACCTTGGAGATAAGAGTGGGTTATCACTTCGAAGAAGGATGGAGGCCTTTATCCGATTTGATCTTTGCCTTCTAAATAACTTCCTGCGGAAGGATAAATTCAATATGCTTATACTGCCCTGATGCAGGCGACTAGATATTTTCAAGTGCCCGCACTGTAGTCTCACTGACGTTACCTGCAGTTGAAGGTCGAACAGGAAGTAACATTTTTATTCACATTACTCCCCTTTGGCCTTACCAATTTCCCTTGGGTTTTCACTAAGGTGATGGTTGTCACCCATCTGGCTTTTAATGGCGGACTTGCCAAAGTCAGTTGTTGACAGCCTCCAGACGACAGGGAAGCACCTAACATCGTTGTGGTTCTTGATCTGTGAAAATGAGCCTTTTTAGGGGCCCACCGATGCAGGGGTTCACCCTTCTCTGTCCATGGGTCCTTAAACCAACAAAGAAGAGATTGGCATTGAAGCTGGAATTAAAAAATAACAAGTTTATTCACTGATGAGTGAGACCACGTCCATACAACACCCTCAAGTGTTCCAGAAGGTAGTGGCTTGAATACACAGACCATGGGTCTTTTATACTGAGTTTGTTGCAGAGTAAGCATGGAGAGTCAAATAGAAGGTACAGTTCTTCACAGAAATAGTTATTGACAAACATGGGCAGATGGATATCACTTAGTCAGCGAAGTGGGAGGGGAAACAGAACTGCTTACATCAGTAAGACATGATGGACAGTTACATTTTCAAACATGTGCATTCTAGCAGCTAGAGGCCTCTCTGAGCTCATACATTGCTTGAGCTTAGAATAGAAGGAGTTAACTAAAGCTGATGACTCAAGCAGAATAGAAAGGCAAGCAACAGTGAAGACGGAAGAATCACATGGCTATCAAAATGGACGACCAACCAAGATGGCTTCAGCTCATGCTAACAGCAGTTATTTGCGATTTCCACAGATCAATGAGACAAAGTCACACCTGACTCCTTCATAGATTATTCCTTTTATAGGAGCTATTCTGGACAGGGAGCAATTTGGGGCCTATCCTCTGTCGTAACTAGAATAGTACATTCAGGCTATGATCCTGATGGTTCAGCCTCGGTCCTAGAGAGTAGGATCTGACTCTTTTTGGTGTATTATCTTCTTGCATCCTGCTTGTCCACTTCACCAGGAGACATATGTGGTCTCTGAAGTGAGATTGTAAGTCTCAGTAGGCCACACATCAAGGGAACCTGGCAAATGTTGTCCAGGATTCAGAGGAGACTGCAAAAGATCTGCAGTGGGGGTTTCTTGATTGCAACCTGACCAGCAAGAGACCCCTTTCCCTTCTTCATCCAGAGCTGACTGTGGTGACTGATGCGTCATTAATGGGTTGGTGAAGCCATCTGGAAGAGGTGGAGATATTTCTGGTCTGGGGCAAAGCCCTACTCCACATAAATTATTGGCACTGCAGTCCTTCCTTCGATCCATCAGGGGTAGGCTAGTTCAGGTCCTCAAGGACAACACCACCATCATGTTGGATTGCAACAAGCAGGATGGTTTGGGTCCTGTGTTCTGTGCCAAGAGGCTCCGCATGTCTGGACTTGGCTGCAGTATTTAGGGAGCTTCCACTGATCATGGTCCACGTAGTAGGATATTTAAATGCCAGGGCGGACAATCTCAGCCAGTGACACCTGACAGAACACATATAGCTGTTACAACTCGAGGTGTTGCAGGGCATCTTCTGACAGCGATCTTCTCAACACCATTGAGGAAGCACAATGTCAAAACTTCTGCACATTGGCGATCCCAAGATTCCTCTCTCAAAGAGACGCATTCTGTCTTGAGTGGAGTATGAGACTACTGTATGCCTGTCGCCTGTCGGCTGCTGCCTCTCCTGCCCCTGGTTCTGAAGAAGATCAGGAACAACCAGGCTCAATTCATCCAAATGGCTCCAGATTTGGCCAGGAGAGTGTGGTAACCAGAACATCGGGGCAGGAATATCTGTCCCACAGAATTGGAGGATATTCTGTTGCAGCAGCAGGAGGACAAGATTCTGCACCAAAATGTGTGCAATCTAAGGGCCCGATTCACAGAATTAACTTAAGACAAAATCCTAAACTTACTACTTTTGGTATTCACAGAATGCACTTACTACTTTTGGTATTCACAGAATGCACTTACTACTTTTGGTATTCACAGAATGGATTTACGACTGCTAACTTTACGTCCGCACTCGGGCCGGAAATTCTGTCTCGGAGGCGGAGCTTCCGGCCCGGAGGCGGAGCTTCCGGCCCGGAGGCGGGGCTTCCGGCCCAGAGGCGGAGCTTCCGGCCCAGAGGCAGAGCTTCCGGCCCGGAGGTGGAGATTTCGGCCATTGCTAAATCTCCGCCACCGGCCGGAATCCCCACCTCCGGGCCGGAAGCTCCGCCTCCAGGCCGGAAGCTCCGCCTCCGGGATGGAATTTCCGGCCCGAGTGTGGACGTAAAGTTAGTAGTCGTAAATCCATTCTGTGAATTCTAAAAGTAGTAAGTGCATTCTGTGAATACCAAAAGTAGTAAGTTTAGGATTTTGTCTTAAGTTAATTCTGTGAATCGGGCCCCAAGTCTCCACGTGTGGACATTGAGCAGCAACAGTTGACTGTATTTAATTTACCTCCTGAAGGTGTGGATGTCATCTTTGTTGCCAGGCACCCATGTATGAAGTCCGTTTATGCCGAACGCTGACTCAAGTATGTGGCCTGGTGTGGAGTCTCCAAAACAGGCCCTTTACAGACTGTGACAGACTGATACTGCATTGCAGCAATATGTTGACTTTAATTTAGGGCTGTTCTTCTTTGTTGGTGCAGCCTTAAACAGTAGGAAAATTAGGTGCTTGACACATGTTGTAGAGGCTGTAACCAATCAGACAGCTATGGCCCTTGGGAATATCACGGAAGAACTGCAAATTGCGAGGATTGTGGCGCTCCAGAACCGGATGCTCCTCGACGTTGTCCTTGCGGACCGTGGAGGAGCATACTGCATCATCAGAAGTAGTTGCTGTGTCTCTATCCCTGACCACGCCCCTTCAGTTTTTGAAGCTATTTCTAAGCTGCACAAAATAGCCACTGAGATCCATCAGGATTCAGGAACATGGACTTTGACTGGATGGATAGGGACTATGTTTACTGCTTGAGGCTGGAAGTTATTGTCAGTTCTATGTATATTTGTTGAGATACTTTTTTCCTTCTGCTTATGTATTCAATGTGACCCAATGCTCTGTACCCTTTGTGCTTCCATCTGTACCTCATGTATATCAGCTAGATAAGATGATGGAGTGCATTTGCACTGGGGCACAGGGGCCTGAGAGGCCCAATACATCCTGATTTACTATGGTGTTTTAATTTCAAGCCACTGGTGAATGGGCCCATTGTGCTCTAGGACCCATGGTACCCTTGCTACCCCCTTCTGGAAGAAGCATGGAATATGCCCCGATAACCACCTGGGACAATCTGAACACACTGTGTACAGGAATGGAGCTGCACTTCCTTCAGTGAGATATGCAGCTCTTATGTCATGTTTTTTTTGCCTATGGGCAATTCATCACCTGCACTGCAGGACCTAAATAAACAGTGCTGCAGTTGAAGCTGGCAACATGCCTATGTGCAGGATGGAAACATCCCCTCACCCAGCTCCTCTAAAAACAAAAACACGAAACAAAATGGCAATGACCGTGGGGCAAACGCCGAAGTCAAAAGCATGTTGGTGTTTTGCCTGTGGTGAAATGTCTGTCAATCAATCAATCAATCAGTTACATTTATAAAGCGCGCTACTCACCCGTAAGGGTCTCAAGGCGCTGGGGGGGAGGGGGTGGGGGGGTCAGTGCTCGTAGAGCCAGGTCTTGAGCTGCCTTCTGAAGGAGAGGTGGTCCTGTATGGCGCGAAGGTGGCTGGGAAGGGAGTTCCAGGTCTTCGCTGCCAGAAAAGAGAAAGATCTTCCTCCGGCGGTGGCTTTGCGGATGCGGGGTACGGCTGCCAGGGCTTGTCCGGTCGAGCGTAGGGTGCACGGAGGAGTGTAGAAGGAGACGCGGTGGTTGATGAGTTTTGGTCCGAGGTTGTGCAGGGCTTTGTGTGCGTGGGTGAGGAGTCTGAAGGTGATCCTCTTGTCGACTGGGAGCCAGTGAAGTTTCTTCAGGTGTCCGGAGATGTGGTGGTGGCGGGGTATGTTCAGGATAAGTCGTGCGGCAACGTTCTGGATTTGTTGCAGTTTCCTCTGCAGCTTGATGGTGATGCCGGCGTACAGAGTGTTCCCATAGTCCAAGCGACTGGTGACGAGGGCGTGGGTGACGGTCTTCCTGGTGTCGGTGGGGATCCAGCGGAAGATCTTGCGAAGCATGCGGAGGGTGTTGAAGCATGCCAAGGTCACCGAGTTGACCTGTCTGGTCATGGAGAGGGATGAGTCCAGGATGAAGCCGAGGTTGCGTGCGTGGTCGGTGGGTTGGGGAGTGCTGCCCAGGGCGGGAGGCCACCAGGAGTCGTACCAGGCGGAGGGTGTAGGGCCGAGTATGAGGACCTCCGTCTTCTCTGTGTTCAGTTTAAGCCGGCTGTCTGTCATCCAGTTCGCTACTTCCTTCATGCCTTCGTGTAGTCTGGTTCTAGCTGAGGTGGGGTTGTTGGTGAAGGATAAGATGAGCTGGGTGTCGTCGGCGTAGGATATGAGGTCGAGTCCGTGTTTTCGTGCGATGTTCGCCAGGGGGGTCATGTAGATGTTGAAGAGGGTGGGGTGGGGCTGAGGGAGGATCCTTGGGGGATATCCTTTACTGGCCCGGTCTGCTGGCTGTGACCACGACCACTCCCTCCTGGAGAGACCAGATGAAACTGGCTTGAAGGGAAGCAGCCCTCAGATCTCCACCTGCCTTTCCAACAGACCGAGCAATTAGCTGTTCTCTCAATTTATATCCACCCCTTTCAACTTCATGGCAGTAATATCTCAATCCTTAATTATTTCTCAACTCATCTTTAATGCCTACATGAGTCCACTGCCGAATTACATTACATTTTTCAACATGGCATACTTTGCCTGTGCAGGTAACAGACAGATCATGCTAAACTCAGAGTGATGTAGATACCTAAAGACTTCACTACTTTGCCCAAGCCATTGAAAAATCAGTGCTAGTTAATCACTTAAAACTCAACCTACACAAAACAGAGGGCCTCACTTGTAGAGATTGGAAGAGCTACCATACTCTGACTGTAAATCAAGACACAAAATACAGCTTTTACATCTTGTGGACCCCAAGACACACTTTCCTTCATTTAGTATTCCCAGAGAAGCTTCAGGCGACTGAGACCTTTTTACTTTCACATCTGGATTGAAAAATTAGACACTGCCCAGATATTTGCCTTCCTTACTAAGAAGGTTACAAAGGGTCTAAAATCCCATCGTGAGCTGAATGTTACATGTATACTTACGTGACCACATCACACCCTCCATAGAAACTCATCTGTGGCTTCCCATTGCGAGACGCCTAGCCACCTTGATCCTGTGCATAAAAAATGGGGCCAAACTTTTCTGAAAGCAAAGCACAGAGGATATTCAAGTAAAAGAACACACCAGTCTAATATGATCAAATGGACCTACAAGAAGATGTGAGAGGGGCAAACCTCCTTCTCGGTACATGTGGCTAACCTCTCAAATTCTCTTCTGCAAGGACAAAAAGGTGCCCAAAACACACAATCTGACCCTATTTTTTCGAAGCCTTCTTGTGTAGAACCTAAGGACACTCACTAGAGGATGTCAGGCTTACTTACTTTGCTTGCTCACTGCATTTCAGGCATTGGGCTCTGCCAGTGGCCCAGATCTCTGTACTGGGTGAACATATGACATTGTTCTGCATTCTGTCCATCAACTGTTGTTTTTGCATTTGTCACCCCGAGTGGGACGGTCATGCCCAGACGTTGGTCCCGTGCTCTCCATGCCACTGGAATCAAGCTATCCTGGGTGAAGAGGGGGGAAACCCCAAAATCGGTCCTAGGATGCTTGTTTCCAGTCCAGGGAGGACCTGGCTTGGCAGTTCGGGCTGGACTGTTCCCATGATGCACAGGGTCAAGACTGATTTGCATATGGCTGGGTTCAAACTGGAATGGCATGGGGAGCAAAAAAATGATGGATTTAGGCCCAGATCTCTGTACTGGGGTGAATCTATGACATTGTTCTGCATTCTGTCCATCAACTGTTGTTTTTGCATTTGTCACCCCGAGTGGGACCGGTATGCCCAGACCTGGGTTCCGTGCTCTCCATGCCACTGGAATCAAGCTATCCCGGCTGAAGAGGGGTGAAACCCCGAAACCGGTCCTGGGATGCTTGTTTCCAGTCCAGGGAGGACCTGGCTTGGCAGTTCGGGATGGACTGTTCCCATGAGGCACAGGGTCAAGACTGATTTGCATATGGCTGGGTTCAAAATGGAATGGCAGGGTGAGCAAAAAAACGATGGATTTAGGCCCAGATCTCTGTACTGGGGTGAACATATGACATTGATCTGCATTCTGTCCATCAACTGTTGTTTTTGCATTTGTCACACCGAGTGGGGCGGGTTTGCCGAGAAGTGGGTTCCGTGCTCTTCATGTCACTGGAATCAAGCTATCCTGGCTGAAGAGGGGTGACACCCTGAAACTGGTCCTAGGATGCTTTTTCCAGTCCAGGGAGGACCCGGCTTGGCAGTTCGGGTTAGACTGTTTCCATGAGGCACAGGATCAAGACTGATTTCCATATGGCTGGATTCAAACTGGAATGGCATGGTGAGCAAAAAAACGATGGATTTAGGCCCAGATCTCTGTACTAGGGTGAATCTATGACATTGTTCTGACTTTGAGAATATTGAAGTATAGACCTCTTAACCAACCTATCTCATTTTACTAGGTAGAAAAATCTCTAAATTGATATAACAAAACCCCACAATGTCCCCCATAAGTGTACTGACTTCACAACATAAATGCTTTTTCTTTGTATTTATTATTTGATCAAAAGCAATACATAATTTTTTTGTATCAAAAATATATATTCATATAACTTTTTCAATTTTTTCTTTTTTGTTTTATGATTTACATGAATTCTCAGAAAACATATACATACAAAATCACTAAATATAAACAACAGTTAGATCCTTGCCCTATGCAAAAGCAGTGATTGAAAAATTGACAGTGCCCCTCAAAGAAAAACAAAAATTATGTACATGAAAATTGTCTAATCTCACATACCAACATCCATACCACATACCACAAAATATACACAACAAAAAGGATTATAAAACATATATTTTCCAACTGGAAGGATCTTCTTTAAATTGTTATCTGTCTACATATTATTCTGCTGACATTTTTCTCCAACTGACTTTTTCTTATTTTCTTCGGTTTTAAGTTGATCCATAGGAGTTTATTTTCCAGTTTTACGAGGCCGGGTCCAACAGGCGTCCCCCCCAGCCTAAGGCAGGGAGAGTCACCCATCTTCTTGGGGATTCTCCTCGTCAAGGCGGAAGAAGCGGGACAGGCCGTCCGCGTTGGCGTGGTCATTGCCGGGTCGGTGCTCAACCGAAAAGTCCATTCCTTGCAGGGCAATGGACCACCGTAGCAGCTTGGGATTCTCGCCTCTCATTTGCATTAACCACCGCAAGGGCCGGTGGTCGGTCTGGACCCGAAAGTGGGTACCGAAGAGATAGGGCCGGAGCTTCTTAAGGGCCCACACTACGGCGAAGGCCTCGCGCTCGATGGTGCTCCATCGTTGCTCTCGGGGCAGCAGCCGTCGGCTGATGAAGGCCACTGGGCGGTCGAGTCCCTTCTCACCAACCTGAGACAGGACGGCCCCTATCCCATATTCGGAGGTGTCTGTTTGCACAATGAACTCCTTACTGTAGTCAGGGGCCTGGAGCACAGGGGCAGTGCATATCGCTGCCTTGAGAGTCTCGAAAGCTGATTGGCAGCGGGGAGTCCAGTGCACCTTCTTGGGCTGTTTCTTCGAGGTGAGCTCTGTGAGAGGCCCAACAATGCTCCCATAGTCCCGATGAACCGCCGGTAGTATCCAGTGAGGCCCAGGAAGGCCCGCACAGCGGTCTGGGTAGTGGGGGGTTCCCATGCCTGGATGGCATCGACTTTTGGCTGGAGAGGGGCCACCTGACCGCTTCCCACCTGATGGCCCAGGTAGGTCACCGATCCTTGGCCGATCTGGCATTTGCTGGCCTTGATCGTGAGCCCGGCCCTTTGGAGGGCGGCCAGGGCGGCTTTGAGGTGAATTAGGTGCTCAGCCCAGTGGTTGCTGTACACGGCAATGTCATCCAAATAGGCCGCGCTGAAGGCCTCGAGCCCGGCCAGAACCTTGTTTACAAGTCTCTGAAAAGTGGCCGGGGCGTTCTTCATGCCGAAGGGCATCACCCGAAAGTGGTAATGCCCATCAGGAGTAGAAAAGGCGGATCTTTCTCGGGTGCCGGGGGTGAGCTGGATCTGCCAGTACCCGGCGGTGAGGTCCAGCGTGCTCAGGTAGCGGGCGGACCCCAAGCGGTCGATGAGTTCGTCGGCCCGGGGTATAGGATGGGCGTCCGTCTTGGTCACAGCATTCAGGGCTCGGTAGTCTACACAAAATCGTAACTCCGGGGGATGGCCGGGGGCTGCGGCCTTTGGTACCAGGACGACAGGGCTGGCCCACGGGCTGTCGGAGGGCTCGATGACCCCCAGGGCCAACATCTTCGCTACTTCGGCCTGGATGCATGCCCGTACTCGGTCGGGTACCCTGTAGGCTCGGTGTCGCACGGGGGGGGCTGTCCCCGGTGTCGACGTCATGGACGCACCAGTGGGTCACCCCCGGGGTGAGGGAGAAGAGGGCTGCGTAGTCCTGCAGCAGTTGTTGGCAGTCGATACGCTGTTCCGGGGTCAGGGAGGAGGCGAGTTGGACACCTTTGATGGATCCGTCGTGGACGTCGTTCTGTAAGAGGTCGGGTAGGGGCTCGGAGTCATCCTCGCCCCCCTCGTCGGTCGCCAGCAGCAGGCTCACTTCGGTCCGGGCAAAGTGGGGTTTGAGCCTGTTAGCATGTAGAACCCGGAGGGGGTTCCGGGGGGACTCTAGGTCGACTAGGTAGGTGACGGGGCTTTTCTTCTCCACCACCTTGAAGGGCCCGGTCCACTTGTCCTGGAGGGCGCAGGGCTCAACAGGGGCCATGACCCAGACTCGCTGGCCTGGCTCGAACTCGATGGTAGAGGTGTTCCGATCGTACCACCGCTTCATGTCCTCCTGGCTGGCCTCGAGGTTGGCTTCGGCCATGGCTCGGAACTTGCGGGTCTGGTTTCGTAGGGTCAGGAGGTATCGGTAGACGTCAGGAGGGGCGCCTTGGAGCTTCGTCTCCCAGCCCTCCTTGACCAGGCTGAGCGGTCCGCGGACCGGATGTCCGTACAATAGTTCAAACGGGCTGAACCCCAGGGACTTCTGCGGGACCTCCCGATAGGCGAACAGGAGGCATGGTAGTAGGACATCCCATCTCCGCCGGAGGGGCTCTTCCAAGCCCTGAATCATCCCCTTCAGGGTTCTGTTAAAGCGCTCGACCAGCCCGTTCCCCTGAGGGTGATAGGGGGTTGTGAATTTGTACGTGACCCCGCACTGCTGCCACAGGGACCGCATGTACTTGGAGATGAAGTTTGTGCCCCGGTCGCTCACCACTTCGCGGGGAAATCCCACTCGGGAGAAGATCCCCATTAAGGCCCGGCCCACCACGGGGGCCGTTACAGTTCTTAGCGGGACCGCCTCCGGGTACCTGGTGGCGTGGTCCACGAGGACCAGGATGAAGCGGTGGCCCAGGGCGGTCCGGGGGTCCAGGGGCCCCACGATGTCGATCCCGACCCGTTCGAACGGGGTGCTGACAGCTGGAAAGGGCTGGAGGGGGGCCTTGACCCGACCCCCCGTCTTCCCGCTGGCTTGGCAGGTCTGGCAGGACCGGCAGTGGTGGTCCACGTCTCTCCGCATCCGGGGCCAGTAGAAGTGGGTCACCAGACGGCTGTAAGTTTTGTCTTGCCCTAGGTGTCCGGCGAGGGGCACGTCATGTGCCAGGTTGAGAAGGAACTCCCGGAAGCGGAGGGGGACCACCAACACGCGGCTGGCCCCGAGTTCTGCCACTTTCTGTTCACTGTACAATAGGCCCTCGGCCCAGTAGACCCATTGGGTGCCGGTCTGGTCCCCGTTGGCTTGTGCGGACGCTTGTTGTCGGACCCCTTCGAGAGAGGGACAGGACTGCTGTTCGTGCTGGAACTGCTCTCGGGTGGGCCCCCTTCGTGGCGCCATTGTGCAAGTTCTGGTAGAGCGCCTAGGGAAGCAATCTCTTCGGGGGAGGGTTCAGTAGGTCCAGTGTCGGTGTCCGCCTCCCCCTCGCCGCAGGCGGGGGGTGGTGCAAGCCCCTCGGGCTGGGCGGCACCGGGGGCCAGGGACGAGCGGGGGGCCTGGGCGGTCATGGACCGGGTGATGGCGCAGGCCCATTCGGATAGTCCCAGCATTCGGAGGTGCTCTCGTCGCTCCACTTGAGCCCAGGGGGAACTCTCCAGGTCGTTCCCCAGGAGGCAGTCTACTGGTGCGTCGTCGCGGACAGTCACTTTTAGTAGGCCTGTCACCCCTCCCCACTCGAAGGGGACCAGGGCCATCTGGCACAGGCTTTCGCTGTTGTCGGACGTCCGGACGGGGCACAGCACATTGGGTAGGATCTGTTCGGGGGTCACCAGGTGGCAGCGGACAGCGGTGACACTGGCGCCGGTGTCACGAAGGGCTTCGGCCCGTTGTCCATTGACGGTGACCTGCTGCCGGTACTTCTGGGTGTTGCTTGGGATGGGGGTGCGGGGCACCATTTCTCGGCGGCCCAGGCAGACCAGGGACATGGCCGCCGGCTCCCATTCGGTGGTTCCTCGGTCGAGGGTTTCTTCTTCTTCTTCTCCTTCCCCCAGGGTGGCGGCCGCCAGCTGTCGGGGCGGGGGCCCACCGGCCCCGCTTCTTCGGTTCAGGGGGCAGACCGGATCGCTGGCATAGTGTCCGGTTTGTTGGCAGCCGTAGCATGTTACTGGGGGCCGTGGTCCGGTTCTGGCTGGGGTCGCCCCTCTTCGGGCTAGGCTCGGGGAGAGGTGTTGCTGCGGCGGCCCTCGAGGTGGGCTCCTGGGGGCCCCGGCGGGGGGGTCCCGGTTCCTGTTCGGCCCTCCCCCTCCACCGCGTTGGCGGGGGGGTCCGGTGGGGTTCCTCTGGTACTCCCCCATCGAGTTCCGGGGGACTCGGGTGTTACCCATCGATCGGCCTCGACGGCGAGTTTTCGTGGGTCGGTCATCTTGCTGTCGAGGAGGTGTTGCCTTAGCTCCACGAAGCAATTGTTGGAGAGATGTTCCCAAACAATGAGGTCGACCAGCTGCCCGTAGGTGGTGACTTTGCTACCCTTGATCCATCCTTCTAGGGCCCGGCTGAAAAAGTCCACATATTCCACCCAGGTAGTACCCGGGATCTTCTTGCAGTCTCTGAACCGCTGGCGGTACATTTCCACGGTTAGCCCGTAGCGGGTGAGCAAGGCCTCCTTCATGTGGTCGTAGGAGGTCATCACCTCCTCTGGCAGCTGGAGCAGTGTGTCTCGACCTTCACTAAGGAACCGACCCCACAGTCCGGCGCCCCAGTCCTTTCGGGGCACCCGATGGGAGGTCATGGCCACCTCGTATGCCTTGAACCATTGTTGGATGTCGTCATTCTTATAGTACTCCTTGACGACATCTTTCGGGATATGTACCTTGGCCTCGGCGGGCGGGAGGGTGTCTCTATTACTGGGGGTGTCGGTCCCCCCTTTCTTTGCCTTGATCTCGAGCTCTTTGAGACTTCGCTCGTGCTCAAGGGTCAGTCTTTTTTCCTCCAACTCTCGGTGCCGTCTCATCTCTTCTATCTCCTCTTGTAGCCGTAGCTGCTCTAGGGCCAGTTTCTTTTCCGCCAGCTGGAGTTCGCCGTCCAGCCGCAGTCGTGCGAGCTCTAGTTCGTGGTTCCGGACCTTCTCCCGCTCTCGTATCTCCTCTTCGGAGAGGCCGGTTTCTAGGCTATTTCTTCTTCCGGTTGCCGGAGTCGGTGCGGTGGATGTGGCCACAGTCAGGGGCAGGGGACCTTCTTCCTGGGGGGGGCCTGCCTCGGCCTCCAGCCAGGTCCTCAGGGCTTTCTGCATCTCCTCTTTGGTACCTAGGCCGGTGGTTGCAATGCCCTTGTCCTTGCAGAACTGTTTCAATTCTTTGTGCGTGTATTCCTCCAACCGTTCGGGCTTGAACTCCGTGGTCACGTTGTTTTCCTGGTTGCTCATGACTTCTGTTTGTCTGGATGGGTAGCTAGTGGGTTACTGGCTGGTACGTACTGCGTTCGGCTCGGATCCCGTCGCTGGCCACCAAATGTTGGAAGGCGGACCCCGAGGAGTCGGCGAGACCACTCAGGGGGGGCCCCCACACTGTACGAAGTAGCCGAGCGCTGCAGAGAAGCCTCCTGGGAGATCCTCCTCCTATTATGTACTAGCACAGTAACACCACCACACCGGACTCAAGGAGGTTGTCTCAAGATGAGCAATTCTTTATCAGCACTTAAAAGGTTACGGGTTCAATATTTACAAAGAAGGGGGATCAAGGGATCCGCAAAAGTCTCAGTGTCTCTTTTAGGAGGGAAGGGGTAGCGGGACAGTCTTTGGCAGGAGCTTGGTACGAGGGTACCTGGGGCCCAGTTCTTATCCTCAAGCTGGAGGACCTCCGGGTCTCGGAGGGGTCGAGCCGTGACGGCGTCAGCAGGGTTCTGGCGTTCAGTTCGTGGGGAGCCGCGACCAGGTCAGCGGGACTCTCAAGATGGTTTCTGCTCAGCTCGAGCCGCGACGTCGTCAGCAGGGCTCCGAGGGAGGTTTCAGCGAGGTTGGGCCGCGACAGCGTCAGCAGGGCCCCGATGTTCCGGGGGGCTTCAAGGTTTCGGCAAGAAGGAGCCGCGACGCAGTCTGCAGGGCTCGTGGTGGTTTCAAGCAAGAGTTCTTCTCCGTAGGGTCGGCCGCGATTCAATCAGCAGGGCTCTCGACTCCGGGATACAACTGCCGGTCTGTGGCGGGGTCGCCCCAGATATAGGTCTGGAGCCCTTTGATGTCCGGACCCTTGCGCCCGGGGGGCGGAGAGGCAGGGTTGGGAGCGGCCAGACGCCCAGCAGGAGAGGTGCCCGGCCCAGGAGAGATGGAGGCCGATCGCACCTCGGTGTGTGGGGACGGTTGGGGGTCCCATCGATACCGCCCTCCGCCAGGGCGATGAGGTGTTCACGTGATACCCCCTGGCCAGTTCTTGGTGCCTCAATGTCTGGGCCTTGCTGGGGCCGAGGCCGGGTTGAGCGGAGTCATGAGGACTGGTGTGCAGGGTCACGTGGCAGGCGACAGAATGGTGGAGCCCCGAGGTGTAGGTGACCTCGTGCGGCCCGAACGGGTAGCTCGTGGGGGCTAGGGCGGGGGACGGGCCCAACCCCCGGGAAGTCAGGACCACGCCACGAGGCCGGGTCCAACAAAATCTATACCACTAGAGACACCAACCCATGCTGTGAGACCGGCCTCGTGGCGTGGGCCCTCCCGACTAGCAAGCTACCCTGCAACCGCACCGATCCTCGATGTCACAGACTTCCGGCCCCCATGGCCCAACATCCCGAGGGCCGGCCAGATCCCCAACACGCATGCCCGGCCGAGGGAGAGCGAAACCCCCCAAACCAGACCGAGAGGCGCCAACCCTGTCACACCTCTGGTCTCTTCCCCGAGGGAGGTTTCGATCGATCACCAGGCCCCCGGTGAGCGGGCGCCTCGCCTGCTGGGTGTCTGGAGTCCCTCCCGGACCCACCTGAACAGATCAAAGGGCCGAGCGACAGGAAATCCCGACACACCGCCCCCAGGCACCAGACCTCTCTCCGCGAGGACTCCGGACTTCAAAGAGGAGGGGGAGTATAACAAGGGGTGCTGAAGGGACGGGAGCTAGAGAAGACCTGGACTGACGAGAGCCTGCGGACCTGGTCGCGGCTCGATCGCTCCCCGAACCGAAGAACTCTGAACCATCTGAGCCCTGCTGATGCTGTCGCGGCTCCCCGAACTCTGAACCATCTGAGCCCTGCTGACGCTGTCGCGGCTCCCCGAACTCTGAACCATCTGAGCCCTGCTGACGCTGTCGCGGCTCCCCGAACTCTGAACCATCTGAGCCCTGCTGACGCTGTCGCGGCTCCCCGAACTACGAACCTCCGGTGCCTGCTGAGTGACTCGCGGCCCGCTCCTCCCAGAGAATCGGCAGAGATTGTCGAGAGAAGCAACATCCCCTCAGCTCGAGGATTGAGAGCTGGGCGCCGGATCCTCCGCAGAGACACTGATTCAAAGACTGTCCCGCTACCCCTAACCCCTCATCCCGAGATCGCTGCCGCTTGTGGCATTAATTCTGCACCCGCCTTCCGGATCATAAAGATCCCTGACAACTAACGATAAAGTCTATTGTCTTGCAAAGAATTACTGTGTGGTGTCCCTCTATCCGAAAAGAGTACGCGCAGCGTGTGCGATCCTATGTAGGAGACCCTTCCAGGAAGGGCCTCCCCGCTCTTGCTCGGCCTAACTCTGGGAAAGGTGGGCCTCCGGGTGGTCAGGACGTATTCCACAGCCTCCCCGGGGAACGCCTTCCAACATTTGGTGGCAGGCGACGGGATCCGAGCCAACACCTAGAGATCGTGCAGTAGACGGCTAACGCACTACCAAGAAGAAATGGAAGGAGAAACCTCCCTAGGTGCCCCAGGCACCAACCCGAGCACGACATTCCGAGAGGACCAGTTGGAATCTTATACGCACCGAGAACTGAAACAATTTTGCAAAGACCTTGGAATCGCTACCACCGGACTAAGCACGAAAGAGGACTTCCAGGGAGCATTAAAAACCTGGGTCGAGGTGGGAACTCCCCGGACACAAACAGAAGGAGAGCCTCCTAACGAACCACGAAGCACCCCGGGGAGGAACGGCGCCCCCGAGGGGGGCCTATCCCCAGAGGAACTAGCGGACCGAGAAAGAGGTCGCAACCACAAACTAGAACTAGCAAAATTAAAAATCGAAGGAGCGCTAAAACTGGCCGAAAAGAAGCTGGCGGTAGAACAGTTACGCCTACAAGGAGAACTCGAGGAAAAGAAACAACAAAGAGAACACGAAGAAAGAAAACTCCAACTGGAGCACGAACGTGGCCTGAAAGAGATCGAGCTCAAGGCTAAGAATGCGGAGGCCAGACCCTCGGAAACCCAACCCCTCTCCTCCACCGTGGAACCAAAGGTCCACATCCCCAAAGATGTGGTGAAGGAATACTATAAGAACGACGACATCCAGCCATGGTTTAAAGCCTACGAAGTCGCCATGACCTCCCACCGAGTCCCGCAGAAAGACTGGGGGGCTGGGCTGTGGGGCCGGTTCCTGAGCGAGGGGAGAGATACCCTGCTGGACCTGCCCTCCACGGTGATGAACTCCTACAGTCACATGAAAGAGGCCCTAGTAGCCAGATATGGGCTCACCCCTGAAATGTACCGGCAACGGTTTAGGGACTGCAAGAAGATACCCGGTACCACCTGGGTGGAGTACGTGAACTTTTACAGTCGGGCCTTGGACGGGTGGATCAAGGGCAGCAAGGTCTCCACCTTTGAGGAGCTGTTCGACCTAATCGCATGGGAACACTTGTCCGCTAATTGCTTTGTAGAGCTGCGCCAGCACCTCCTGGACAGCAAACTCACAGACCCTCGAAAACTGGCCGTCGAGGCTGACCGGTGGGTAAACACCCGGGCCTCCCGGGGTCCCGTGGGAGACTACGGTCGCCACAGTCAGGGACCCCCCCCGCCAGAGGGGCGGAGGGAATCAAGGCCGGCTAAGGGAACTCCCGGGGGGATCCCCGCTCAGCCCACCCAGAGGACAACCTCCACCCTTTCCAGCTCCACCTCCGGCCAGCACCGGGCCACCGGGGAGGCCGGGGCCCCGAGTGAGGATCACCTGTTTCCGCTGCCAACAGACCGGACACTACGCCAGCGACCCTCAATGTCCCATGTACCAGCGAATCGCCACAACCACCCCGCCGGCTCGACAAATGGCCTCCGTAGCCCTGGGAGAAGAGATGGAAGACTCCGAAGAATGGGAACCAGCCGCCATGGCCTTGGTCTCCCTAGGGGACCGGGAGATGGTCCCCGGTACGTCCCTACCCGCCAACACGAAGAAGTACCGACAGCAGGTGACGGTCAACGGTCACCGCGTCGAGGGCCTCCGGGACACGGGGGTGAGTGTCACGGCGGTTCATTGTCACCTGGTCTCCGAAGATCAGATCCTGCCCGGCGCCTTTTGTCCCGTCATATCATCAGACAATTCCGAGAGCCTCTGCCGGATGGCCCTAGTTCCCTTCGAATGGGGGGGAGTCACTGGCAAGTTAAAAGTGGCGGTCTGAACCTCCCAGCCCGTGGACTGCCTCCTGGGCAACGACCTTGAGAATTCCCCGTGGGGACAAGTGGAACAAAGAGCCCATCTCGAGATGATGGGCCTACCCGAATGGGTATGCGCCACCACGCGCTCGATGACTCTCAGAGTGCCTTCCTCCGAGGGGGGGAGGCCATGCCGCGGAGCACCGCCACCATCCCCGAGGTCCAGGATGCGCCACCCGAGGCCAACAACCCCCTTCCGGACGAAGTGACCGTTCCCGACGAGGGGTCCGTGCCTTTCGACCCCGAACCCCTGACCGAGCTCGGGGACCTGCCGGAAATGGCCCAGTGGCACTGCGAAGGAGGCCCCTCCCGAGAAGAATTCTGCCAAGAACAATCCACCTGCCCTTCCCTCATTGGACCCCGACAACAGGCCGAGGCCCAAGCAGCAGGCGACCGGACCGGCACCCACTGGGTATACTGGGAAAACGGCCTCCTGTACAGCGAACAGAAGTAGGCCGAGTTGGGATCGGCCCGAGTACTGGTGGTACCCCGGCGCTTCCGAAGTCTCCTCCTGGGCCTGGCCCATGATGTACCCCTGGCCGGACACTTAGGCCAAGATAAGACCTACCAGCTACTCGTCACCCACTTCTATTGGCCCAAGATGCGGGCGAATGTGGAGGCCCACTGCAAGTCCTGCCTCACGTGCCAGGCCAGCGGAAAGAGTGGGGGGAAGCGCAAGGCTCCGCTACAACCCTTCCCCGTCGTCAGTACCCCTTTTGAGCGGGTAGGAATCGACATCGTGGGACCGCTGGACCCCAAGACCGCCCAGGGCCACCGGTTCATCCTCGTCCTGGTGGACCATGCCACCCGCTACCCCGAAGCCATCCCCCTCCGCACCGTGACGGCCCCCGTGGTAGGCCGGGCCTTGATGGGGATCTTCTCCTGCGTGGGGTTCCCCCGCGAAGTCGTGAGTGATCGGGGTACGAACTTTATCTCCAGATACATGAGGTCCCTCTGGCAGCAGTGCGGAGTATCGTACAAGTTCACCACCCCGTACCACCCCCAAGGGAATGGCCTAGTCGAGCGCTTTAACAGGACACTAAAAGGAATGATCATGGGCCTCGAAGAACCTCTACGCCAGAGATGGGACGTCCTCCTCCCATGCCTCCTGTTCGCCTACCGGGAGGTTCCACAAAAATCCCTGGGGTTCAGCCCATTCAAACTGCTATATGGACACCCCGTCTGGGGACCCCTGAGCCTGATCAAGGAGGGTTGGGAAACGACTCTCCGGGGGACCCCTCCGGATGTGTTCCGATACATCTTGGCGCTCCGCAACCAGACCCGGAAATTCCGAGAACTCGCAGAGGTGAACCTCGAGGCTAGCCAGGAAGAGATGAAGCGCTGGTATGACCAGAATGCTACGCTGGTCGAGTTTCAGTCGGGCCAACAAGTCTGGGTCATGGCCCCGGTGAAACCCTGCGCCATCCAAGATAAATGGACTGGACCCTTCAAGGTGGTCGAGCGGAAGAGACAAGTCACCTATCTCGTCGATGTGCAGTCCCCGTGGAACCCCCTCCGGGTTCTCCACGTGAACCGCCTCAAACCCCACTTTGTAAGGACGGAGTTAAGTTTACTCCTGGCCACCGACGATGGGGCCGAAGAAGACACCGAGCCCCTCCCAGACCCCCTGGGGGCGAAAGAGACCGATGGTTCCGTGGAGGGGGTGAGACTATCAACCGCCCTCACAGCCCAACAGTCCGACGACTGCCGCCAGCTCCTAAGGCAGTTCGCGGACCTCTTCTCCCTAACCCCTGGGGTCACCAACGGGTGTGTCCACGACCTGAACACCGGCGACAGCCCGCCAGTGAGACACCGGGCCTACCGGGTCCCTGATCGGGTCCGAACCTGCATCCAGACCGAGGTAGCGAAGATGCTGGCCCTCGGGGTGATTGAACCCTCCGACAGCCCCTGGGCCAGCCCGGTAGTCCTGGTTCCAAAAGCGGCTACCCCGGGTATCGCCCCCGAGCTGAGGTTTTGCGTGGAATACCGAGGACTCAATGCGGTCACCCGAGCGGACGCTCACCCTATCCCCCGTGCAGACGAGCTCATTGACCGCCTCGGGGCCGCTCGCTACCTCAGCACCTTCGACCTAACCTGTGGATACTGGCAGATTGCCCTCACCGAGGGAGCCAAGGAGCGCTCCGCCTTCTCCACCCCGGATGGGCACTACCGCTTTAGGGTGATGCCGTTTGGAATGAAGAATGCCCCGGCCACCTTCCAGCGGCTGGTGAACAGGGTCCTGTCCGGACTAGAGGGGTTCAGCGCAGCATACCTCGACTATATAGCGGTATTCAGCTCCCAATGGACCGAGCACCTCCAGCACCTCCGACAAGTCCTGCTGGCTCTGCGCCGGGCCAGCCTCACCATCAAAGCCAGCAAATATCAAATTGGGCACGGCTCCGTAACCTATCTGGGGCACCAGGTGGGAAGCGGACAGGTCGCCCCCTCCAGCCAAAGATCGACGCCATCTTGTCCTGGGAACCCCCCACGATCCAAACGGAAGTCCGGGCCTTCCTGGGCCTCACCGGTTACTACCGGAGGTTTATTAAGAACTATGGCAGCATCGCAGGCCCCCTCACAGAGCTAACCTCCAAAAGACACCCCAAGAAAGTACAATGGACTCCCCCCTCCCAGAAAGCGTTCGACGCCCTAAAAGCCGCTATGTGCACGGCTCAGGTGCTTAAGGCCCCCGACTACGCCCAGGAGTTTGTGGTCCAGACGGACGCCTCGGAACACGGCATCGGGACAGTCCTCTCACAGTTCGACGACAAAGGCATAGATCAACCCATTGCCTTCATCAGCCGAAGGTTGCTGCCCCGAGAACAGCGGTGGAGCACAATTGAAAGAGAGACGTTCGCAGTAGTCTGGGCCCTCAAAAAGCTACGGCCCTACCTGTTCGGAACACACTTCCGAGTACAAACAGATCACCGACCCTTGCGGTGGTTGATGCAGATGCGAGGGGAAAACCCCAAGCTGCTACGCTGGTCCATCTCCCTCCAGGGGATGGATTTCACTGTGGAACATCGCCCCGGGACGGACCACGCCAACGCGGACGGCCTGTCCCGATTCTTCCGCTTCAGCGAGGAGAACCCCCAAGTGGATGGGTAGTTCTCCCCACCTTTCAGCTGGGGGGGGCACGTGTGAGACCGGCCTCGTGGCGTGGGCCCTCCCGACCAGCAAGCTACCCTGCAACCGCACCGATCCTCGATGTCACAGACTTCCGGCCCCCATGGCCCAACATCCCGAGGGCCGGCCAGATCCCCAACACGCATGCCCGGCCGAGGGAGAGCGAAACCCCCCAAACCAGACCGAGAGGCGCCGACCCTGTCACACCTCTGGTCTCTTCCCCGAGGGAGGTTTCGATCGACCACCAGGCCCCCGGTGAGCGGGCGCCTCGCCTGCTGGGTGTCTGGAGTCCCTCCCGGACCCACCTGAACAGATCAAAGGGCCGAGCGACAGGAAATCCTGACACACCGCCCCCAGGCACCAGACCCCTCTCCGTGAGGACTCCGGACTTCAAAGAGGAGGGGGAGTATAACAAGGGGTGCTGAAGGGACGGGAGCTAGAGAAGACCTGGACTGACGAGAGCCTGCGGACCTGGTCGCGGCTCGATCGCTCCCCGAACCGAAGAACTCTGAACCATCTGAGCCCTGCTGACGCTGTCGTGGCTCCCCGAACTCTGAACCATCTGAGCCCTGCTGACGCTGTTGCGGCTCCCCGAACTCTGAACCATCTGAGCCCTGCTGACGCTGTCGCGGCTCCCCGAACTCTGAACCATCTGAGCCCTGCTGACGCCGTCGCGGCTCCCCGAACTACGAACCTCCGGTGCCTGCTGAGTGACTCGCGGCCCGCTCCTCCCAGAGAATCGGCAGAGATTGCCGAGAGAAGCAACATCCCCTCAGCTCAAGGATTGAGAGCTGGGCGCCGGATCCTCCGCAGAGACACCGCTGAGACACCTCCGCTGAGACTGTCCCGCTACCCCTTACCCCTCATCCCGAGATCGCTGCCGCTTGTGGCATTAATTCTGCACCCGCCTTCCGGATCATAAAGATCCCTGACAACTAACGATAAAGTCTATTGTCTTGCAAAGAATTACTGTGTGGTGTCCCTCTATCCGAAAAGAGTACGCGCAGCGTGTGCGATCCTAGGTACGAGACTCTTCCAGGAAGGGCCTCCCCGCTCTTGCTCGGCCTAACTCTGGGAAAGGTGGGCCTCCGGGTGGTCAGGACGTATTCCACAGCCTCCCCGGGGAACGCCTTCCAACACATGCCATTACAGTAAACCAGGACTATAGGAGAGTCCGCAATGAACATAAGATATATGGACAGTTAGTTTACATCAGGGTACTTTGACTGCAGTCAACCTATAGATCAGATGTGATGTGAGCCACCAACGCAAAGTACTAGAAACTGTATCACAGTAAGAGCTGCTCACCATGGACACCATCACTGTGTGAGGGAAAATTAATAAAGAGGGGGCCAAAGTCATTTTTACAGTGTTTTATTCTTAAAGCGTACCGCTTTAAGAATAAAATGCTGTGAAAATGACTTGCATATGTTCTAATTCAGCCCCCTTTCTCAGCTCCATATAGCCCTAAATGACTGACCCGGACACGCGACCGGCAGGTGAGTACGCTTGGTAACCAGAGACCACATAACTTACACAAAGGCTCAAAAGAAGGACAGCTGCAGAGAACGGGATAAACAGTTTCACGACGTACAAGGAAGGGAGAATATAATTTGAACGCATACTGTATTTCTAAGTTTAAATCAACAGGGGCACCGAAGCTGCTGTGGCAATACAATAACGGTAACAAGTATTGGCATAGCCAATAGGTCTTGCCTTTGGGACCATACAAGTGCTTAGCCAAAGCTATTGGCTTTTGCAATGTCTTTAAGCTATGTTGTAGAGCATTGTGGCTGCTGTGCAGCATGTTGAAAAGTTAAAATGAAAAAGTGTTATAAGCATATTTGTTCCCTTATATATAACCAAGAAGACATTATGTACAACTGAACGACCCTATTAACAAAGAATTAACATAAAAATGTCATCTGGTTTGTTGTCCTAGCAATGCTGGCAACTTGTTCCTTCCTGTTCTAATTCTTGTTTGTTATAGTTTTTTTGTGCTATTTTGTGGTGGGGGACATAAACAATGGGAGGGTAGAGGTTGGGAAATAGTACTTGACTTACAACACAGGCAGCGGGGGACACTAGGGGAGAGTCAACAGATGCTAGGTTCTGAGGGCAGGGTGAGGTGGTGCTGAGTGATGCTTAGCTAAAGCTAAGGTGGTGGTGTGAAGCTCAAGTGCTGCGGAATGATACTTAGTTGGTGCCGAGGGATGCTGAGAGCTAATAGCATTGTAAATGGCAATGTTTTTTACCCATGTGTTATGGAGTGTATATGTTGGAAGGCGTTCCCCGGGGAGGCTGCGGAATGTGTTCCTGACCACCCTGAGGCCCACCTTTTCCAGAGTTAGGCCGAGCAAGAGCAGGGGGGCCCTTCCTGGAAGGGTCTCGCACCTAGGATCGCACACGCTACGCTTCTCTCTTCTGCGGATAGAGGGACACCACACAGTAAATCGTTGCAAGATAATAAGCTTTTATCGGTGGTTATCAGGGATCTTTATGATCCGGCAGGCAGGTGCAGGATTAATGCCACAAGCGGCAGCGATCTTATGGTGGAGGGAAAAGGGGTAGCTTGACAGTCTTTCAATCAGTGTCTCTGCGAGGTATCCGGCGCCCAGCTCTCAATCCTCGAGCTGAGGGGATGTTGCTTCTCTCGGCGATCTCTGCCGATTCTCTTGGAGGAGCGGGCCGCGAGTCACTCAGCAGGCACCGGAGGGTCTTAGTTCAGGGAGCCGCGACGGCGTCAGCAGGGCTCAGATGGTTCAGAGTTCGGGGAGCCGCGACAGCGTCAGCAGGGCTCAGATGGTTCAGAGTTCGGGGAGCCGCGACAGCGTCAGCAGGGCTCAGATGGTTCAGAGTTTGGGGAGCCGCGACAGCGTCAGCAGGGCTCAGATGGTTCAGAGTTCGGGGAGCCGCGACAGCGTCAGCAGGGCTCAGAGGGTTCAGAGTTCGGGTAGTGTTCTTCTGTTCGGGGAGCAATCGAGCCGCGACCAAGTCCGCAGGCTCTCGTCAGTCCAGGTCTTCTCTGCCTCCCGTCCCTTCAGCACCCCTTGTTATACTCCCCCTCCTCTTTGAAGTCCGGAGTCCTCACGGAGAGGGGTCTGGTGCCTGGGGGGGCGGTGTGTCGGGGTTTCCTGTCGCTCGGCCCCTTGATCTGTTCAGGTGGGTCTGGGAGGGACTCCAGACACTCAGCAGGCGAGGCGCCCGCTCACCGGGGGCCTGGTGGTCGATCGAAACCTCCCTCGGGGGAGAGACCAGAGGTGTGACAGGGTCGGCGCCTCTCGGTCTGGTTTGGGGGGGAGGGTTTCGTTCTCCCTCAGCCGGGCATGCGTGTTGGGGATCTGGTCGGCCCTCGAGATGCTGGTCCACGGAAGCTGGGAGGCCGTGCCCACGAGGTTCGGCGTGGTTGTAGTGTCACTTGCTGGTCGGGAGGGCCCACGCCACGAGGCCGGTCTCACACGTGCCCCCCCCAGCTGAAAGGCGGGGAGAACTACCCATCCACTTGGGAGTTCTCCTCGCTGAAGCGGAAGAATCGGGACAGGCCGTCCGCGTTGGCGTGGTCAGTCCCGGGGCGATGTTCCACAGTGAAATCCATCCCCTGGAGGGAGATGGACCAGCGTAGCAGCTTGGGGTTTTCCCCTCGCATCTGCATCAACCACCACAGGGGTCGATGATCTGTTTGCACTCGGAAGTGTGTTCCGAACAGGTAGGGCCGTAGCTTTTTAAGGGCCCAGACTACTGTGAACGTCTCTCGTTCAATTGTGCTCCACCGCTGTTCCCGGGGCAGTAACCTTCGGCTGATGAAGGCTATGGGCTGATCTATGCCTTTGTCGTCGTACTGTGAGAGGACTGCCCCGATGCTGTGTTCCGAGGCGTCCGTCTGGACCACAAACTCCTGGGCGTAGTCGGGTGCTTTGAGCACTGGAGCCGCGCACATGGCGGCCTTTAGGGTGTCGAACGCCTTCTGGCAGGAGGGAGTCCAGTGTATTTTCTTGGGGTGTTTTTTGGAGGTTAGTTCTGTGAGAGGGCCCGCGATGCTGCCATAGTTTTTAATAAACCTTCGGTAGTAGCCGGTGAGGCCCAGGAAGGCCCGGACTTCCGTTTGGGTTGCAGGGGGTTCCCAGGACAAGATGGCGTCGATCTTCGGCTTGAGGGGGGCGACCTGCCCACTCCCCACCTGGTGCCCCAGATAGGTTACGGAGCCGTGCCCAATTTGACATTTGCTAGCTTTGACGGTGAGGCCGGCTCGGCGCAGAGCCAGCAGGACTTGACGGAGGTGCTGGAGGTGCTCGGTCCATTGGGAGCTGAAGACCGCTATGTCGTCGAGGTATGCTGCGCTGAACCCCTCTAGTCCGGACAGGACCCTGTTCACCAGCCGCTGGAAGGTGGCCGGGGCATTTTTCATTCCGAACGGCATCACCCTAAAGCGGTAGTGCCCATCCGGGGTGGAGAAGGCGGAGCGCTCCTTGGCTCCCTCGGTGAGGGCAATCTGCCAGTACCCACTGGTCAGGTCGAAGGTGCTGAGGTAGCGGGCGGCCCCAAGGCGGTCAATGAGTTCGTCGGCACGGGGGATAGGGTGAGAGTCTGCTCGGGTGACCGCATTGAGGCCTCGGTAGTCCACGCAAAACCTCAGCTCGGGGGCAACCCCCGGGGTAGTCGCTTTCGGAACCAGGACTACCGGGCTGGCCCAGGGGCTTTCGGAGGGTTCAATCACCCCGAGGTCTAACATCTTTGCCACCTCGGTCTGGATGCAGGTCCGGACCCGATCAGGGACCCGGTAGGCCCGATGTCTCACTGGCGGGCTGTCTCCGGTGTCCACGTCGTGGACACACCAGCTGGTGACCCCGGGGGTCAGGGAGAAGAGGTCCGCGAACTGCCCTAGTAGCTGGCGGCAGTCGTCGGTCCGTTGGGCTGTGAGGGCGGTCGACAGTCTCATTCCCTCCACGGATCCATCGGTCTCCTTCGCCCCCAGGGGGTCTGGAAGGGGCTCGGTGTCTTCTTCGGCCCCATCGTCGGTGGCCAGGAGTAGACTTAATTCGGTCCGTACAAAGTGGGGCTTGAGGCGGTTCACGTGGAGAACCCGGAGGGGGTTCCGCGGGGACTGCACATCGATGAGATATGTGACTTGGCTCTTCCGTTCGACCACCTTGAAGGGCCCAGTCCATTTATCTTGGAGAGCGCAGGGTCTCACCGGGGCCCTGACCCAGACTTGTTGGCCCGGCTGAAACTCGACCAGCGTAGCATTCTGGTCATACCAGCGCTTCATTTCTTCTTGACTGGCCTCGAGGTTTGCTTCTGCGAGTTCCCTGATTTTTCGGGTCTGGTTGCGGAGCGCCAAGATGTATCGGAACACGTCCGGAGGGGTCCCCCGGGGGGTTGTTTCCCACCCCTCCTTGACCAGGCTCAGGGGTCCTCGGACGGGGTGTCCATATAATAGTTCGAATGGGCTGAACCCCAGGGATTTTTGGGGAACCTCCCGGTAGGCGAACAGGAGACATGGGAGGAGGACGTCCCACCTCCGGCGTAGGGGTTCCTCGAGGCCCATGATCATTCCTTTCAGCGTTTTGTTAAAGCGCTCGACTAGTCCGTTTCCTTGGGGGTGGTACGGGGTGGTGAATTTGTACGATACTCCGCACTGCTGCCAGAGGGATTTCATATAACGGGAGATAAAGTTCGTACCCCGGTCACTCACGACTTCGCGGGGGAACCCCATGCGGGAGAAGATCCCTATCAAGGCCCGGCCCACCACGGGGGCCGTCACGGTGCGGAGAGGGATGGCCTCGGGGTAACGGGTGGCATGATCCACTAGGACGAGGATGTACCGGTGGCCCTGGGCGGTCTTGGGGTCCAGCGGTCCCACAATGTCGATTCCTACCCGCTCAAAAGGGGTACTGACGACGGGGAAGGGCTGTAGCGGAGCCTTGCGCTTGCCCCCACTCTTTCCGCTGGCCTGGCACGTGGGGCAGGATTTGCAGTGGGCCTCCACATTTGCTCGCATCTTGGGCCAATAGAAGTGGGTGACGAGCCGTTGGTAGGTCTTATCTTGGCCTAAGTGTCCGGCCAGGGGTACATCATGGGCCAGGCCCAGGAGGAGACTTCGGAAGCGTAGGGGTACCACTAGTACCCGGGCCGATCCCAACTCGGCCGACTTCTGTTCGCTGTACAGGAGGCCGTCCTCCCAGTATACCCAGTGGGTGCCAGTCTGGTCGCCTGCTGCTTGGGCCTCGGCCTGTTGTCGGGGTCCGATGAGGGACGGGCAGGTGGATTGTTCTTGGCAGAATTCTTCACGGGAGGGGCCCCCTTCGCAGGGCCACTGGGCCAGTTCTGGCAGGTCCTCGAGGTGAGTCAGGGTTTCGGGGTCAGAAGGCACTGACCCTTCGTCGGGAGCGGTCGGCTCGTCCAGAAGGGGGTCGTTGGCCTCTGGTGGTGTATTCTGGATCTCGGGGGTGGTGGCGGTGTCTAGCGGCATGGGCTCTTCCCCCTCGGAGGGAGGTGCCCGGAGAGTCATTGAGCGCGTGGTGGCGCATACCCACTCGGGGAGGCCCATCATCTCGAGGTGGGCTCTTCGTTCCACTTGTCCCCACGGGGAGTTCTCAAGGTCATTGCCCAGGAGGCAGTCCACGGGCTGGGAGGTTCGGACCGCCACCTATAACTTGCCGGTGACTCCCCCCCATTCGAAGGGGACTAGGGCCATCCGACAGAGGCTCTCGGAATTGTCTGAGGAGATGACGGGGCAAAAAGCGCCAGGCAGGATCTGATCCTCGGAGATCAGGTGACAATAAACCGCCGTGACACTCGCCCCCGTATCCCAGAGGCCCTCGATGCGGTGACCGTTGACCGTCACCTGCTGTCGGTACTTCTTCGTGTTGGCAGGCAGGGACGTTCCGGGGACCATCTCTCGATCCCCTAGGGAGACCAAGGCCATGGCGGCTGGTTCCCATTCTTCGGAGTCTTCTATCTCTTCCCCCAGGGCTACGGAGGCCATCTGTCGAGTCGGCGGGGTTGTTGTGGTGGACCGCTGGTACAGGGGACACTGGGGGTCGCTGGCATAGTGTCCGGTCTGTTGGCAGCGGAAGCAGGTGATCCTCACTCGGGGCCCCGGCCTCCCTGGTGGCCCGGTGCTGGCCGGAGGTGGAGCTGGAAAGGGCGGAGATTGTCCTCTGGGAGGGCTGAGCGGGGATCCCCCCAGAAGCTCCCTTTGCCGGCCTTGATTCCCTCCGCCCCTCTGGCGGGGGGGTCCCTGACTGTGGCGACCGTAGTCCCCCACGGGGCCCCGGGAGGCCCGGGTGTTCACCCATCGGTCAGCCTCGACGGCCAGTTTTCGAGGGTCTGTGAATTTGCTGTCCAGGAGGTGCTGGCGCAGCTCTACGAAGCAATTCGCGGACAAGTGTTCCCATGCGATTAGGTCGAACAGCTCCTCGAAGGTGGAGACCTTGCTGCCCTTGATCCATCCGTCCAAGGCCCGGCTGTAGAAGTTCACGTACTCCACCCAGGTGGTACCGGGTATCTTTTTGCAGTCTCTAAACCGTTGCCGGTACATTTCAGGGGTGAGCCCATATCTGGCTACTAGAGCCTCTTTCATGTGACTGTAGGAGTTCATCACGGTGGAGGGCAGGTCCAGCAGGGTATCTCTCCCCTCGCTCAGGAACCGGCCCCACAGCCCAGCCCCCCAGTCCTTCTGCGGGACTCGGTGGGAGGTCATGGCGACTTCGTAGGCCTTGAACCATTGCTGAATATCGTCGTTCTTATAGTATTCTTTCACCACATCTTTGGGGATGTGGACCTTTGGTTCCACGGTGGAGGAGATGGGTTGGGTTTCCGAGGGTCGGGCCTCCGCCTTCTTAGCCTTGAGCTCGATTTCTTTTAGGCTACGTTCATGCTCTAGTTGGAGTTTTTGCTCGTCGTGTTCTCTCTGTCGTTTCTTTTCCTCTAGTTCTCCTTGTAGGCGTAACTGTTCCACCGCCAGTTTTTTCTCAGCCAGCTTTAGCTCTGCTTCGATTTTTAATTTTGCTAGTTCTAGTTCGTGGTTGCGATCTCTTTCTCGGTCCGCTAGTTCCTCTGGGGATAGGCCCCTCTCGGGGGCGCCGTTCCTCCCCGGGTTGCTTCGTGGTTCGTTGGGGGGTTCTCCTTCTGTTTGTGTCCGGGGAGTTTCTGCCTCGACCCAGGTTTTTAATGCCCCCTGGAAGTCCTCTTTCGTGCTTAGTCCGGTGGTAGCGATTCCAAAGTCTTTGCAAAATTGTTTCAGTTCTCGGTGTGTATAAGATTCTAACTGGTCTTTTTGGAATGCCGTGCTCGGGTTGGTGCCTGCAGCACCTAGGGAAGTTTCTCCTTCCATCCTTCTTGGTAGTGCGTAAGCCGTCTACTGCACGATCTCTAGGTGTTGGCTCGGATCCCGTCGCCTGCCACCAAATGTTGGAAGGCGTTCCCCGGGAAGGCTGCGGAATGTGTTCCTGACCACCCTGAGGCCCACCTTTCCCAGAGTTAGGCCGAGCAAGAGCAGGGGGGCCCTT
This sequence comes from Triturus cristatus, assembly GCF_964204655.1. Taxonomy (NCBI): domain Eukaryota; kingdom Metazoa; phylum Chordata; class Amphibia; order Caudata; family Salamandridae; genus Triturus; species Triturus cristatus. The sequence continues at coordinate 50,689,880 of NC_140583.1, read as the reverse complement.
CCTGGAAGGGTCTCGCACCTAGGATCGCACACGCTACGCTTCTCTCTTCTGCGGATAGAGGGACACCACACAGTAAATTGTTGCAAGATAATAAGCTTTTATCTGTGGTTATCAGGGATCTTTATGATCCGGCAGGCAGGTGCAGGATTAATGCCACAAGCGGCAGCGATCTTATGGTGGAGGGAAAAGGGGTAGCGGGACAGTCTTTCAATCAGTGTCTCTGCAAGGTATCCGGCGCCCAGCTCTCAATCCTCGAGCTGAGGGGATGTTGCTTCTCTCGGCGATCTCTGCCGATTCTCTTGGAGGAGCGGGCCGCGAGTCACTCAGCAGGCACCGGAGGGTCTTAGTTCAGGGAGCCGCGACGGCGTCAGCAGGGCTCAGATGGTTCAGAGTTCGGGGAGCCGCGACAGCGTCAGCAGGGCTCAGATGGTTCAGAGTTCGGGGAGCCGCGACAGCGTCAGCAGGGCTCAGATGGTTCAGAGTTCGGGGAGCCGCGACAGCGTCAGCAGGGCTCAGATGGTTCAGAGTTCGGGGAGCCGCGACAGCGTCAGCAGGGCTCAGAGGGTTCAGAGTTCGGGTAGCGTTCTTCTGTTCGGGGAGCGATCGAGCCGCGACCAAGTCCGCAGGCTCTCGTCAGTCCAGGTCTTCTCTGCCTCCCGTCCCTTCAGCACCCCTTGTTATACTCCCCCTCCTCTTTGAAGTCCGGAGTCCTCGCGGAGAGGGGTCTGGTGCCTGGGGGGGCGGTGTGTCGGGGTTTCCTGTCGCTCGGCCCCTTGATCTGTTCAGGTGGGTCTGGGAGGGACTCCAGACACTCAGCAGGCGAGGCGCCCGCTCACCGGGGGCCTGGTGGTCGATCGAAACCTCCCTCGGGGGAGAGACCAGAGGTGTGACAGGGTCGGCGCCTCTCGGTCTGGTTTGGGGGGGGAGGGTTTCGTTCTCCCTCGGCCGGGCATGCGTGTTGGGGATCTGGTCGGCCCTCGAGATGCTGGTCCACGGAAGCCGGGAGGCCGTGCCCACGAGGTTCGGCATGGTTGTAGTGTCACTTGCTGGTCGGGAGGGCCCACGCCACGAGGCCGGTCTCACAGTATATATGTGGTGTGTGGTAGAATTATGTGGGTTGGATTGTAATATTTTGTTGCGTAATTGTGTGGTGTGGAGTGGATTTGTGCTGTGGAATTATGTGGCATGGTGTACAGTGAAATTATGTGGATAGTAATTATGTGTTATTGAGTGTCCTAGAATTACATGCAGTGGGTTTGTGTGTTTTGGAGTGTAATTATGTGGAATTGTATTTTGTGTTGTGGAGTGGTTTGTAGTGGAGTTTAAAAATGTGATGGGCTGTTTAATTTTGCACATTGATGTGGAATTCTGTGGTGTGGCTTTGATATTGACAGGCATGGTTCCTCAGGAGCAGTACTCTCAAAAAGCCATCTTCCAGCAACACTGACTCTGTGGTTGAAATAGTCAACAGATTATCGGAGTGGCTATAAGAGGGGAGGGATTTATGGAGGGTACTGGGGTGAGAGAGACCTGGAAAGACAATATGTACAATTTAGCCAAAATGTTCTAATACCGCTTTAATACGGTTACAATTAAGTATTTTCCTTCTCACACCAATTGTGCCGACCTTACCTGTAAAGGAAACTGTGGGAATGATGTTCAAAGTTTTAGGTGATTAACTGTAAACACATGTTCTTTTCTCTGTAGTTTGTACCTTGTATATAATCAAAAGGTCTTTGGCACAGTGAAAACAATGTCCTTTAATCCGCAAAAGTAGAGTTTACCCAAGAGTACTAAACAATATTATACAGTTTGATACACTGTAGCGTTATCTCTTCAACCAGGAAGGCCTTTAAAACTGAGAGCACAAAGTCACAAATGATTTGCTGGTCAATTCACTATATGGTTTTATCTTTATCCAGGTAAGTCCTTAATACTGAGAATACTGAGAGCAAAAGTCACCAAACAAGTATGTACAGTTTGAGTTACTGTCTATATCTTGGTATTGCCATACCGGGGAATATGCGTGAATTCAATGAGCACAAAGAACAAGAACATACATCTCTCTTGGCAATACACAACTCTATTAGGAGTGTTGAATGGCGTTTCAAGGACACCGACTAAAGGAGTCCGATTCTAGAATAAAAACGAAGAAACGTGTGAAGACACGCCTTACCGGTGTCTTCAAATCTCTCCGGTGGCGCCTCGCAAGTGCCAGATCCGGGATGCGGCGGTCTTTTATAGGAGCAGGCGTTGCTTAGCAACCTTGACGTCAGCTCCAGTAATGTGTGCGGCCGCAAGACGCGGTGTCCGCTCAATCCTAAACTAAAAACAAACAAGCATTTGCAATGAAATAGGTATCATTTGCAAGAGTTTATGCTATTGGCATTGTAAATTTTATTGATGTGGTTTGAAAACCAACACATATATAAAATGCATTGTCATTTCTAATGCCAATAGCTCAAAGTCTCTTTAGACGCTGTTTGCCATATTCAGGTTACAGAGAGCTGTGTAAAGAAAGGGGCGTGGCCACCATTACAGTGAAAGCACAGCATGGGGTGCTTTTAGAAAAAAAACATTTGTTTGTGACGTTCACAAACAAATGTTATTTTTAGGTCTCGCCTGACCCCACGCATGCGCTGGTCTGGCGAGACTTTTTGTGAGGGCTCAAAATAATGCTACCATGGCCAGCCTAGAGTTACAGTGCATGTGCGCGGGCGCGTGCTTAGGAGCAGAGGCTGACAAACCTCGTCATGCTCATTAAGCGCCCACGATCGCTTTCACTTTCTCCCGCAATCACTTTCGCGGCGCCCCTTTGATGTTCTCCTTCAAAGAACATCAAACATCAAAGAACATGTGGTTGTGTTAATGCTTTGCTGCGCCTGTTTGACTTACAATGTGCTTTCTCTTTCCACAAACTCGATGTTTGTGTTCCTTTATTTTGAGATGCTTTTAGTATTACTGTTTTGTGACTTAAAGAACATTAAGGAAATGTTACTGTGAAACTGGACAACGTTCACAGTGTTTATTCTGATCGCAGCGGCTGCTTCATGTCCATTGCACCATTCAGGGAGCCTTTCGTTGGCGCTTTCATGAGGACATGATGAGGAAGCTGGAAACTTTTGGCACATTCTCTTTAAAAGCACAGTATGTTGGCGACTGGTTAATCGATTAGACCTATGTAGCGCTTTAGATCTCAAAGCGCTATGGTGGGTGCAGCAGTTACAACTCATGAAATATGTGGTGCAACTCACAAAGAGGGGGCAGGTTTGAGTGCACGTTGGCTGCAATCGAACTCTTAAGATGATGGGCTGTGTGTATCCATTATCAGCACTCAGTCTTCGCTAAGTGATCTTGTTTGTTTTGTTGTTGTGTTAATGCTTATCTGCGCCCGTTTGACTTACAACGTGCTTTCTCTTTCCACAAACTGGATGTTTGTGTTCCTTTATTTTGAGATGCTTTTAGTAGTACTGTCACACACACAACCACACACACAACCACAACCACACACACAAACACAACCACACGCACAAATACACACACACAACCACACAACCACACACACACACAACCACACACACAACCACACATACAACCAAACACACACAACCACACACACACACAACCACACACACACATCCAGACACACACAACCACCCACACACACACACACAACCACACCCAGAACCAGACACACACAACAACCACACAACCACACACAACCAACCATACACAACCACACACACAACCCCTACATGCAACCACACACACAACCACACACAACCACACCCAATCACACACCCACACACACAACCACAACCACACACACAACCACACACACAACCACACAAACACAACCACACACACAATCACACACACACAACCACAACCACATACAACCACAACCACACACACAACCACACACACAACCACACCCAATCACACAACCACACAGACAACCACACACAACCACACACACACAACCACACACACAACCACACACACACAACCACACATACAAACGCACCCAACCACACACACAACCACACACACACAACCACACACACAACCACACACACACACACACACACACAACCATAACCACACACCCACAACCATACCCACAACCACACACACACAACCACAACCACACCCACCCACACCCACAACCACACCCAACCACATCCACAACCACACACACAAAACCACAACCACACACACAACCACACACACAACCACACAACCACATACACAACCACACACAACCACACAACCACACACACAACCACAACCACACACACAACCACACACACAACCACACATACAAACACACCCAACCACACACACACACACACACAACCACACACACATAACCACAATCACACACCCACAACCACACCCACAACCAAACACACACACAACCACAACCACACCCAACCACACCCACAACCACACCCAACCACACTCACAACCACACACACAAAACCACAACCTCACACACAACCACACACACACAACCACACACACAATCACACACCCAACCACACATACAAACACACACAACTACATACACACACACAACCACAACCACACAACCACAACCACACAACCACATCTACACACACACAACCACACACACACACAAAACCACACACACAACCACACCCACAACCACACCCACAACCACAAACACACAACCACAACCACACCCAACCACACCCACAACCACACACACATACACAACCATACATAACCACAACCACACACACAACCACAACCAGACACACAACACACACACAGCCACACACACAACCACACACACACAAAACCACACACACACAACCACACACACAATCACAAATAACCACACACACAACCACACACAAACACACTCATAACCACACCCACACACACAACCACACCCACACCCACACACAACCACACCCAACCACACCCACAACCACACCCAACCACACCCATAACCACCCACATACACAACCACACACACAACCACATACACACAACCACACACACAACCACACACACACAACCACACCCACACACACACCCACACACACACCCACACACAACCACACCCACAACCACACAGATAACCACACACACAACCACACACACACAACCACAACCACACACAACCACACCCACAACCACAACCACACCCACAACCACACACACACACACACACCCACACACCCACAACCACACACACAACCACACACACAACCACAACCACATACAACCACACACACAACACACACACAACACACACAACCACACACACACAACCACACACACAACACACACACAACCACACAACCACAACCACACACACAACCACACACACACAACCAAACACACACAACCACACACAACCACAAACACACACACAACCACAACCACGCAAACAACACAGCCACACACACAACCACACACATATTCACACACACACACAACCACACACACAACACAGAACCACACACACAACCACACACACAACCACACACACACCCAAACCCACACCCACAACCACACACACACACAACCACACCCAACCACACCCACAACCACACACACACACAACCACACACACACACAACCACACACACAACCACATATACACAACTACACACACACAACCACACACACAACCACACACATCCAACCACACACCCAACCACACCCAACCACACACACAAGCAAACACACAACCTGTTGGACAGGCCACACGAAGGGCTTGCTCCCTCCCCGCATGACAGGGCCCAAGCCCCGGCCCGCCAGGCGTGACCCACGAGAATCACCCTCACCCCGTCTCCCGACGGAACTCCTGCCCTCGGACCTCCATGTATCACGGGCCCAAGCCACCACCGGCTCCCTCGGCCGGGTCAAGCCGCCATCTTGGGCCTTGCGCCGCGAGGCCGCGTGGCCTCCCCCCAACCCTAACCCTGGGCCTGGCCGGCCCCGACATCCCGGCACCACCATCCACCCAGGAGGTGAGCGGACCACTTGGCAAGTCAATGGGAGAACGAAGCGCCAAGGACTCTCCCCCGCCAGGTGACGATCGCCTCCAGCTCCCCCAGGCACCGGCTCCACCCTCCCGCTGGGTGTCTGGACACCTTCATCCCGGACCCTCCGACCTCCAAGTGCGAGGGTCCGGACATCAAAGGGCACCTGCCCTATAACTGAGGCAGCTCCGGAGCAGGAAGGCAGTTGTATCCTGGAGTCGAGAGACACCGAGAGAACTCAGCCTTGACGGACTACTGGCGCTGCCGTAGCCCTATCTTGTGAACTATCGTCCTGCCTGCTGGCGCTGCCGCGGCCTTCTGCGACATCCATCCTCGTCGGGACCTGCTGGCGCTGCCGCGGCCCGTTGTAACGACCACCTTCACCGGGACCTGCTGGCGCTGCCGCGGACCGTACCTCGACCATCTTCACTGGGACCTGCTGGCGCTGCCGCGGACCGTGTATCGACCATCTTCACCGGGACCTGCTGGCGCTGCCGCGGCCCGTACCAGCTAGACCACCAAGCTCGAGGATTGTGAGCTACCCACCATACCATCTCAACTACCAGACTGGTAACCAGACTGACCCGCTACCCCCCTTTTCCCATCTTGAGAGACTTGAATCGAGGGGACCCCTGAGTCCAGACCTCCTTGTACCTTGTTATCGTACCTTAAGAAGTGCTTATAAAGAACGCTAACTCATCTCCTTGTGTGGTATCTGTCTGTGGGGGGGAAGTTATTTGTCTGTACGATCGCTGGAGACGGCTCTCCCCGGAGACCTCTCCCCTTGTCCTCGGCCGACCCTCCCGGTCCGTCTAACACAACCACACCCACAACCACACACACACAACCACAACCACACCCAACCACACACACAACCACACCCAACCACACCCACAAGCACACACACAACCACAACCACACACACAACCACACACACAACCACACCCAACCACCCGACCACACAGACAACCACACACACAACCACACACACACAACCACACACACAACCTCACACACACAACCACACATACAAACGCACCCAACCACACACACAACCACACACACAACCAAACACACAACCACACATGCACAACCACACCCATAACCACCCACATACACAACCACACACACAACCACACACACATAACCACACACACACACACACCCACACACACAACCACACACAACCACACCCACAACCACACACACAAACACACACACAACCACAACCACACCCAACCACACCCACAACTACAACCACACCCACAACCACACCCACACACACACACCCACACACCAACAACCACACACACAACCACACACACAACCACAACCACATACAACCACACACACAACACACACACAACACACACAACCACACACACATAAACACACACACAACACACACACAACCACACAACCTCAACCACACACACAACCACACACACAACCAAACACACACAACCACACATACAACCACAACCACACACACAACCACACACACAACACAACCACACACACAACCACACACAACCACACACATAATCACACACACACACAACCACACACACAACACACAACCACACACACAACCACACACATAACCACACACACAACCACACCCAACCACACCCACAACCACACACACACACACAACCACACACACACACAACCACACACACAACCACACATACACAACCATACACACACAACCACACACACAACCACACACATTCAACCACACACCCAACCACACCCAACCACACACACAACCACACACACAATAACACCCACAACCACACACACACAACCACACCCAACCACACACACAACCAAACCCAACCACACCCACAAGCATACCCAACCACACCCACAACCACACCCAACCACACCCACAACCACACACACAACCACATCCACACACACAACCACACACACAACCACACCCAACCACATAACCACACAGACAACCACACACACAACCACACACACACAACCACACACACAACACCACACATACAAACACACCCAACCACACACACAACCACACACACACAACCACACACACAACCACACACACAACCACACACACACAACCACAACCACACACCCACAACCATACCCACAACCACACACACAACCACAACCACACCCACTCACACCCACAACCACACCCAACCACACCCACAACCACACACACAAAACCACAACCACACACACAACCACACACACAACCACACAACCACATACACAACCAAACACAACCACACACACAACCACAACCACACACACAACCACACACACAACCACACACACACAACCACACACACAACCACACATACAAACACACACAACCACACACACTACCACAACCGCACACACAACCATACACATAACCACAGATACAACTTCAACCACACACACAACCACATACACACACAAGCACACAAACACACAAGCACAAACACGCACACAACCATGCACACAACCACGCACACAACCACACACACAACCACACACCCAACCATGCACGTACACAACCACAACCACACAACCACAACCACATACAACCACACACACAACAACACACACAACCACACACACACACAACCACAACCACACACACAACCATACACACAACCACACATACACACTACCACACACACAACCACACACACACAACCAAAACCACACACACACAACACCACACAGAACACACACAACCACACACAACCACACACACACAACCACACACACACACAACCACACACACACACACAACCACACACAACCACAACCACACACCGAACCACACACACAACCATACACAACCACACCCACACAACCACACAAACACAGCCACACCCACAACCACACACACAGCCACACCCAACCACACCCACAACCACACACACACAACCACAACCACAACCAAACACTCACACAACCACACACACAACCACACACATGCAACCACACACACAACCCCACACACAAACACACACACACAACCACACACAAACGACCACAACCACACACACAACACACACAACACACACAACCACACACACAACCACACACCCACAACCACACCCACAACCACACCCACACCCACACAACCACACCCAACCACACACACAACCACACCCAACCACACTCACAACCACACACAAAACCACAACCACTCTCACAATCACACACCCAACCACACACACAACCACACACAACCACACCCACACAACTACACAAACACAGCCACACCCACAACGACACACACACAGCCACACCCAACCACACCCACAACCACACACATAACCACAACCACACACACACAACCACAACCAAACATGCACACAACCACACACACAACCACACACACCCACACACACAACCACACACACACAACCACACACATATAACCACACACACACAACCACAATCACACACACAACACACACAACACACACAACCACACACACACACACAACCACACACACACAACCACACCCACAACCACACCCACAACCACACCCACACAACCACACCCAACTACACACACAACCACACCCAACCACACCCACAACCACATACAAAACCACAACCACACACACAATCACACACATAACCTCAACCACACATACAACTACACAAACAACCACACACACAACCATACACACAACCACACACACACACAATTACACACACACAACCACACACACACACATACACACAAGCAAACACACAACCACACACACACAACCACACACACACGACCACAACCCCACACACAACACACAACCACACGCACAAATACACACACACAACCACACAACCACACACATACAACCACACACACATACAACCACACACACAACCACACATACAACCACACACACACAACCACACACACACAACCACACACACACATCCAGACACACACAACCACCCACACATACCCACACAACCACACCCAGAACCAGACACACACAACAACCACACAACCACACACACAACCAACCATACACAACCACACACACAACCCCTACATGCAACCACTCACACAACCACACACAACCACACACAACCACACCCAATCACACACCCACACACACAACCACAACCACACACACAACCACAAACACAACCACACAAACACAACCACACACACAACCACACACACAACCACACCCAATCACACAACCACACACACAACCACAACCACACACACAACCACACACACAACCACACCCAACCATACAACCACACAGACAACCACACACACAACCACACACACAAAACCACACACACAACCACACACACACAACCACACAAACAAACGCACCCAACCACACACACAACCCCACACACACACAACCACACACAACCACACCCACACAACCACACAAACACAGCCACACCCACAACCACACACACAGCCACACCCAACCACACCCACAACCACACACACACAACCACAACCACACACACACACAACCACAACCAAACACTCACACAACCACACACACAACCACACACATACAACCACACACAACCCCACACACAACCACACACACAACCACACACAAACGACCACAACCACACACACAACACACACAACACACACAACCACACACACAACCACACACACACACAACCACACACCCACAACCACACCCACAACCACACCCACAACCACACCCACACAAACACACCCAACCACACACACAACCACACCCAACCACACTCACAACCACACACAAAACCAAAACCACTCACACAATCACACACCCAACCACACACACAACCACACACAACCACACCTGCACAACTACACAAACACAGCCACACCCACAACCACACACACACAGCCACACCCAACCACACCCACAACCACACACATAACCACAACCACACACACACAACCACAACCAAACATGCACACAACCACACACACAACCCCACACACACACCCACACACACAACCACACACATATAACCACACACACACAACCACAACCACACACAACACACACAACACACACAACCACACACACACAACCAGACACCCACAACCACACCGACAACCACACCCACAACCACACCCACACAACCACACCCAACCACACACACAACCACACCCAACCATACCCACAACCACATACAAAACCACAACCACACACACAATCACACACACAACCTCAACCACACATACAACTACACAAACAACCACACACACACAACCATACACACAACCACACACATACAACCACACACACAACCACACACACACAACCACACACACAAATACACACACACAACCACACAACCACACACACATACAACCAAACACACATCCACACATACAACCACACACACACAACCACACACACACACAACCACACACACATATCCAGACACACACAACCACCCCCACACACACACACACACAACCACACCGAGAACCAGACACACACAACAACCACACAACCACACACACAACCAACCATACACAACCACACACACAACCCCTACATGCAACCACACACACAACCACACACAACCACACCCAATCACACACCCACACACACAACCACAACCACACACACAACCACACACACAACCACACAAACACAACCACACACACAACCACACACAACCACACCCAATCACACAACCACACACACAACCACAACCACACACCCAACCACACACACAACCACACCCAACCACACAACCACACAGACAACCACACACACAACCACACACACACACAACCACACAAACAAACACACCCAACCACACACACAACCACACACACACACAACCACACACACAACCACACACACAACCACACCTACACAACCACAACCACACACCCACAACCATGCCCACAACCACACACACACAACCACAACCACACCCACCCACACCCACAACCACACCCAACCACACCCACAACCACACACACAAAACCACAACCACACACACAACCACACAACCACATACACAACCACACACAACCACACAACCACACACACAACCACAACCACACACACAACCACATACACAACCACACACACACAACCACACACACAACCACACATACAAACACACCCAACCACACACACACAACCACACACACACAACCACAATCACACACCTACAACCACACCCACAACCACACACACACACAACCACAACCACACCCAACCACACCCACAACCACACCCAACCACACCCACAACCACACACACAAAACCACAACCTCACACACAACCACACACAACCACACACACACAACCACACCCACAATCACACACCCAACCACACATACAAACACACACAACTACATACACACATACACAACCACAACCACACAACCACAACCACACAACCAAATCTACACCCACACAACCACACACACACAAAACCACACACACAACCACACCCACAACCACACCCACAACCACACACACACACTACCACAACCACACCCAACCACACCCACAACCACACACACATACACAACCATACACAACCACAACCACACACACAACCACACACACTACCACAACCAGACACACAACACACACACACAGCCACACACACAACCACACACACACAAAACCACACACACACAACCACACACACAATCACACATAACCACACACACAACCACACACAAACACACTCACAACCACACCCACACCCACACACACAACCACACCCACACCCACACACAACCACACCCAACCACACCCACAACCACACCCAACCACATCCATAACCACCCACATACACAACCACACTCACAACCACATACACACAACCACACACACAACCACACACACACAACCGCACACACACACACCCACACACCCACACCCACAACCACACACAACCACACCCACAACCACACCCACAACCACACACACAACCACACACACACAACCACAACCACACCCAACCACACCCACAACCACAACCACACCCACAACCACACCCACACACACACCCACACACCCACAACCACACACACAACCACACACAACCACAACCACATACAACCACACACACAACACACACACAACACATACAACCACACACACACAACCACAACCACAAACAACCACACCGACAACCACAACCACACCCACACCCACACACACACACCCACACACCCACAACCACACACACAATCACACACACAACCACAACCACATACAACCACACACACAACACACACACAACACACATAACCACACACACACAACCACATCCACACCCACACACACACACCCACACAACCACATACAACCACACCCAACCACACCCACAACCACACCCAACCACACCCACAACCACACACACAAAACCACAACCTCACACACAACCACACACAACCACACACACACAACCACACACACAATCACACACCCAACCACACATACAAACACACACAACTACATACACACATACACAACCACAACCACACAACCACAACCACACAACCACATCTACACACACAACCACACACACACAAAACCACACACACAACCACAACCACACCCACAACCACACACACACACTACCACAACCACACCCAACCACACCCACAAGCACACACACATACACAACCATACACAACCACAACCACACACACAACCACACACACAACCACAACCAGACACACAACACACACACACACAGCCACACACACAACCACACACACACAAAACCACACACACAACCACACACACAATCACACATAACCACACACACAACCACACACAAACACACTCACAACCACACCCACACCCACACACACAACCACACCCACACCCACACAAAACCATACCCAACCACACCCACAACCACACCCAACCATACCCATAACCACCCACATACACAACCACACACACAACCACATACACACAACCACACACACACAACCACACACACACACAACCACACCCACACACACCCACACACACAACCACACACAACCACACCCACAACCACACCCACAACCACACACACAACCACTAACACACAACCACACCCAACCACACCCACAACCACAACCACACCCACAACCACACCCACACACACACCCACACACCCACAACCACACACACAACCACACACAACCACAACCACATACAACCACACACACAACACACACACAACACATACAACCACACACACACAACCACAACCACACACAACCACACCGACAACCACAACCACAACCACACCCACACCCACACACACACACCCACACACCCACAACCACACACACAATCACACACACAACCACAACCACATACAACCACACACACAACACACACACAACACACATAACCACACACACACAACCACATCCACACCCACACACACACACCCACACACCCACAACCACACACACAACCACACACACAACCACAACCACATACAACCACACCCAACCACACCCACAACCACACCCAACCACACCCACAACCACACACACAAAACCACAACCTCACACACAACCACACACAACCACACACACACAACCACACACACAATCACACACCCAACCACACATACAAACACACACAACTACATACACACATACACAACCACAACCACACAACCACAACCACACAACCACATCTACACACACAACCACACACACACAAAACCACACACACAACCACACCCACAACCACACACACACACACTACCACAACCACACCCAACCACACCCACAAGCACACACACATACACAACCATACACAACCACAACCACACACACAACCACACACACAACCACAACCAGACACACAACACACACACACACAGCCACACACACAACCACACACACACAAAACCACACACACAACCACACACACAATCACACATAACCACACACACAACCACACACAAACACACTCACAACCACACCCACACCCACACACACAACCACACCCACACCCACACAAAACCATACCCAACCACACCCACAACCACACCCAACCATACCCATAACCACCCACATACACAACCACACACACAACCACATACACACAACCACACACACACAACCACACACACACACAACCACACCCACACACACCCACACACACAACCACACACAACCACACCCACAACCACACCCACAACCACACACACAACCACACACACACAACCACAACCACACCCAACCACACCCACAACCACAACCACCACCCACAACCACACACATACAACCAAACACACACAACCACACACACAACCACAACCACACACACAACCACAACCATGCACACAACACAACCACACACACAACCACACACAACTACACACATAATCACACACACACACAACCACACACATGGCACACAACCACACACACAACCACAAACACAACCACACCCACACCCACAACCACACACACAACCACACCCAACCACACCCACAACCACACACACACACACAACCACGCACACACACAACCACACACAACCACACACACACAACCACACACACACAACCACACACATCCAACCACACACCCAACCACGCCCAACCACACACACAACCACACACACAACCATACCCACAACCACACACACACAACCACAACCACACCCAACCACACACACAACCACACCCACAATCACACCCAACCCCACCCACAACTACAACCACACCCAACCACACCCACAACCACACACACACAACCACACACACTACCACAACCGCACACACAACCATACACATAACCACAGACACAACTTCAACCACACACACAACCACACACACACAAGCACACAAGCACACAAACACACAAGCACAAACATGCACACAACCATGCACACAACCACGCACACAACCACACACACAACCACACACACAACCATGCACATACACAACCACAACCACACAACCACAACCACATACAACCACACACACAACGACACACACACACAATGACACACACACACAACCACACACACACACAACCACAACCACACACACAACCACACACACAACCACACATACACACTACCACACACACAACCACACACACAACCTCACAACCACACACACACAACCACACACACAACACACACAACCACACACAACCACACACACACACAACCACACACACACACAACCACACACACACAACCACACACACACAACCACAACCACACATACAACCACATACCGAACCACACACACAACCACACACAACCGCACCCACACAACCACACAGACACAGCCACACCCACAACCACACACACAGCCACACCCAACTATACCCACAACCACACAACCACAACCACACACACACAACCACAACCAAACACACACACAACCACACACACAACCACACACATACAACCACACACACAACCCCACACACAACCACACACACACAACCACACACACAACCACACACACACAACCACACAAACAAACACACCCAACCACACACACAACCACACACACACAACCACACACACAACCACACACACAACCACACATACACAACCACAACCACAACCACACACCCACAACCATACCCACAACCACACACACAACCACAACCACACCCAGCCACACCCACAACCACACACACAAAACCACAACCACACACACAACCACACACACAACCACACAACCACATACACAACCACACACAACCACACAACCACACACACAACCACAACCACACACACAACCACACACACAACCACACACACACAACCAAACACACAACCACACATACAAACACACCCAACCACACACACACAACCACACACACACACACAACCACACACAACCACACACCGAACCACACACACAACCATACACAACCACACCCACACAACCACACAAACACAGCCACACCCACAACCACACACACAGCCACACCCAACCACACCCACAACCACACACACACAACCACAACCACAACCAAACACTCACACAACCACACACACAACCACACACATGCAACCACACACACAACCCCACACACAAACACACACACACAACCACACACAAACGACCACAACCACACACACAACACACACAACACACACAACCACACACACAACCACACACCCACAACCACACCCACAACCACACCCACACAACCACACCCAACCACACACACAACCACACCCAACCACACTCACAACCACACACAAAACCACAACCACTCACACAATCACACACCCAACCACACACACAACCACACACAACCACACCCACACAACTATACAAACACAGCCACACCCACAACGACACACACACAGCCACACCCAACCACACCCACAACCACACACATAACCACAACCACACACACACAACCACAACCAAACATGCACACAACCACACACACAACCACACACACCCACACACACAACCACACACACACAACCACACACATATAACCACACACACACAACCACAATCACACACACAACACACACAACACACACAACCACACACACACACAACCACACACCCACAACCACACCCACAACCACACCCACAACCACACCCACACAACCACACCCAACTACACACACAACCACACCCAACCACACCCACAACCACATACAAAACCACAACCACACACACAATCACACACATAACCTCAACCACACATACAACTACACAAACAACCACACACACAACCATACACACAACCACACACACACACAACCACACACACAACCACACACACACAACCACACACACACACACACACACAAGCAAACACACAACCACACACACACAACCACACACACACGACCACAACCCCACACACAACACACAACCACACGCACAAATACACACACACAACCACACAACCACACACATACAACCACACACACATACAACCACACACACAACCACACATACAACCACACACACACAACCACACACACACAACCACACACACACATCCAGACACACACAACCACCCACATATACCCACACAACCACACCCAGAACCAGACACACACAACAACCACACAACCACACACACAACCAACCATACACAACCACACACACAACCCCTACATGCAACCACTCACACAACCACACACAACCACACACAACCACACCCAATCACACACCCACACACACAACCACAACCACACACACAACCACAAACACAACCACACAAACACAACCACACACACAACCACACACACAACCACACCCAATCACACAACCACACACACAACCACAACCACACACACAACCACACACACAACCACACCCAACCATACAACCACACAGACAACCACACACACAACCACACACACAAAACCACACACACAACCACACACACACAACCACACAAACAAACGCACCCAACCACACACACAACCCCACACACACACAACCACACACAACCACACCCACACAACCACACAAACACAGCCACACCCACAACCACACACACAGCCACACCCAACCACACCCACAACCACACACACACAACCACAACCACACACACACACATCCACAACCAAACACTCACACAACCACACACACAACCACACACATACAACCACACACAACCCCACACACAACCACACACACACAACCACACACAAACGACCACAACCACACACACAACACACACAACACACACAACCACACACACAACCACACACACACACAACCACACACCCACAACCACACCCACAACCACACCCACAACCATACCCATACAAACACACCCAACCACACACACAACCACACCCAACCACACTCACAACCACACACAAAACCAAAACCACTCACACAATCACACACCCAACCACACACACAACCACACACAACCACACCTGCACAACTACACAAACACAGCCACACCCACAACCACACACACACAGCCACACCCAACCACACCCACAACCACACACATAACCACAACCACACACACACAACCACAACCAAACATGCACACAACCACACACACAACCACACACACACCCACACACACAACCCCACACACACAACCACACACATATAACCACACACACACAACCACAACCACACACAACACACACAACACACACAACCACACACACACAACCAGACACCCACAACCACACCGACAACCACACCCACAACCACACCCACACAACCACACCCAACCACACACACAACCACACCCAACCATACCCACAACCACATACAAAACCACAACCACACACACAATCACACACACAACCTCAACCACACATACAACTACACAAACAACCACACACACACAACCATACACACAACCACACACATACAACCACACACACAACCACACACACACAACCACACACACAAATACACACACACAACCACACAACCACACACACATACAACCAAACACACATCCACACATACAACCACACACACACAACCACACACACACACAACCACACACACATATCCAGACACACACAACCACCCCCACACACACACACACACAACCACACCGAGAACCAGACACACACAACAACCACACAACCACACACACAACCAACCATACACAATCACACACACAACCCCTACATGCAACCACACACACAACCACACACAACCACACCCAATCACACACCCACACACACAACCACAACCACACACACAACCACACACACAACCACACAAACACAACCACACACACAACCACACACAACCACACCCAATCACACAACCACACACACAACCACAACCACACACCCAACCACACACACAACCACACCCAACCACACAACCACACAGACAACCACACACACAACCACACACACACAACCACACAAACAAACACACCCAACCACACACACAACCACACACACACACAACCACACACACAACCACACACACAACCACACCTACACAACCACACACCCACAACCATGCCCACAACCACACACACAACCACAACCACACCCACCCACACCCACAACCACACCCAACCACACCCACAACCACACACACAAAACCACAACCACACACACAACCACACAACCACATACACAACCACACACAACCACACAACCACACACACAACCACAACCACACACACAACCACACACACAACCACACACACACAACCACACACACAACCACACATACAAACACACCCAACCACACACACACAACCACACATACACAACCACAATCACACACCTACAACCACACCCACAACCACACACACACACAACCACAACCACACCCAACCACACCCACAACCACACCCAACCACACCCACAACCACACCCAACCACACCCACAACCACACACACAAAACCACAACCTCACACACAACCACACACAACCACACACACACAACCACACCCACAATCACACACCCAACCACACATACAAACACACACAACTACATACACACATACACAACCACAACCACACAACCACAACCACACAACCACATCTACACCCACACAACCACACACACACAAAACCACACACACAACCACACCCACAACCACACCCACAACCACACACACACACTACCACAACCACACCCAACCACATCCACAACCACACACACATACACAACCATACACAACCACAACCACACACACAACCACACACACTACCACAACCAGACACACAACACACACACACAGCCACACACACAACCACACACACACAAAACCACACACACACAACCACACACACAATCACACATAACCACACACACAACCACACACAAACACACTCACAACCACACCCACACCCACACACACAACCACACCCACACCCACACACAACCACACCCAACCACACCCACAACCACACCCAACCACATCCATAACCACCCACATACACAACCACACACACAACCACATACACACAACCACACACACAACCACACACACACAACCGCACACACACACACCCACACCCCCACACCCACAACCACACACAACCACACCCACAACCACACCCACAACCACACACACAACCACACACACACAACCACAACCACACCCAACCACACCCACAACCACACCCACAACCACACCCACAACCACACCCACACACACACCCACACACCCACAACCACACACAACCACAACCACACACAACCACAACCA